>NW_027287095.1:67941030-68608530 GCF_022747635.1 Hetaerina americana | reverse complement strand
GGGAAATGGGTCAAAATTTGCATTTACAAAAATTTTCAAATTGGCTGATACCGGTGGTCTTACGTTGTTAGTACCAACAAAAGGCCACAGAGTATATATGACACGTATTTGATAACATCGAAATTCATCTCGATGAATTATCGTGTAGATCTGCTTACCAGAATGTCTTCAATCAATCAATGCCGCTGATAAAATCACAGTCATAAAGAGTATCACAACATGTTAACGGTTTGCAACATGTCTCTGAGCTACCGAGTTATCCCACATTCTCTTCATCAATTCACAGCCAATGGCATATATCCCGGGAATTCTATGACTGTGTCGATAAAAAATTCTTTGCGTAAATTCTGTATTTATCATCATTTCAATTAATCAATCAGCACAGTCTACCTGTTTTAAAGTAGGTTTTCGAACCGTCTCTAGTAACTATTTAATTCTTTTATAATAAAGAGCTGCGTCGAGCGTAGACTAGCGTCGACGAGCGTAGCGTCAGACTATTTTCTGTTGCCAAAAGAGAAATATTACCTCAAAAGACACCAAAATGTGACGCTAAGTGTCCGTCAAAGAAGCTTACATGCGTACCCTTAACGGCCATTCGGAATCCACCTGACAGGGAGCCTTCGAGTCTGGGAAAGAGCCGCTGGCAAAAGGATGTCGACGCTCAAGAGATGTACTTTGAAGAATTTTGAGGCATTGTAGCAATATCTGAAATAAATCTATTTTTCAGACACGCTACACGATACTTTTTATACAAACCATACGTTTACAACGACGGGTTGCAAAAACTAATCAGCTGCTTCATCTATCATTGGTGATAAAGATAGATTTAAAATAATATAACATAAATAGAAAGCTGTTGAAGATACTCGTGTTAATAGCATTATCATGAGGGGTTCATTTTCGGTAGTACATTACTTTCCTGATGGCAGATGGGTGCGATAACTTTTATTTTTCATAAGGAAAGGAGATAATGGGAGGGAAGCGATTCTAAACCCCTCAGATGTGGAAAAGGCAAAATGACAGAAAAATTGAAGGGCCACAAATGAATAGGGAAGAAGCAAAGTATGAGTTCGGATGGAGTGGGGATTAATAGGGACAGAGCGAGAGGAAGTAAAAGGATATAAGCTTAAAGATGAAGATTGCAAAAGGGTGGGATTTGGAGTTAAGTGGGTGGGAGGATGGATGGTGGCTGGCGAAGGGAATGATGGGAACGTGGAGGCTGTTGGAGAAGAAAGAGTAAGATGCCGAAAATGGAAATGCAGGACCGTAGATTTCTCGGGCAAAATCGCAACATTAAGGTTACAAATGAAGATGTAGCACAAATAGCCGACGAAAGAACGGATATATGGAACATTATGAAGACAAGAGGATACGAAATGGAGGATTGCATACATTAGGAAAAGTAAAATAAGCGATGAAAATTTTTGGAAAGGGGAAAATGGATGGTGCCACGAGATGACGGAAAATATGACTTGAATATAAAGCGACACGTGAACGTGGGAGATGCTGGAGAGGGAGATAAAAAAAAGGAATGGGTAAGAGAAAAACAAAAGAGGTGACATAAATTGAGAGATTCGAACAATCGAGCTGGAATGGAGAGCACTTCGCGACAGTAATAAGGGAAAGAATTGAGTGCATCTCGCTATCATCTTCCACTCAAGCTGCCAAGAGGAGCAGAGCAATTGAAATTTAAAAAAAAGAACTAAGAAGTAATTTTATGCCAACAGTCTGAAAGTGGAGGACAGAATTTTCAGAGTGGTTAGAACGATTGCATTACATGTCGAGGATGAAGGTCTTATTTCGGTGGTCTGCTGAGTTTTTAACTATATCCTTGTCCTTTCAGTAGATGGGGAATTTTTCAATGGAATACACTTACCTTTGAAATTGGGGTAGATTGTGGACTCCATTAACTGAGAACTACTGCCGCAAACTCGTCACTCAATAAAGTCGAACTCCTTGCGATTAATGTGCAATTCAAAATATAAAAAAACAGTTTCAGGAGGTGTCTTTCCCAGAATAAGTGCTTCAACAAAAGATATTTTTTTTCGAACGTAAAACCATAGTAACAATAGTGATACTAGAAGAAACTTAGGGTATCAAAAATACTCTTTGAAGTGGAAAACTTTTTCCTTTTCGTCTCTCATGAAGCAATCAACATCAACTTCAAAAGATACCTTTTATGGTTGCGCCACTAAAAAATATTCACGACCACATAATGCCCATTTTACGCGATATCTGCCTAAGTCCCCTTTCCTGTCTAACCCAGCAGATATCAGCTTACAAAAATTCTTAAAACTTAAGAGGCACAAGATTGAAGGGAGTCTTGGAAAACGTTTTGTTCAAAGACAGAAGACGAGAATATCAGGAGTGGCAGGGACATTTTTTTTACACCGAAAAAAGATGCAAATAAATCACTAAAAAGGCAACAAAAGCGTTTCGAAAAAGGAAATATGGGAAGTGGAAGGGCAGGAAAGGATCGGTGGGAGATGGAAGGAGAAAAAAAGGTGAAGCAGACGAACGGATTGACGCGGGGAAAACTGAGACCAGACGGCTTCCTCTTTCCTTCACCCCATAGTCCTGAAACAATAAAACCGGGATACTCATACCAATCAGTAAACATATCATATTTAACAATGGCAAAAAAAAGCAAAAATAAGTCCTGTGAGGAAAGAAAAGGGCGAAATAATTTAAGCGAGGTGGAAGGAAAAGAGAAACCGTTGAATATATCAAAGGGAACAATAGAGGAGAGGCAATTACACGGGAAAGAGGAAAAAAAACTAAAATTTAAGGATAACAGAAAGGAAGTGAACAATCGGTAAACGTAGAAAAAAATGGCTATAAGGACAAAGTAGATTCAAATGAAGAAATTAATTAGGAAAGACACAAAGGGAAAGGTAGACATTTGTAGGAAATTTACTCCAAGGGAAACTTAAATAAAGGTTCTGGTGAATTCCTGGCGTATTTTCTGGGTGAAATCTTCCTTGCATTGCTACCGGTTAAGGTCTTCCATTTAACCCGAAATTTCGATACTCGAGACGAATTCTTTCGGTAGATTACTGGGAAAAATACGCACCGGAACAATGATGGAGTCAGACATTCACCTTTGGTTAACTTGAAGAAGTATTCTGGTGGTAAACCGAATAAATATTCATAGATATAAACTGCTGTCGATCAACATGCATAAAATTCGTTAAAAAGTTTAGTACAAAGTACTCGCGCTTTCAGAAAGAAAAAAATCAAGAAGGAATGGAGACGAGGGAGAAAGGGTAAGGTTTTTTTAGATGTATTCAGAAAACGAGAGAGGAAAATTATCAAAGCTCATACGATCAACACTGTCACAATATTATCACTGAATTAGACAGCGGTGCATGCATTCTGCCTCGAGATATATTTAAAGGAAGGTACAAAGAAGAAAAAAATAATTTTCGCTGAAAAATACTAAAAGGTAATAATCAAATAAAATTGGAAGTGATAAATGAAAGGCTGAGGACTGGGAGGAAGCACAAAATCATTTTTATTCCCTGGGGACAATGGAACCCTTATGGAAAACTCCAAAAAATATTTTCAACTCCACATCCACGTTTATCGTCGGAAAATATCCGAGACAAGTTATAGCCCACCCTGTTTATCACCGGATTTCTAGGAGCAGTTATGAACGCCGAAAACAATGCGCGCGATGGACAACTCATGCAGAATAAATCACCAAAATCGCTGAGGAACATAATGCATAATGCACATATCCCGGAAGAGGGAGCAAAATGAGCCGTTTTTCACGGAGCGAGGGAGATTGATAAGAAGAGAGAAAGAAAAATTGGAGAGGAGGAGAGTGCAGTAAGAGGAGAGAGGGATTTTTGAGGAAAGAGAAAGACAAATGATGAGGTGCAAGGGAAAGTATGAAGATGGATAGCTAAGGAATCCGGGGAAGGAAAATGTTTCAGGAAAGAGAGAAAAGAAAAGTACAGGAACAAGAAGGTGTAAAAAAAGAGAGAAAGGTTTGCACCACCCGGGGAAGAAAGGAGATGGAAAGAAAGACCATGAAGAAAACCATAAAGAGGATAGAGCGTTACGGTCGTGCCAATGGGGCTTCCTGCAGCAATTCAACGGCCATCTCATCCGCCTGTGTGACTGGAGTTTCGGTTCGTGAAATACACTCCTAACGTGACGATGCATCCCGGTCACACCTTGGTACTTCCACGTGAGATTTTTGCAAAACCTTCAATTTGTTCGGTACTTAATTCTTGGCGAGGAGGATGGGAGCGTAAGAAAAAGACAGCGCGCAGATTCGGTAAAATACTCCTTGAATTCAGAGAACGGGAGAGAAAGGATAGCGCTTTTCAACGGCCTATGCGAGTAAATAGGGCACTATGTCCACACGCACATCGCCAAAGCGCACATGGAAGCTAACGTCAATAAAAATTTCGTGGGTCCCCGTGCTGCAGCATGAGGATTGGTTCTCGAGTTCCCAGTGTCCTGAGTCGAAACTTCCCGTCCTCTGAGATTCAAGACCGTTGCCACAGAGTGGGGACCTTATAGAGGCAAAAAAAATGAGTCAACTCTTATATCTCCCTCGAGACTTTCTAAGAGAGTAGGAGCGAAAAACTCATAGGTGGAGGCAGGTGATACGTTGAGACGTCTAGGAAAAACGATGGGGAAAAGGGAAAGGGGGAAGAAACATTTAATATCCTCCCTTACTCCCGTGGCCATCACAAAAAATTACTTTGTGAGACGGCATTTATTCTTCCATTTCAACTCGTGATATCCTTTAGGTCGATTTGACCTTTCTAGCGTTAATACTGAGAAGTTTACTATAGTCCTGGGGTCCATAAGATGCCAGACGTGGTGGCACTATATTCTGAGGAAATTCTGAATCCGACAATTAGAACGAAACTTCCTGAAAAGGCTGATGTAGTAAACGGAGCCATAGCAAGATGTGCAACTGAAATCAGCCATAGAAGATGGGACGACTAGCAAACAATGGATGCAAATTAATATTCAAATTAAGTCAAATAGATTTTCGTAGGAAAAGCTGATCGAAAGGTCAGTCTTTCTTACATAATCTTATAGACAAGCTCAGCTAAGCCTAAGACATTCAGTTTTAGAGATTACGAGATTCATTTATAGTCTTCATTAAAGGTGAAGGAAGTTCCTTTGTCTAAAAAGAGTTAATCTTTTCGAAACACAATTGAGTATTTTCATTCACGATGTACTTAGGTCGGGAGAAAACAACACTAAATTTGATGCAGTATTTCTCGATTTCAAGAAAGCCTTCGATAAAGCCTGGCGCAATAATTGCTATACAAACCAACATGCTAAAAAAATAAATTGGATTAGAGACTTCTTGTAAAATCGCAAACAAATTGCAGTCTCTATTAATAATCTCCATCCGTAATTCTCTATTACGGGTGGTCACCTAGCAACCACAGCAGCACGACCTTACGGCGGCTTGTAGGGTACTATGCAGATGTAGGGACGTCTACTAATATTTACCTAATAATTTTGTAATACAAGGATTTCCGAAGATTTTATATGCCCAATTGGGAGAGGAACTGTTTTGGACCCCATTGAAGTATAATTAACAACGAAGATAGCTGATTAGCAAATTATTTTGCGTATAATTATCAAAATATCCGCTTTTAAATTAGTAACATTGCAAAAACTATTTTAACGTTTTGTTTATGTTTCATAAAAATACCTACTTCTGATACCAAATAAACTAAAAGTAAGCATTTAAATAGTACAATTTTAGTACATAAGAACATTTTCATTGTAAAAAGAACCAAGAGTAATACTATATGCGTGGGACATGTGAGACATTTAATGAAGAACCCTCATTGCATCAACATCTGATTATATGGAAACAGTTGAATTGTAACAGAATGAACTTTCAAAGTGCTCATTTTTTGGGTTTAATTTTATTCATGTCGTACTTCATGCTTGATATAAATATTCGTTAGCATTTAGTAAAATTGTGATTTGATTAGTTACTTTAGTTTAATTCAAAATTGCATGCTGAGCCACACTCATGGCCGTTCTAGACCGCAGGTTGGACATATCTGGTGTAACACTTAGGTATTTTCTACTCTCATAATTAATTTTGCTTAATATACCACGTAATACTTGTCCTCCATCTAATTCATGAACACCTTTTCTCGTGTGACCGAGATTCTGACCACATTGTTAGTCTAACATATCAAATATGAAAATGCTTTACCTCTTCATTTTATTTGCATAACACACATCTAGGAAATTCTTCAAAGTGAACCAACATATTCTTATAGTGCATGTTCCCCTTGAAAGGGTGGAGGTTGATATTGGCTTACAATTACCTACATCACAGGTTCGAATATACTTAAACCAGTCTTGACTGTAATATATGCAAAGTCATGCACCTCATTTATTTTTATCCAAAAATGCATTAAAGTGAATTTTTTTAAACTGTAACTATAGCCAAAATCTTTGTAATAGTTCCGAAAATGTTGCATGAATCGTGAGAAAGTGACAGGGATGAGGTAATTCATAGGCACGATTTCAATAAATGACCTTAATTGGGAAAGGGCAAAAGGGAAAGGGAACTTGCAGGAGCGAAGACAGAATGGTAGCGGAGGAGTGGGAATACATAGGAGAATTGTAGAGAGGAGGGAAAAGCTCTGTCCGAAGAATTGGGGTTTGCGACTGATGTTCACGTCCGACCCTTGCTCAGGTCCCAGTTGCAATTCCGTGCGCCGGCTTGAATACGGAATCGGATGGAGAAAAAGCTCGAAAGAAAGAAGGGAGGGATAGGTGGGCATAAAAATGCAAAGCAAAGACGACGAGAGGAATGAAGGAAAAACGAAACAAAATCCTACGAGGGGACGAATGGTAGAAATTATTCCATTCAACATGGCGCTCATTCATTGCCACGTGGAGTACATACGGGCGTGAAATAATCGGATGCATGGCGGAAATAAAGAACAAAAAAAACTGGGGGACGCGCGATCGTAATCACAATGGAAAACATAACGGAATTTATTCGCTTAAAACGATGCAGGGGGGGCAAACAATGCAGAAATAACGCGCGATCCACTCTTGAATACGAGGCAAGTGCATTAAAATATCCGGCGATAAAATTTTTGAGGGTTGAATAATCGGATTTGTCATCGCGAAAAACCAGAAGAGTGGGCGGAGGGAGGGGAGCGAAATTTATTTACGGAATGTTGAGTGCTGGAAGAGACAGGTAGGCCCACGAGTGCGACGGACGGATGCAAATCTTGCTTGGGCTACATTTTATAATTTTTTTTTATTTTAATTTTTGGGGCTATAGTGGCGTAAATTGGATGAAATGTAATGAGACGCTCGTCGTATCGATTCGACCGTAGACGCGCAATCATGAAATTGTGATCATTCCCGATTGAAATTTACGATAAGGGCGGCGGGGATGAAGTTGCGCGACTCGAAACCGGTAATCCGTTATTTCTTTTTAATTTTCTTCATTATCCTTCCCCTCCCACAACTTCGCCCCTCTCTCCCTGCTCCAACCCCCTCTCAGCATGTTCCCTTTTTGCTCTTGAAAACTGTTTGGATAGGTTGCCGATCTCGTTTGCGTCCCGTCATCCCTCCCGCACATGCCGCTTGACTCGAGGAAAATCATCTCCCACGCCGCAGTTGGCACGCGTTTCATCCATTTTCTCTCTCCTTCCAACGCAAGAAGGTCCACCCTCGTCTTACACCCAAACCCGTCGTTAATAACGTCAATGATGAGAGAAGTAAGAAAAAAAAGAAACTTTTATAAAGGACTGGAGGAAAAGATTGAATACTGGGGAGGGAGTTAGTGTTGGAAAAGGAAAAAATAAAACATGAAAATGATAATGTCAGAGAGTGAAGGATGGAGTGGGATGCGTGATGGCAGCATTGGATGGGATAAAGAGCAGGGATGGGATAAAGAACAGGGATGGGCGCAGGTTGGGGAGAGGGACGAGGGGATGGAAACGGTTGGATGGATAGAAATGAGAATCACGGGGAAAATGACGAAACTGCGGGGTAAGCGTTTCTCAAAATTCAATTGGGATATTTTTTTTTAATTCTCCCTTCTTTAATCTTTTCTTTTACAAATTCTTCGTAATTATCAACATGGGGGATGAACGATGATGTAAATATTCCGTCAGGGCTATACGATGCCGTCATTTAAACTTTTTCCTCTACTCTAGTTAATTGGTATTCGAGGTTTAGGCTGTCGAATCCTTCGGCTGAATAAGTAGCTGCAGGCGCTATTGCTTTCCTTGATTACTTGACTACGACGTGAAAAACGAATTTTAGTCCCCCTTGGGATGCGAAGATCGAACTTTGGAACTTCCTTGCTTATTTCTCTTCCTTTGGCCCATCAACTAAGACAACACATAATGAGTTAAAACGATTGAGTTCTTTTGTTTTCCCGAGGAACGCTGCGAGACAATACGAGGGCCAAATTTCGAAAGTTTCGCCTCCTGATGTAAATATCAATCATTTGGGCACGCAACAACTCTTACGATTATTTTACAATAGCTTATTTCTGTCGGTATGGCCACCATTGGAAAAAATCATGTCAACTTTTACGTTTTATGGCGAAAATATTTGTGCACATACCCACTTATAATGAAATTAAATGCCATTTCTAATAAAGTTCACAAAACTCTTTACACAGTGAAGCATTTCAGACACCTAATCCCAATAACATTACGCCAGAAGCTTGTTAAAACGTTAGTATTACCACATCTCGACCATTGCTCAGTTGTCTACGCTGATGTGAACAAGGAGCTAAGTACAAAATTACAATGGCTCCAAAATTCTTGTCTACGATTCATCTTTAATATGCATTTCAATGAACGTGTGACTTCTTACTATAAAATGTTGAATTGGCTAAAACTCGAACAGAAGAGAATGCTTCAAAAGGCCTAAAAAATTATTTAAAGTTCTGAATTCTAAAACGCCTTCATATTTATATGAAAATTATATATTCAATTCACTTACGACAAAGAGATCAACCCGCATTACAAAAACAGTCCATCTTCCCAAATACCGCACGGCTATATATGAAAAGTCATTCAGTATTTCATCCTGTAAACTATGGAACTGTTTGCCTAATAAAGTAAATTTATCCAGGAACACATCCCAATTCAACAGGAACATGTTTGAATATCTGTCTACCACACTACCAAAATGACCTTATTACTGTTCTATCAGGCTAAATATTTAATTATTGTTCTTTGTTTTTGTATGTATGTATTGTACTATATGTTTCGTTCAACTGATGTTAAATTATGTTTTGTGACTGGTTTAATTACCTTATTCTATGCATTATGTAAACCTGTTTCACTCCATAGGTTTCAAAACCTCATGTAACATGTATTCTGCTCCAAGGGACTTTGCTCCCAGAGCAATGAAAATTGTTTATTATTATTCTTATTTACTTCTTAGTTCTTATTTTTATCACCCAGAATCTTCAGCTTCCATCACTGGGTGTCCTTATCACTTGGGGCAGTTGAGTGGACAGGTCTTTCGCTGGACTCTTAATGTATTATCAATGTTTTTCAGAGTGAGAAAATTGCCTTCGGAGTAGCCGTTGATGTTCTGACCTTCTAATATATTTTTTTCGGCTTTCGAAAGAAGAACGCTTTCGTTACATTATTCCTTCTTTTGCTGGCACAAGGTTATTATCATTGATTTCCCATTATTTAATCAGCTATAATATTATTTCTCTCCGCCAATAATAAGATTTTGAAAACTTTACTAATTTATTCTCTCGTTATCTGTGCGCATCTTTTCTTGTTCTCAGTAAATATATTAAGTGACTTTTAAAAATTCTTGGAAACTACTTCAGAGTTATACCGAGCTTTGATTTCATCGCATTAGGGAAAAATATAATATTTTATGCCAAACACTCGTCAGAAGCATCTAAAATGTAGTACCTATCATTTAAAATAAAATGATTCCTTAAATTTTATCTTACACAATATTAAATTTTGTATATTTCAGAAATCAGATCTCCTTAATGAACACTATAATGCCTACGTATGTCTTTATACTATCATGAAATAAAACATAGTAGAGCCTAAAAATTGCAAACCTACAAACATACGAGTACATTGTCACCAATAAGTGTTCTCATAGGTTTTATCCAAGTATTTAAAAATAATCAATTATATTTTATTAAATTTGAAATACTATCAGAACCGAAGATCATTTGACATTAACGAAAACATGATTTTGGATCGAAGAGGATTAGAAATACGTAAAACAAATCTTCAATCGAAATGAATTGGCACGGCATAAAGGGATGTGCATACTGGAATTCACTAAGGAAGATTCGCAGAAGGCATCCTTTCAAAGGCAAATCATGGATCAAAGCTGAAGTGTTGGCTTTAACAGAAGAGAGAAGAAAGTACACAATTTCAAAGTTCAAGAAGAGAAAAAAATGTTACAAGAGGAAAGAAACTAAATGAAATTAGCACAAAGGCACACATCGCCTGAACTCATTAAGTATTCAACACCCCTAATTGGTATTCGCACCGACCCTTTTGAAGAACACTATGTGCAAAACGGTAAACGATTCATGCATGCATAGAAGGCTACACTTTTATTTTTCTTGGTCTATTTTTGGAGTCTTCACAGCATTCGCCGCACGTCTGCCTTAGCTTTGGCAGCTTGCGATCAAACTGCCGAAAAAATAACATAAATTTGGAATTGACAGCCTCTGCGATAAGGAGATCCATGGAATACAAGAAAACAAAGCCATTTATTCAGGCAACCCTTTCCAGTCTTAATATTTCGTCCATGACATAAACTGACGGAAAAGTATCAAAATTAAAAACTGAACAGAACAATTTCACAAAATATATCACGGAACATCTTGACAAGGACAGAAGCATTATCTCAATAAAATGGGAAATTCCATAAGGGATCTAGGAACCGTATTTCAACCACGTCGATAAAACTAGACATGGAGAATGGGATGGGGATTAAATGAGGAAATGTGGAGAACATCGCTTATGATGTCAGTTAATTCAGTAACAAATCGGAGTCAGAACACTGATTGGGAATAAACCGAGAAATAAACTTTAAACAAAAAACGTCCGACATGTGCACTACATTATAAAACTCACGAGGGAGTTAATATGAGTCCTTGCACAGACGTGAGCTATTGAAAAAAATACGTCATTCTCGAGATTCGTGGGTTACAATTGCCCCTTAAATATTCATTTCGTGACATAACACGTAAACTCGGGGAGATGGGAATGGAATGGGATGGCCTCATTCTATCGGATTAACTCAAGGATCGACGGTTTGAATCCCACTAAAAGCACGGTAATTCTGGGGTCACGTGACAAACCCTATGATTCTAAGTGCACACCTAAAGAACCGGCGGAGAACCCTAAAATACCAAATAATCGATGGCAATGGGGTTAGACTGAAAACACACTATTCACAAGCAAAAGCCAGTCGACCAAAGGATATCAATGTGAATATATTTTCGCAAAATTTTGAGCCCTCACTTTGAATATCTGACGTGCGCCAACTGTCCAAACACGAGCGCAGGCCAACGGATACTCAGCAATTTGGAGCGACTTCGAGTGTCCCTGCTATTCCTTATCATTTTACCTGCGCCCCATTAAAAATAATTACTCTCAATAACTTATCCTTCTGCTGCGCCATATTTTCCCGGCGAATGACACGCTAATGAGTGCTCGTGAAACAAACCGTCTCCGGAAAGTTGAATCCATAAAAGACCAAATTACCACTGAACAGATCAAGTTGGTGACATAATTTCAAAGGGCAGAGACACGACGACGAGCTCGTGAATGGCTCTGAAAACAAGGTTGGGACACAAATTTTTCTGGAGCCTTAACACGTACGACGCGCGGGGATGATATAAGAGGAGGAGGAGGAGGGCGTAATGAACCGAGCGGGGAAAGCAGAGCAAGAAACGAGAGAGGGGACGAAGCGCTCGAGAGTTAGGAAATCAAGAAATGGAGGGAGAGGTCAGGGTGATGGATCGGGAGGGGGCGAGAGAGGGCGATGCTTAAAGAGGGCAGGAGAGGGCACGAGGTGGAGGAGGAAAAATTGAAACGGGTGAGAGGCAGGGATAGATAAGGAGGGAAAGTGGGAGGGAAAGAGATAGATAAGGGAGAGAGGAGAAGGCATGGAAGAGGATATTGGTGGGTGTTATGGGTGGGTGACGCACGGTGAGATGAGGAATATATGGAGATGGGAACCGCGGCGGACGGGCAGAGGCAGGGGCGAAGAGAGAAAACTGGATGGAGAGAAGGAGATATCACTGGGAGAAAAGGAGGGTGGTGAGGTTGGGGGCAGCGTGAGTGATGAGTGCTGGGGGCGAATCAATCTGCTATCGCGAAGACGCGGGAAGGGGGCTGGGGGGGATAGGAAAAGGGGGGGGAGGTTAAAGCGAGGGCCGGGGTCGAGAGGGGGCGTGTCGGGTCGAGAAGGGATGGGCTTTAAGGTGCGGGGTAAGGGGAGAAGGGGAGTAAAAGGGATTCGGAAGAGTGGGAGGGGGGAGCGGGATGGGAATAGTGAGGAGAGGATAGATAGACGGAGGAGGGAAAAGGACGCCCGGGGTCGTTATGCAAGGGACTGAGAGGGATGAAGGGAGGGAGGGAGGAAGAGAGAGAGAGAGGGAATGCCGTGGAAGAGATAGGTTACCGTGGTTGAGGACGCTCGGTTAGGGTGTAGCTAAGTAAGATGAAGCGTTTCGTCAAAAATAAATATCAGTTACCCAAAACTATCCCCCGTGCTCAAGGGGTGTGTGGAACTCCGCGCCAGCTACCCGTTTTGGTATTTTCTTTCATCCTCTTGAACACTTAAGAGGAAGAAACAAGAAAAAATAAATGTGCGAAAGAGTAGATGATTCCTTCGGGGCGGGGGGGGGGGGGTAACCACGCCGTTTTCTTGCCATATTACCGTAATTAATTTATTTTTCGGCCCGGCTTAAAATTAGAGAAGGATGATATTTCTCATTTCTTTTTGGACGGGATGTGATACATTCGCCTGACATATATTCATAATTTCTGTAAGATGAGATTATTATATTTCCTCAGCATAATTTGGGTATAACTTTCATTATGCACGGGACTCGGTTTTTAAATTTCAAATGGGTTCCAAAATGAATATTGCATTACGCTACGGTAATGGAGAAAATTTAAGGTTGCGTGCTTTAAAAGATTCAATTTTCGCATTAGGAGGGGCATAATGGGGATGCGTTTAGCGTTTTTTTTAAAGGAGATATCGGAAATGTGCGTCGGAGAGCTAATTATAGTCGTTGGAGAGGGTTATGAGATTATCCATGAGGGCACTAAAGAGGATTAGATGGGTTTCGATTCATGGGATACATTAGGGAGGTAATCGGGATTTATATCGAGAGTGAATGTTTTGTTAGGGCTTACTTGAGGTCCAAATATTCGAAACTGACTCAAATATTTGTCTCAACATGAATGTGTGCTTCGCAAGTGCGTTTGTAAATCATAATGGCGGTGTTTTCCAGGTGCGGACGGACGCCGATATCGCAAACCATCTTTCAACTTTATTCAATTTGAAACAACAACTTTCCTAAATCGCAAGCGAGGGCATTAAAGCAAGCAAACATTTTCCTCGGGCGCCATAAGAGAACATGGAAAGGATGTCAAAAGGAAAATTCAACTCCAACATACAGCGTGTACAAAAGTTTGATGAATGACTTTTTACGAGATTCCAAGAAATATTAAGTAAAAATAATAAATATTCATAAACCGATATCGAATCGATAAATAAAATTCAAAATCGATTGCATCTTGTAGTTTCACCTTTACCACCGTAATGATCGCTGATGTACCACGAAGCACTTAACGAGGAATATAATTTTTATAGCATAAATTCTCTGATACATTTCCAATGACTCAGGCCTGCATTTATCACACTTTTCCTCAAGCACCATATGCTATTTATAAATCCATGGAACATTATCTAGAGAGGAATACAAGCGTAAAGGATCACGAAAATTATAATTCCAAAATGGAAAGCGAAATATAACAAATATTTGTAACAAAAGACATTCCTCCTCCGACACCCCTCTCTATTTAATAATTCAATGCATTAAAAATGCCAATTTTGCATACTTCCGTATTTCTAGAGACACACAGTTTCCCACGGTAGGTAAAATGGTCCCTAGAATGAGGAAAAATTTTAAAAAGGGATAAACATTTTGATTCACCTATACTATGAATAGAATGGCGTTATTAAAGAAACTTTTGTGGACTTTTGCATATTTTCCTGGAACGTTTGCCAAGCGAGGAGTGTGGATGAAAATCTCAGAAAGGCCATACGGTCAGAGAGAAGCATCTTTCCCTTAAGTAGACAAGTTTTTTCATGCTATTAACTTTTTCCTAAATGAAAATATGGCTGACGGGCTTCCGCTTTTTTGGAGCATAAAAGTGAATTACAAAGACTTAGTTAACTTTTAATAAAGCAAGAAAGAAAGTTCACTAGCATTAAGTAGAATTTTTCATTCGTTTAACCCAATTGAATCTATGGTGCTAGTAAACCAAGATAAAGTTAAGCCCTTACTATTTTATTAGAAAAAAAAATCAAGGCTTGACAAAAATTAGCAAGAGGGCAAATTAATTCCCAAATACTAGCGGATTTTTTGACATTTATTTCTAACTTGGACGAGAACACCTTTCAACCAACAACCAAAAATATTTCTCGGGAAACAGTTCCCCACTAATTTGTTTAACAACATATGATTTCATTTGCTAAAATAATGCTTTTAGTGAGTACAATTTTGAAATGTCTGTCAACATTTACAAATATCTTATATAATTATCTGACAAATTTGAGTTCTAGTATTGTAAGCCACATTTACATGTATTTTATACTTTATTAGAATTACATCCAATTCAAGTTAAAAGTATGAAGCACTACTATTTACCAAATTTTATTACGTATTATTAGTGGAAAAGTGACTTTCATTTTGCTTTGAAAACGGCGACAGTACGGTGCTTTCGTACACTGGTACATCAGAAATATACAATTAGGACCCGCGCTTTCAAATAAGCGTCGTGCTGCTACAGCCGTCAACATAAGGATTTATTTCTCAATTCTTAAAGAAAAATCTACGCATACTATAAAACTAAGCATATCTCGGGGACTCAATTTTACCATGCAAGATTACTTTGATGCTTGAAAGTCTCATTAGCTCAATTCCCAACTTTGTCACGTTCGCTGTAATTTCGGTCGCTCGCATAAGTTTGCGAAGGAATAAAATCAATGAGGCCTCACCTTAAGAAACTCCGGGTCGTCTCTTTTGACTGCCCTTGGTTTGTAGGCGTTTTGAGGAGAGGGGAGGAGGGTTGGGGAACTGAGAAAGTGGTGAAGGCGGGAGCAGAAGGGAGCGACTATCGAATATGGAAAGAAATGATCATTGCACGAATAGATAAAGGTCGGGGAGGGGGGGGGCAAGACAGAGCTTGGTGGTGTTGGGCACAACATATTAAATGGAGGTACGGAATGAATACAGGACGAATTGGAGATGAGAGTACGTGAGGTGAAGGATATTTCGCGCAAAACATGCTCTTGTCTAGGGTTTGGAGGTGGAGAGCCTAAGAGAGAGAGAGGGATTTTGGATGGAAAAAGAATGTATATTGAATTAAGAAGCTTTTGCAAGGATAAGTAAAAGTGAGTGAGACAGGGAAAGTGGATTTTTGGTAGAGGGGAAGGGGTAAAACGTGGTGGAACAAGAGTCCCAGCATTGAAAGAAAGGGAGAAAGAATATATTATGAATTAGGGAGTCCCTTTAAGAAAAGGGGTGAGAGAAGTTCGGGAGAGGAAGTGGCTTTCGAAGGGAGAAGATAAAGATAGTCGTGGAGGAGGATTTGAAGGCTTAGGAAGTTCAATCGACACTTCAATAGTTTCCCTTTAGGCCAATGAAGGGAGTTTTCAGAGGCCACATGACATGAAAAATTTCACAGCCTTACTGCTATCATGAGAGTTGAGTGGTTATATTATTTCATTCCATCAAATGAAAAAAATTAATAATTTAGTTCGCCACTCCTCTCAATAAAAAAAGGTCCGTTGCACACGGGTAGCAGAACTACAGAGCCCATGAGGGATGACTTTTTTCTTGCAAAGCAGAAAAGAGAGCGTAGAAAGGTCCTTTTTCATGTTCCAATTTCTATCTCCATTCGAGTGTTCGTTCGCCTGTCCCATCGACACAGTAACGACATTCGGGACAGAAAGGGGTATTACACTCATCCCAGTTTAGGTTCATGTGGCACTCAGGAACAAAAGATATGAGATGCATTTCAGGACATAAATGTTACGACTGCAATAAGGATGAATTTTTATTATCTCTCAGATCAAGTTTGATAAGTATTACTACTGTTTGAGGGTCGCAATTCAAGTTCAAATGAAGTTTGCAGACTTGTTAGTGATATTTGGGTTCTGAGGTAACTTACAATATTTCCTCCTCTTGGATCTTTTCGTTCACCGACACTAGTCTAAAGGTTGACCTAATCGATCAAAAGAATGTTGTTGAACCTTACGTTCTATTTAGATTCTTATATAATTGACCAATAAAAAGGTACTCCTTCAATGCACCGGTAAAATACGGGAATGATAGGAAAATAGTTGGGAAGAAGATTTTATAAAATAATATTCGAACCACAACCTCTCAATCGGCAAGCACATGTCAATTAGTCAGCCAAAAAATATGCGTTTAAGTGATCTTTTAATATAAATGACTCCTTATAGAGAGAAATGACGGTTTAAAGAAATTACGATTCATCACTATGAAACTTACCTTTAAATTTAAATATACCAAAAGAGCAAAGTAGATACATCAAAAATGACTTCTAATAAACGTTAATCATATTATCATATTTAATTACTACTCCCAACAGACCGGATAGGAGCACATGATATGCCCTTTGAACTCCAAAATGCTCACACACCCCTTGGTCAAAACTCTTAATTAATAAAACCACAGATTGAAGGGATACGGATTAATGATATAAAGTCCTTATTCAAGACAAAGAGCATACATAGTGTATAGTTTGTGTTCGATAGAATTTCATGGCAACGGAACCAAAAAGGAATTTAATCTATTTCTTAAACTGATAAATCCAAATAAAAATAAGAAACCGAAGATGAATACTACTTCAGATTAATGCATGATTTAGTGGCATAAAATATGAGAGCTCAAAGTTCGAAAAGATATTCCATTTACTACACCTTCAATGTCAAATACTTAAATTTAAATTCAATGTTAGCCCTCCGCTTTCTGATTGAGAAAACTCATAAATATACGGAAGCGATATTCGCCTCCTAGATTTGAAAATGTCGCGCAAGTTCAACGGGCGTTCAAATGAGATAATCTGGAAATAAAAATGATGTAGACTCAATGATTTGTACTCTTGTACTAGAGTTCGCGTATTAAGTCTAATTACATGGATCCCGGAAAATAAGGCGGAAATGAGACTAGATATTCTCTGCAGTTGGTTTTTGGACCTGAAGTGCATTTGATATAAGATTGGAGAATTTTGTTGTGGAGTATATTTTATGGATACCAACGCATTTTGAGGGAATTTTTTAGGTGTTCTTTTTATTTCGCTAGCAAAATACGCTCTAGTAATTAATTAGTCATTTTATTATGTACTTCAGTTGTTTATACTCCAGTTAGTCGTTAAATACTTACTGCAAACTTCTCTCTACCTGTGCTGCACGATATTCATAAGGGGATATCGTTAGTCGTTAAATACTTACTGCAAACTTCTCTCTACCTTTACTGCACGATATGTATAAGGGGATATCATTTGCATACTAGAGACGGTTTAATTTAAAATTCACGAAGCGTTATATGACACTCCATTTTAGGTCAGACTTTAAAATTAGAATTCCGTCATTAGATATCAGGTGACATGGAAGACATTATCGGGTAAAACTAGAGACACCGAATTTAAGATTGTAAGTCCTGATCTCCATTTCTCTTCTTCCCATAAAATATTTCTTTATTCAATTAAATTTTACGCAATGAAATTTATTCAATGGAATACATTTATATGAAATAACAAAACCATCGTACAGCAGGCTTTTACGTCACTTTTAATTGCACTGCTCGCGTCATCGCTTTCATAGTATGTTATCGAATGACTTCACCCAATCAACGAATGCCGAGTTAGATAATTCGGCTTGACTTTAATTAACTTGTACGTCATAAATGGCATGAAAGTAAGGATTCAATATTTATTCAGAGAAAATAATGACAAGAGCATGGAAAATAATAAAGAACGTTTTAGTTTAACAAACTAGTAAGACAGTAGAGAGTTTCAATGTGAGAAAAAGGCCTGTTGACATCGTTTTCCTTGTCGAATAACAACCACACTAGCCATTGCAAAGTTTTGAAGAAAAAAGTAAAATTTAAAAATGAAAAAAATACCTTAAAACCTGGTATTTTGCCAATTTAAATATTTCTTTACTGATGGGAATAACAAAATCTTCAGCAGGCTAGTTAATTTAAAGAAAGTTAAAAAAAAACGTTTCCTCGTATTATTCAAAATCTTAATATTAATCTTAGCCCTTCTCGTGCTTAAAATTATTTACATCCGAGGATATTTTTTCTATTATGAAGGTAAAAAAAACTACTTGCCATCAGATATGGCCGCCTAGGAGGTGGTGTTTTAATTGGTTCTACTATTCAAATGCTCACCCAATTGCTGGGGATTACCAACAGGAGACAATAGTATTCGTATATTAACGACAGTGAAAAAAATATATAGATAAAATAATACACCATTTTATAAAGTTTTTAATGACCTGAAAACAACGTTAATAGTCAACTACGCTGGAAAAACGGGGAAGTTGGTAGAATTACGGTGATATTCGAATTCGTCAGAACAATAGGGTTTTTTGAAATTCGAAAATTTATCGAGCAGAAAGTTGCATTTTAATCATAAAAATTCCTTGAAGCACATTCATGAGAGATATATTCACATATAATTCATACTACACTGATGAAAAAAGGAAACATTTTCTCATTAATTTCACAATTTTGTAAAGACCATGCTTTTCTCTTTTGCATTTTCATGGTGAAACTGATGGTTATAAAATAATGATATTTATCAACAATCCTATGGCCCCATGTAATATGAGCCCTAATTATGAAGTCCCTAATTTCCTTGGCACTATATTAATATTTAAAAATTAATATTGAAACATCATTAAAAATGCATACGATTTCAGGAGCACTAACTTAAAAGTCAGTGACAGAGAAAAAAATGCTTAGTCGTTGAAATAGAGAGAGTCTGTAAATGGATACTCTAAGAATGAATGCTTAGGAAAGGCAAAATTATTTCCACCAGGGAAAAAACGTTTCGTTGGGCGGGATATTTCCAAGTGTGTGTTTATACCAAGTATTTACGTGAGGAGGACCTACTCACCGGAATGCCAGGATTATGCTATCGACTTCCGTAGAGCATCGAAGCTCATTATCCTTTAATTTTTCGGTGTAGTGATACTTGGAACAGGTACTGCGTCAAGGGCATATCTTCTGTGCTTTCTGGAGAAAATCCTGAAAATACAAAATTATTATAATGATAAGTTTAAAATAGGACATTAATCCTTACATTATAATTATACGCATTTAATTACCTATTAACTCATATCATAGAAAGACTTATACCGGTAAGGTCGAGCAAAATATTCAAAAATGGTACAGGAGTTACTTAAATTCCGAATCACCAAGGAAAATTCGCGCGGAACATTCTACCGATAAAACTTTAAAACGACCTGGGCGTACGGTACAGGAATTCTAGAGAAAGAGAAAAATGGTTCATTGGAGTATAATTACGTTCCTCAATCCCTGTGACGCGCCAGCATACTTGTGTATCGATAAAAATGAGGGAAAATTGGGAGCAATTTTCCTTCCTATCCAATGAGCCAAAATTGATGTAATTACACTTTGTTATCAATTTCACTACATCATTACGTATTTCCTTGACAAAATCGTTGTAAAATCGCTCTGATGAGTGAGAGATATAGATGCATTAAAATGGAAGTCAGGTGATCACTATGCTTATGGAAACATAATAGTATGTTATGTATATATATATATATATATATATATATATATACATACATACATATATATATATACATACATACATATATATATATATATACATACATACATATATATATATATATATATATATATATATATATATATATATATACATATATACATATATATATACATATATACATATATACATATATACATATATATGTATATATGTATATACATATATACATATATATATATATATATATATATATTTATATATATACATATATAATTTTATATATATATGTATATATATGATACACGATCAGTTAGTGGACATAATTGGGTGTGTTCCTAGAGGGAAATATTTGATACGGATGGGGGAGTGGAATGCGACGATAGGCAAAGGATGAGATGGTGATGAGGCGGGGGACTACGGTTTAGGCTCGAGGAATGACCGCGGGGAGAAAGCAATTGAGTTCCTCAAGGAAGAAGGGGCTAGAACCCTCTCTTTTTGAGGTGGCTGCGACCACCGAAAATTCGAAACTAAACGAGTTTCATTTATACATTATATACATATATCCAGGTAGGTCGCGGTGGTCCAGGGAGTAGAGCGTTGGACTGCTGATTTGAGGGGCCCGGGTTCGATTCCCAAAGCAAGGCACTCTGGGTACCTGCAGTTCCACCCAACCTATATGATTTTTCGGGTACCAGATCTTCCTGGGTAACCATAGCCGGCACAGGGAAAGGAACTGGCCCCCCTACCCTGATGTGTGAATTTCACACGCCTTCGGGCTTAGTACTGGGTGAACTCTACCACCACCTACCAAACCGACCTTCGGGTTGATTACTGTGTTTATGGTTTATATATACCCAAGTATATATACATATAAACCATAATTACAGTAATTAACCCTAAGGTCGGTTTGGTAGGTGATGATAGGGTTCACCCAGTACTAAGCCCGAAGGCGTGTGAACTTCACACTCCAGTACATTTTCTTGCGCCGGTTACGGTTTCCGAAAAATCACATTGCTTTAGTGGAGTCGAATGCAAGCCCAGAGAGGCTAGCCAGGGAATCGAACCTGGGGCCTCCGGTTAGTAGGCGAAAGCTCTACCCCTGGACTACCGCAACCCACATTTATTCTTATATGCTGAGAATGCTCAAGATTAAATGGACAGAGAAAGTAAGGAACGAGGAAGTATATAGAAGAGTACAAACATTATGATGCATGGAGAACTCTGCGTCAAAAAAGAAATTGATTGATTGCACATACTTTGAGGCAAAATCGATTGATTAGTAATATAATAAAAGGAAAAATAGAAGGGAAGATTTCACGAGGAAGACCAAGAGATAGGTACAGAACAAATTAAGAAGGCTGTAAAACAGAGAAGGTATCAAGGATTGGGGGATTTGACATTGAATGGAGCATAATGGAGGGCTACAGTAAACCAATCCTAGGATTGAAATACTAATGACAATATGTATGTATTTATATACTATGTTTCTCTGTGTTTTTGTTGACTGGCTATATCTAGCTCCTTTTATATATATATATATATATACATTCAAACACGAAATCCCGCCAAACGGCGAATAAATACTCATATATACAGAAACATATATAAGGAAAAGGGATAGGAACACGTATAAAGGACGAACACAATAGAGGTGGGGAAGGCGGAATCGAACGGATCACAAGAGTAAAAATATCTCCTCAACCGGGACTCGAACACCGGATCTTTCCACTTGCCGGGCGGATGCTCTTAACCACTTGAGCTATCGAGGATATGTAATTTACCCTGAGATCCGTGGGTCTTATATGTCGCCAAGCGCCCCGATTCTTTAGCCAAGAGATGGCGTCAGGGGGCTGTTTCACCCACCAAAGGAGAAATAGACAATACACAAGAGGAGAGGACAGTGGTTTAGAATTCATACAACATCATACAGGAAAGGAACAGTGCGTTTCGTGGCACGCATAGCCAGAAGAAAGAGAGGCTAAATATCTGCCAACCTATGAATACCAACATAAAGAAAGTTTTCGCCTTTTCTCAATTCCCAACGCCAGCTATAGAATTCAAGTCATAGTAGTGTTTTTAATGTTGGGTTGAAAGGAGAAATTTCAGCATCCTGTTAACACTCGTACCTGCGCTCAACAATTATTACTCACAAGGTGACTTTTCAGCGGAATAATTTACGCCAATAGATTGACAAATGTTTCGGAAGGTTTAGTGTCGCTAACACTAATAGCTAAAATGTAATGTTGGTTGAAGTCCATACGGATCGAGGAGTTGGCGGGGCAACAGCTCTGGAATCGGGCTAAGTCCGAACGATACGTGACTCCAAGTTTTGAGTGCGGTAGAAGGATGTTGATCCTTCCCCTCGACCGCCCTTTAAATCCCAGACGAATCGAGCGGACGGGAAAATCACGCAGCTCGGGTTAGTCCGTGGGCGTTCGAAGGTCCCGACCGAATATGAACCCGGTAAATTTCGACATCAAAAAGCCGAAGGGCCGAAGGTGCCCATGAGAGAAGCCGGTCCATTAATGAATCTTCCAACAACTTTCCTTTTTCTTTCACTCCCAGTTACTCCTATCTAGTGAATCTCTAGTATAATAAAAAACCCATATTCATTCAGACACTTACTTTTATAGGTTGGGTTTCCTAAATGAAATTTCGTCTTGGCTTCATCCATAACTCAGGACACTATACCGATTTCGTCCAAAAAAATAATAATAATTACACTTTTTCAAATTTCGGTCCTCTTTAGGTAAAATAAAGGTTTGCTGAAGTTGGGGGATAATGTGACTTTTACTTTACTTTTAAAAATCAAATGAAATATGAAAATAAATTAAAATCGTTAAATCCATGAACGATCAACCGTAAGTAATCGATCCTGACCATAGTCTAGACAGGCGTTTGAAGACGAGAAAAACAATAAATAAGTATGAGTCCGTTGATGTATTAAACGCTCCGAAGAACATTTTAAATTCACCGGAGCAAAAAATATTCTGCCCCGCAGTAGCATTTCCAAGTCACACATTATTCAAAGACCCTTAAATCGGGGCCTGATGGCGAAGGTAGGAATTTCCAGGCATCAAGATAAGAGGAATTTATGACATGACTCCGAAAAACGGTCATATTATTTGTTTTTATTTCCTCACAATATGAACCGCGTCCCTGCAGAGTTTCAATGATGCTTGAAATGAAAATTAATGAAAGAATACAGGAAAAGTAAGGCATGTAAACTGCGTTAAGTGGAAACTGCCTGCGCTGTGAAACTTTTAAACCATACTGCCATATTATACTCTAGATCCTGCAATGTCAAATGGTTTCTTAGCACACCTTGTAAATTCACTTAACTCCACGAGAGACCCAGAAGAAGGAAATGCGTCCTCAATTCAGGGAAAAATATAACGGATAAATTGCAAAGAAATGAAAGGGGGAGAGCTAAAAGTATCACAACCTGCAATGCAGCAAAACTCTCTACTTACTCATTCAAAGGAGATGTACTGTCAGAAAATTTCATTAGCAGTGGAAGAAATTTGAATTTTCAACGCCAATAAAATCATCATCATCATTAGTTTTTCAATCCTATGCTTGGTTTACAGCTGTTCTCAAATCTTCTTTATTCGGGGTTAACTACCTCAACCCCTTGATACTTTCTCTGTTTTAACAGTAGCAGTTGTTAAGAGAAAGCGACTGTTAGCTAAGATCGTCTGCGTCATTAGGAATAGGTGGGTTATTTGGTGGGGGTAAAATATTCAGGGAATAGAAGTAGGGTGGATAGAAACCCGGTGTCGACATTAGCTTATTCTTAGCGATAGGCGCCAGGGGGTCTAAAATGTAACGTCCCATCCGTAGGCCTGCGAATCACACTTAATACTATCCACGTAGCTCCACACGTAGCGATCGGAATACCACTGAAAAAATCCTGCCCCCTCCAATATTCGAAATCGTGCCCCCGGGGTGGGAAGTTAGTAGGTCAGTTATAACACTAATTCGATTACTCTCCGTTTTACATCCTCGTTAATTTGTCTAATAGCAAAAAGGTGTGTTGCATATAATTAAACCATATGTATTTTCGTATTATATTGGACCGTTGTCAGAAATAGCACCGACACATTTCTACCTAAAATTAATATGATGTTTTTAATATACAGCTACAGATAACGATAGTTATGGTGGGATTTTTATCAAATGAGAATTGAATGAACAGTATACTCATCATAATCAGTAAAAGTTGTATCTTTCCGCACACACTCGTTGGTATAGAGCTAAACCAAACTTTAGCTACGTCAGTTCAATGGAAATGATGGAAGATAAGAAAACTGAATATCAAATTGTCACTATCATTTATGCTTAAACGTTGTCAATATAGTCCCATTAGAATACCTTAATAGGTACAAATGTACATTTTTTGGTGATACAAACAAGGTTTTTCTTTCAGATGATAATGTTTCTGCGTCCGATAATAATATAGCTCAAAAATTAAACAAAACCTTGGATACTTCTAAGGTAGAAGACGTTTCTGGGAAAAAATTACATGGAACAGAGGGATTATTAAAGCTTAAATTACTATTTAAGTGCTATTTTTTTACACATCCCGCTGTATAAAATTTCTATGAGGAGTTTCTACCACGATTTTTGCTGCAATAAGTTTCAATTTCTAGAGTGGCATAATAGCTTGGAAGTTCAGAGTTCGTTACCGACTAGAGGATTCCAGGTTCAAACCTGGCTCCCAACTAAAGCTCCATATAAAATAGGGAAAATGAATTAATGATTATGTAGACATAAATTGTTAGCATGCCCACTGGAGAAAACTATATTGAAGGATTGCCACTGATTAGGACATATTTAATAGTAAAGATAATCATTAAAGTTGAGGAACATAAACTAGAACAGATAGAATATGTCAGGTATTTAGGAAGTGTTTGAAAATTTTGTTGAAGTGGTTAAAGAGTAATAGTGAAAGAATGAAAGGAAACATTCAATTTCCAATTTACAAATAGACGGGAATTGATGACAGGACAATAGGAACTTTAAGTAATGACGAAAAGAAAATAATATAGAACTTTTTAATATGGAGCACAGTTTGGTATGACTAAGAAATTGGTCATCGAGGAAAAAGAACAGACGTAGATTGGAAGCTTTTGAAATTTAGTAGGAGAAGAATGAAAAAATAAAATGGATAACACGGAAAATCAACGATTACGGTCTGCGTCTGGCAGGGGAAAAGAGATGGCTGTTGGGAGAAATTCGAAGAAAACAGGGCAAGAAAGAGTATGCCAGAGATACTGAGAGCCAATGGGATGCTGAAGATGGTAATAGAGTTTCTAGAAATCTAGTTAGAAAAACATGGAGTAATTTGAATTTCTAAATCTTAAGGGATTTATTAGAATTTCAATTTTTCGTGGTTTATAATTTCAAATATGTATACGAGTATATACATATAAGTTCAAAAATTTGCGCTATTTTCTTTTTACTCTCAACGAAAGATAATTTGTGGCGATTGAATTTTGACGATTGACAAAACTTAATATTTGTATTCACAGATCATTAATTTGCAGACATATGTATTAAGTTGGATTATCGACGAGGTATAGATTGCTTCGTGTATTAATTTTTGCAATTAGTGGGGCAAAATACTTGGAATGTCCTAATAGGAAAATAATACGCATACAATATACAAGCCACAATTCAAAGACTTAAAAAATTTCCACTTTTTTCTATCAAAAATAGAAATCCTGATACAAGTAAAATGAACGAAATTTCAAGGAAAAAATATAATGTGTCATCTAAGCAAGTAGCATATATCAAAATATACTGCGTAAAGTTTAAGGGAAATCTTAGGTAACTATTTTATACAATAAAATGTCCTCCTAACGCTTTTTTAACACGAGCTAGCTGTTAATTATATTATGAGGCCTACAGCTGTTTTTACCGCTATAAATACCACAATTTAAAAGCATTTTAAGTGTAATTCAAACCATTGCGGAAATAGGTATTTGGCTGTGTTACATGAGCGAGTAATATCGACCCATACACATCAGCGATCCAAAATTATTTGCCTATTTTAAAAGAAATTAAGAAATATTTTGCTGGCACAAGCAAACGTACCCAACAACCACATTGCCGATAAAATAATGATTTCACCAAAATAGGCGATGCTTGAAAACGAGAATAAAGGAAATAGCTTTGTAGTCTGTAAATTGATACGACATTGTTCACAAAGGTCTCAAAAACGGTATCAGTTCTTGCTCAGTGGACGTGAATATTGATGGCGCTCGGTAAGCTGAAAACTTCATGTAACTCTAATCTTGTATGTACAATGATCGTAACTACAAACACTTTTTCCAAATGTGCTGCCTAGAACGTTGATCAAAACGTTGTAGATAGCATTGGGCAAAATATTCCGTCTTCGGGAGTTTTTGAGCAACTTGGAAAAATGACCAAAGTGAAAAAACATGCATCACTATGGTTAACATATATTAAAATGAAATATTGATAGAGAATATTTTATAAGACCATTCCCAAATTATGGAACATGAATGCGCATTGAAAGTGTGACCACTCAAATTTTTTTACTAGTTCGTAAGAACAGATTATAAAAATTATTGATATTTCACAAACACATTTTTATTTTACTATTCCACGACCAAGGTTTTATCACTACGAGGTATTATCCTCAGGTTTCACCACAGTGTGGCATTATCAGTTGGAATTTTATTCTTTCCTTTTGTCTGAGCGATGGAAATAATTCCACCAAGCAAGAGCTTACAATGGCACAAACAGTTTCAATGGTTTTTCAGCTAAATTTTTACTTATAGATGTGACTTCCGCCGATGTACCAGGAGCGTACTTTCATAGAAAGATAACAACATTGGGCGGGAACCACGTAGCACTTCATGCAATCGGGCATCGTCTAGTATAATACCGTGTACTAAAATATAAACGATTTTTCATTTTCCATTTTTGGTGCATGATTCGTCACCTTTTCCGTTGCTTGGGCCATATGATGTTGTCTGATATGTTTTACTATTTCACACTGCTTTCGTGTTACCACTTGGGTTACTCACTCCTGGTTTCCTTTATTCCCGCAACTGTTGTTCTCGCTTGGACTTTAATTAAATCAGTAATTCATGGCTGTGCATATTCCTTCCAATTCAATAATGCCAGTGCGGTCATTCATAGTTACTGGACGCGTCGTTTTTCGCCATTTCACAATTGCTGCTGTGCATTATTCATGCCTCCTTATTTGACCTTGACCCTTTGCAAAATGACATGACAACTGTTACTTCTTATGCTGAGTGCCTTTATGTGGCTTACTGATAGCTATTACCAACCTTTTTTTTGCGCTAACTCCCCAACTGCTGCGAGTGAAAATTTATGGCTTTGCTTTATGCTATGTGACTGAATGACTACCAACTACTTCACTCCTACTACTCCTTATATGTCGGTCCGTTTTTGTTTTATATCTCATAGAGTCTAACCTATTTTTTACTAAATTTCAGTAGCTATAAAATAAAAATTTTAAACTTGTACCTTGTATGATATTTATTCGTTTATAGGAGGCAAATATTAAGTTCCCAACAAACCTACAAAATGAATATGAATATTTCGTTGAGTGTATGCATGCATCCGTCTTTATGTGAGTGTAATATGTACACACACACACACATATCTATATATATAAATATATATATATATATATATATATATATATATATATATATATATATATATATATATATATATATAGATAGATATCGATGATATAGAAACACTCACAGTAGTTTAATATTTGGACGGCACAATAGAACATCAATAAAATAGTAACACTTAAAAGGAAAGTAAGGCCGAAAGCTCAAACAATCTACATTGTAGATTGTTTGAGCTTTCGGCCTTCTCAGAGGCCTTCTTCGAGTAAGACTGAACTAGACTGAAGTCTTCAATATATATATATATATATATATATATATATATAAACACAGTTGTAGATTTTTAAAACATAAAAACACGAAGAAAGGACACTCACATATGTAGTTTTGACGTTTCGACGGCTCGGCCGTCCTCATCAGAAGGTTCATATACAATATGTTATACCTTTGTACGTATTTTCACACTTATATCTTACCTAAATGATTCACTCCTTCGAATTGTGATGATTTATAGATGGTAATATTTGTAAAGTAAAGGGAATTGCACGAAATGTGATATAACTGTGAAATAGTATTTAGGTTCAACTCACAACTAATAGTTAAAGTCCTTTAAAAGCGGAACTATAGCCAATAGTTACGTGTTTTGGTTTCTACATTAAAGAATATAAGAACTATATTAAAAGTATACGGATGTTATGTTATCATGAAATTTGCTGGGGACTAGAGAAAAAAAGAACAGCCTGGTTAACGTAAAAACACTTCAAATGTGGTACCATATGATCAGAATAATTTTAAAGATTCCCCCCCCCCAAATTTATCTTTTAAATTTAATGCAAAAATGCAGGTATATGAATAAAAAATAAATGACAGATTCAGGTATCCTTAATGCGTATAAATGATTAAAATACTGAACCAATCTTGTTATCTTCTGTGACTTTGGTTATGATGCTATTTTGATAAATAATATCATGGTGTTTTCTAGATAAATAATTGAATTAGTCTTTATGATAGCCTGATTTGCTTATTTATATCAAACCGAAGGAAAAGAAAACAGACGTTAAATTCAATGTTTTGGTGTAAATGATCTCTATGTTGTGTGAAGTTACATCAGGGATCCCTCAAGGATCAAGTTTGGGGCCATTGTTACTTTTGCTAAATATTAATGGGCTGTCTAATAATACACATGATTCGCACATGAACTATACTAACTTACAAGCAAACAACACAAAAATCAATCAATAATTTGAATTAAGCCAGGTAATTTCCAGATCATAACAATTGGAGAAAAATAAATCCAGTCCGGGTGTTTGGCCATCGTCAGCTTGAAACTCCTGAAGTTGACATAAAAAAGTAAAACAAAATCTCCAGGTAACCTGTTCCAATCACAAATGCCCTTATTTAGGAGGGAGTGCTTACTTAGGTCGTTCCATTGAATGAGCCATTTTAGTTTATGTGCATGATCTCCCCTTCCTTTGTAACAAACAGATCTTGTTCTCCCTTTGACGCCTCTCCATACATCATTCCCAGGGTACAATTCAAACATTTTCCCCAGCCATCCTAACATCCGGGTCTTCTTTGAGCTGTTCCATTTTCATTGACTAATCATGCCACTTACGCCAACGTCCCTTTTGAATTTACCTAAAACGAAGCCCTTTGGTCCCTTTCAAATTTTCTCTCTAATTGATTATGACGAGGATCCCATAAACTTAACCCATACAATAATATAAATTTTAATATGACTAGATGAGCCTTTTCTTTGGTTTTTTTGCTACATTTATATAGAATTCCCATGATTAAATTTAGTGCACTGTGAACCTTATTTTTTCATTCTCTCAACATACGATTCATTCAATTTAAGATCACTTACAGTAGTCACACCTAGGTAGTCACACTAACTACTGATATAACTTATTTCGCCAACTGTAATCAAAATTAATAATATTGCATTTTTTTCAATTGTGACCTCTATTTAAAATGTATGAGTATGTTCAAATTGTTGTTTCAATTCTCCATTACTTGGGATTTGTAAAGAACAGAGGGAAATGATATGACTGTAGATATTTTTTATAAAGCGTTTTCATTCATTATATTAATTAGCTTTACCGGTAAATTGTTAAATATGAGACCTCTTTTAATTTCCTGACATTCAAGACACGCCATTTATATCTTAACTCGGGCTTACTGTCTCTACCTTGAAAATCACAAACTTGCTCTTGTTTAATTGTTCAATTCAATCTTTATTTTAATCAAATTCCCTAGAAATTTTTCTTGTATTGGTTTATCTTTTATTTCCTATTTTTTGTTTTACAACCATATTATTTTTCCAATTGTTAAAAGACTTTCCGAGTAACATTCAATAAAACTTGTTAAAAAAATGAATAAGTAAATAAACTAATATTTCTTGCATTTTTGGGTTGATCAAACAGAGCTTTATCAACTAGGCTAATTATTCAAGCAAAAAAACGTAATTAATATATAATTGAAGTTTCCCAGCACATATTAGCAACGGAAACAAAATTTAAATCACGCAAAAATGAAATTAACACAATTAGCGTTAGATTCCCAGATAAAGTTTCGCGCACATATTTATATAAACATACACATGGTATGTTTTCATTTAGGGGAACAAATATCTTATTTTTCATTTCACATTTAATTATTTTGCTATATAGTTATATTATTATTTAAATTTTTAATTGCATTCAATATTTTTTTAGCCTACATGTAGGAAGAAAGTAATATGCATCATAGATTTTCTTCTCTAATATCCTCAGTTTTTTCTATTGCTGGATATTCCTGTAAAGTTAATGACAATAATTTTTATTTCCCTTGACTAAGATACTTCAATGCTGAGATGTTTGAACACTCGAACTAATTATTTTATTTGAAAAATTTTTTTTTCACTTAAAGAAATGCTAAATACTCATTGTGAGCAAACCTATGTAAGCACTAAGAGTTTCACATACCGCCACATTTGTGCTTCCGCCGCGAGAAGGACGTGCAATAATCACCATACTAATAACATTTGAAAACCATGAGATAAAATGGAGAGATTATGGTGCTGTACTATTTAAAAAAACACTTATAAAAATATATACTTTGAATTAAAATAAAAGACGCAAAACTTTCGAGTGTAAAATGCATCAAAAGCGGTTGTTATAATAAATAGCTTTAGGCAGGCAATAACCTCTGTTTTTATTCGGATCTTAGGAAGTAATAAAGCAAGCAAATAAATGTCGGAAAGAAAATTATAATTTATATGAATGTTAAGTCTCCTAGCTCATTTTTTTTTATTTTTTATACTTTAAGAGCCATGGAAATTATAGGACATTTCATGCGCCAAGATATTAAAAGTCTTTGAAAATATTAGCGTTTTGAGGATCTGCCATGGATAACCATTATTACCGAATGCCTGCATGCCCTATAACATCTACGGACTTCGCCAGATTACATATTTTTTAATATATTCACGTTTCGTGAATATTAATAAAGTATTAAAATGCAATAAAGGGAAAAAAATATCATAGAAAACGAAGAGGAAATATTGACTGGGTTTAAATGACTAACTTTAATAGAGTTTTGGATCCTCGGATGGGCGCGTTTATCTTCGAGCGTCAATGAAAGAGAAAACATCGAACTGTGACTTATGTGAAAGATTTCAATGCAACAATAGTTTCAGGGTCACTCGGGTATCGTCGCCCTAGTAAAATCTCCACTTTTACTACCAGGATCACATTCAGGAGCTACTGTACCAACAGTTTAATTAATTTTTAACTCAGTAACTTCTGATTACATTTTGAATACAATGAAGTCGCAGAAAAGCGCCAACACGTAAAACCGATGTGTTAGCAACAACATATAGAGCTGAAACACTAAAACATCGCGTCGTCGGCGCCGTCTCCACTTTTTTATTTTTGTTATGACTTTTCAACGCATTTTTTTGGCGTCAAGTTCACGTATATCGTGCTTAAGTAAACTCGAGTGTATCTTGATGATATCTGTGCATACTCGCGTTTTATTTAGATAAAAATTCAAATTGAATGCGCTTGAAAAAATTATCCGGTAAATCAAATTTATCTAGCATGAAACCAGTGTAGAAGCAATGTAAACATTTCTGCGTTCTTTTCCCTGGATAATAAATTCATCTCCATTAATTCACTCAGAAATCCTTAAATTTTTTTAGACGTATCTCACAACGCAATTTTCCCGTCTGCTAATCACTTTGCCCTTATATCTGGGCATGAAAGCACAATTGCACGAAATCCAGAGGAACACTGACCAGCTGACGAAAAACTTGTCCGTGGAAGGACGCAAAGGATCACGCAATTACCACTGAGCAATCTGGACGGGAGGCGTTTGGAACTCACGAAAACCCGGCGTCAGATTGGAACTATTACAAACGCACGGACTGTGTGATTTTCTTGCGACAAAGGAAGTAATCCCCAAGACCTCTCTCCAATGGCAGGTCGGACAACAGTAGCAAAAACGTTGAGGTAGCCCGACGAACAGCTCTCGTCTCTGCTGCAATTCACAATCAGGGAACAAAGAGGAAGATACATAGACATAAAGAAAACCACGTATATCTTCCATTTGCAGGCGGCATTGCACTCATTATCATCCATATCCACTTTTGTTAATCCTATGATGGTCTGACGCAGCTTTCCTATAAAATTTTCAATCGACTGCATCTTCATTTCCACATATTTCCTCTCCTTTGTGTGTGCTCATCATTGTTTACTCATTACACCAATTCTGAATATCACAGTGTAGTTATTTCAATTTTCTGCGACAGTTGTCTCCATCAAGACAAAATCATGTGTCTTAATATGTGTCGGTTTAAATCATCCATTACTCTTTTACCAGTTTTCATAAGACTTCTCTCTCAACTTTCTTAAATAAGCTTCCGATCGTAGTAATGCGACTCCGAAACAAGCAGTAATTATACCTATAATTTGAACAATTACCAGCAATTTATCATCTCATTTTATAATGAAAAAAATACCCAAACTGTTTTCCCTGACATTTTCCTTGTCACAGTTGAAATTGACCGTTTATTTTATATCCTTCTCTGGGATCCTCATAACTTTCATGTAGCACTACATTTTAAGTGGTTCCAACCCTTAGTTCTGATGCCATTGTTGTTCATACCTCACTCTGCCATCTGTTTAATTTATCTTCGTTAAACTGATCTAATTAAACCCCCACCAACACCCCCTAGAGACGTCCTAATGGGTGTTTGTAGACGGAGCTATTTGTTCCAATTCACGTCTGCCACAATTTGTTTCTTGTTCTTTGGGTTTTTCCTCTGGGGCACTCTCCACTCATCCTTTCAACGATGGACTTCTTCAACCATCACGAGTAAATTAGCACTCGATAAGGTCGTCTCCTTTTAAGACTTTTTATTGTATATATTTATTTCTTGTCCTAATCTTCTTAAAATTTCTTCATTAACGACTTCACCCGTTTCCATGGCCCTATTTATTCTTCTCTCGATTTCATATTCCATTTTTCTCAATCTACCCTGCTCCGATCCGATAATTTCCCACAATTGTGTATCATAGAAAGGACCTGCTCTTAACACATACAAGTTTTTATGACGTTTTTGCAAATAAAAAATACTAAGAATAGTATCCATGCCATTGGGAAATGAAATAACTCCGTAAAAACATCGTCCGAGAAAAATATTTTTGAATTTAACCTCACGGTTATTTAACGATGGCTCAGGCTGTACAGCGGTATTTCTTAAAAAGTACGTCCGTGCAAATTATATCCTTGTTTACTGAAACGTTCAAAGCCTTTCCGACTTTTTTTTCCGTATTTGCACTTGCATATACTCTTGTATGAAAATAATACAAAACTTTATAGAAAAAATGTACTTTTGATTCGTTGTCGATGCATTACTGACGTGCTTCATTTACATACGCATTTACTATAGAGATATGTAATGTATTTGAAACCATGGATACGCAAGTTCATAATAAATATAAATTTAATGCAAGAAGTATTTATGCTATAACGGAATGAAGAGAGGGTAAAAATATGGATTAAAGAAGGATTCATTATATTGTTGGCTGCCATGTTGTGTCTTGTTAGACAAGGTTTTGAAGTGCAGCGATGTTTATTCGGTGCCTATCGGAAACCTACCTTACACGGTAGACTAAGAAAATAGCAATAATTTTTGTATATTTTAATCAAATGCCTCAAATTTCTCAATTGCCTCAAGTGCTCTTTACAGTATTGCTTGCTCTGCCTTTTCTGTTTTGCAGATTCGCCTTCCATCCCTCGTCTCTCTCTGTGGGGGGACCCTCAAGCAACCAGCAGCGTTGGGACACATTCCTTATCTGTGTACTTGGGGAGGAGACCGTTGTCTGTTGCATGTTCATGTGGTAGTGAAATTTCGCATTCTTACTTTTCAAATTCAATCTTGCACGTTATTGAATAAATTTCTCACTGCATCCTAAGGTACAATTATTTGTTAGATGATAACATATGTATATGCATACGTGTGAAATGAAAGGATTTTTATATGAATGTATACGCCACTGAGGGTATGAGATTGCACGTATGTGTCGGTTTTGAATGTGGTTTAGTTCCCTTTTACGGGTGGTGACCTGATACCCCCCGCCACACGCCCTTGCGGTGGCATGCGGGGTGTTATGTAGATGCAGATGAAATTATTTTTTTCTTTCTGTAAATGAGGCAAGAGTAGTCTTGAAGATTGGTGCTTTCTAGTGTTTCTTAAGATTGTCTATCCAGTTGACTAAAATAAATTCAACAAGTAAACAATAGGAAAATCTGACCGAAAAATTGACGGGGTCACAGTTTGAACTCTTTCCCCAGTCTCCAATTTCCCAATTTGGCCCCCTCGGACTACATGTTCTTTAATATGATTGAATTACTGCTGCGAAGAATATTTTATTCAAACAAGGAGTTAATTACGAAAATATGTCTGTTTTACATATTTATAACAACGGAATTATTTAGAAGGGATCAACAAACTAGAACAGCCGTGGACGACATTTGAAAGATTAAAAGGAAACTGTTGAAAAATTAATTTGGTTAACCCCTAAAATCATGTAATCTAAATTTTGCTCTGATTTTTAAACCTTCCTCGTTAGAAGGAAATTTTTTTGCGTAAATTAAACTTCGCTATTCCATTATTAAAACATGTGTTTGTAATAAGTGACATATGACACTGGGTGAATCGAAATTGTCTCTTGAATAAATTGAGAATCTTAAAATCTTACGAAAATTACATCCTTAAATTATTTGCTTTGGATTACGTTTGATAAAATCTGTACATGGCTGATTTATGATAGATTTTTCTTCCCGAGAAGAGAGCAGTGACGGCACGTGACACAGTGCCGAGGCAAACAGAAATCAATGCATATGAGGCAATGCACTTATAACATCCAGTGTGAATTATAGAAGCTAAGAATATTAGGAAGTTTAAAAAACTCATCAGCATTGAAATAAACACTATATCATTTAGTTTAATGCCAAAAGGTAGACCAAAACGCGCGGATTCAAAATACCACAGACGACAAATTCTTGAATATTCTGATGGCACTTTATGAGGATAGACAGTTCACATTATCCACGCAGACATCATCACAGGATAACCAAATGAAACTTCCAAACTAGGCCAGGAGAATAATTTTCTCGAGCCAAACATTTCTAGCATTAAAGTGATCGCCATTAACTCTTACTGAAACCTATCCCAACCGAATGCGAGCAAACTTCCGATATACTAGAGAGAGACTTTTTTTTTAAGTCCCAATGAAAGTGCATCACATCTCACGAAGTTTTCGCACTCCCTTCTCTTCCAACTCTCTCCGTTATATTTTCACACCCATAACTGACGAACTCATGAAACTCGATTAGCTAATTGACGGAAATCTTCACGGTTGAACGGGGAATGGATCGCTGAATGGCAACCGGGGAGCGCTTATTCGAACGAAGCAAACATGTATGTAGCCGGGACGTTTCCTCACAAGAGAAATGTGGCATGCATGTGCGGGGATGGACTGAGGATGGGAGGTCATAAGGGGTTATGAAGACACGACTTGAAAATCAACGACGAATGGAACGTAGAACCGCAAATAGAGAGGGAGGAAATGGCAACAACGTCCGTAAGAAACGGATGGCCAATTATTCTCCCAACACCGCCATCACGAGTCGCGAAACCGCCTGTAGTGTTGCGGAAGTGGTAGGGGGCGGCTTTAAAAAAGAATGGCGGTGATGAAAATGAGTACTAAGCGTTGGGAGAGACTCAACCCCAACCGAATCAGCAACACATCAAATGACCAACCATTAACAAGGCTTCTCTTCCCCCCACCTCACTCGTAATCGCGATAACTGTGGCGATTACCTGACGGCAAAACGGTTCAAATTGGCGCCCAAACAAAGAAGGGTAATGCTAATCACCCGATGCTCCTCAAATCCTTCTCATTCTCTTTCGAGTCGCTTATCCTCCGAATCGCCCGGGAGAGGGAGACAAAAAAATAAAAAAATTGATCGAAGTCACGGAAAACAGTTTTTTTCCGCGCCACCCAAGGTCGGCAGATAGCAGAGGATAAACTAAACCTAACTTCACCATAATAACTTAACACATCGTCGCCTCACGCCCATAAAATCATCTCGTGGGTATTAAATCAACTTAGGCATTACCAAAACAAGTTGAAATGGAGAAAAATAAACGAATTAAAGTCCTTTTCAACAAAAAGAATGTGACAAATAGCTTTCACTTAGGATGAGAACGTCTTTATATCCAGGTTTTTAATGGTAATTTACCGCGGCAGGCGCACTAGGCTACAGATATCTATGCAATTAGCACTCGGCCACTAAATTCTTACCGTTTGAACTACAGTAAAAACCGAGAATAATGAGATACGGTGAAATGATTAAGTGACTTATCTCCTTTATGATGCCAAATTTTTCGGCACTGCGGTAAATTTCCAGTCGAGTGTCATATCTATAAATTGGAGAGACGTCAGATCAGCCATCTTGTTCACCTCTCCGTTCGATACGAGGGTTGACTTCGAATAAAATATTATGACGCAGCTTCAGGGATGAATGCAGCGATGCTTCATCGTTTATGAGAGAGTGTCTCCTTCTACCCAATATCTCTAAAGGTCCGTGAATAAAGGCAGAAAGAGATAGGACTTGAGATCACGCAATGCATCGACCTCTAGGGTCTCGTTACCGAAAACGGTTCCCAAAGGTATGGTCGCTTCTTCGGATAGATCCCTCTCCATTAGGAGATTGAATATTCTTTCTATGGGCACACAACTGTGGCAATTGCAATTAAGTTGGAGAAGAAACTGGTCTGCAATTCGATCACAATATAAGATGCTTCCCACACGACGACACTGTCTATTTTCCTGGTTGGCTTCACTGAAATGAATACCATTTTAAAAGGAAATGTATCCTTGATGAAAAATGAGTTTATAAAAATGAATCCAGTATATTCAAGATTTCATATTTACAGTGCAGTCTCAGCTTATTTCTTAGATTTGGGCTGTACAATTAAATTTAGAATGGTGCCAACGTACTAAGTCCCCCTTCTTTCCATCTCTCTCAGAAGTAAGGGCATGAGTACAAAGATTTGAATCCAAGTATCCATTCAAGGAGTATTCTACCGATTAGGCTAAAGAAATATTCCTTTAGCATGGAAGACTTCTTAATATTTCAACTGCTATCAGAAGTAAACTTCGTTTTTAACCATGGACGCTTTTCTCATCGTAGTTGCTTTTCTTAAAATTGAAGTTACCCTTACGTAAGACAACATACTACCTTGATCAAAAAGTTCCCGGAATAACCACCGTGTGGCGCTCCCATCGTTCCGATTTGAGTTTTGTTTTTTTTGTTAAGTTGGTACATCTGTTGTTGATATTCCCTTTAAATCTTAGTGTCATAACTTGACATTTGCAAAAGTTACGGTCGGTTTTCGGTATGTCCATCAGTGCTTCCTGCGATTTTTCCATTACTTCCTCTCGGCTGCTAAAACGCGTTCCCCGGAATGGTTTTTTAACTCGATTGAACAGAAAGAAGTCACAGGGAGCCAAATCAGGTGAATTCGGTGGCTGTTGGATGGTATTTGTTGCATTTTTCGTCAAAAAATTACGAATAATGATAGCACTGTGCGACGGTGCGTTATCATGGTGCAAAATCCACGACTTTTCTGCCCACATTTCTGGTCTCTTTCGGCGAATTGCTTCACGCAAACGTCTCATAACGCCCAAATAATACTCTTTGTTTACTGTCTGGCCTTCTGGCAAAAATTCATGATGCACTACACCGTTGTAATCCATGAAAACCGTCAGCATTGCCTTCTTTTTTGACTGAAAACGACGTGGTTTTTTTGGTCTCGGCTCATTTGGTGAACGCCATTCACTTGCCTGATGTCTGGATTGCGTGTCGTACTCATAAACCCACGTCTCGTCTCCAGTAATGATCCTTTTGATGAATGTGGGATCGGATTCAGCCTCGCAAATCATGTCTTTTGCAACGTCAACACGGTCTCTTTTTTGCATGAAATTGAGGTCTTTTGGAACCAACTTTGCTGCTACACGACGGAAACCCAAATCATTAACCACAATGTCTTGGGCGGATCCATAGGCAATGTTCAAGTCCTCCGCTATTTCTCTGATGGTTAATTTGCGGTTATTGACCAACATTTCTTTTACTTTAGTAATGCTAAACCGATGAGCAAAGCAAATGATATGACGTAAAATTGTCAGATAAAGTTTCTTCTGCTTTGGAGGAATTAAATGCTATGATATTTCTACAAATTTTACTAAAACTGTTTTTTTCTCAACAGCGGTTTTCCAAAGAATATGATTAGCAGAAATTGAATATTGTGCAAAATTAATTTCAGTTGCTGGAAATTTATTTTTATTGTAACGAGCTGAGAATGCGGATATTGCATTTGTAGCCTGTCAATGAAAGTCTCTGGCATTTTTCTTTAATTCTTTCCTAACATTCGTTGCCTTCTCTTCTCTCATCTCTCCACGCATTTTCTACTCTCCATTAACCACGTTTTATGCCATCTCCATTTCATATCTACATTTCCGGATGGTTAATTCTATTTCTCTTATTTTGCGTATCCCACACCACCAACTTTTGGATATATTTCAGAAATGTGGGATACGTTGAAATGTAACTAAGCAACCTGAAAATAATTAAAACACCTCGCGAATCGACATATTTGATAAAAAGAAAACCCAATAAAGTTTGAGGGTGAATAAATAGGGTAAAAATTAAAATATAAATAACCCCAGAGTATCACCACAGTTACCGAAAATGAGTTTGTAATAATAAGTAAGCAGTTGCACAGCAAACGGAACGCCACGCGCTACCTACTGTCTTATCAGCTTTAAGGTACGAATTATCCAAGGAAATCTATTCGAAACGCAATCCTTTCCCCCTGCTGGAGAATCTGCATAACACTTAACAGATAGCTCAATAACAGTACGTTCCCTTACTTGTGGCCCACGTTTTGTAACTGAAAATGGCGACATTAAATTTCAACAGGAGAGGTTAATATATTCAATTTCAACCACGAATTAAAAAACTTTGAAGGTCTTAAGGGGTTGGAATCGTAATAATTAAAAACTGTAATGCCGTAACGCGATGTTTTTCGAATGATAAGTTTCAATTATTAATATACAGGACTTAAAGTAATACAACTCAGAATAAAAAACGTCCGCTTTGTATCCTTCGTCAAGCAAAATGCTTTGTAAATTAAATGAAATTAATTTTTACCCTCATACCTCTAGATATGGAATCAGCAATACGAAAATCATTATTCATACAAATTTCGCAAAAAAGGCCGATTTTATATGGCGGCTTTAACCATTCATTTTTTTTCAGAAGTTCTTTCTCTTATTAAATATTGGCTCTATTTGTGGGGATGATGAATCCACCGAGTCTTAAATTATTTCTATAATTAATGAAGGGATTTTCATTCCAAACGGACCTCATATCTTTGTAATTTACCGTGACAGGGAGTGACTATAAATACGGCGATAATTAATTCATAATCATTAATGTGAATTTTTTCTAAACAAGAAATCTACATAATAGCGGCAGAAAGATTTAGGTCAAAATGAAATGAAAAAATCATATTTACAATTCGTGGGTGTCGTAATTTTTCACAAGTAAAGCATTAATTGGGCATATGCTATAATAAGATTTTAATTCATTTAATCTACCGTAGTTATTAGCATTTTAATCCTACGATAGGTTTACTACAGATCTCAATTCTTCTAAATTTCTTGTTAATTCCCTCACCACTTGATAACTTTGCAGTTTTACTTACATGTTCATTTGTTCCATGTTCTTGTCTCTTGGTTTCCTCGCAGAATATCGCCATAAATATTCCCCTCTTTTATGTTTCTAGCTAGTCCAATGTGCTCTATCCATTTAGATCTTCTGTGCCCCAGAGTTCTCTATATGGCCCTTACCTCTTTTGCTCTTCTATATACTTCCTCCCACTTAAATTAGTTTAAAAAACATTATAAAATAGATCGTTCATCATCATTTATCGATTCAATTTTATGATAATTGCTAATTTTCGGTTGCACATAATTCCTTACTGAGTGATGTGATTAATTAGCATTTCGACTTAGTAATTGAGCTGTTTATGAAAATATACATCAAAGCAGTAAATATATACTAGATGCATGCAAATAAATACACAATTCATAAATATATGCATATACAAGGTACACGAGGAGCAAAATTAATGATTTTATATTGCAACAAATAATTCAATTTTCATTTTAATGCTATCAAAATGCAAGAGAAGTTACGTTATGGAAAAAGAAACAAGCAGATACTAAAGGCTTGTGGCAATAGATATCTAATGTGTTTATTTTAGAAGAGTTGTGCATTGTTTTTTAATTGGCGAGCATCGAGGAATACTAACATTTTCAGAGTTTCACATGATTCATTTATTCTCTTCTTCATTCATGATTCATCCGTTACATTCTTTCCCGGTCAATCGAATTCCATCAACTTTATTAAATTTTAAAACAGAAATACTCATCTAAAACCCTCAATGAGCAACATTTTTTATGAAGCATTTAAAAGAAGTAAAAGTTCAAAATTTGGTCGCAAAAGATCATTGACGAATTTAATTCATTTGATTTCGTCAAAATAATACCGTATAAACATCATCGATCGTTGAATTAGATACCTGATAAGAATTCTATCCTTTTTATTGTATCAGTAAGCATGTAAAACAAACAAATTAAAACTAAAAAAGCTCACAAACCACTCACTTCAGATCTCCGGCAAAGAGATCAGAATGGGCCATATTTATTTACTTTTGCAACATTCGGAGTTACGAGACGTTAGTGAAAAATTAAAATAAAGATTAATTTATTTAAAATAATGTAATAAGGTAATAGAGCATGGGCAATAAACCGCGATACTGTTGCAGAGATCAAGCTTCCTGGAATAGGTAAAAAAGTAATTTTTCTCGCCTTCTCGCCAGGAGTATAAATTAAATAATTTCAAACCACCAAATTTTATCAAACATTCTATCAATCCTTTTCTCTTTGAAGCATTTACTGCTAAATTAATAAGGATATACGCATAAAAAGACTTATTTGAATGTCTATATGTCTGGTGGTAAATTAGATCAAGAAAATCAGCGCGGCCGGTCAAGGAAGAAGATATAAAATCTCAGTCACGCTCAATTCTATTTAGATTTTTCCTTTCTTATTAGCTATTCGAAAAGATCCCTTGATTTTCCATTGGCTAATTGCTTTATTAATTCAGTTACCAACGGGAAAGAAGGATTCAGGCCAAAGTTGTCAGCTGACATGTGCAGGAAACATACCTCTCATTAGCACATTTAAAAATTAAGTTAATTTACCATTATCTTTGAGTAAGGTAGGTAATCTTCTTTTCGAATTCTATACTCTGTGCCGATAGTAAAGAAACCATAAAATAGGTATACACCGATATGCATAGCGACATCATTTAAGTTAAATCCTATATTGTTTTAAAAATTTAGATTTTGCTAATAACCAATTTAGATATCCGCACATGCTTCATACTTTAGACTCATAGATAAAAGACTCATACTTATACTCATAAATAAACTCATAGACTTCTACTTCCTCTTATCAAGTAGCTGCCATCCCTTAGGAGACCAGACAAATAGTTAAAGAGATAAAGGCATGGAGGTCAAAGTCATAAACTCCAAAAAATGCCCTTTCATTTTCTTTTTCCAAGAAGGAAAAAATTGAAAACATTGCCTATTTCCACATAACTTTTCGGATAATCATAAATGGAAGAAATTTCATCAATTTCCTAACGAGGAGTGTCTACCTTGTTTATCGCGACGTGCTGTTTTTTTACCTACTAGGGTAATTGCTAAGGCATGGGCGTATGGCTGTTAACTTAGCAGACGAAGTGGAGAAAATATTGGAAGACGTAATGAAGAAGAAATATGTGGATATGGAAGAGTTAAACCGCTAGAAGACTTTGATAAAGCGCCCCACCAAACCAATCAACAGGGTTGATGACCAGGAATGATGAAGGTGCGAATGTGACATTGAATTACTGACCAATTCAGCGGACGGATAATCAGTATGGGTAGCGATAGGAACGGGAATGAGACGAGGTGAGGCAGATATAGTTCTCCTTATCCCCCAAAGCTTTTTATATTTTAAAACGAGGAAATGATTCAGTAGAGAAATTAAATGGGTCGAGATAAGAAAGAGAAAAGACTTGGAGTATATTATGTCAGTTTTATAGTAGACAAGAGTAACAAAGAATTTTTTGGGAATAGTTTCAGGGTGTATTAAAGGGGCATTGGGAGAATTATTTACATATTTATTGTAGGTCGTACTTGGGGACAGATAGAGACTATATAACCCCCTCTTTCACCTAATCCCTAAGCACAAATTTGAAGACAATTACAAACACCCAATCCTTAGAAAGAGGAAAACCCACCAATGTGGGAATCGAGTTCATAACCTCCAGGTCGCAAGGCTAAAACGTCACTCCGTCGCCAAAAGGGCAGGCAAATATGAGCAGACTATGCAGTTATATAAAATAAATTACAAAATTTTAAATAATTAAGAAAGCACTTTTAACAATCAAAAATGAAAGTAAAAAATAATAACCCATAGAGGAATTTGACAAAATATTGTTTTATTAGCGGGAACAATTAAAGAGTATTATGAAAGAAATTGCGAAGGAAAAAGCATGGACCCTGAAGTTTAGAGAAAAGACTTAATTGAAATAAGATTAAATATTCCAACGTTGCATGGTTCCTAAATCCTCTCTTTAAAGAAGGAATGTCGCTGGGAACGTAGGTGTAAAGAATCACGGATATAATAACTTGTGTGGATATGCCCTGGATAGAGAGAAAGGTACACAAAGAACTGTAAGGTATGCTTGGGAAAGATAAGACAAATATTTGGGAGAATTTGAAAAAGGCTGAAGAATATGCATGGAGGTGTTATTGAATGGTAGTAGGACGGGTAGTAGTAAGGCAGTGCAATGAGAGAGAATATTACATAATTAGAGAAGAATGAGGAATATTGGACAGGACGACGGGTTAAATCAAATAAGCCAAAGGACAAATGATGGATTTTATTGTCACAACGAAGTGCAGCTGTTCACAGGGACTCTCCATATCTTGATTTCGTATGAAAATTAATATAAAGAGAAACCATATAACTTTTTTTATAAAACTACATACGTTTATGTTTGCTGCGTGATAAATTGAATTTAAACTTTGAAACGCAGCCATAACACATTTATGCCTGCTCCTTGACTAAAACGGCTAATTTCATTTTAGCAACTTCCAATGATTTAATAAAAACGTGTTATATTACTAATTGCTGGCTTATTATTACTACATCCTATGGAGTATTTTGAATTATCATAGATTTATCATGAATAAATATATATGCATATCATTTTGTAAATAAAATGAGAACCAATTTTTATGGGTCAATGAACAATAAGAATTTTTATCATACTTAGAAAAGAAAAACTTTGTAGATAATTGCTCCTTTAAATATTGTATAAGTTGATTAGTTTTAGATTTTCGGGAATGTGCAGGTGTTTTATTTCCCTTACTTAATGGGAGACAAAGCATCGCGGCCAAAATGGTACGTAATGCCTTTTACAGCTTTCACATAAAATATTTTATGACAGCCGCCGGGCATTAGGAGTGAAATTAAGACAAATAAGTAGCAGTAAAAACGTCATTGGAGGCTTTATTGACAGCAATGGATTTTCCCTGTACCTAATGGCGAAGGTTATATGAGAAGGGAATGGATGTTCCTCTTACATAAAAACTCAAAAGTTGGATGACAATGTGCAAGTGCGAGACCAAAAAGATATTGCCAATTTCTGATCAAGCTGCTGAGTTTACATTGTAGCACAAACAACCTACACGTTAACTTTTTTGATATAATGTGACACAATGCCCTCTTAAACAAAACACAGCGTTATACCTAATAGGAAGATCTTGGCCCTAGAAATTGGACTAGTAGAAAAGAAAAATTAATTTTAACATAAATAGAGGAGGGCTGTAAACGTAGAGTTATATCTGGATATGTGAAATGTAAGTAGTTAAAATGAGCCGTCGGTAAAAGTGGGTGATTTCAGTCTTTTGATGGTGCTATATGAAACAGAAAAACCGAAAAGCAGAGCCATATGTAGGATAAAAAAGTAATTGCCTGCCCGGAGAAAAGAAAAAAATGAAAAATATTATTTCATTTATTTAATAAAAGTCCTTATAAAAAATCTAGTAATTAGAATTGATTGAAGTTGACTATGCCTCCATGTCAAATTACCCGAGATATTGTGAAAACACTATCAAAGAGATATTTACTTATATGTCTATTTCTATTACCTATCTATCCATAAAACTCTCATTTGACCAAGAAAATTTTATATATTTGAATTTTTAATACCCAAGCTTTCAACTGTATTTCCCCCTTAACTAATTTTCAAAAAGTGTACATATATTCAGCATAGACGATAGTCAACTAAAAAGTAAAAATATATTTACGGTATGAAGGAATACCTCTTTTAAAAAAAATACATTCAATGATTACACGATATATTTAAACAAAAATTTTTTCATGGCATTCTCTCGTTCTCGTAAAAACTATGTCTTCCCCCATTACTTCGGCAAATATGAGTGAAAAAAATAATATTATTTTATTTTACCCTGATCCCTTTCCCCAAATTTTCGAATTTCTCACCAAAAATAAAGAGAAAATGACCTCGCTTCATCTCACATATGTATTTTGTATTTTTTTGCATTTTAAAATTTACATTCAATGCAAATTGTTAATTTTTTCAGCCATAGGACTATAGTGTATTTCATATTATGAAATAAAAAACGGCATATTTTATAAGCTTTTTAATTTCAGGCTTGACTTTGTGGAACTTATCTATTACAGTATGAAAAATTGCAGCTTAAATGCATAGTGCCTGATGATGATATTATGTTTGGAAACCAAAATCGTAAGATTAAAACATTTAGTGGCATTAAGAAAGCTGCATTTTTTTCTTTCCGGCAGGTTTTTATAATTACCCAATCCCATGTAAGAATTATAATAACATCATCATCATTGATCTGCAGCCCTTCATCCTACCCTATCTGATGCTAATTGGTTATTTAAATTGGTATTTTTTTAAATGTACATTATTCTTTATTTTTTCTATGTATTTATCCTTTGGCCTTCCTCTTGGGACAGTTCCCTCTATTTTTCCTTCTATTATATTCTTCACGAATCAATTGTGCCTCAGGGTGTAGCCAATCCACCAGGCTGTTCTTTTTTCTATGGTGGTCGATAAGGTCCGTTTTTTGTCTATTCTTCTGTATATGTACTTCTTCATTGATTATTTTTCCATCCATTTGATATTAAGCATCCTCCTCCAGTTATATATTTCGAAGGCTTCTAGTCTTTTTAATAACATATAATTTGTTTATTGATGCTGGTAGTGAACACTGCTAAGTAATGAAAACAGCTTTCTTCCTCAAACGTCCTGAGAAAGAGTAAATCAAGTTTCGTAATACATTGTCTACGTGATCGCATCTGACGAGCAATCTTTCATCAATATACAAATTAGCAACCTCTTTGATAAGTAACATTATGAAAATGAGACCTCCTGTATTTCACATGGTCAAAATCGAGCAGCATCCATCAGATAGCAAATTAGTTCTAAAAGAAAACCTGGGAAAAGATTAATACAGTCAAATTTGGGATGAAGTGAGGGCCAATGTGTGAGAACCACGCATGAGTTTTCATACTGCGCGGATACATGCTTGTCAACTCAAAAATAATAAAAATAAAATTTCTCAGTTTGGGGTTAAAATTTTTAGATCAACATGAAATCACATTCTCTTTTACCTCTCTGAAAGTTTTGGAATGTAAAATGAGTTATGGTAGGCTGAGGTCCAAAACAAACATGCAATAATAACAGAAGCCCTTGCGGGGTCATTCTATCCCATTTCAGTGCGCCGAGGAGTGCGGATGTCGTGGCGGCGACATGAGGCCTAATAATGCCAACGAGCTTGCAACATGGACTGAGATGCACAAATTTCAAATCACGCCAGTCAGCGTTTGTTCGGAGAAGGCAAAATGGAGCTCCAGAGTAACAAGACAAGTTCTCAAGGCGCACCCTACCATAAGCATGTTTTCGTAGGATTCCAATATTCCGGAGTGAATTCAGTGATGCATATAACTTGGCGTGAAGCCTAGTAAATACTTCGAGTACCAAGCTGAAAAGGAATGAAGTCTAATTAATGAACTACATTGCACGTTGAGCCTCTGACGTATTCGTCATTAAACTTCGCTCATATCCTATATATAGGATACGAAAGAGGAAATAGGTAAAATGAAAATCGTGGGGCAAACAAGCATCAGCTATTGTCTCTTTCATATTACCCACACTCGCTAAAAGAAATGCATATAACAGTATTTAAACGTTCTATCAAATAAAGTTTGAGTGCAGTCATTACCCTTTGGTTCCCAGAAAAGTTATTATAATAGTATTTTACCAGTGAAGGAAGGCTCTTCAAGTTTCCAGGAACTTAGCACTACCACACCTCAAAGCACCGCCTAGCTCAAAAGCAACTAATGAGAACCAAATACCGTATGGTCACAGATTAAATAAATAATTAAGGAATACATAGTTATACACTTATATTATAAACTACATGTTTCGTCATCAGTTTTATGCGCAGTGAAGACATTATTTGGATAGCGAGAGGTCAACGTATCAACAGCCATTCGAATACTATATTGGCACAGACTAGAAAGCATTAAATAACATTTTAATTTCTTTAAAATATTAATGTTGGTTATCAATGTCTTTATTTCATTTTCAGAAAAAAGTGTAAGTATGATATTATTAAACTTGTAAAAATGGAACCTGCTTTACAATATTCTTTTATATTGAAGGAATGGTCCAAAGCAAAAATAAATTAAAGAACCAACCCGAAATCCCTCTTGATGTACGACACATTACCGTGAGGAGATGCGAGGACTTCGATTCAAAATTCCAGAAAAAATGTCAACTCAATGCGCCCCTCGCGGTTTCACGAGTGGACATTTCTAAAACCATCAACCCTTTGCCGCGACGTACGTAAAACTTTCTACTCCAGTTCAACTCTTCAGATTTCCTGATCAATATGAACGGTGAAGTGGGTAGGTCTAGGTAATCCGAACCGGGATCGTATTTTGAACAAAAAAAACAGAATGTATATGTATAAACTCAAACACAGGAAGAAAAAAGAGACGCGCGCGCGATATACTTCACCCGGATTCTCTTCAGTTTACGAGAAAATGTTTGCTGACGGAAGGAACGATTCAATCCCAGACGACACACGCCAAATCCATCCCCTTGAGAGCGAGGTAGAGAGGATTGGAAAAGGAGAACGGGAGTCAAAAATAAAAAGAAAGCGGAAAGGAGGAGGCCGAGAAATACATAAATCGATTACGATTCGCCCCAGATTTTTCGCCATTATTGTTATTATGGCGACCTCCACAGGGAGGTCATTTACGTATCGGGGAAAAAACTGCATAAGTAGTTTACTTTAGGAGAGATTTAGACGCCGCGGTGAAGGAGCTGCGCCAAGAAAATCCGCTACAGCCGGGGAGAGCGAGTAAATAAGCAAGAGCACGAATGAATAAATCATACCCTCATTCTTTCCTTTAAATGTGAAACTCCCCGAGCTGGAGTAAAGGCTTGCAGCATCACTTTGCCTTTTACAATTTACCTAAACAAATAGAACATTGAGATTTAATATTAATATAGATTTTTTAGCCAATACGGAGACCAGTTAAATTCGTCGGAGAAACGTTGTATTAATTAAAAAAAAGTGAATTTCGCTAAAATAAAATGGCATATTTTATTACGACCGTATTCGCATAAGTTTAAAATAGGCACGGATGCACGCACATGTTTATTATTAGTATTTTCACACATTTCTTTAACATTCCCTCCCGTCTTTTAAGCCATCATAAGTCTTTATTGCTGGGAGCTTATACACACCGCCGGCGGAGAGACAGGGAGAGAACAGGCAAAGGAGGCTTAGAGGTTTCGAGATCGTCGGGGAACGCGGCGCCCCTCCCTCCGCACTCTCTCCCCCTCCTCCCTCCCCCGAGCACACTTCCGTCGCTAACACGACTTCTTCCCGCTTCTCCCCGCCGCCTCCTCCTACCCTCCTCACCAAGCCCTCCTCCGCCTCTCCTCACCTCCACACATCTCTCTCTCTCACGCCTCTCTTCCACCATTCCATCCTCTCTCACCCCCCCACCCTCCATCCTTCTCCCCTCCCCCACGGCTTCCCCATCGATTTCCGTATTTCCCAGTTGCTTGCCTCTGGCCGAGTAGCGAGACATCTCCTCCGCGCCCGGCTCTCTGCGGCAGCCTCTCCCCACCAACCGCGCCGCCGCACCTCCCGCGCTCGCCGCACGGGATCAAATCCTCATCTGCCAGCCCAGTTAACGCATCGATTCAAAATACTTAAACGTGTGGGGGTGGGAAAGACGGATGGGGGTGGGTGGAGTGGGGGAGGAGAAGAGAGGGGAGGGGCGTGGAGGACCCGCCGTGGAGTGGAGCAGGAATGAGATGCGAGACGCGGTTAGGGACGTGGAGTGTATGTGGGGGCGTGAGATGAGAAACCAATATGCATTCTTTTTAAAAAAAGCCCTTCGAACGAAAACGAGACAAGGGTTTGTAAAGAAGGACGAATCTCTAAAAAAATATAAAAACTGGGCAATCGAGCGCTAGATGAAGTGGACGAGATTTTTTGGGAAAGAAGACAATGAACGACGAGAGGGACTTAAAGCAGAAAGACAGTCCAGGATCAAGTGTCGCTCTCACGGTGAAGATGAAAGTTTATTACGCATCGCTACTTTGATTTGTATCCACGCAATATCTTCGGAGCCACACGGAAGTATGTGGCAGTGGGTGTTATAGTATATATGTTTCAATTTCCTCATACCTTTCTCTCCATCCCCATCATTTAACAAATATGCTCAAGTGAAGGAAATAAATTCGTAATAGTGATTTCAATTTATATTAAGACTCCTTGAGCATCTTTGCTGCGGCGCTTATTGTTGCTTCAGTTGTGGTGACAACTGGCGCGAGGGAAGAAAGAGTGTATAATTCTGTCCGTGCGGGATGCTACTTCCCGTATTATATCGAGATGATCTAATATACCGGCATAAAGGGGTGGTACTAAAAATTTCCTTGGAAGTGTAGTACAACTTGTTTACAACATTTTATGCGTATACATTTAATTTTTAACCGTGTAGATATAACGTTCCTTTAACTAATTAAACTCAGGCATTTTAAAACTATATCAATCAGGTTATACACACAGATGTATGCATACATAGGGATGCACTTAGATAATTACACAGATAACGTGTATAGGGGTATTTATGTAAACCATACCAGCATTCATCCGTATCCACTCTCGACTTTCCATCCCATTACCATGTCCTGAGAAAAAACCCCGAAATTGATACCTACTGAAAGAGAATTTTATCCCTTTATCACTCTAACAGGCCCTCTTCTCTTTTCCGACACTACCCTTGAATCCCACACCCAACCAAATCCTAATCCAGCATCAACTCCCTTTTTGAAAACCTAGCTCATACTCGCATTTCCCCGCCACAGTTAGACCATACGCTCAACTCCGCCAGGTGAATAAACTATGGGCGCGCTTGGCAAAAGGGAAGTGCTTTTACAACGCATTGCTTCCTTTTGAATTATCCGAAATAATGTCTCATATTTGAAGAAAAGTTACCTGAATCCACTCAAGTTGTCATTAGCCAAAAACTTCATCTACGGTAACCTTTTTACTCGCGCATTTCTCATTACTTATGAGGGCGTGAAATATTAACGAAACCTCCTCTACCCTCACATAACACCAAAAATTCAAGCGATGATATGAAAACAACGGTATTTCATTGCGCACTGCAGTGCAGAGGCTGAGGAATGAATTTATAATTTTCCAGCTAACTAATCAAAAGCCTCCTCGAAAAACTTATTTTAGCCTACTTCAGCGCCGCCGCTCAACTGAATTTTGTCTGAATTTTCAGACAAAAGTGACACTCAGACGCGTCTGGTTTCATCAAAATGTTTTCAGCAATTACTCTACTTATAATAATCCGATTAATTAATTGTTTGTTCCAAAGAGATAGGCGGTAAAATGTAATCTCAGCAGCGAAATGCAACCATGGCGATATTTATGCAGGCAAATTGGTGCCATTTTGGGGCATGGAGTCATTTCCCCGACAGCTTTGAAAGTCTACGCGCGTCAACTGGAAAAGCTTTCGGATAAAACTCACTCATCATGAAAAATTAATCGTCATAACACAAATTAGCGCAATGTTTTCGTTTCCCATAAATTTCCACCTTACATCCCTAGTCCCGTTATAACTTTCACTCTCGCCACCCACTCCTTTCCACCCTTGTCCTTTCACGCCACTTCCCTCTCTCGGGGATTCTCCGGCCTTTCCTCTCTCCAACCCATCCCACCCTTCTCTCTCTTTCACACTAGTTCCCCTCCACACCACCCCACCCCCTTCCAACCCTACCCTCTCAGAGGTTCCGTCTTCTCGTAATCCACGTCCTCTCTTCATTGCCCTCTCCCCTCGCTTCTTTCCGCATTCCACCCAGCTCCTTCCATCCCGCACCCATCCTCCCCACGCCTAAAATTTGTCCCCCTCCGCTAGCCCACTCACCTTTCAACTCTCGTCTCGTTTTCCCCCTCTCCCCCCCACTTATACTTTGAACCAACAACCCCCCCCCACCCGCCACCCATCCAAACCCCTCTCCCGTAAGCTCTCGCCGCCTTTCTTTACATCTCTTGAAGTCTTTCTCCCACTCTCTCCCCCTCCCTGTCTCTCCCTCTCTTCGTTACTCCCATTTCTCTCTCTACTTTCCTACCGCTTCCCCGACCCTCAAGTTCCCACCCCCTCCTCTCTTTCTCCATTTCCCTTTGTCTTTTTTTTCTTCTGTTTACCCCCCCCCCCCCCGTCTCGCGCGCTAGCGCACTCACAAACACACACAATTTCTCTCCTCCCAGCCAGCCGACTTTTTAACGCCCCTCTTTTCAATTGGTCTCTTTTCTCCGCTTCACCCCGCCTTTTTTCCCTCTCGCATTCACTTCTCCGTTTCCCTCCCACTCCTTAAAATTCTTCGTCCTACTCTCTCCTCTTTGCCTTTGCTCCCTCTTCTCGAGAATTAATTCTCTCCCTTTCCCTTTTGCTCCTTCTCCATACCAAGTGCCAGTGTGTTCCTGTAAGCCCGAGGACCACGGCATGCATATTCACTCCACTTTTTCCCTCCAATAATGTTTGACCCTCTAAATTTTAGCTACTTATCGGAAGTTGAGCACGTCTACGGTTTTTCAGAGCGGGTGTTTTTTCATGCCATGATCTTTTTAAATCCATATCACTACGAAACATTGCTAAGTTACGCGCAGATTTTTAAAGAAATTTTAATTTGACATTCGGAAACAGGAGTCATTCTCCCGATATCCACTGTCACCGATGAAGTATGCATTATGTGCCATACATAACACCACTTTACATCCAAGCCATCAATAGAATAAGCATTAATATTCAGAAAAAAATCAAGTTAATTAGTTTATTGTTCAATTAGTAGTTTCATTATACACCTTTCCAGTCAAGAATGAGAGAAAGCCGGAGAGAATTAACTTTGTATCTTCTTGGAATTTAATATCCAGATCTTAATCCTATACAATCTCACTGCTGTGCCTTACGAACATGTTGTTGACAATTTCCCATTGTTTTTCGTATCCTCCAGTCATATTTTAAGGAAGATGACAAAGGAGAGTATCCTTTGAGCACACACCATATTGAGAAGACCTATTGTTAGGCTGATGATTCATATGCCAATTATTTAAAAAATAATTGCTTCCACGAGGACATCGTATTCCTTCTTTATAGAAAAAAACGTGATCTTGACATTCATTTCATCAAAATTTTGTAAAGCTCGTGACGAAAGATATAAGTCTCAAAGACTACTTCACAACAAACGACCATTTCTCCAGCCGAATGAAATCTTGTTTTTCTTCAATTAAAAACTATGAAAGCTACCCACCCCCAAAAGAGTTGAGTAATCACAACTTGTAAAGTACATTCCGGCGCAAGAAACAAAACGAATATAAAGGGTCACGTGCATGTGCATTGCGCACAACAAAATAAAATCTTATTATGCATGTAGTCATTATTTGCGTTCATAAAACATATTCGTTTAAAACTGAATCCACCTTCCACTTTTATGCTTTTGTCTTCTATGTCATATTTATTGAGCATCACACCCGTTTTTGAATTTACAGGGTGGTTCCAAAAGTAACGCGATGAAATTTCCCGCGCTGCTCCTATTAGTCGGAGTGGGATGAAAACCCTTGGTATGGAGGAGACGCTAATTTTTGCCGCAAAATTCATCTCAGTGCTCTCCAAGCTGTGAAAGTGGCAGGGCATCAGTTATTGCAAGCCTCTGCGCACCGACCGTGTCACTAACGACCACCCGAGCGGAAATGTCAAGTGAACTTTTGCAACGTTTTATAAATGAACCTGATTATTTGGATGACTGGTGATGAAAACTGGGTTTTTTAATACGACCCATAAAAAAACGCCAAAGCTCTGAGTGGTACACCGACCAGTCTCCCATGCCCAAAAAGGCAAGAATGAGGAAATAAAAAGTGAAAACAATGTTAATTGTCTTTCTCGACAGTAAAGGAATGGTCCAAAGTCAGTTTTTTCCTCAAGGACAGACAGTTAACGCTGCCTACTTCGTGGATATTCTGGAAAGACCCCGAAAAAAGGTCATCAGGACGAGATAAGACATCTCCGCTACCTGGCAACTCCATCACGACAACGCGTCTTGCCACAACGCGCTACGACTCCGCGAGTTCCTAGCCAGAAACCAGATGCCAACGCTGCCCCACCCCTCCTATTGTCCTGACGTCGCCCATGCAGACTTCTTTTTGTTCCCTTGGAATAATGTAGCCCTGAAAAGAACCCGTTTTTCGTCTATAGAAGAGATCCAATCAGCCGTGACGAAGCCCTTGCGAGAGGTCCCCGAAGGCGTCTTCCAGGGCGCGTACCGATCATGGTGGAGTCTCTTAAAAATGTGTAGAGGCAAAAGGGCAGTACTTTGAAGAATTATAAGTGTTTGCACAAATCTTTTAAATAATTTACTTTTAAAATATAACTGCATTACTCTTGGAACGCATCCTGCAGCTAGCTATTGGTAAGAAAGATAACAAAAGAAACCCCTCTCATATTTCCTTGAAACAATAGTGTAAAAAGTTAGACAAGTCATTAAAAATATTTTACTTGTACCATTTTGTTTGTGAGCGTTCAATTAATAAACAGGAACAAAATTACCATCTGTTTTTTAACGTTTTTCATTTTGCAGGAGGATATTATGACATAGTTCATTAATGTTGCTCAATTGGTATTCAGTGTGTTAATAGAAATCTGCTTAGTAAAAGTGTTTTGATGCACTTTACTATTACACCTATTTCTTAGACATACATTTGCCTCCGGCGGTACAGGAGTACAAAAACTTCAATTCATCTTCATCTATCATCATCTTTTAAGCATAAAATTCAAACTCATTTTAGGCCTTCAGCGTAAATTGGATCTTTAGTTCGACAGGAAGGAATGGGTTGGTAATACAATACCCTAAACCCCTTTCACTGTCTGTGTTTATAATTCTTCTAGTCTTTCGAAGTGAATTTCCTGTGCGCCTTTGTCTACGGATAAATAAATGGCGGTGAAAGTGACACGCAACCCCGCGGATCATAACGGAATCAAAGCCCCTCCCTACTTCCGAAACAGCCTGTATGCCGCCACCCCACCCACCCCTCCCCCTTCACTCTCTGCCACTCAATTATCTCCTTTCCCTTTTCCACCACCCAACACTCCTCCCCCCACCCAAATCCCACCCCTTGGTCTTCCCCATAACCCCTTCCTTAATTCCTTCCCCCACTTTTCCATTCCACCTTCTCGCCTCCTCTTTCACTTCACCTCGTTCCCGTCCCTCTTCACCACCTCCCCATGCCCACACCAACCCCCGAGCTTCTCTTTCCTTTCTTTCTTTTGCCCCCTTTTCCTTCGCGCGACGTCTCTCCGCCTGCTCCTTCATATTCCCCACTCGTGCTGCCGTCCGCTCCAACCATCGCAGCTCTCTCTAACCCTCGTTCCATCAGCACCCCTTCGCCCTCCGCGACCCCCGCCCTCGTTCAACCGCCCACGCTCTTCTACCCTCTTCACCGAACCGCCCTCGTCGGGACGGGGATTAGTATTCTATTACTGTAGGAATACCGGCGCACACGAGTGCGCGGCATTGCGCGAAGCATCGCCGCGCCATGCACCAACGTTGACGTGGAATTGACGCGATCGCTGATATTTCATGCAACCCCAGAAATTGACGTAGCACAATTATCCGATCAATTTTGACCTGCTTCTATCAGAGGAAAAAAATAATAATTCACGAGGCGATGGGAACGGAGACCACACGGCCTCAGGATCATCGGAGTGGATTACCGGCGTCTTTATATTAATAGTTGCTGCTGTTATTTTTCTTGTCACATCTGACAATATCCTACTTTTTGGGAGACTTCCGATGATGTCGCTCATGCTGTGTTTCTGAGAACACTTGACTCCTGGGGGCAATTTTTTATTGTGTTCTGCAGGGCAGCAGAAATTTCATTTGTTGACACGCTTTTTGTGGCATGAATTTTAAAATATCTTATCACACCGAAACACCGTTTTCTGCAATATTCAACGTTGGCCTCCGAAGACGAGTTCTCCCTCCGACGTCCCATTTATTTATGAGTATCGATTCTATTTCAATCTACCCTTCACAACGCCTATTACTTCATCCCACTTCTCCCTCTTCCTTTACATTAGGATCCGGTGGAATATCCTCTCTTCCAAGGACGGCTTCTGTCTCACGACCTCGGAATCCTATGCCCTTCTTCGCCCCTCCTCTTTCCTCGAGTTTTCTCCCGCCCTCGGCGCATCACTCCTCTCTTCTCCACATCACTCCCTTCCCCCCATGCTTGCGTCTCGTCTCATCCAGCCACCCTCTCCCGCGTCCGTTTTTGGCAATCTCCCCCTCCTACCCATTCTCCACCACTCGTCGGTATCACGTCCTCAGGGACTTCCTCTTGCCCCAATTTATTTCAATCTGCCTTCTTTTATTATTAAGCATCTTTCATGCGGACCTCACGCGGTAATACGCCTGGCCGGCCGGCCGCCCATAAATTGCTTTGACTTGTAAATGCCTTCTCAACGGAATTCCTTCCCCCTTCGCCCCCGCGCGAGCCGCTTGCGCCAACCCATGGGTTATAATCCGGGTAGATAGTCAAAGTAAATTCGTGGACGTGGGGGTCGACCATTTTTGCATGATTTCAAGCATTTCTGGTCTTTGTTGTGGCGACTTTGGCGTGGGATGTTCGGCCGCAGGATCACACGGGGTAATAATAACACTCTGGAATGCTTCTCAAAACGTTGATACCAAAAGGAGGAAACTCAGTTTTTTTTTCTTCTTCGCCGAAATATAATCTCGTTAGGCTATGATGATACAAATATCATTATGCTTTTTCCATAATTTTGATGCTTTTTCCATTAATTCGAACTTCATACTGCATGTACTTCTACAATCTAATCTACATCAAGCTCATTGGCTGCAAATCCTTACGGGGACAAGTAGTTGGAAGGGTACTCGAATATTAGCCTTTGATAGATATTTAAATTAATTGAGGCTTAATATAACATATAAACACTGCTAATCATAGGTTACAATTAAGGATTCGGTCACGATTGCTGAGGTACTGAAACTTAAATTTACTCCTACTGCGAATTGTGTAAGGAAAAAAATGGTAGGATTGCATGATTATGGCTTTCATAGTTTTATATCAACATCTGTTATGATGTATTAACTCTATTTATAGAGGCAAAAATGTCACCCATGTTCTTTCCTGTCGAAGACAGAATAATTTAATTGGTTAAAACCCGGGTTAAATTGTATGTTAATAACCTATGAACACAATGGAACTTCTGATTACTTTGTCAGGATTCTCGTCCATCTACTTTAAATTTAGCCACGAGGTTTTCTGGATACTTTTCAAAAGTTCAGCGGGAAAAAAAACTTACTGTTCGCACACATACTCTTTCAGTTATATTCTTTTCTTGCACTCTACCTTCTCATTAAAATAACTCCTTCTAAGTCGTGTTTTCTCCCCACAACGACAAACTACCTCTGATCTTTCTTCGCTCAAGACTTCCTTGTATTTTTGCAATGATGACCTACATCACAAGACTCGTCTCCCTCCGGCTATTACGTGGACCAACCTTAAATGGACGTCTAAACATTATGACAGGCAGAAACGTTGTTCCTTTAATCTTGATTTTTACACCCTGTTTACGTCGTCCAAGCTCGCTGTCCACCATTCGCACGCCATACATTTCTGATGAAAAAATATCCCCACTCGTGTCGCAAAATTTCCCCAGCTGCACAAGACGTTTCTCTGGATTTTTATCGTCGCATGATTCCTGGTGTTGTGCGGTGTTTCTTCATGGATCGTACACGTCCCTTGCCATCACCCAAGCCCCTCCTCCGCCCTCTCCCATTGTCCCCACCGACGCTTTTTCATATCCCGTTTCCCTTGTCCCGTCTCCACGCCGTGCTCTCATTTTTCTCAATCTCTCTATCTGTCCCTCGCCCCCAATCTCGAACACCCCCTCACACCCCCGAACCCTCTCTCACACTTTTACTCCTGCCACCCCTCTCAAAACCATCCCCTCCACTGAAAACTCCACCGCCCTCCCCATCCCAGCATCTTTATCGTTCCCTCCGGCATCACCATCTTCCTCCAAAAATACCGCCCTTTCTTTTTCTTTTACACAACTCCTCTCTCTCATTCTTCTTTTTTCTTCAGCTATTTTTCGTTAGTTCCTCTATTTCCCCACCTCTCCGTTTACCTTCTTTCCTGTTCTCCTTCCCCTTCAACAATCCATTACCCAACTACCCGAATCCAGCTCTAACTTAGAAAACCTACTCAACATCTTCGCCAATCCTCCCTTGTCTCTCTTTATCCCTCTCCATCTCTCTCTCTCATTTAATATCTCTCTCTTTTACGTTCATCTTCTATTACTCCTTTCTAATTCACTCAGGACCCTGATACGGTGCCGTGTCCCTCCCGGCCCCTCACCCTCTCCCTCCCAATTACCCTTTCAAACTCTCACGTTTTTTTCCACTTGAGTCACTTCTTCTCCTGCCGCGAGTCTTTCCTTATCCCCACCCCCTTTCCAACCCTCACCCACTCTCCCATCTCCCGCATCTCCCAACTATTCCTCTACTTTTCTCTCCCTCCGTTCCCTTTCATCTGACCCGGTCCCTCCCTTTTTTTCTTTTTCTTCCCACCCACAAACTTCCATCCTCCTCCTACTTTCCTCCCCTCCCCCTCCAAACCACACCCTCCTCACTACAACAATCCCACTTCCCCCCACCCCCTAGTGCCCCCCACCGCGATCCGCCACCCACCGCGCCCTCTCGACTCGACCCCTCCTTCCTCCACACACAAAACCTGCCCTCCCCCCCCGTGCTTTCCCCAACGTCTCCTCTCTCTCTCTTGTTTTCCTTTCGCTTCGCGTATCCCGTCCTCGGTATGTCGGGTCGGGTGCGTGGCTCAAATTCCGAGAGGGAAGGCGGACAAGAGGAGAATGGAAAGATTAAAGTGAAATATGCGACTCGAATGATATACATTTACGTACACTGGCCCGAGTTCCCCGCCCCACATCCCGTGTGCACGCATTTCGAGGGCGCTCACGCGTGTCGAGGGCTTTATTCTGTGGGGGGGGGCTAACTTATTCGAGCTAGCATTCCAAGTCGATCGTACATAATGCACTTCACCTTCCGCCACAAATCCCCTTGCACCCCCTCCCTCTCCTTCTTCTTCTTCTCCTTTTAAGTGGGAACTGAAATATATCGTCCGTGAACTCTTCCGTCATTCCGCGAAATTCCACTGATAAGGCTGGGGATTAGGCAGTCGAATCGGCTTCACTGCGCGGTCGTTTGTGTATGAGAATTGGGCAGTGAATCATTGTCTCTTCAGAGGATCCGTAGGAGAATCATTTAATTCTATCACCGCAAAGCATTCCCGAAGGGGAATTTTTTTTAAGGTAGACCGTCGTCCTAACTTTCAAACGTAAACTCCATACAGAATTTCCAACTCAGAGCTTACAGCACGGAAGTTTCGAAATTCTTCTTAAGACTCAGTCCGAACCGTAATTAAAAAAAGGGGATGTTAATTCCAAAAAACCACCCGACTGTATATTAATTTATGATTAAAATACAAAATATAATATCACTACCATTTTTTTAAAATTTAAAATAAATGTTGTGTGTCTTACGTCGTACTTATTCAACGACTGTTTTTTCAGGAAGATTAAATAAATACTTCGTGCATTTCACCTTAAACTATACATTTTCTGAATTTCACGCTATAATCACAAAGGTGGCATCTTTAGGTACAAAGGACATAAGGTTGATATAGTGATTACTGTATTGAACTCCCATCCTAAGGGGTTTGAATCTCAAAGGTAGTACAATTTTGCAGAGGAATACCTAATCCTACACTATACTTGTATCCAGAGTACTGCAAGTGAAGTCTGTCCATCAGACGGAACGTTGGATTGTTGCCCCTTTGGCAACTTTCGTTAGCATAAAGACTAAGGACAGGAGGGTGATTACTCAACGCTTCTTCTCCCATTCCCTGAACACCCTACTTCTACCAAATAGCCACCGCGGGAAACTATGAGCGTAACTCTGAAAACGTACATGATACTGTGCAAGTACTTACATGCATTGTGACTTTTAAGCTGTATTTATACTAATTTTCAAGATTCCCATTGCTTATCCAAACAATTTGTCTAAAATTGAAAATAAAACACGGTGGATTATTGTGTCAATAGAAAACAAAAGCAAATGATAACAGTAGTTCCATCGATCTCTGACCAAAAAAAAACCATTTGCAGAGTAAAACTAGATTTATACCACATTCTGTAAAATATTCCATGATAAGATCTTCCTACCTGTCCTCTTGATTAGGTTTACTTTGAAATGAATGGATACGTCTACATATCTTCCAAAATCAAAACAAAATAAAAAGGTTTGTATGACTGTGCTTACATACCTTTGAAGTGGGCCACAAATGATCCAAATTCCAAATTACTCTCACCGATCGAGGATAGTAATATTCGAAAAACTTTGCACTGCTATGAAAACATACAGTTTCCAAATGTAACACAATTAAAGAATTATTTTGGTAAAATACCCGTAAAACCCTAGTAATATTAATATTTTAAAATTTATATCATAAATACTATTACCACTCTTTTTGGTGCAGATTTTTCTAAATAAAATGGAGGTATAGGTATATTTGCGCTTGCGGGAGTAGGAAAGCCTGGTCTGAAGATGAATCCCTCCGAGCCCACTCGCCTTTTCTCCCACCCTCTCTTATTACGTGAGCTGCGCATATACATCCTGCACCCCATGCAGGAAAAAATATCTACAGGCGCCTTCTACGTGACGAAAAGCTTTATTTAGTCTTCAAGATGAGAGGAGATCACGGAGTTACATAAAAGACTCTGGACTATTTTTCATCTTATGCAGGCATTGAATATTCATAAAATCAAATTAATCGCAAATCACATTAGAGAATATCCCAGCATCACACAAAATTTCATTGCACGAGGGCTGTCCAGAAAGTAACCTTCGTTTGCGAGTGACAAAGGAAGTAGTGGGAGGAGCCGCATGCTTGCTGTACGTGTCACACACACTAGGGCAGAGCTCCTTGAGCTACTGTGTTTGCAAGGCCGCGCCGCTTACCGTTTGTTTACAGTAGTGAGTCGAAATGAATAATACAATGGGAAATCCCCTTAAATGTTAAAACCGTTTAGTGATAAGGTTTTTACTGGGAATAAACTTCAAAGCTTATGAAATTCATCGGGAAATTTGCACTGTGCACCGATTAAGTGATGAGTGACAGTGTTGGGTATCAGTCGTGTTCTTAGTTTAAGAGTGATCTTACAAATGTCCATGATGTCCAAGTACTGGGCATCTATCAGTGTATCTGTGATAAGGATAGACCGACCACTGCGGTCTTCGTCGTGAACACTGGCGCGGTCAATTTTAAACTGAACGCACAACTTTACCTTGACTCATTATTCCTTCTCCGTACATTCCACAAAGTTGCCTAAGAGTTTCAATTGGCTTATGGTTCTTTGCTAATAAAAACCTAATATCAGATCGCAATTCACAACTCGCAGAGTTTTCTAATGCAGTGCACATTTTAACAGTTTGCAATGAGAAAAGTAAAAGAACAGCAGTCTGCATTCTTTCCATAGCAGGATGCGTCCTGATTCTAGATACTTTTATACCTAGGCCGAAACCTGAGTTACTTTCCTGACAGCCCTCGTATAAATACCAGTTAATACTAACATATTAAAAATGAAACGAAAATGAAATGTCTCTTAATTTTGTGATCACGCCTTAATTAATTTTTCTTAGGTTCAAGATTAAAATTTGAGCGTACCACACTTATACTACAGGAGGGTATATACTACATCTAATTAAATTTGATGTGAATGCCTGCATTGTCGATGAAAGACGAAAATATGAAATACTGAAATTATAATTTCACTGTCATAAACCTCAGTAGAAGATCAAAATTCTCACATAAAACTTAATCAACTAATTGTTCGAGGAATTAACAAAATTGAGAAATTAGATACAGCTATAAACAGAATTGTTAGATTTCCTCTGCCAATATATAACTTGTTGTATAGGATCCCTTAGCGTATATCTCGCAAGATATTTTCATCCCTTTATTTTCTGAGGGCAGAAATACTGTCTTATGGTAAAAGACGTTCCATGTACACCGTTTTACGCTTTCTATAAAAATAATAAACTTAGCTTGAAAAAGTAAAGATGGGATGGGACCAACTGCTGAGTTTTCGTGTTTACCAATATTTCATTTCAACCGTTATCCCGCTAAGTGAGTTCCACTGTACCTACTATCGCTCCATTTAAAACGGGCATAAAGACTGCTGCGAGAGGGAAAGATAGTTCCGAAGAAGACCGTAGAAAAGTTAGGTATGGTAACGAAAATTGGTGCTCCGTGGAAAGATAACAATAACATTTTCATATGAATAAATATTTGGCGAAATACATAATTCAATAAAGGCAAGTGTTCCTTTCCTGAAGTTTCTCTACGCGAATTATTTCATAGCCAAGCAGGCACGTGAAAACCTTACGAATCCACTCTAATTTTTTAAAGGGAGTTATTTTTTCTTGATATTTTTAAAACCGCCGGTCTTTAAAAGGAACGAATTTTACCAAAAAATCTGCAGACGAACGAGAAAAATGGTTAACACCATAAAGATAAGCGTACGTTGCGCTTTTGCTGTAACACGTTCTTCTCTCCTGTGCGACATTTTTGTGGATTTAGATTCTTGTACAGTTAGCACTACCGGTATTATATACTATTTGCATTAAAAAAATAATACTTTAAGCAGAAGTTATAAGAAAATTGATATACAAGAAAAATAAAAGCGTATGCAATCATACCAATAAGAATTTAAAACAATACTTGTGATTTTTGCTACAACGTTAGCAATCAGCTATTTTCACCTGATTTTCATAATATTAAGGTTTACTGAATAACAGGCGATATTTTCAAAATTAATTTTAAATCAGCCGTACATTTCGTTCTAAGAAATTACGAAAATATTTTCAAGCTTATATAAAGGAGAAACTTCAACCTATGAGTCCAACAGTTATAGTTGCTCATTCCTTCAAGAATGATTTCAACTCGTCCTTCAAAACACTCGGACGAAAAGACACAAATATCGAATTGGTTGAAATGAGGCATATACAAAGAGTAAATTTTTTCTAATAGCTGATAAAGTTTGTTTGCAGAATTCAATATTTTTTCATTTTAATTTAATTAAACCAAAGTCATTTTTTAATATTACAAATACATTTTAAGGTTGCGGCAAAAACTCCATTTAATACCCGAATCTGATCGTATCCTCAGGATAGTGCTTCTGAACCCCAATAAAACATTGTCATGAATCCGCAGCATCCGCAGAAACAATCCATAAGGGCAAAGAGGTCAGTGGGTCAGTCGATGTATTGCCAGGGTCGACCATGGAAGAAGGAATCTCCTCCTTTCCTATGCCGACCCTCGGGGCCTTCCTGTGCTCACTTTCACGCGGCTCATCGTCTGCTTTGAATTTATGACACCCCTTGGGATGAAGGGTCGTGTCAAGATTTTTTAGCTGCGCTTTGGTACTGGCACTGCCCTCAAGCCGAAGTGAATGCATAGCAAGGGGTATTTGAGTATTCACTTCGACGTAAATAATGCCCTCACGCCAGTGCGGGCGTAAAGAATTCTTAAACCTCTCTTCTGGATGATACCGCTATAAATATTCCATTCAGCAGTGTACTTTCATTTTTTTCTTTCTTTCTTAACGATCTTAAACCGTATTTTTACAGTCTTTCGGCCTAGTCCATGGTGATGCGACCAATAAAGTAGACCAAAAGATCCATCTATTATGAAGTCGTCAGCTGGGCCGTGAACTGAACTAGGAAGCTGAACTGATCTGAACTGGAGATGTTAAACACGGAACGCGTGGGCAGTCCAATTTCAAAGTGATAATTTTTCACTGCATGCGAAGACGAACTCAATCACTTGCTCTTTATGTCTGATTCAAATGTTACATCTACTTGATATATTATTGCATTCTTGCTCTTCATTCTGGCTTGCGCGTTGTTGGATGGATTCCATACTGCATCCTGGGGTACAAATGTTTGTTGGATGATAGTTTATGCGTTTGCGTGCGTGTTGGATGAAGGGATTTTAGCATGAGTGTTTACGCCAATGCGTGTATAGTTTGGTATGTATGTGTTGATTTTGCGTGTGTTCCTTTTTACGGGTGGTGACCTAACACTCCCCCACCACACGCCCTTGCGGCGGCTTTCGGGGTATTATATAGATGTAGATTGTAATAACCCCTAAGAACAAGAATAACTTTGAGCTTACCTAATTCGACTTTCTCAAAGCAAAATTTCATCGTTACATTAAGTAGGATTGTTTTACCTTTCTTGGTAAAAAATGATTTGAAAACACTCCAAAATAAACTCTCTGAAAATTATGCACCAAATATTATTAAAAACTATGAACACTTCATAAAGTTTAAATTTAAATTACAATGGGATCTAACACCACAGCCACACTCTCCTTCAATTGCAATTTGTCAAACTCATAAAATGACTCAAGACGATATGTACTATCGTTGAAGAAAACTTTCCCCAAAATGTTAAGCAAATGGAGATACGACATGCACTCGTTTAAACGTCATTGGTTGCGTAAAAATGAAGTCTTAAAAGGAATGATTGCTTAAAAATTGATCCAAGATATCCCCATTAATCACTATTTGAAGTTATTATTATTATGCTTGGCAAGTTTTCAGCGCTAGCTAAGAAGTAGAGAGATATGGCAAGGTCAAAGTAATTGAGTAGTTGGCGTGGAAATCAAAGGAAAAAGACGGGAGGAAGAATAATTTTCCCTATGATGGAGTAAGCGCCCAGCTCATTGGCAGGGAATTAAATTTCTGTGTGCCCAGATTAGCACTATTAAAATGCTAACCTTAAGCAAGTCAGAAAATGAACTCTCACTAAGAAGCATTGATGATATTTTTATGCTAGAATCATTATTATTGAAATATGGAGGTGATGCAATGAATACTTAATAATAATATTTTATCTACAACATTTAATAGTTGATAAAATCTTCGGAATTAAAATGAAATAAATGATATTACTTATACCATTTAACTTTCTAAACGAATATATCACACGATATATGAATACAATCATTTAATCCAATGAAATAAAATTTTCAATTCAGGTAGAATGGTCTATTATACAAATAATAAATTGGAGAAATTTCAAGGGTTTTTGCTGATATTTTAATTTGACGGTACCTGAATCTCAATATCAATGGACCGTAATTAACTCCAATATTAGCGTTTTCATAATATGATGAACTCTTGCTAAGAGGACATCGGTACCCTATGTACATGATTATGACATCATCAAGACCTGAGAATACTTCAACTTTGATTCAAATTTGTTTTGATTTTGTATATTGAGTAACCATTTAGTTTAGCATTTAATTGGCATATGTGTATAGCTTATTCATCGCCGTGCAACTATAAACATGTGTTCTAAAGTATAAAAAATATTCGACGAAAAATGTATAGCTCCTCGATTACTTAACGTAAATTTCAACATAATTAAACGTCAAACCTATCGACTTTGTGGGACTGGATTTGCTTAGCTCTTAATGTTTAAGCTACTACTTATAGCTATTCTCAAACGCCACTAATTGTGCTAACCGATAGTGGAGCCTACCTATGTCCATCTTTACGTCTCTAATACTGATTTAATTACACTCGTAATATCTTCCAAATTTGACGGTTTTGCACCAAGATCTCAATGCAAAATTTTGGATTTTGTCATTTTGTAATTTCTCAAGGTAAACGAAAGCCATCATCTCAAAAGATAAGCTTTACAAGCCTTCGAACTCAAATTCCACAACTTACGTACATTCATCAATAATACTGTGTGGTATTCCCGAACACACGATGCCGGTGGGAGAAACCCACGTAGTTCGAGGTAATTACAAAGGTCGGGGCGTCTGAAATGGTATAAGTCTTCCAGTTTTACTACGACTCGTATTTAACATTACTCCATCACGTGTAGATTGCGTGCTGCACTCCAGCGATTTAGTTCAGATCTCGATATCGTGTAAGGAATGGCGGCTAGAAATTAATGATAGTAATTGCAGAGCACTGGATTTTAGGCATAAAATAAAAATAAATAAAAAGACGTAAATTATAGCTAAGATGGAATCGAGTTTAGCTTCTCGAAACAGATAAAATACTTGGGTATTACAACGACATTAACCTTTCATGGCAAGAAGAATTCGCTAGCCAGCTTTAAAGAAGATATGCTTCATTGGACAAGTTGAAGGAAAATATAATGAAAAATTAAAGAGGTGTTACCACGATTTAGTTAATCCACATTTGGATTATTGGGGAAAGTATATGAGATCCTTTGGAGAAACCTTCAGCCGAGGAATTGGAAAATATTTGGAAAAAATCCATTAGGATTGTTAAAAACTTATAAGAAAGGAGTGTCACGGGTATACTTGAGGTTGGGAGTATTTTGAAACTCGCAGAGAGCAGGAAAAACTTAAAGAAGAATAGAGGACGCCTGAGGTTTCTTTTGGCTTCGAGGGAATCATAATGGCGCCACTAAATATCCGTAGATTCGACCACCGGGATAAAATAAGAAGGACAAACATCGCCGTTGACAGAGTAAGTACTCGTTCTTGCCTCGCACGATTGGCAATCGTAACAAAATTGAACACAAGCACCAAAATATACAAAAGCATAGGGCTAAAATTTAATGACTTATCCACACAAACATATCAATTACTGCTTGATGGCCATATAAATTTGTGAAAGTATGTAATAAAGTTTTCTCGTACACAAAATAATATATTTTGAAATTTCTTAAAAACTAGTGTGCATGGCTGGGTTCCTAACATCCACTCCAGACGTCGCTAAGGTGGCGGCTATTGTGCGGATCTAGATGGATCAATTATATATCAATCAATATTAAACAATTTATGCTTGATTCAAATATATAATTTTTGGCAGAGTTAATATTTATTAAGACAATTAAGTTCGTTAATAAATTTAATTAAAGACATTTAAGAAAAGAACGATACTATTCCTATACTCAATAACTATTGATAATGAGCACAAATATGCCTATGGAAATGAATTTAAGTACGAATAATGGATTTTTAAGTAATATATATTATTTAATATTGCTAGGAATGTAATATATAACGGTTCGAAGTATGAAGATCGTGCAAAAAAATTATTTGGATTTTACAAAGTGCTATAATTTGACAATTTGAGCGAGCAGAGTGAAAAAATGTACAAAACATCAAAAAGTTTTGAGTAGGCAATCATTTTCGCAGTAGACATCATAACATCAAGCAATATTGACTATGACAGTTCACTATTTCCATACACTAACGTATGTTTACCTCTCAATATCAACCATTTACGATTTCTGAAATCTCAAGTATCAGTGCAATTAAGAACAATGTACATACAGGCACCATGAATCCTCTCGCTCCACGAAAGGCAGGCACCCTTTACTTAAGACATAAATATTACGCCATAAATTGAGGTTTAAAAAATGAGAATATCAACTATTCTTAACGTCACTTGCTTTGAATACACCTGGAACTTACTCATATAACATGATTTCTGTTGCTGGTAAGTCGAAGCGATAACGTCCTTCAGGGGAAATTTTTTCTCGGTTTATGAAAACGGAATGAATCTGTTTGCGCGTTCGAAAAATTTAATTCCAATCGTCAACTAAGTAGGTCAACATGAGTTTTTGCCTAACTCGATCTAAAAAAAATATTTATCTGTCGATAATGAAAGGAACTTCTGGCTGCCGTTTATTTTTGAAGCTTCTTCCCGTCATAGAATGCGAAGGAAAAATATCTATAATCGATTTCTGTTGAATTTCCATTCTTTAACAGACAATATCATGCCGCAATAGTTTTTGGTATGCCGTTGATTGTTCTCTCAGTAGTAAATTTACACCACTCGAGTTTCAAAGCTCGTGAGATGACGTAAAGAGAATAATATTTACAAAACGTTCCAACCTGAGATAAAGATCCAGTTAACATGAGTCGGCAAAACATATGCAAATGTTATTTAATTTAATGGATTTTCTTATCTTACAGCAAGAATAAAATCCTGCCGTCACTTAAATTACAATCAAATCAAGGATCCCTATTAACCTTCAGCACTTAACTTATCCAATAGAGATTTATTCAAAATGTCCCCTTCCCGGCGGTAGTATTTCTGTATTTTATCAGAGGGTGGTAGCTGGGTGATAACCATACATTAATAGAGTATATATCAGGAAGGTATGAATCAGAAATAAACGAATCTAAAGATAAGAACGAGGTATAAAATCATCGATTTCTCCATTATATAGTCTTGTATTTTCTTCCTGCGTGTACAAAATAAAAAAATGGAACGGAATTTATGTATCACAGAATGAGATTGAACAGCAAAATGGCGCATTAAATTTAGTTTAGTATAATATTACACCATACGATTATCTTGAAAATACAATATCGCCAAAATTCTGAAGGATAGATCTTAGTAATTAAAAATAAAAGATCTGAAATTACGCAGAAAAAAAGCTCACACATAAATTTTCATCAGCATCAGGGTTATTTTAAAGCACTCTGACTGTTTTTATTATTTTTGAATTAATTAGACACCTATTTCTCAACTCGCCGTGTAATACGACATGGCGAGTTATTGCTCGAGGTATTATTCATGATTACAGGCCTCCCGATTAAAATTTAATTAATTCGAATGCTATGCACTGTCTCCAAGACTAAATTTCAGCGCTGGTGATCAAATTCCAGTGGCAATTTATATAGAACGTTCACAATATATATCCAGATACGAATACAATATGGTATCATGACAATATTTTTATTATAAACATAAAGACCGCTTAACAAGTAGGCTTATACGAACACTAAAAGGTTTTGGAGTAGCAGACTATACCTAATCGTAACAAATATTCTTCGGTGTTGAGTTCTCTGCAAACTTTCACTCCCACTTCGAGGCTTAGGAAACTTCTGAACATAATAAACAACTTTTGCCCAACTACATTGTCTTATAGAGCTCATCATTAGTTCTAATTTCCTCTATGTCTTCCAAAAACCCCGAAATGTCTGTTCCCTCTCTCTCCATTTCCCGTTTAGCTAACATTTTCCCCTTTATGAGAGCTCTCAATATCCCTCTATCTAACAATGCATACATCCTCAAACAGCCATTTTCTTTGAATTGCTTCCACTCACTTCCTCTTTTCTTCTTCTCTATATAATAATTCGTAGGTCAAGGATGGAAAGCCGAAATTTATTTCGATAAAATTTCGAAATTAAGGACTCCAATTTGCTACCATATCAAAGAAAAGAGAAATAGGCTTCAGATAAGGGCTTAAAGCATTTTGACCTAAATTGAAGTCTTAAATTAAACAAGTAAAATTACTTCAATCAACTACTGCAAGGCATAAAGGCGGACATAATAAAGTTAATATATTGAACGAGTGAAGGGTAAGTTTTAAATGGTTATCAAAGATAAACGATTTCATAAATTGTTTATTCTTTGAGGGAAATTTTGATGATCTGATAGCTGGTGACCTTATTGTATACAGGTTTTCGGGAAGATTATCAATACTTGATCCATCAAATCACGCACGTGGTTTTAGATAAGCCTAATTACTTTTTTTACAGCTTATTTGAGTCAAATAGACTTTTGATGAGACAAACTTGACCGTTAAAAACCCTAATTGGCTCAGCGGATTGAATTTGATTAATCTTGTAAAGCAAAAATTTACGTGTAAATATTTCGATGGAAATTTTCATCAAATACATGCATTTCTTATAGTTTTCAAAGACTTTAAACACGAACTTTAGACTGAACAATCAGTTCTCATGACATCTATCGAGTATCGATATATACCATTCATTATACGATTGTTAATTCAGAAAATCTAGGAAGAAACCAAAACTATAGGAAGAAACCTTCATTGAAGGAATACTCATGAACTAGTATTTAGGTTTGATGAAACAGAGAAAAGAATATAAGATCTCTCATGAAACATCATTTACTCTCACGCTTCAGCTATATATATAACCATAAACACAGTAATCAACCCGAAGGTCGGTTTAGTAGGTGGTGGTAGAGATCACCCAGTACTAAACCCAATACGGCGTGTGAAAATTTACATATCAGGGTAGGGGGGCCAGTTCCTTTCCCTGTGCCGGTTATAGTTTCCCAGAAGGACCTGGTACCCGAAAAATCACATAGCTTGGGTGGAGCTGCGGGTGCCCAGAGCGCCTTGCCTGGGAATCGAACCCGGGACCCTCCGATCAGTCTAACGCTCTACCCACTGGACTACCGCGACCCCATTTATATATATATATATATATATATATATATATATATATACACACATATCCATTAGAGATATAAAAATGCTTATTAATGATATATTTAATTTTTTTTACAAAGAAGGCCTGAAATGTGAGAGTCAAGTACTTTTAATTATTCTCACGAATGAATCACGATAAAGAAGCTGTAGAGATTGACTTCATCGCCATAATTGTTTCTTCATCCCTATTGGCGAGGGATACGATTAAGTAGATTTAAAATATTCAGATGCTATGTCCGGGGGCAAGTTATTACAATCAATTCCGTAAATATATAATATGCACCAAAATATGATCTGAAATTCACTTGACTACGATGAGCAGCATCAATAAGAAATACCTGTATGCTCGTTAAGTACTATGATTATCAATTTTTCATTCCCTATTGGAAGACAATTTGTTACTTTTCTTCAGTAGTATGTATATTATGAATGTCATTTAATCCTATAGAAATCGTACGCACATATCCCTGATAAAAATACACCGATATCCTAGATTGCATCTTTATGAAAACAAGATGTCATACGACCGACTGTCACGACTTAAAAATTTAATAGCATATCTTGACAACTGAATCGTTTAACGAAGTGTTTTAAAAATTTCTAATTAAACATACCGTGGAAAAATAAAACATACGTGGAGCGTAGAACCTTTTTACATGACGCCATCAAAACAGTTCCTATCCATTCTCTCGATTCCTTCGTTATATTATAGGGTACTCTCGAATTATAATGGCACTTGTGACGTTATCACTTTGCAAAATTATGGATTTTCGAAATAAAAATGAAAACCGTCAGCATATTCATTGAAAACATATCACATTAGTATAAGTTCCAATGCCGTCAACTTAATTCAATGTTGACACTATTTTCTCAAGTAACCATGAACTTAAAAATATGTATTACAATATCTTCAGAGCTCTCTTTGAAATGTCTGAATTTCCTCATATTAAATCTCATCAATAAATATATGCTTTAGATCTCCATCAATTTCAATAAGGAGGAGGTAGCTTTTAGTCTTCTTGGCAACTTGTACGACCCCACTAATTTCAGTGAAAATAGATGAATGAGAAATCCGTTTTTAGTTATATCACTCTAAAAGGAGTGTAGATTATTGGCAAATAAATAATTATAAAAAATAAAATATAAAAAGGTAACTCTTTTACATGAGTAAACAGAACATGTACGAGGAAATTAACTTGGATGGATCGCCAAAAACGATAGTTCTATGAAGTGAAGTTTTTCTAAATAATACGAGATCAATTAAGTTAAGATTCCGTATTAGTAACAATGTTTATGCGATGATTTATACCAAAACCTTATCATCCAACGTAACAAACTATTCGACACTTCACATTAAATTCAATTCGGAGAACAAATTAGAAAGCTGTTTCAGAATTAGACCCAATGGAGGAACTCCAAAATCTGAGAACGGAGACGTCAAATTACTAAATAAAAAACTTCTTAAATCTGGAAAGTTATTCATGACAAAATGGATCTCATGATGAAGACATACTGGCCATTGAAATTGTTTACCATCCACATACGCTAAAAATTGTGTTGAAACTTCCAAAAAAATATCTTGTTTGCATTATTATTAATTAAATGTATTTAATATGCATTATTAAATGTATGTCAAAAGCTCAGTAAAATAGCGAAAACAATGCAGATCAGTGTAAAGATAGGTGAATAACCCTACTTGCAGTCTTAAAAAAATAATGGAAATATTAGCAAGTAATGGTAATTTTAGCAATCTTGCTTTCGATGGGATGAAGTCCGTAAAATATTCCACTGCTTAAACAGGATAAAAAACTTAAACACACCCGCACATTACATCGATGAAAGTTATAAGAAGTCAAATGTTTTAGATTTTTAAAGAAAGCCACTCCTTTGGATGGCTAAGGGCTGCTAAATAACGAAATTACCTTCAATTCCATAGATCACCGAAGGAATTGCGATCTGGAACTGAACAAGACTTCCAAGTTTTCGAATTTTGTTAAGTTCCGAGCTCCCGAATCCGAGCTCATAACTCTGCCTAAAGTGAAATGAGTCGGAAGATTAATGGAAGCCAAAGACATCATCATCACATGCTGCGTCTCTCTCTCTCTCTTGACTCTCTCGCTGCAACACCGGAATACTCCGCCCTTTTGATCCCAACTTCATCGCTTAATTAGTCGGAACCCTTTATCAGGTTCTTTTTTTCCTTCTACCTTACCTCTTAAGGAGTACACTAAAAAAACAAAAAGACCCAAGGAAACACGTTCTAGCAATGCATAAAGTATTGATATGACGAACTCAATGGATATCCACTAGATCCATCTCAGACCCCGGCCTCCTCCTCCCACCCTCCCACCCTCCCACCCACTCAACCCAAGTTTTATACACTTATCCCCGACCTAGCGTGACTCCCTCGGGTACGTTCCGTGCTCGCAGGTGTAGGATCTCAATCTCGTATTGATTCTCACGCGATTTATTTTTAGCCACTGACCTCCAGACTTTTGGTAACCATTTCCCCCCTTCCTTCCTTATTTTTTTCATCTAATACATCCTACGTGAACGCATTCATGCCGACGGTGCATCAATATGTTTCCCCCGATCCGAGAGCGTGGAACGTGAGAAAATAATGCCCAGACGGCAAATCGCTAACCCTCGCCCGCTCTTTCTTCCCGCATATTTTTTTTTCTTTTCAAAGCGAAAAATATTTCATCTGAACCATTTCTGCCGGGTGGTTTCTACAAATGCGATGCTTTTTGTTCTTTAGTTTCCGCCTCTCGAGGAATCATTCGAGTGAGAAAGGACACGCTCAAATCCCGAAACACGCGAAAAAAAAGAGGAACTCGCAAATTCTGAGACTTTTGCGACTGGACCAAATGTCATCAGACGCTTTCTTGAGCTCGGGATATAAATGGCTTAGGCACGCAAAAATCCGTGCTTCGGATTAATATTTTCAAGATAAAGCGGCAATTTGAAAGGGACACAGGAGTTAGCGGAATTATCTTTAAGATAATGGAGAGTAAACTTTCCAACTAGGAAAAGGTACGTAGTTAAATTAAACGATATTAAATTTTTTTTATAAATAATTTCGCCCTTCAAGAAGTCATCAGATGTTAACTTGTTCGAAACTTCAACAAAGTAACTGATAATACCGTAGAGGACGAAACCGGAAGTACAAATAATTAAGTATCATGGAATGGCACAACTTAGACTTTCTTTGTTACACTGCATAGATTCCACCAAATATCACCGTAGACCTCTAACTGTATACAAGTCTATTTATCGATAAACATTTTCCATTCAGATCTAAGCTAGCACGGATACAGAAAGTTTCAAATGAGAAAAAATGAACAGCAGCTATCCTGATATTTTCGTAAGGTATTGAGGGTCAATTTATGTTTGAAAATTACACACAATTTTCCTCTATCAGAGATGCCATTATGTAGAGAGCGGAAATAGCCGATCTCGATACTTTAAATTTGGGAGATTTTTCATAAGTAAGCAGTATAATAGCTACGTATATACTAAGGGAGTGACACCTATTTATCTCAAAAGAGTATACCTCCTTTTCTGCATTTGCCTACAATAATTATTAATTTGTCATTATATACAATAAATGGAGTTGAATTCGACGGCAGGAAGGTGCTGTTTCCACTTTCATTAATTTCAAGCACTCCAATGGTAAACACGATTGCATTAATCACTGGGCGTTTCGAACAAAGGAACAACATGAGCGTTCGGAAATTAAATTACCCAGGTCTATTTTGAATGTTGATAGGTATTTGAAATAAAATGAAGGAACGTAAACCTGGAGATACAGAATAACAAGGGTAACGAGACGGTAAAGACAAGAGAGAAAAAGGGAAAGAGGAAAGAAATTATTCACATTGTGACTAAGGAAGAATTTTCGAAAACCCAGCGACGGTCGCTCTCTTTCCCGAAACTCATATTTTTGTTTCTACTTTATTTTCCCCCCAGAATCCAATCCTGCCCCATACATATGTATTTACCCTCGGTAATTCCGCATACGTGTAATTACGCATGGCGCCACGAACACACGCAAGAGAGGTGGGGGTGGACGATTGCACACCTAGGATTTGCTATGCCACATATTTAATATTCGCCAGCAAAAACGCAGCTCGGGGATGGGAATACTCTCGAGCGGGGACGAGTTGATTATTTCGCCTCGTCCCGCGGCGGAAATTTTGCATGTCCGCGACGCGAGGAGACCCCACAAGAACCACGTGCATACAATTACACGTTTAGGCGAGGGATAGGAGCATGTTTCGTTGTGGGGAGAGAGAGAGAGAGGAGAGTTGAGGATTTTGATGGGGGAGAGAGGCGAAAGAATCAGTCCTGAAAAAGTGGAAGTGGTGGAGGTAGGAGTGAATGCGGCGGCGTGGAAAAGCTAGTGTGACGCGAGCGCAGGAAAACTGCTTTCACGGCGAAGCAGATGCTCCATTAATTCTGCGCCGAGCAAAGGGAGGACGTGGGATAACACATATTGATGATATGATGATAATCACGATGCAATGGGGGACGGAATGAGAGAAACCATGGCGCGTGAATAATCTAAGAGCAGACAGACAGAGGGGAATGGGGGATGAATACTCCCGGCAGGAACCCCTCGGTACTTTCATCAATCACTTAGTTTTTTTTCGCACTGGAACAGTTGTGAAACCTGCCGAAATTCCGGAAATCTCGTCAAATTTCAATCACAGAGAGGTCGCGCGTGAACAACGATAGGATGGTGGGAGGGGGGGAAGGTAAGGGATAGGGAAAGATGAAGCTAGCCGGGCGTCATCAAGGCTAAATAAGTGTTTTCTACACAGAGAAGACCTAACACTGCAAAGCGTGCGCTGCAGAGAGCAGGTACGCGTTGGAAATGAAAAGGCCGGACGCTAACAACAATTTTACTTTAATTAAGGTATCCCCTAGCTATTGAAATCGTATTGGGGGCGTTTCGAGAGAAAACATTCAAAATCAACCCCGTGCTTCGGTATAGCATGTGAAGAGAGAATAATTGGCTCCAAAGCACTCACAATATAAAATTTATTCCCCACGCCCTTTCACCAATCGTTATAGTTTGAATAACCGTAAACAAACGAATAAAGTTTTCTATCGAGCGAATCATTTGCGCCCGCATAAAAAAGAAAAACGAATTTAATCCAGACTCTTTCACCAAAGGGGGGGAGTTTCAACTAATCTATTCGATTCGACGTGGATTGCAAAACAAAAAACAAACTTGAACCCCCTACGAAAGGTTATAAATTCACGAGCCCGCCAAAGAAAAACGAAATCATAAAAAATAATGCAAAACATATCCGCAGTTGAGTAACAAAAGAAACTGGAGGAACCGCAATTTTAAAAAAAAATTGTGACTAGGGAGAATTATCTGCATTCATTTTTAGATCAAAATATTTTTATTGCGGATTTACAACATTTTTATTGCGGCCGAGCTCAGGATAACTTCAGGTTAACCACCACATGGATGTTCTCAATCTCGACGTTAAGTACTAGAGCCTCCCTCCCTCGCCACGCAATCACTTCACGCCAACACACAATCAGGCCGCACGGATCGTGAATGCACCTCATAAAGCACGCGCAAGATCAGCAATTCCAGCCCACTCGACAACATATTGGAAACTTCTCGAAGTACAATCGTGCAGCTCTTCTCCCCCTTGAGTATTAATCCGCAGCGGCGGAGCAAGCAGCGGAATACCGAGTCGTCCGTGGGCATGAAAAGAAAGAAATCCCCCCTCCATGACAATAAAACATTTTTTTTTTTAAAAAAGAGGTGTCACACTGACAAATAAAAACCTACATTTCCGCGAAGGAGGAAGGGGACCGGGAATTCGAGAGTGAGCCCTTGAGCAAGGCAAGAGTCGGTGAAGGGAACAGGGGATAAGGGAAGCGGAAAGTAAAGCAGGGATGGTGGCGGTGGTAGGGGGATGGAGAAAAGTGGTCACAAAAACAGTCCATATCCCAGGGTGAAGGCGGAGAGGACAGAGGAAGAAGGCAAGAGGAATAGAGAGAGGGATGGGGAGAATACACTTGAGTGGAATTTAGCAATATGGGAGCACGAGGAGAAAAGATTTAACCGTGAATAAAATAGTAAAAGGAATAATATGATGTGGGCCCTTAAGAGGCATGATGAGTTGAGATTCGACCGAGCTATGACAGTGCATCAGGCATTAACGCGTTGAGTGGACTGGATGCGGAACAGCAAGGTCAATCCGGAGGTCAAGCTATTAATATCTATTCTCTCCTCGAACAAATAGGAATAGGAAGCGATGGGGAGGGTCAGTATGGGGAACAGCATCACTGATAACGGAAAATGTTGTTGAGGAAAGAATTGTATCTGGATGCCCGGCGTATTCAGATACAAAAGCAACATGCTCGTGCTCAATTTATACGTTCGTCGTCGGCCGGACGGTCGGCGATGAACGAACCAGTGGGACGAGAAACTTTACGATGCATTTGAAAGCGAATTCGGGCGAACGGAACGATAAGAGAATGATGTAGTACCCATAGATAAAACGCATGAAGTTCGGGACAATGAAAAATTCCTCGATTGAAAAAAATTTCCGCTAGGTTCATGATAAAAAGGTCGGGGACAATGGGAGATGGAGTAAAAATAAAGGCGTCTCCTTTATGTGTGATACACTCAAGAATGCGGTGGAGGCGGATCCTTCGTCAATAATCTTCGAAGATTATTTGAATAAATGCGAAGATTTTTTAAAATGTAGCGCATTTCATAATAGTTTAGAGTTAAATAATGGAAAGAATGTCAGGGAGAAACCTGCAAAAATGTATCTCCATGCAGGAAAATACAGCTTCCTAAAGAGATCAACTCGAAAGTTTCGGCATTTTGAGGGTCGTTTCGGAAGGGGAGGGAAGAAAAAGCCATTACAGCTCCCTTTATTCTTTAACGCAGGTAAAACAAATTATCCAATGAATAATTCAAAAGACAAAAACGAGGGGAAGTGCATCTCTAAAGAAAACATTACCTTGAGCATCAAGTTAGGACAGCATAATGGAACAAACGAAGTGAGAACGAATCAGATTATAAAATGTTTTAAATGAAATTGGAAGGATAGCGGTAAAAGAATATTACAAAATAAGCCTATTCATGGCTAAGTGATATATGATTCCAGGAAAAAGACTTAGCTAAGGTTTTACATAAAATAAGAAAAATTTTAGAGCCTTTTTTTTAAGGCAAAATGGTATTCAAATTATAAAAAATCGAGAAAGGAAAAAATTACGCATAATTTCAAGGACGGATACATATTCTTAATTACCTGGGAAGAGTCGCTTCCTAGGTTGGATAAAAGTTGGTAAATAGAGGTGACAAGAGCGCAAAATACTAAAACGACTAACATTGACAGATACTATGGCGTAAAAGAATAATCGAACCATTTGTTAGGAACTTGGGAGTAGAAAAATACAAAATTATACAATTATACAAAAAAAAGGCAGCGGAAGACATTTTATTGAGGTTAGGATAATATTTTCTCGAATCATTAGGTCTATCACAGTTAAATGGAACCCAAAGAGAAATTACGGTAAAACACAAAATTAAGTGTTCATAGTCTCCAAAGAACAATATTGTAAACCGCGGGAAGGTACCTCCAGAGCGAAGGGCTAAAGATATGACGAATTTCGGAGGGGGTGATTGAATGCAGAGTGTTAACAAGCTAATTCAATGACGCATATTTAATGATGAGTGTGAAAAGGTTCAATAATGGAACATGCTCATTTAAATACTCTTGGTCATTGTTCCGTGCAGAGAATAATGAAAGCATTTTATAAAACGGATTGGCCTTCAGTTAATTACGTCGGTTTCCATTTCATGAATGCGGAACGACGGATGTGACTGGCACGAAAGGAATGCATTAAACCCCCAATTGCTCAAATATTAACTTCGTTTTGAGAAACACGTCCAATAAATGCATCTAACAAATAAATTCTGTTACACTGGATTAAAATATCAACTAATTCTGGCAGGAAAATACGGATTAGAGCCCCACGCTGATTTTTGGATAACTCTAACTGCTCTTGGGGCTTAAAACCCGATGGGATCCAGTAAGGCGTGATTGATTGAAAAAGGTCAACTTCGTTTAAACAATTATCGGCGGATAAATCGCTAGATACGCCAACCTAAATCTACAACGGAGGGAGAGAGGGGGCTGACACGGACTCACGACGGTGGATTAATGAGAATTTCCCTCCGGCCGCTGATTAGGGAGAATTTCCTCTTGACCACAAATGATCACTGGGGCCTATTCATCGTTTCCCAATTACTATACCAGCGTGGGGACGTTTCTTTCGACCTCCTAACCAGCGGAGGAGTGGGAGCAGCGCGAGGCGGGGGCATGGGACGCTTTATAAGAGAGAGGTGGACAGTGGTTCAGCCTGGGAATGAGAGGGGTGACGGAGAGAGAAACGGACAAAAACAGCGGGCGGAGGAGGCGTGAGGGAAACGACGTAACCAGAGGACGTCGTAATCCACCTTGTCAATCCCGTTACGCCTGGCCCTGGAATTGTGGGGTGAAGGGTTGGAGAAAAAGGAAGAGAAAAGGCGTGATATTAGGACGGATGAGAGCAGAATAAGGAGACGACAGGAAATGGGGGATATATGTGTGTGTGCATATATGTACATATATATATACACGAGGGTCATCCGGAAAGTAGTACCCGTTCGTGAAATAAAAAGACAAAAGTAAATATTAACAAACATAAAAAATTTTATTTGAAAGAGGATACTTTAAACTACTTCTCAACATAATCTCCAAGCAAATTAAGGCATTTGTCATAACGTGTGACAAGTTTCTGTATTCCTGCTGCATAGTCCTTCGCCGCCAGCTCATTGAGATACGCGAGGGACCCATCTTGCACAAATTTTTGCATATTGCAGATGGTGTTTAACAATTTCATGAACAATTGTTCGAGAAACATTGGGAAAATGCTCACAGATGTCATCAATTGTGACGCGCCGATCGTTCCTCACGAATTCGTCAACTGAGCTCACCAGTTGGTCTGTAATGACAGACGGTCTCTCCGAACGCTATATATATATATATATATATATATATATATATATATATATATATATATATATATATATATTTATTCATTTATAAATTTATTGAACACGATAGGGGGACGAGTGCCAAAGGGGAGAGAGATCTCGGGTGAAGTGGCGTTCATGACAACCAAAAAGAAGTCCCTGAAAATAATGGTAATGATAAAAAAATAAGGATGGCGGGGAGAGAGGAAAATGGAGTCGACAAGGAAGGGGAGAATGAGGAGGAAAATCTAAGGAGCGGAAAATTTTTAATAAGCGAGGGCTTTTGTGACTTGAAGATTAGGAGAAGGGAGCAGGAGAGGGAGGGATGTGGAGAGAGGGCTTGAGCAAATGTGTTGAGAGTAGGGGGGACTTGGAAACGAATTTGCGGGGTCGTGGTCGAGGGGGGGGGGTGAGGCTAGTGTGAGAAGGATATTAGAAGAGGAACAAAAAGAGAGAAAGGGGTGAGTGGAGAAGTGGAGGGATATGGAAAGTGAGAGAACGTGAACGCAAAGCGGGAAGGCGATGAGAAGAGTGGCGTTTATTCAACGGACGGATTTAAGGAGACGTGTTGCGGAAGGAAGTTGGAATTACTTCGAAGTGGGGGGACGGGAGACGGGTGGGAATTTATTTGTATTTTTTTCAGATGTCTCACCGTCGGATTTTGTTAAATTCCCTCTCCATTTTATTTCCCCGACGTGAATACGCACTCGTCAGCTTCGGCGGAGTAATCGCAAGCTCGCATCAACCGCCAGGAAATTAGCGAGTGCGAGATATAATATGGGGTAACGTGAATTGGATTTCATGGAGGCCTTTGTTTCGGACGTGAATCCGTGAGGCGACCGTGACGGTGAAGGGTGAGGGAGAGAGAGAGATTTCTCGCAATTAAAAAAAAAATTATTCTTATGCAATTTTATTTTGCAAGAGGAGAGGGGTGACGAGGATAAAATTAAGAGGGATGGAGAGATGGAAATGCGGGCCCTGTTTCGATTAAGGCCCGAGTTTTGAAAACTTTTCAGTCCCTCCTCTCACTACGAAGAAAACTCATTTTTATCACAACTTTAATTCATTTCCCTGATTTGCATTCTTAAAGAGCCTTAATAAAGAAATCGGGGTGGCACAAAAATTTGGTAATCTGACGGAAATAATTATTTTAACCCGTGTGTTCTTCCTAACTCAATATAATTAACTAGTATCTATGTGAGCTGAATGAAATATTATTCAGAGGAAAATAATTATTTACTCAGGAAAATAGTAAACTAACTGTGGTGGCGTTATAATTGTTTGTCCATCCCCTTGATCCATTCATAAATGAGCAATATACAATACATTATCAGCCTTAATATTTCGAGTATTAAAGGCGTTTTGAAAAGAAGGGTGGCAAAGAACTTTACATTTTTTTCTCATATGTAAAACAATGGGTAGGCACCATTATTAAAGGATGTAAATGACGTTAAAAATTAGGTATAAATAAACATACTAAAGAGTATTTGTAAGAGAATTAAAGTACTCTAAATATGCTGCTGGCTAAATGAAAAAAACACTCACTGAACGGCACATTTATTGCCGGGAAAAAGAATAATCCGAAGAAGATTTTGAGTATCAATAAGAAAAAAATCGGTAAACCCGGAAAAGTCGATATACACTTACTTGAAATCAATTATAAAAATATTATACCCAAAAACTATGTCATTTCTGCTGTATGTTATGTAGTAATAGCACGTGCAAATGAGTGTTCAAATCGTAAAGGAAATATAGTTTGTGAATCACAAGGACCGAATGATATTCTACGACGCCTAGAGAGATCTAGCGGCAATATTCAGAGCGAAAGCAAATGGAGATGAATACACGAAAGGAAGAGAAACAGAAATGCAATCCGTCACCTGAAATTTTCAATACATACCTAAATGAGGCATTGCAAGGATTTGAACCACCAGGAATCAAACGGTACGCTATGGATGGAGAATGAGTGGACATTTGCCGCTCCGCCTGCGACAATATAGTTAACTCACTAAATAGAACAGGCCTTCAGGAACCTTTGCACTCCATGCATACAGAGTTGTAGAAACAATTGGGTGCTTCGAGGAATAAATAAAAACGTTCTAAGGGATAAAAGAAATACATTTAAAGGATTACTAAGAAATTGTGGGGAATTCATTAATGGAGACTAAAAAAGAAGCTGATGCCTTCACTCCAATCCAACACACTAAGCAATGCAGATGGCTGAGATGCGAGAGGAATAGCAGGTGGAAAAAATTCTTAGAAATACATTCAAAAAGAAAAGAGTAATAGTATTTTAATAATTTTATTATAAGAAACGATTATTCCATTGAAATGAATTTCTATTAGATTAAGGAAAGTGAATATAAAAACCTAAAGGGTGGGCCCGCTGAGGTATTTGATGCATTAATAACCAGGGTTACGGAAATTCTGAGGGTAAAAACTGGAAGTTTACAAAACAATTTCAGGCATAAACGAAAAGAAGAGTGGAATAAAACAGAGGCCAATGCGCCCTAGGGAAAGTTGCACCGAAATACAAAATGAAGGATAAATATCATTATGCACCTTGCGTCAAGTTAAAACTCAATTTTTATCTCAATGATAAATATATTACCCTATTTTGATTAACAATGACGCCTAAAATTCCATCGATATATTTTAAAAAACAAACTTAGGTTTTTAAATTTTATTTAAATCAATAAATATTTTATTTACAGGACTTTTTCCGGGCAAAACCTTTTAATATTGTTAAAATTTAAAGAATTAGAATTATCTGAAAAGCAACTATGTTGACTTTTTCTAATAATTGATTGTAAATTTGAGGCTAAAAATACATTGGTTGTGTATTTTGAGTAAGCTTATAATTTTTTAAGGTTGGTACCTAAATATCCTTCGCTTATAAATATGCAACATATTTTATGCAATTTACACATTCTACATTAATAGATGCATTAATTAGATTAGTATGCAAAATCTAGCAGAAAAACCAAAGCGGAAACATGATAAAATGCGGAAAGTAATAGAGAATAAAAGAAAAGAAAATTAAAAATAGAGAAAGCCAATCCACGAGTAAATAATGAAAGAAGCCACAAACTACAGCTTCCAATAAAAAGCGTTCATATTCTATGGCGATAAGAAGAAAACCAGTTCAGCACACATTCCGCGGTTTTAAACTTGGCGATGAAATATACCCATTTAAAAGTTTTATGGCACATCGATCAAAATTTAAGTTTATTCTAATCCCACTTATCCTCATACACATCCACCTAGGGCCAATAAGCCAGGAAAAATGAATATATATCCATCCAGTGAAAAAGCAAAAGCTTGCTTAAACTGCAGCATATGCAATGCATATGAATTCTTAACAATATTGTAACGCATGCAAATGGATTGTGCAATCAATGTTTGCGGCATAAATAAAACTCGCTTCTTCGAAACTTTTGAGTTAATCAATACATTGCAATTCATTGATTGATGGAAAAACATTACAAACCACCGTTACAAAGTCATACGACCAGGGTTTAAAAGCATTAGTATCATCATCAGGTGAGCCAACGGAAAGAGCAATTTTGATTCATATTCAACAAGGAGAAAAAAAATAGAGAGGGTGGAAGATAGGTGGAGAATAAGGACAGAGGGGGGCTTTAAGCTTTTTAAAAATAGTGGACAGTGCTTTTAAAAATAATGATGAACATAGCCATAGCAATCTGCCCAAACATCTTTTAAATGATGGCCACATAAAAGATTTTTTGTGAACATTTCACATTTCACTGGCAATCGAAGTGAACTTGACGCTCTAGAGCAGGGATGGCGAATCTTTAGGTGATTGAGTACCAACGCTTATGTACGTAATAAGAGTATGCATACTCTTGACTCGCGTGCCGACCTATCGAGTGATCACCATGAAATAGCCCGTAGCACCTCTAAGCACGCACTCTGCACGCACTAAGCACTCTGAGCACGCGTACTGTATGTTCGCCACACCCGCTCTAGAGCAACGAGAAATTTTAAACTAATCGGTTACCCTGAAGTGACAGTTGTGAATGAATACTTGTATTCCGCCCCTCCCGTCATACATTGCAACACTTACATAGTGAAGTCCATCCTCTCTCCTTCTCAACCTATTTTCCACCCCTGTGTTTTCCTTTTTTTCCTTCATTGTTGAGTGAGTATAAAAGAGTGTTGATGCTTCTTTGCCTCACCTGATGATTTCCGATGCATTGAAACCTGGTTAGAATGACTTTTATAACTGTGGTTTGTTAATACTTTCCATTAATCAATAAATTGGAATACTTTTTGCTTTTTCAGGGTCGCTGTACGATTTAAGAAGTCTGATTTTGTATTAAACGTTTTTTAAATTATTTTGATTTACATATGCACACACACATAAATGTGTTCGTGTACAGGGTTCGTCCGGAAAATAAGTGTACTGAGCTCGGGAAAAAAAATGTATTACACTTTTACATATCTTAAGCTAATATTCCTCAAAATAGGACCCATGTGAGTCGATACACTTGTTCCAGCGGCGTTCCCATTCCTGGAACGCTCCCGCGAAGGCATCATCGGGAACCTCTCGAAGACTCGTCGTCGACGTCTTCTCTGCCCTCCACGAACATCTTGTGCCACCGAAAGATCATGTTTCTGGACATGGCTGACTCCCCGTAAGCCTGGTTAATCATACCGACAGTTTCGGTAGACGATTTCCCAAGCTTTACCGCAAATTTGATGGAATAACGCTGCTCCAAAAACTTCGGCATCGCGTTCCGTGACGTGGGTCGAGCATGGAGGTTCGCGTTAACAGAGGTCCTCACTACACCACAGTTCAGAGCCGACTGCCTTTTTCAGCGTCGCTTGCCAACATACCCCCCTCCAATCGCAGCCCGTCAGAGCGGTGCTGGGCGCGCCTGGAGCGGCGCGCCCAGCCCAGGAGTCAGTACACTTATTTTCCGGACGAACCCTGTATGTGTACATGTGGTATACACACATATATATATACTAAATGTACGCACATAATATACACGTAGAGTCATTTAAAAGTATATACCTGTAACAAAAGAAACCTGAGGCGAAAACTACTTTTCCTTTCACTAAAGTAATTACAATAGGCATAGGTATTTAAGCCAACATATTTGCGCAAAAATAAAGACATGCATACCCAATGGATGCTATTATGCATCGAGGTACCAAAAGGAAACGGGATTTTATTAGTAGACGGCTATGTTATTAGCGTTTACTTGTGACTTACTATCTTTTGATACGCTCTTTCATTTGCGGTGGATAGTAAATGGTTATTAGAAGTTAGAAGTACGCCCTTGGTGGGAGTTCTACGGTATGAAAGAGGGTAAAAAGTCATAACTCATGTGGCAAGATATAAATTTCTTATTTCGAGACAACAGTTGGTTTAGGACGGCGAGGAGAAGATCCCACGGGATCGTGCCTGCTTCTTTTCCTTTTTCCTTGAAATGAGGATAAAAACTACCCATACGACCCTCGCAATTCCAAAGAGTATGGTCAAACTGCTCACCGTCGTCATTAAGCGGAAATTGCTGTTTCTGGCGAGGTTTCAGAACATTCACAAACGCCCGACTGTTAGTTTCACGCTCAAAATCCCACACCACAGGACATTAATGGGACTACTACGCCACCGGGTCTCCCATGGAAAATAACGAAAAAGGAGGACGATGGCGCGGTAAGACGGAGAAAACGGTTTCTCTTTCATATAAGGATGACATCACATCGCCCTCGGCCTGGCATAATGCCCACGTCAATATTCCCTCCTCTTCCAGCGGTCACTCTAGTTGCGCGCCAATCCCACCTCAGCTAGCTAGCGATTTAATTTCAAAGAATAAAATCACCGCTTACGAATAACTAGCACGCAACACAAAGTTTTAACTCGATTTAATAAGTAAATCCTTTCTCTAGTTGGTTTGAAAACACTATTTACGAACATAAGTAATTGAAATTTGCAAATATAAATAACCCTGTTTTCAGATGGAATATTAACTAATGTCGCCGCTGTCATTATTGTCAACTGACCAAATACAGTTTTTTCATTGAAACTACGACGAAATATGGTGCATTTTCACGTTAAGTAAATTATAACTATAGCTATTGTATACACAGACGTATAGTGCGCAAATTTCAAATTAGAGAGTATAAATTATTTCCGTTCACAATCAAAATTATTTCCCATCGTTATACTATGCGCGGTCAACTAAAATTGACCGGGTTTGATACTTAGGAGCATTAATCACGGGGGTTAACCATGAGACAAGAGGAGCCGACATTCCACATCAGGAGACCCCTCTGGGAATGAAAGCCGAGGTCGTTTGCCCATTTAGTACTGCGAAAGTCAAGATTCCATGGAGCACGTGATGGTGAGTCACCGAATCACCTTGCTGCGGCAGAAATGGACGAAGCAAATGACGGTGGGGATTCAAATTCCCCGATGCAAGTTAATGCAGATATGCGCCTCCAATAGCACGCCGGCCGAGACACGCATGGCGACGCACTAGAGCAGAATAGCGACTCCTTGGAGCAAGCGTGACTTCTCCAACAATGGAAAGACAATATTATGCAAGGGTCACTAGCGTTTTTGTGTTGTTCTAACCCTTGCTCTCCTGGACTGCGTACGAAAACTACACCCCGGGTCACATGATCAGGATAGGGTGAGGGGCGGGGGGTGGCGGAGGGGATGAATTGCGGCTGAAATGCACAAACCGGGATACGGATTTTGGAAGGACAAATATTGATGGATACCTTCGAAAAGAGGGAGCAGCAACACGAAATTACCACTGCAAAATGGCACTAATATAAGCTAACTGTGCGTGGATCATCATCACATAGAAAATCATATTTATTTCTTTCTTTTCTATGCTGACTGTTGGAGCCAATAAATAAGTCTCAATTATAAATTGAATTATATAAAACATAAAATTTCTTTGTTCAATTCCACCAATGCTATGATGCTGCAAACGGCGATTAATAATTTCATCAACCTTCGAATGGCTGACGCTCTGGAACGACTCACGCAAGGAGTTTGCCTTAGTGTCCTCAAGATATTTCAGAAGAACGTTTAGGCTGATGCTTATATATATATATATATATATATATATATATATATATATATATATATATATATATATATATATATATATACTACCTTGATCAAAAAGTTCCCGGAATAACCACCGTGTGGCGCTCCCATTGTTCCGATTTGAGTTCTGTTTTTTTGTTAAATTGGTACATCTGTTGTTGATATTCCCTTTAAATCTTAGTGTCATAACTTGACATTTGCAAAAGTTACGGTCGGTTTTCGGTATGTCCATCAGTGCTTCCTGCGATTTTTCCATTACTTCCTCTCGGCTGCTAAAACGCGTTCCCCGTAATGGTTTTTTAACTCGATTGAACAGAAAGAAGTCACAGGGAGCCAAATCAGGTGAATTCGGTGGCTGTTGGATGGTATTTGTTGCATTTTTCGTCAAAAAATTACGAATAATGATAGCACTGTGCGACGGTGCGTTATCATGGTGCAAAATCCACGAGTTTTCTGCCCACATTTCTGGTCTCTTTCGGCGAATTGCTTCACGCAAACGTCTCATAACGCCCAAATAATACTCTTTGTTTACTGTCTGGCCTTCTGGCAAAAATTCATGATGCACTACACCGTTGTAATCCATGAAAACCGTCAGCATTGCCTTCTTTTTTGACTGAAAACGACGTGGTTTTTTTGGTCTCGGCTCATTTGGTGAACGCCATTCACTTGCCTGATGTCTGGATTGCGTGTCGTACTCATAAACCCACGTCTCGTCTCCAGTAATGATCCTTTTGATGAATGTGGGATCGGATTCAGCCTCGCAAATCATGTCTTTTGCGACGTCAACACGGTCTCTTTTTTGCATGAAATTGAGGTCTTTTGGCATGCTACACGACGGAAACCCAAATCATTAACCACAATGTCTTGGGCGGATCCATAGGCAATGTTCAAGTCCTCCGCTATTTCTCTGATGGTTAATTTGCGGTTATTGACCAACATTTCTTTTACTTTATCAATTTTTTCACCGACTTTCGATGTCGATGGTCTGCCACTGCGTTCATCATCTTCGATTGACTCACGACCACTTCTGAACCGCTCGTGCCACTGGTAAACGACCGTTTTTTTTAGAGAATCGTTGCCGAAACACTTTTCCAACATTTCCAACGTCCGTGCGCCACTAAATCCGTTTTTTACGCAAAATTTAATACAAGTTCGTTGTTGCAAATTTAAATCCATTTCTGCAATTGTAAAAAATCGCCAACACACACAGAGATAGATGTACTCTTGGCTACGTAACTTTTGCAAATGTCAAGTTATGACACTAAGATTTAAAGGGAATATCAACAACAGATGTACCAATTTAACAAAAAAAACAGAACTCAAATCGGAACGATGGGAGCGCCACACGGTGGTTATTCCGGGAACTTTTTGTTCAAGGTAGTATATATATACGAGGGTCATCCGGAAAGTAGTACCCGTTCGTGCCGCATGAAGTGCTGACGACGCGAGTAGCCGCTGGACGAGGTCAGATAGCTTCAGTGGCTTGTCTGCCTTCTCTGAGCCAAGTTGCGTGACGCTAGCATTGCCTGTGTTGTTTCTGTGATTGTTTACAATGTTTAAAAAAATTGAGAACGCCGCCAGTTGTGAAGTGAGGGCAGTGATTAAATTCCTCAATGCAAGAAACGTTCGCCCATGTGATATTCATCGCCAATTAAAGGAGGTGTATGGAGACAATGTAATGGACGAGTCGTCTGTTCGGCGGTGGTGTCGCAACTTCAACATGGGGAGGGGGAACACACACGACGATGAGCGTTCGGGGAGACCGTCTGTCATTACAGACCAACTGGTGAGCTCAGTTGACGAATTCGTGAGGAACGATCGGCGCGTCACAATTGATGACATCTGTGAGCATTTTCCCAATGTTTCTCGAACAATTGTTCATGAAATTGTTAAACACCATCTGCATTATGCAAAAATTTGTGCAAGATGGGTCCCTCGCGTATCTCAATGAGCTGGCGGCGAAGGACTATGCAGCAGGAATACAGAAACTTGTCACACGTTATAACAAATGCCTTAATTTGCTTGGAGATTATGTTGAGAAGTAGTTTAAAGTATCCTCTTTCAAATAAAATTTTTTATGTTTGTTAATATTTACTTTTGTGTCTTTATTTCACGAACGGGTACTACTTTCCGGATGACCCTCGTATATACAGGGTTGCACCCAAAAGTGGTAGGACTGATTTTCTCTAGCGCGAACGGAGTGGTGGAGGGGGGTCTGCCTGGCAGGGTGAGGTGGAGGGGGCTCTTAGCAACAGACCAACACTAACCTCAGTCGTCTGCGGGCTGTTGTTGAGTAAGGACACCGTTTTTAGTGAAGCAAGTTTTTTGTCCGCGTCGAAAAACAAAATGAATCTGAATTTAGAGCAACGTTATTCCGTGAAGTTTTGTGCGAAACTCGGGAAGACGGCAACTAAGACCCTCGATATGATCAAGCAGGCTTATGGGGACACTGCCTTAAGTCGTTCCACAGCATTTGAGTGGCACAAGTTGTTTAAAGAGGGTAGGGAGCTCGTTGAAGACGACCATCGCTCCGGACGGCCGTCGACGGCAAGAACCGCATGAATGTGGACAGAGTGAGGACACTGTTGAACACAGACCGACGCTTAACCAGTGAAGAAATTGCAGACCAGTTGGGTCTGTCTGCATCCAACATCCAACGCATTATTTCACAGGATTTGGCCATGCGCAAGGTGTGCGCCAAGATGGTGCCGAAAATTCTGCCATGGCGCGCTCGTCGTCAGACAGCTCCTGGGCAATACGGCGTAGCCACGTTACCGCACCCGCCCTATTCTCCCGATCTGGCTCCACCGGACTTATTCTTCTTCCCCCCCGATGAAAAGACAGCTCAAGGGACGGCGTTTTGACTCGATAAAGGCCGTTCAAGAGGCTTCGACGAGGGTCATCAACGGCATCCCCAAAGAAAATTTCCAGCGGGCGTACGGGGAATGGGAGCAACGTTAAACTAAGTGTGTAGCAGCTCAAGGAGCATACTTTGAAGATTATTAAGTCGATTTAAGTATATCGTCAATAAAATTCTTGTAAAAAAAATCAGTCCTACCACTTTTGGGTGCGACCTGTATATATATATATATATATATATATATATATATATATATATATATATATATATATATATATATATATATATATATATATGTATGTGTGTGTGTATTTATATTTAAACAGCTTTGGCTTTCATTCGAATTTTGCCTGTCCCAAAAAATGGATCAACTTTTCAAAGAATCTGAATCAAATTTTGCGCGGACGTATTCCGAATGTTGACTGTGGCATATGGAGAAGCTGCCTTGGACCGAAGCAACGTTTATCGGTGGTACAAAACGTTCTCAGAGGGCCGAGAAGATGTGAACGACGAAGAGCGTGCCGGACGCCCGAGCACGTCAACAACAGATAAAAACATTTATGAATTGGAGAAAATAGTATTGGCCAATTTTCGAATCACGGTTAGAGAAGCTGCTGATGAGCTAAACATATCGACTGGCTCGTGCCATTCGAGTTTTACCAATGATTTGGGCATGACACGAGTCACCGCGACTTTCGTACCAAAATTGCTCCATTTCGACCAAAAACAGCAAATCATTAACATTGCTAATGAGGTGCTAGACTCTGTTCACGACACCGAAATGTGCTCCAGAGGGTCATAACTGGTTACAAATCATGGATTTATGGTTATGACGTGGAAAATAAAGCTTAATCATCCCAATGGAAGCTGCAGCACGAGCCAAGACCGAAAAAAGCGCGCCAAGTTCGGTCGTATGTGAAAGTTTGGCTTACAGTTTTCTTCGATTGGAGGGGCATGGTACATCATGAGTTCTTGCCACAGGGTAGAACGGTAAATATGGAGTATTACCTGCAAGTTATGCGCAATTCCTGCGAAGAAATCTGCCACAAACGCCCGGATTTGTGGAAGAACAAAAATTGGCTTTTGCACCATGACAACACCCCTGCTCACACATCGTTACTTGTGCCCCAAATTTTGCCAAAAACAACACAATAATGAGCCTACAGCCACCGCATTCTCCAGATCTGGCCCCAAGTGACTTTCTCTTGTAACAGAAACTGAAAAGGCCCATGAAAGAACGATGATACGCTGGGATTGACAAGATACATACTGCATCGAAGGAGGACCTGAACAAGATCACGAAAAATGATTTTTTGAAGTGCTTCGAGGGTTGGAAACAACGTTGGCACAGGTGTATAATATTTAATGGGGATTATTTTGAAGGGGACATAATAGATATTCATGAATAAATAAATAATCATTGAAAAAACACGAAAGTCGCGATACTTTTTGAACAGACCTCGTTAAAGGTCATTTTTGGCTCTTTTAGAATATTTCAGAGACGAAAAATACTCTCGAAAGTGATCTCAAACAGAATTCTGACTTTATTCCATAATTCAGAGAAAGAATTGAAATATTTTTCTAGGAGAACGACAGTAGAAGATTGAATGCATATTAATACCAATAAAAATGAAGCCAGTAGTACATGATCTGCGATGAATATTTCTATCTAATGATTTTATGTTTCCAGTCCATAAAACTCCGCAAGATGACTTATATCTCATATGAATATTTTCATTAAGTATTTATTATCCGCGAGGCGTTAATTTCATATCAAAATACTTTCAAAATAAAAAAATTTTTAATGTCCACCAACGAATATCCTAAAAATTGAAAATATCATAATTTAATTTTGATATGAATAAACATTGACAACCTTTGGCTCAACATTTATGTTTTAAAACAAAAATTCTTTAAATTTAGTAATAATAAGCTCGCATATTATTCATTCAAGGCCCCATAACATTCAATATTGACATAAATGTTAAGTTTTTTAAAGTAATTCATCAAAGTTCTCCCCGTATTATTTTTTTAGATTTTAGTGTGCCGGTAATAATAAGTAAGTGATTCTACGATTGTCCCCGGAGAAATCAACGAAGTACCGAAATCTGAAATAACTTTCCCGTGATAAAAAATATTTTAAATATCATAACGCAGTAACGTAATTTTTACCCGAAATATATCAGTTTAAGACGAAAAGAAAGAATGGATTCACAACAAAGAAATTAACAGTGGTTACGTCATAAAGAATGCATTCATTGTAACTAATAAATTTTAAATTTCTCCTATGGATTTAAAGCCTAAGAATGGATGATGAATCAAAGATTTGCAACAAAATTGATTTTGAGTCTTTAACAGAAATAACTGAAAATACTCGCAGGCACACTCTACTTTGGGTACTCAATGAAGAAATTACGACAACGAAACACAAAAACAAAGCTTCACTCACTTACAGTGAAGAAACATCTAAATATAAGCCGTTCGAATCAGAGATTTCCGAATTAAAAACGTTAGGAACTTAGTTTAAATGGCACCACTAATGCCTTTTTTTGGTGAATTAAAGGGTAAAAATCGCTGTGATCGAAAATATTACACTACCCCCAGGCGAGCGAGGGCACTTCGTAAACCTTCCAAATCTTCGCATGGGCCGTTACCACAAGCAGCATGCCGAGCACTCTGCGGTGGAGGCCAAGGCGAGCGAATGGGGTGAAAGGATAAGTATGATCGGCCCCTGATCGGTTGGTCGAGCGGCGGCCACCATCAGAGGACAGCGGGAGGGTACTGGCCGGGGCAACGGCGTTCGGGGCGAGAGAACGGGAGCGTCATGGGAGCATGGGGAAAGGGAGGGAATGAGCGAAGCGGACCAGAGCGGCGCGCGGGGGCGGCGGTGTCTGGGGGGTTAGGGCAGATTGGCTTAGCGGAGACGCAGCACGCAATGAGGCAAAAGTTAGCTCGCAGAGAAGAGGGTGCTGAGGAGGGAGGTCCTTTTGTTCCCTGACCTGATGACAATGATTGGATTCCACCCAATCAATTTTTCGGCATGGCTGCTACTCCAACCTCCCGCCCTCCGCAAACTCACTAGTCACCTTAATGCGATCTCGGAAATTCGATTCGGAGTCAAAGAAGGGGATGGAGCAGGTAGGAAAGGAAGAAGGGGGTGAGTGAAAATGGAGGAAATGGGAAGGACGTAAAAACAGTGCGAGAGGGATAGCGATAGTGGAGTGGGTAAGAGACCACGCCGTAAGAGTTTACATGGACGTTGCGGGAGGTGAGGTGGTCGGAGGTGAGCTCCCCTGGGTTGGAGAGAGGAAATAGGGAGATGGATGGATAGTAGAAGATAAATGAAAAGCAAGCGAGACTTATGGTAGCAGGACTCGGCGAAATAGAAGGTTTTAATTGAGAGCAGGGGAGAGGAAAATACCGTTTCGACGGAAACTTTCGCGGTAGGGAAAACAAATACTTCAGGAGACTTGAGTGACAATGATAACAAAATAGAAACGAATTTTTTATTATTTTAGATTCAAGACCACTCCAGCCTTTCCCTATTTTTCTTTAACTCCCTATTCGTCCAACCTCTCCCTCCCTCATGACCTCCTCACTCCAACGCGGTTGGGAGCTATAGGGGAAAAAATATTATCGTGGCCGAGCAGACACTAGAGGATTTTCTTCGGGGGGTGGACTAGAAGTGGGGGAAAAAGGAAGAATAAAAGTCATACGGAGTGCACGAATCGAAAGGAGAGACGGGAGAGGGGAGGGACGGACGGGTGTGGGAGAGGGAAACAAAAGAGTGTCCCTAGAGGGGGAAAAATACAAGATCGAATCCGTAAAATGGTAGTTCGAAAGGAAGGCCACGTATTGTGGAACCCTGTGGCCATGTGACGTAGGTCCAAAGCGGTTCATTATGGGACCCGTGTGTGTGCTCCCACAACTGCCCTCCCCCCCTTTAAGGTTTAGAGATAATATTCGGCCCGAGGAAAATGAAGCGAAGTTGACGTGGAGTGAAAATAATAAAAATAGGGACACAAAACAAAGGTCGCACATAATGGGGATTGTTCACAGGTGACAACGGACGGAAACAAAATGGCCCACAAATATTTTGATAATTTTTCTATCCGAAGCGTATGAAACAAGTGAATGGCATGGGGTTGGAAGAGAATTGCTCAAAATTCCTGCGATCAATATCCTACGTGGTATCGAAATACTAAAAAATTGCGGCGCAATAAAAAATTTTTTCTGTAAGAGGAAATTTATATATATATATATATATATATATATATATATATATATATATATATATATATATATATATATATATATACGTACATACACATAAAAAAGGCGAGACGATTAGAGTGCTCGTTTTTCAACAAACAACAGTCATCATCCAGCGTTTCCCTGCTATCCGAACCAAGATAATATATATTTTTATTTCGGATAAAGTAGAAGAACCTTCATTTTATCTTCAAAACTGCTGCCATTATAGTCGACGATCGGATTTAACACGCAAGTGGGATACCAAAGAGGACCGGACTCGAAAAAACACTCGAATGATGATAAAACTCTAGGGTGGCCAAAACGAGATACTTTTCCTCTGCCGCTTCACACGGAGATTATTTTTTTTTTTCAAGGTCCCACCACCTCCACCGTAGTCAGCCAGCGCGGGCACACACCTAAGTTAATATTATTTTGACCCCCACAACCCGTAAACGGAAACATATCCTCGGGTGGGGGGGGTCCTTATTACACGTACTTCATTGACGTCTGGAGAGGCAGCTTTCTTGTTACCCGAGCAACATCTGGTGTATAGATATTTTCACGCACCACCGTCTCGTGGCTTGTGAACACTGGCTAGCTAGCCCGGCGCAATTAAATGATAGCAAAGGGTCGCAATGCGGGCGGAAATGTGAGAATTCTAAGAGAGAGAGAAGGAGAAAGAGATAGAGAGAGCCTATGCTGGAGTTAATGAAAAACAGACATTATGCGAGGAGGTCATATTTTTGAGCGCAAGAGCGAGCGGTGCTTTAATCAAAATTTTTTGGCGAGGAATTCCAGCCGAATCCGAGTCACACGTTAAAATTTAGCATGTGAAAAGCGCAAATGTTACAAAGCTCTTCCGACGGAAGCTCTTTAGTTTTGAAAACAGGAAATATGACTGAGGATAAAAAATAAAAAAAAATCGAACTCCACTCCTCGCCCAGTGGCGACTCTCAATGATCTCATGTTATTGCGACGCCATACCATAGTTGACCTAACTTTGCGGCCCTGATAAGGTTCTTTTAATAATGTGTGGTAGTATCGTTACGTCAAAAATAAAAGTGGCCCTACATCAATCCAAAATGGATACATACAATCACATTGGTTTGGCAGTTCCTTCTTGAAAACGTCATTATCAAAAAACCTTAGTGTGCTTGCAGAATATAAGCCGCCTATAGATAAAATTCTGGATAGTTTTAATTGGTCAATCATTTATATTTCTTTCCGACTTGGGTTCAAAAAATGTCAAGGTTCGGAGAGGCAGAGATAGAAGATAACATTTATCCTATGGTTATCTCTCTTATTCAGTTTTAATTAAACATCTACGTAAACGTTGAATTTGAATTCTGAAAATCTTAGAATTTCTGCGTTTTTCAATAAAGTCAACTCTGGCCACGGGATAAATTTCGAGGGGCGTGTCGAAAAGGGCCACCAATACGGGTAGAAGCTCGGAATCTAGATAATTGCATTAAATGTGTCGAATCAATACAGACTGCGGGAACCATCGTCGATTTCGCTCCCCATGTTTTCAAAGTGTAGCCATCTGTTTTCTAGTTTCCCATTCCACACTCTTTCCAAATTTTAACGCTAAGCAAGCCACTTTTTACTCGACTTGCCTCATGACCGTTACGAATTTGATTAGGTATTTTAAACATAGATCATTCATTTCTCATGCCTCTATTATCACCCAAGTTGCTCCTATTACAGTTTCCTTTTTTTCAGGTTTTTCACATTGGAATGGCCTATGACACTCCCATCTCACCATTGAAAGAAGCATCCTTCTCAACGGAAATTCCCGACCCGAATATAAAATTCCAGATGTTTTCTAAACATTCCCTCCAATTTACGTATATTTCCCGATTTTTCAGACGGAATGGTCTCAATGTTTTGAGCCCATCATGATACACGTCAATATATTGCACACGGTAATGTTCGCTCGAGTAAATACGTGAATTTCGAGAGAAGGGGAAAGATAAAGACGTTTTTATGTCGCGTAACCGTAAAGGGGCATAACGTTCGGCATGTGAAGGGCTGTGATATATTCGCGCTCTCGTACCCTTGAATCACTCGTTAGGATCGCGACGCATCGCAGAACGTGGCACACATCCTACGCAAAAAATATTAAGGGAACTCATAGGAGGGAAATAAAACCTGGTGTTAGAGTGGGACATGCATTAAAAACAGATGAACATTCATAAAGGACTACCCTCTTTCCTTCGACTATATCGGTCTCGATGTGAACTTCCGTAACTCCTCCATTCACTCCCTAACCGATTCCTCTACTTCCACCTCCTCCCAATAAATAACATTTTTAAACGTAAACACGTTTTCTTCTAAAACATAAATTTAACGCTCCACCTAAAAAATTAACTGAAACATATCCACATTTCAAACAGTGCCACACTTCACATGCAAAACTCTATTTTATTCTCTTTCCATACATATCAGCCCATCGTATTTGCAAATACCCTGGTTCCATTTATTTATTCCTGTTTTGTCCTCTTGCCTCCGACGAGGGTTGCGAGAGTCAATTTTTTTTAGATTATTATCATTTTTAGATTATTATTTTTTAGATTATTAAATTAGAAAAAAGGTAATATTTACACCTCAAGTCTCCTGCCTTAGAATTTCTCCACATCAAAACCCTACTGCCCAGACATGCATCTTCCGTTAGCTATCCTTGAAGACCCTCCCTTCATCCTGCCCAACAACAAAACATTATTGCAGGATTGTACGTCTCTCAAAATCATAAGTTCCGCGAATATTTTAATGCATATTTAAAATCCATCAGCTTTTACTTCAAATCCAATTTACCCAAGCTCCAAAGTTCCATCGATTCCTAGCCATCGGAAATTACATAAAATATGTTGGATGTTGACAACGGATAATCATCTCCAGGAGAACCACAAATAACAACCATCCGTTTTGCGACATTTTCTACGACGTCATCTATTTCTTCCAATGCAATACCTGCCCGGTTTTTTATATTGACCAACGTACCACGCCCCCAAGTGTTAGAATTAACTACCACCAGACTTGAAGAATTCTGCATGTCCGGGTTTTCACCGCGTTGTTGTTTGAAGCCGACAACAGTTTCGACGAAGTTTCATCCGGCGTCTTCAGGTCGAAGATGAGGGACTCACACTACCAGTCATTGGCACCCTCGATGTTTGAGGGCATGTTAAAACCGTACCGGTGAGAAAGACTCACCCTTACCGGTCAATTTACAAGATTATTTTAAAAATGGCATTAAAGGAACATGGCGGCTGTGTGTGTATATGTTTGCGAGAAAGAGAAACTTAAAAAACTACCCAGGGAAAGAGTTTCCCCAGCTAAAGCTAATAGAGATGACTAAGACTGATGAGGGACTCAGATTTTGGCCGTCCTTATATAGGTGGTCCCGTCCAGGTGCTGCTCTCTGATTGGTCCTTTTTCGGAGGACTCTCTTCCACGCGTTGTGGAGATGGTAGCCTTCATCTCTATTGAAATTCGCCGGGTGTTTGGCTATCTCAATAGCTTCTCTGATTAGGCGTGGGTAATATCTACTTTCTTTACTTATGATTGTAGCGTCATGGAATAGAATATCATGGCCGGGTTCACTCCACTTATGCTCGGAGATGGCCGAGAGGTGAAACTGTTTGTTCGTAGTAGCCCGGAGGTGTTCTTTCATCCGAACTTTCATAGCTCGGCATGTTTCCCCGATGTAGGCTTTCCCACATGAACACGGTACTTGATAGACCCCTTCGTACAGGTCTTTCGAGATTTTGTCCTTCGGTCCGGGGAGCGCGTCCGCTATTTTCTTGGTGCAGTTGAATCTTATCACCACGTCGTGCTTTTTAAGGATTCTGGCTATCTTCTCGGATGTTCCCGATACGAAGGGGATAGTCGCGTATGCCTTTGGGTCCGGTTCCGTCTGCTTGATTGACTTGTCAGAATCTCGTCTTCGCCTTTCTTCCCTGGCGGTCCTTTTTAGGACCATATCGTTCCGATAGCCGTTTTGTTTTAGTGCTCTCAGGAGATGTTACTTTTCAGTCAGCAAAGAATCGGCGTCAGAGATTTCATACGCTCTGTGAACTAGTGTGTCCACCAAAGATGTCTTCTGGAGCGGATGGTGGTGAGAGATTGCGTTTAGATAACGGTCGGTGTGCGTCTTCTTTCTGTAAACAGCATGTCCCAGCTTCCCACAACTCTTCTTTTTGACTAAGACGTCCAGGAAAGGTAGTTGGTTGTCCTTTTCTACTTCCATCGTAAATTTGATGGAATGATGTTGTGAGTTGAGAAATTGAAGAAATTTCTGAAGTTCTGCTGCGCCGTGCTGCCAGATGACGAAAGTATCATCCACATATCTTAACCACATCCTAGGTTTTTTCTCGTACTGATTAAGGATCTTTTCTTCAAAATGCTCCATGAACAGGTTAGCCACTACCGGAGACAGCGGCGAACCCATGGCTGCACCCTCTGTCTGCTCGTAGAATTCTTCGTTCCACAAAAAATAAGCATTCGTGAGGCAATGCTCCACCAGTGTGGGGAAGTCTTCCGGAATGCCGTTGGTGGTTAGGCCTCTGATGATCTCCACCGATTCCTTAATCGGGATGTTAGTGAACAGTGAAACAACATCGAAGCTCACCAATAATTCGTTGCTGTCCATTGTGATCTTTTTCAGGATGTCGATGAAATGCCCGGAGTTTTTCACGAATGACGGTTTTTCCGACCCCGTTTCCCCTTCGTATCGGGAACATCCGAGAAGATAGCCAGAATCCTTAAAAAGCACGACGTGGTGACAAGATTCAACTGCACCAAGAAAATAGCGGACGCGCTCCCCGGACCGAAGGACAAAATCTCGAAAGACCTGTACGAAGGGGTCTATCAAGTACCGTGTTCATGTGGGAAAGCCTACATCGGGGAAACATGCCGAGCTATGAAAGTTCGGATGAAAGAACACCTCCGGGCTACTACGAACAAACAGTTTCACCTCTCGGCCATCTCCGAGCATAAGTGGAGTGAACCCGGCCATGATATTCTATTCCATGACGCTACAATCATAAGTAAAGAAAGTAGATATTACCCACGCCTAATCAGAGAAGCTATTGAGATAGCCAAAAACCCGGCGAATTTCAATAGAGATGAAGGCTACCATCTCCACAACGCGTGGAAGAGAGTCCTCCGAAAAAGGACCAATCAGAGAGCAGCACCTGGACGGGACCACCTATATAAGGACGGCCAAAATCTGAGTCCCTCATCTTCGACCTGAAGACGCCGGATGAAACTTCGGCGAAACTGTTGTCGGCTTCAAACAACAACGCGGTGAAAACCCGGACATGCAGAATTCTTCAAGCCACCGCCGCGAAAATCTACGCAGCCATACCACCAGACTTCTCTCCCAGCCCGAAAATGAGCACTCTTCCAGGAGTAACAAGAATTGACGATCGCTACATAGTATTAATCCTTTCCTGCCTCCCACGCCACAGCCACACCGCTTCAGGTTAAAACAATGGAGCTGTCATGCATACGGTCGTTTATAGCTCTTCAACCGCAAAGACTCAAAAACCTTTACTAAAGTACACGTGCCTTTTCCCACTCTCCCTACACTTCCCCACCCTCCTCCCAGAGCCCATCACGAGTCCAATCACCCTCATACTTAAGGGTCGTTAAATCGCAATATCATTGAAATTTTTAATGAAAATGGCGATAGACCCTTTTTGAATGTCTTGAAATTTAGTATATAATTACACAAAATTAGAGGGCATCAGAATGAATTTTAATCTTTTCCCACAGTTGCATACAGAGCAAGAAGAAAAACAGTTCCTTTTATGATGTTTAATATTTTAAATTTATCATAGTACTTTCACCATAAGAAAATATTTCTTTTAGTAATTATTTCCTCTTTGCTGACATTTGAATTGAACATAAATCGGCCAATTTAAAACTCAGGAAGTGAGAAAGTAGATTTTAAAAAAATTAAAATAATCATATTCCGAGGAATCTTAGAAGTTCACCTGCATGTTTATTGCCGCCGCAATCATTAAACTAGACGGAAATGGCTAAAATGTAAGAAATGTATATAAAAACATTTTTAGGCGAATTATTTTTAGCGTATAATTTGAAAGGGATGTTACGATACTAATATACGCCTATACATTCAAGAGCGCTCAAAGCACTTTCATGTGGAGTTTTAAATTACGAGGGTTTGCGACATATTCCTCGAATTCCACCCGACATATTTGCGGATAAATGTTTTGTGTGATATCCGGAGTTATCCCGGTAGAAGAGAATATTTTGTGAACCAATTATGATGAATGAAAATTAATAGTGGAAATTGCACGAAGGGTAAGAGAATAGTACGACTAGAAAAATAAATGTAACTTGGTGGCGGAGTATTCAGTCTAGTCAATGCTAGTTTACTCATCAGTCATCTTCATGCATTTTTTATACTGAAGTAAAACAAATTGGGTGCAACACACAGGATTACTATGAATGAAAAAAATAGTTCACTCATTTTTTCCCCTTACTACGATGATAACTTCAGTACCTAGCATTCAATTTACTCAGCTGGCACTATAATCACAGCATAATTGTATCCCATACTGGTCTACCTGCAATTAATTGGAATATTTATTTCATCTGAAAGGCGGTGAAAAAGCCATTTCGATGATTCTCTCCTTGTAATCAGAGATTCTGATAGGTATTCATCAGAAGCTATAAATTAGCCAGCCACACGAAGTAAATTCGATATATTTGCAAAATAAATCCGGGTGTATCCAAAAGCATTAAATTTTGTCGTCAATGATCACACTTATTTTTGTTCTCTGCAAATAGGATAACGTAATTAAGGAAAGGATTAAATATTAAACAGAGCAATAATAATTTTCTTTGGCAGGAAATTACACGGAGGATAACGGTATATTATTTTAAAACAGCCAATGCCAGATACATATATAAAGGAAATAAGAGTGTATTCCACAAACAAGGATGCCTAAGACGAGCAGACCTATGATGAAAAAGGTAAAATTTATAACGGCATTAAAGGCAAAAAGAACATTAAAAACAAATTCAAAAGGAATTCAAAAGATAATCATGGCAGCAGAAAGAACACGTCAAAGGATAAATTCAGATTGAGTCGAATAAAAAAAAAGTTGTGGTAAGCCCTGCGTATATTCAAAAGAAAAACAGAGCCAATATTTGGAGGAAAACACAAAATCATTCTGGTTATATGCTAGTGAAATACCAGAGAATAGGTCAACTGTAAACTCTTTAAAGAGAAAAATACCGCGAAATTACTAACAACAGCGTAAATAAGGCCATCGCTCAAAACCGTTTGTCGAAAAAGGATTCCCTTTGAAAATACTGGAGCACCAAACAAAATCTTCAAAATATCCGATGAGCAAATGATCGATGCAAAAATATCACAGAAAGAAATACAAAAACATTGATGTGTTTATACCAGTTTCCATTTTGAGTAAGACACGAGGAGGAATTTTTAGACAATCTTTTTTTTTACACAGAATATTCTATAATTGTTGTGACTGACGAGACATATATTAAACAAAGTATTCGGCACTGGAGACAGCGATGGAGTTTAACTATTTCCGCCAAAAATATCGCTCACCACTTGAAAAGGGGTTAGTCTTCATCAGACACTCTTGTAATTGAGAATTTCAGTTGCATTATTTGGCGTCCTCTCTAAGAGACTGCAAGTATCTTCTACAGGAACTTCATACCGAGTATAATTTCAATATTTTGTTTCCGAAGGGATTCTACAAGGACTTCGGAAATGAAATTAAAAAAGTAGGAGTCATAGTTAAGGACATGCCGGACATGTCTCTTTATCTAAGGGAATACGGACAAAAATGTCATTTAACATTCCATACGACCGTAATATCCGTGACAAAGCGCCCTCCTTTTTGCAAAAAAAAAAATTCCTGCCTTTTATCTACATTTACATTATCTTTTCCGCACTATAACCTCAAAAGATATGGTACTCCTGGTCAATCATAAAGAGCTCGTTCAAAACGAAGGTTTGTGCATGTGAAACAACGAGACACCGATTGAATTTGCGACATTTTAAATGCATACCTACATGCCTGATTATATTTTTTTTCACTCTTCATGTTAGGAAGGAAGTTTACGAGTCATTAGAAGGTTTGTTTTTCCTTCTTTCGCCCGTATTTTGGCCGCTACGGAGAGAAATTTTCTCTATAAATTCCAAGTACGTGTACATAACGTGAGTGGGAAAAATGGTAACAAGGTGAACACTCCTGATGTAGTTGAAAAAATGAGGGTCCGTAAATTCAACGTTTATCATTAACCTAGTTGATTATATTCGGTGGAAAATTTTCCTACAGGCGAGTCACTTTTCATCTGCTTATTTCAAATACCTAACATTTCCAGCACGCGTCGATTAGGCAATAGATTTAAATTCGAAAACATGTTTGTCTGTTCCTTCCTTACTTAATTATTAATTCAACGTGAATTTTTTATAACATTCGTTTTCTTTATCAAGATACGTATGTCCCTAAAGACAGCGAGCAGTCTACGATCAATGATTTCTACTGCAAATTAAACCCCTCATAGATTGAACAGACGATCTCCGAATTCCTTAAAATGATTGCTGCTGTGAATTTTCAAGGCTCAGTGATACATTTGAAAATTTTATGGTAACACAACGAACTAATTTATAAAAACCGGGATTTACGCCATCTTATTTTGTCAATGTTTTCAACTGACAGGAATACTCGTATTTAAGCGTTCCATCACATGTTCACCCTCCTTGGTATGGCATCATGCTTCTAGATGGGTTTAGTAACTGAATTACACATATATAATGAATAACTGATAGTAGCACTATTCCACTGGATTTATTTTACGCCCGGGTTTTGATGTACTGCATAACCATCAGGTGATGATGATAACGTAACACATCAAAACCCGATCGTAAAATAAATCCAGTGGAATAGTGCAACTATCAGTAATTCATCATGTTTGATTTCACCCACATCACACCTGACTCTACTCAATTTACCCATAAGATGCATAGAAATAGGTTTTTACTACAATCAACAGGGAGCTAAATATAATACTAGCATGTAATTGGCACATCTTAAAGAGTGAAAGAAAGGTTGGAGCGGGGTACATGAGTATGGAATGAATGAAATGAAAGTATTTTTTTAAATATATTGAAAATGGATAGATAGGTGCATAGGTAAAGAATCAATGGATTAAAGAAAAGCTGTTTAAGAAGAAGAGAACAGAAGGCAAGGAGAAATTGGGATAATTAGGGAATTAAATACTATATGTTAATGAGCAAGCAATTGGGACGTTGAAAAAAATTCAAAAAAGAAATAAAAGGATAGGAAAATATTCATTGAATTAGAAAGACGGGAATATCATTTATACAACATTATGATCAATGTGAAAGGAAGAAAATAAAAAAAACGAATATAACACAGGGGAAAAGAGTTAAATCAACTGTTAGAGGTAATAAATGAATTGATATTTGGCCTTTAGATACATTAGGGTAAGAATAAAGTAAGCATACATCATTTTTTCACAAAATAAGTCTATCTATATCCTTCCTTTATCATGGAATCCTTTCATTACATCTGGAGCTGTTAATCACATTTTGGTAAGATTTTAATTAAATTAACTTTTTTACTTTCCGTACCCATGTCCTTTCAGTTCTTTATAAATGGATATTTAATTGATGCTGAAAAGTTTAAATATTTCGTAAAATACATAATCATTATCAATTTATGTACAAGGAAGAAATCGTAATTTTATACGTTAATGAAGTACAATCGGAGCCATTATTTTGCACTTATTTATTATGGCATCCCTTGTTAAATTTCAATGGTCATTAAAGCTCTCATTTTGTAGTTGCTCCTATGAACTTACTCCTATATTCCAGGCGTTACAGCTTCCTAATGACAAGTCTTACATGCCAATTCTCAATCATTAACTTCTCAGAATTTAATACATTTTGCAAAATTTCAAGGAACACATGGCAACTTAACCTCGTCCATTATTATATTTATGTCCAAATCATATATATACGTAAATAGTAATCCTTATTTAAAATAGTATCAATGTAGGGAACGTCAATAATAAAATTATACAACGCTCCCAAGACCTACCACAAATATCAAAATTAAGTCACGATAAAAACAACATAATACCGATAAATCAAAAACTGTCCACTCCTTTAAACACCTCAACACACATTTTTAATCGGGTTCTCAAGAGAAAATTCGCTTAATTCTATAAGTCGAGGAAAACTACATCGAGAAATGGTAAAATGTATAGAAAATTGAGCCTATATACGATAATCTGAGAAAGTATGAGTGCATGTGAACGAAAAACACGTAATAAATTTACTGTCATCAATGCCACGTTTAAAAACATAATTACGGAAGCAAATATCCAAATAATTTTTTAACTTGTATTTTGAAAATTTTTAATCCCTAGCTTTCAAACTGATCAAAGAGTAAACTAGAATTGTGAACTTATCAAATTTTGAAATGTGAATCTCACCAAGTATAATATAACTTCTCTTTCAAATGTCAAATAAATACGATACACAAAGCCGTTACAGAGAATTACCTTTATTTTAAGGAATTTCCATGTTTCCTGAAATATCTGCTTTTCGTGGTGCAAAACAGTCCATAATACAACAAATGTTTGAAACATAAGCGTATTTCAAAGCTGCAATTGTGATCTAAAATGTAAACCCCGTTCTGAAACCAGAGGATGCGTAAAATGATCGCATTTGGATTTAATTTCAAGTTATGTTGCTTTGTTCGTTTCTATTATTTAGCCACTGCATGTGCCCAATGCAATTAAAACTCGCAACAGATACAAGAGTGTGTCAAAAATTCGCAAATACACTGTCCATAACAATTTTACTAAGCGCCAACAAAGGAATTCCCATTGGTCCCCATGTACATATAACTACGCTGCACAACGCCGCCTTTTAAAGAAAGCGCTTCAGGTGTTTTTGTTTACCCCATTTGTCAGATTGCGCGCGAATCAACAATAATAGTTCCATCCAATGAGCGCATTCCACTTTGCTCCGTTTTTGAAACATTAGGAATTGTATTGACAAAGGCCATTGGCATTTAAATAGCAATGGTTATATTTTTATATATATTTAACGTGTTTTAACTTCAAAATGAGACCATTTTCACATGCCTTGTACGCTTCAAGTGTTATAAAATCAGGGATTAAAGAAACTATAACAGAACCTTGGAGCTAAATCTGATCCGAATCCTGAAATTAGGGTGAAATTCCTGTCATAACTGGTTTGAAGAAATTTAATTAACCCATGTCCAGTAAAATATTTTTTACTCTTAAAAATCTTTTTAACTGCCATTTTTAATGCTCCTGTATGAATTCAGATGCAGAATATGTACTGCTCATGGATTTTAATCATTTTTTCAATTTATACTTCAAATGAAGGAGTACCATATATTCCACTGCAATATATATGCTCTTTTCGTTAGTACATGACAGTTTAAGGATTATCTTTACACTACACTAAATTCGAAATAAAATAAAGACAAAATAAAAAATGAAAACAAATTGATTACGTGGAAAAGTACAAAATCTTTTAATGTGGAAAACAGTATATGCATAGTTTATATCCAAAATTTTTACGTACTTGAACTGTCTCAATTTTATATTCCACAATTCTATCAAGTATTTCGGATATTTTATCGACTTTCTTAAATTTTTGGAACGATTAATATTTTGTAATTTCATCATGAAAAACGTCGACCTTTAAAAATTCTCCACTGTTATATGCTCAAAGACTACAGAGAGAGACTTTCCGATAAACATTTACTTTACTAACCCAATGTATTCATAAAGTATATTAAAATGAGTAGCCCCAATACCGTTTCATGCAATTTTTTTTGCAACAAATAGAAAATAGCCATCTTTGCACAGCATAAAATCTTTAAATATATTAGCTAGCTAAAAAACTTCAGACTTCAAACCTCAATAAAGACCTTTTCATTATGTACACGGACTCACTTCAAATTGCCGGGAGCGATTTTTTTTACAAATTTTTCTAAATTAATGCGAAATAACTGCAAGTATCTTATCTCCAACAAGTGCAAACTTTCATTTCATTAAATTTTCATCAAGGTGAAACATTGAATGCAGTCCTTTCTGACCTGCATTCAACCTCTATTTCCTGCCCCACCACGTTAACCGCAGTAATTAACCCGAAGGTTGCATTTGAAAGGTGAGTGGAACTTCACACTAAACTCTACGCTGAGTGTATCTCGCACATCCAAAACGAGTGAACTCTTACGAGAGCGTACTGACTGTGGTTTTCCAGAGAGTTTCGGTACTCAGAAAATCACACACAGCTTGGCTTCAGCCGAGAGTGTCTAATGGACGCAATCGGATATAGTCACTTGCGACCTTAGTCAGTAGCTATACGTAACACCCTCTCGGCTAGAATGACAAACCAATTTTTTCCCTGTCTGTGAAATCCTCTAATTCCTCAGTATTCCTCTTCCATCTAACATTGACCTTTATTTACATCTAACGCGGGTGTATTATTTGGAGTAATCATTCACTCAAGTCACGGGGAAAAGTTTATTCTGCAGAACAGTACCTAGTTTTTTTCTTATCAATTGACCGAAACGTTTAGACAAACGTGACGTGACTTTCTTGCATTCCCTTAAAATGGAAAAAATAAATAGAAAGTTCTCGAATCTCAACTTCTATAGAGAAAACCTTAAGCCGTTAACCTGATCACGGAACAAGTTCGTCATAAATCACCTTTCTATGGAGGCAGGAGAAACAAAGGTATGTGTTGAGCTAGAAGGAGGCAGTTATCGTGTGTGAAATAATACAGATATAGACCACGCACAGTGCATTCATTAGAAGTCGAGGGAAGGGTTAAATCAAAAAACTTTTTCCACGAATTCACAAGACCTACCGAAACAAGCCTATTTGGTAATTGCCGCTCTTTGTCGTGAACAGTTGTGACCCCCCCCCCCCCGGCTTTCCCCACCGCCGACACCACACACCCCTTATCTCGCCACTCTCCTCTGCCTTGCCCTCGTCCGATTCGTAATGCCCAGTCTTCCCTCCTTTCATCAACGCTCCCTGATTTGAAGGCGCCTGGAGTTAACTGTAAAACGTGCGTATACAACCCTTCTTTTGAGCCAAAGAGATACGCTCAGCCATGAATATGACCTTAACGAAGGTCATGCGACTTAAAAAAATATAACGCCAAAGGAGCAGACGGAGGCGTCCATGAAAGGCTAAATGAATTAAATTCACTGTTGCCAAATTAGAGGACTGTCGGCAATCTACTAGCATGTCAACTTTCTATCTAACGTAATCCCGGGTTAATTTATTTCGTCCTAAAATCGGATACGGTGTAATTTTATGCATTTAACATTTAAACTCAAAATATTCACTAAGTCGGCCACTTAATGCCGGATGATGTAGCCAAGGGTGTCTTGAAAATGACGCAAGTACTGACTTATTCGATATTCATATTTTCATAACCAGGTTTAGAGCCAAAATGGCACTAGTAGAGGATAACGGTAAGATTTGGATTTACATCTTGACCCAAGTTCAGCTGATGCTCTCGTTAAATAAATTCGGTAGAGATATTTTTGATTCATGTTTGTATTAAAACACAAAATTTCAAAAAGATGTATATGTCATTTATTCTATTTACTTGAAGGAATTTGAACATAATCAAAAATTATAGATGTTTTAACAGATGAAAGCGAGTTTATTAACTTGCAATTCGTTAAGTCATTTACAATTTTTTCAATACTTTTATTCACCCAAAAAGTTTTTGTTAAGTAACTGACGTAAAAATGACTTTAAATTCACCTAAATAGCATGATTGATTCAAATCGAAAAAAAAACAATTTGATAAAAAAATACAACATTTAAGTCCTAGGTTTATCGCAAATTCACTGTAATGATAGTGCCTATTCAAAATACAGAACAATTAATTAAACCCAACAATTATTTTAATTTAAAAAAGCTGAAACAGTATCAAGTTACTCAGGAAATTAGATTCTATTCGTGTTTTATTATAATGTTAACTGCAAAAAATGATAATTGAGATTTCACACATAAATAGTTTCTTTTAAACTATTTGTAGACATAAGAATAAAATTAAAAGGAAAAGAATGCTCGTAATTTATTTAACATTAATATTTAAAAAAATAACCTATGGACAACAAACATATAAATTCCTTGAAAAAATGGAAGGAACATTTCAATTGAACTCTCAGGAAAAATTCTTCGTCTCTAGCTGCATTTTTTAGCATCGCTCATAGCCATAGTTACTTAAGTCTATTCGAGTTGCTGACATGAAGTTGGGAGTGCAGAGATTGAAACGCTTTATCATTTATGATTCCATTACTGCTAAGAATCTTCCAAGTTTCTGTGAGTACTTTCTGAAACAACTTGTTGCTTTTAAAGATGGTGTGTGTGACGTAATATGAAACATTTTTCTGAAACAATTTTAATATAGAAACTCGCAGACGATTCTGGACTAAGCCATTAATTTGGCTCGGGGGAAATCCACGAAAAGCAACTACAAGTTAGTTGGCTATATTGAAAAACTTTCTAAAACTAAGTTACTATGAAATATAAGGAAATTAAATTTCTAAATTAAAAATATCTATTTCCCAAGTTCCAAATGCTTTTTTACACATAAGACAGCTCAATCGTTATCTCCTAAGAACGTTAGAAGAGTAACTACGCACGGTATTCCTTAAGGTGAAAGTAATTCCCAGGAAATTATTACATCAATATTTATAATTTAGGATGAATTACTCTTTCAACTCTTATGATGTTTTATTTATGAGACACATTGAAAACTCAATCATGGACTCGTAGGAACTATGCTTAAAATTAAATTTTACGCCGTGAATTTCTGTTTTCGTTTTTATTTACTTAGTTCGCCGCATTTATCGTCGAACGTTAATCTATTTCAAAAATATTCCTTCATTTTAAAGAGTTCTCTTTAATGATTTGAAACTAATTCAATGAGTTTCAAGCGAATGGATAAGAAAATAGGCCATTTTGAAAGAACTGTGACGGATGAAAACACCTATACTCATGGGATTAAAACTTTATGAGGACAAAAACGGCCATTGAAGCCGGAGACTATTAATTATCTATACGGGAACCAACAGAGCTACAATGAAAGCGGTCATTTTATTTCCATTGAGCAGTGGATAAATTTCAACTAAAATCTCACTCCCTAGTGCGATGGTTAATGTATGTACCTGCTGCTGCCAATGAAATACAATTCTCATTACTTCAAAACCTACCACGCAATTAAGACCCTTCACCAGGAAACAAACGGTAACATGGAATTCGAGCGTCGCTGTCAATTTTCAACGTTGGGTGCACATTGGTTTCCTGCTTGCTTCATGGGTTGAAACTATTTCAGATTGCAGATTCTCGTGAGTTTATGAACAATTTGTCACGACCTGACCTGGAAACACGATGGATTCCGATGGTATATCCTTCAATACATCCATTATGCCGCCTGAAATGAAGTCTATACGCCGGGAACTTGATAACAGGGAATGCCGTCCATCGGTAAAAAAAATTTCAACGTAACTATGAATCATTTTTCATAGTATGCCGAGCGTTTTTTTTTTGTTTTACCCTTTCCTACTCTTTCTCCCTTCAATGCTTTCATGTCTCCTCAAAATAAGAACATATATGGAGGTCCGCTCATTTTCGGCAAGGCGAAAGGCTCAGGGGGATCCCAATCATAAGAAAGGAATCTCGAAATCACCGTTCACTTCCCCCAAAAAACATTTTAAGGATGGAGGTGTGCTTCATTCAAAAGATTTTCTACAATATTTTAGCGTAGATTTTGAATGAGCAACCAGGAAAAAAATAGAACATCCATCAGAATAATTTTGCCATTCAGAAGGGTCAAGGCTAGTCAATATTTCCATAAATTTATGGAGGACTCTAACATATTTTGAGCTTCGACTATTGAAGAAAGTCTCATTTCTTTAAATTTATCACCATCCCATAAACTGGATGCATTCCAATCGAGTTTGAAGAGTTCTAGTCCCCGTTACAGCCTCGCGAGAACGAATGTTCCACTCCTCTCGGAACCGAGTCGTTCCCCGGGGAGAAGATGCGAGAAATAAGCAGTGAAGTCTTAATTACATTATAACGATCCACGTCCATTTTTGGCTTATCGCGTTTCCCACATCAAAATCTCTTCCACCGACCATAAAGTGCTGATCTTTAACTGGGAGAAAAACGGAGCTCAAATCTGCAAAATTCTCTCCCCCATCATTGTCGTCCTATTTCTCAATTAATCAAGTCCCCTTGTCAATGGCGGGAGGAAGAGCAGTGGGTAGTGGTGGTAGGCGGGCGGGCGGGGAGGGGTGGGGAGGAAGAGGGGTTCGGTTGCCGTACAGGCGGGGATGAGAAAATTGCAGGGGGCTGGGTGGATGTGTGTGTGTATGGGAAGGTCCGCGGCGGGGGCCGGGGGAGACGGGCTTCATAACTCGAGCTCTCTCGCCGGCATCCGCATACAGCGCGGGTTGCGAGAGAGGTAGGACAAGCAGAGCTTCATTTCCACGGACCTCTCTATCTCGGCGCCCTCTTTTATTGACCCGAGCAGCATTACTTTGAAGGATCGCTCCTCCTACCTCGGACGCGCCCCACGGTGAATAAATTCCGGTGGACAACCCCTCCCCACTCCCTACCCCCCAACCCCTGTCCCGCGGGTGCAGTTATAACTTCAGGGCACCCCAAGAAAGAAAAGAAAAGAGAGATTGGGAAGACGGGAGAGGAGAGAAGAGGGTGGGGAGGATATGAAAAAATCGATTGAAGTTCCTGAATAGTAAAAGCGCGGGGATGGAAAAAAAAGCAGATCTTAAAGTATGAATAAATGGCTCCACTTGCATCGCCCTCCGAAGCTTCTTCGCGTTATTCCACCGCACCTTAGCCCCCACTCCTCTCACCCGCCGTCATTGTTCTCAGCGTCCACTCCACTTCCCTCCGTTCGCAAGTAGATACTCTGTTTCATCATAAATGCATGACGTCAGATGAGTGCCGGAGAGTTACTATTAGGCGCCGGTGGGCTCAAAACTCCCTAAATAATCCATCCGGTGGAAACTCCTAGACGTTCTGTGCGGAATAATTCGCGCGGAATTACTTTTGACAAGAAAGACTGCCGGTTTGTATATCTCAGCATCAACATCCGAGTTCAAATTATCTTCACATGACAACAGGAGAAACAATAATGCCAATGCTAATAAATTTTCGCATATATTTGCATCTTTCACCTACCAATATGTTGTAACTAGGAACTTTCAAACGATGGTTTAGTTTGTAGATTTAACTTGCCTGACTCAAGAAGACTGTTCGTATGATTTCCATCTGATTCTATTTAGTGTAATTGAAGCTCATCGCTCCCGGGTCTACTAACCTGTATAGAAGCCAGAGCTCAGTTAGATGGAATCTCAATTATCAGCATGTAACTGTACCAGTTTTTAAAATATTATTGTCAAACTTGGCAAAAGTATTGGCAAATTTTGAAAGAACTGTGACGGATGAAAACACATATAGTATACTCATGGGGTTAAAACTTTATGAGGACAAAAACGGCCATTGAAGCCGGAGACTATTAATTATCTATACGGGAACCAACAGAGCTACAATGAAAGCGGTCATTTTATTTCCGTTGAGCAGTGGATAAATTTCAACTAAAATCTCTCTCCCTAGTGCGATGGTTAATGTATGTACCTGCTGCTGCCAATGAAATACAATTCTCATTACTTCAAAACCTACCACGCAATTAAGACCGTCGTATTCCGACAGAGTGGCAAGACGGCAATGGAAAAACTAAAATTGATATTCACGCAAGAGATCACCCACATTAACACCAACCTACGGAATAAATTCACTTATACCTTAATACAATCATAATAAATGCCGAGGAATCATCAGTGCCTCATCAATCACCAAAACTCGCACCGTACCTGTATTCTTGAAGATCCCTCCTATTTCATTAAATCTGTTCTAAGAGTATCTCTAAATTGAATTTAGGCGAGGAAAGATATTTCATCTCAAACTCCAAGCCTTGAGTTTCCGACCCCTGTGAGCAGAACAAATATTATTTAAGAATAAATGGAGTAAATTGAAATAGGACTCCATAAGTGCGATAAATATGCGATCACGACGAATATTACAAATATAACAGGCACCTATTACTTTTTTAAACATAGTCATTATATACCATGGCAAGATAATGATATTATTGTATATATTTATTTTTTTCTCAATCCAGATTTTTCATATAGAAATCAGAATTCTAGCAATGCAACTTTCTCTTTAAGCTTAAAATGGTGCTATTAATTTGACTCCACATCAGCATCATGGAAAGTGTTTATCTGACGCAATCTAATAAAATAAACAACTACCAATCCAAGTATTCCGTCAAAAATTGGAACTTTTCAGAGTTGTTTGTTTATTCATCTTCATATTATAAACAAATATATTCATCAAAGGAATGTAGATTCATGAAAACTTCCTTATTACGTTAAACATCGTATGTTTATTTTTAGTTCAAAGAAGCATAAGAGCGTTTCTTCGAAAAACTAAGGAATTCTAGAGTCTTCCTTGAGCCGTGAGTGAAAATTATTGGGCAAAAGAAGCTGAATTTGAAGACGATAATCGCTAAGAAAAAAGTAGAGATACACTCCCCTAAAAATGAAAGAAACAGGATACTCTAAAGGGGGCTCGAGGGGCTCTCGTGGGATCTCATGTAGGAAATGTTTTCGGCCACCCGAAACCCGTTTTGGGCCTTCTATAGTATACGATAAACATATTTGTCTTTTAAAAAATCTACTACGTATCCATTTCCAAAATTTTCTCCCTTAGTAACATCGAAATTCTCGATTACATTGTTTTTATTTGGAATAGTTGAATATTAACCAATATTTAAATAAAATATGAATTTACAAAAAAATAAACTTTGAAAGACCCTTCAATTACTCCATATACATGTAGTATTGGCACGCATTTTGTGCTATTATTTAAGGTCACCAAATCTCCTTCGAAGAAACTGGATTCATTCACGAGTTGCTGAAGACAGACGCTAGATTTTATGACGTCGGCTTTAAAATGGCGCAACGAATATCCCCGATGCACGCGAACTTATCTATTCTTCCTCCCCCTTATCTCTCTTGGCGTTAAGTTTCCCGGCAAGACTTCATTGTCTACCCGATTGTCTCTGGCAATTCTCACCTGGCAGGTTTGATGTTACCACTTGTGAAGACGCCTGAAAGAAAGAAGGAGCCGTGCAGTGACACATTTATCCGCGTGCCTTAAATGCATTTGTCGGTTATCTCGCAGATCTCGGGAGAATAGCAGCAGCAACAAAAGGAATCCCTTCGTGAGAAAATGTTTTTTTGATCCTTCATTTTATATGTCTAATATTAGTCTCTTTCGATATGTTTATACCTGAAGCAGACTTAAGACACCTCAGTAAACCAGAACCGAAAACCGTCATAATCAAATACATGCACATTCCAAGTCAAATATATGATGGTAGAACATGAACTTTATAAAAATTAAGCACGATCGGTTCTGCCTGGTACAATGACTCCCGAAATAAGTTCAAAGAGTATTATACAATTTATTTTCTGTGAACGCTCCCCGATGATATCGTGGCGGGAAAAATCGGACGATTTTGTTGTCAATGTGGAACATCACAAAGTTTAATTCCTTTTACTTATCATGCACATATCCTACAAGTAACTTAGTACGACTTTTGTTCCATAAATATATCCTCTAATGCTCAATAAGTATATCACGGCTACTGACAAAACCATTAAATCGTTATTGCATCGAAAAATCTGGTCAATTAAAATTAAGTTTTTATCGATCAGTGAAGAGCTGCTATAACAGCATCGGCCCTGATGACGATGGAAAAGGATTTCATCAAAACGTCGGCAGCGATGGAGATGGAGGAGATTACCCGGATGAAATCCCGAGAAGAATTCACAGCCAGCAATAGAGACCTCTGGCGTTGTGAAACACAATCTAGCACTAAAATAATGGTTTGGAATCATAAAAGCCGACTAGATAGAGGTATTTTTAATGCATGAATGTCTATTAAAATTCGCTTAACGGATATTCTGAAGCAAATAGAAATCTGAAATAACAAGAAAAATTTTGCACTATATTATCATTTCAGGATAAATTTTACGCTTTAAGCAATTCTGCGCTTTTATTCCAAAATAAGAATGATGAGCAAAGTATTCAACTGTGAATACAGCAAACGATCCGTTCTGGAAGAAAAAATTGAACTTTTTTCAATACTTCCATATCTGTTTGGTAACACATCATGACTGAAATGTACACTCGACACTAATATTTTTCGACCCACGATTTTTCGAACTATCACTCGATGCATTTCTTTCTGCGAGAATATTCTTTCAAAATTCGTTCAAGGCTTTTTTTTCCTGACAAACGTCGAGACGGATGGATAATGCGTCGTCTTCCAACTCGAGCTGGATGCAAAGAACGCAGGGAGTTCGATTGTCACGCCCCCTCAGCAAAGTTAGAGCTGCAGGGAGCTGGAGATGTCTCGAGTTACAATTTAGTGACTCACAATTCAAATATTCATGAGTAGCCACTTTCCTCTCCCATATTAGTTTAGAGCATTCCGCGAACACGTTGCCGGGTCATCGACATAATTTCTGCTTACTTTAAAGCTCAAGCTGAAAATGCATGAGGAAGTTTATGTGCCGTGCTAAATACGTGGCTGAAGCAAATTCTGCTAAAAATGCCTCTTTGGAATTATAGAAAGGCGTCACTTTGTGATCAGGATGAGGAATGTAGGTTCTGAAGGCTTTTACGTAATTTTGAATAAAACGATTAAGAGTCATTCAAAATTATATTTTTCATTTTGATTTACGATGGATTCCACGTAAAGACGGCAATTAAGTAACAAAATAATGTTCATCAATGTGCATGAATATATTTTTGAAGAAAGTAAACACATTATCCAATATTTTCACGGCTTCGGAGTTTTTATGAAGCGCAGTTATGTTTTAGAGTTAAAACGTGTATTAGCGTGCAAAATTTTGAAAGAAGAAACCATAAAAATTTTTATTATAAATTTCATTCCACAGATATTAATCTGAATATCCACTTTAATCTATTAAACTACGTTGCATGATTTTTTGTTTTGCATTATATATAGTCAGGAAGAGCCACCATTAAATACACGTAATTATTTTTTTCCTATAGATTATACAACGACGTATTTTCTTATTTAAAAATATCTACTTGAACCATGAGAAATCATTAGTAAGACATAATTATTCAAAATAATAATAGCCACATTGAGAGTGATATTTTGACGAAAACATCTTTTTTCGCGAATTTTACACAGTTGATCTTATTCCCCAACACATTTTACATTCTACCCTGATATTCTTCGCATTTAAACAGATTGGAAGCTCGTAAACTTCATTATGGAACCAGAAGCGTATAGAGATAAACGATTCCTGTGAATCAAAATTCCAAAGTACTTATGATATGCATTTCATTTCGTTACTAAATGTGACCCAAAAAGTTACGAACACATAATTTAAATGAGAAAAATATCCGCAAAAATATTATTTAGATAACATTTCACCAATAAAAGTTTATATTAATTTAATTGTTTTGTGAAGGCAGGATTTTTAATAGCATTCCCATAAGTCACAGCAATAAGATGGGGCTTAAAGCAGGTTTCCTCCAAAATATTCAACTCTAAGTATGGCAAAGAAAATGAGATACATACGAGTTGAAAAAGCAGCGCATTAACATGTTATTTTATCCTATACCAATCTATCTCCAGACATTCATTTTCCAATTGATTTTAATAAACACATTTAAATAATAAACAATAACAAATTGATTTTTATTTCCAGCAATAAATTTCTACCGTTTATATTATTAAGATTAAAAGAAAACTGAAGTCATACCGATGTTAGTATTATTGTATATGTATTATCATTGCTTAGTAGATTGATTTTTATTTCCAGCAATAAATTTCTACCGTTTATATTATTAAGATTAAAAGAAAACTGAAGTCAGACCGATGTTAGTATTATTGTATATGTATTATCATTGCTTAGTAGATTGATTTTTATTTCCAGCAATAAATTTCTACCGTTTATATTATTAAGATTAAAAGAAAACTGAAGTCAGACCGATGTTAGTATTATTGTATATGTATTATCATTGCTTAGTAGTCAGCTTCTGTGAAAATTTTGGTGGGACACTAAATGAACACCCCTACATTTTTTAACCTCGTCCAAAGAACAGCATGACCCCAATCTACATCTACAACCTACGTCTTCAATTTGGCGTACCTCCCTTCATTTTTTTCCAAAATGCATAAACTCTTCTTAGCTTGAATAAAGTTCTCCTTTCTATCACAGTATTCAATATTCCATCGCCTATCAAAACACTCCTTATCAACTTTTCCTACCTACTTTGAATTTCTCTCAACCATCCGTTCTCAACCCCAACCAGGCCAAGTTTCTCCTTGCTTGTTTTTCTTTTCGTCCATTTCACTTTTATCATCCCTGACCGTAATCTAAAATCAAAAAGCTCCAATGTACACCTATCATCTTGCTTCAGTGGACAAGTTTCCACACCGTATAAAACCACGACCCACAACAAAGTTTCCACTAATCTTTTCTAAACCTCCTACTTCGCGTCCCTGACATCAACTTCAACCTCGTAAAAGCTTCTTTGCCTGACGCAATTCTTCTTCGCATGTTCCTACCACTTTGGTCAAAAATACTTCCAAGATCGGTAAACTGTTCCAACTGCTCTAGTGTTTGCTCACTTATTTTAACGTTTAACTTATCCTTCTTCCTTCTCTAAAACCACATGAACTCTGTTTTGTTTACATTGATCGTTTACACGTATCTCTCAAACATATACTACGGCACTCTACTCCCTCATATTCTCCAAAGCAACCGGAGAAGTCAGAGACATGCGCCGGCTGATTGCATAGATTGCCTCTTTATTCAATTTACTTCCACCTTCCGTTCTGCACCCATTGTATTCTGCCCAATTTATCACATGCTTTCTAGAAATCCACGGAACAAACAAATAAATCACTATTTTACTCTGAGTTCCCTACTTCATCACTGATATGCTGTAATAAGGTTATGCTGAGGTAAGTTCTTCTCCTCTTCTTGAAACCAAACTGATTATTCCCTAAGTAAATATTTCCTCATCTGTACACTCTTATGTTGATGATCCCAAATATTACCTTGGTTGCGTGTGATATCAAACTTATTGTACACTAGTCCTCATGCGGACTGCATTTCCCTTTTTTGGGTACTACGGGGCACGTTCAAAGAGTAAGGGCCGCTTGGTTATAATAATATATATTTTCGTTAGAAAAAGTTTTTAGAAGTTCGCCGTCTTTTAGAAGCACTTTTCGTAACTCTACGATACCTACTACAATCCCTCTACATAGAAGTTCACCCTGGAAGTAGCCTGGGAATATAACCAGCTTACAACGGTGGTCTTGAGTTCCTCATCCTCTTCAAACCGTTGTCCACCAAGCCACTGTTTCAAGTGCAAGAATAGTTAAGAGTCGCCAGGTGCAATGTCGCCCCGGGAGATAGTGGTTTAAAAGCGCTCGTCCACTCCAGATTCTTTGATCTTTGCGTTGGTCGGTAAGCAATTTTCTGTACCCGATTTGCGAAAAATTCTGGATATCGGAGTTATTCTGTTAAAATCGTGATAATAATGGTGCGTCCAGCAAGAGTAAATTTATCACCCAGACCGCCAATTGTCAATCGTCGATCAGATCGCAGTTTTAGGTCCATTTGGGTGAATGATATTGAACGTTTCGTCCGGCTCCTAACCTTAGACCTAACCGACATTGGTGACTCTAGCAGGATAAATTATGATTGCTCCCGCCAGCATAGCTCTAAGGGTCATCATCAGGACGTACAAGCCCTTGAACCAACTGAAGGCTGTAGTCGAACGGAAGTTTTTAAGGTATCATTAAATTATAAATTATATAATACAGCCACTTGATAATACGAACATTAGGGATTCGATATTTTTCTTGAACATAAATTCTCTTTATAAAGTTGAATAATGGAGTGCGAATTAAGCAAAGATCTTGAAGAATAAATAATTATAATAATGTAGCTTCGATTTATGATGACCCAATCCTGAAGTGATCGCTTTGACACTTGTGAATTTTTTAAAGTAGAATCTCAACGTAGTTGGCACTAGAATTGTAATTGGCAGACAGCATTATATTTTTTAAATCAACATTTCCATTTGCAATATGTAAAAAATTACTCAATTTAATTGAATGAAAGGAACGACGGCTAAAAGGAGCATCGACATAAGGGTGATTCAAACGACCCACAATTATATGAAAGTGATTGTGTATTGAAAGTCACAAAAAAATACATTTTAACTCAATGTAATAAAATAATTCACAAATATTTTTGTGAACTATTTTAAAATTTAAGTAACTTAGATCTATGAAATGAAAAGGATGATATTATTCATGCCAAAGTAGCAGGATAAATTAAGCTGTAGAACTACAGCTGGGATACGCACGGAGGTGATAAAAATGCATATGAGTACACATGAATATTGAATACTCATTAGCCCGTCCTTTTTTTAATGGGAAATATTTAAATTAATAATTCATGATCCACCTATTCAAATTTTATTCATGCAGTCAATAACTTTGGTAAAATATGTTGGAAGTTACGAGATCAAACAGGATAACCGCGGTAGATTTTATCGAAAATTATTGCTCAGGAAATAATTTGGCATAATCGAAGCATTTACACTCTTTAAAATATTGATAATAAATCGATATAAATTCATTTTGATTCTCCAAATTCAACTTATGGGATCATTCTAAAGAGCTTTTAGGTTTGTTACAAATATTCAAACAAAACGTATCACCTTTGTTATTCTTCAAAGCAAAAGGTAGCCTGCACCATTTAATGATGCGACTAAAATATCTCTCTTTTGAGATACAGCATTCCTGTAACTTTATGGGATGTTATGGACATTTTTAAATACTCTAATTAATTTCTCATTAAAGTACTCTTTTGATGGGAATAACTGATCATGAATTTCAGGAAAAATTTATAATGAATTTCCATTTCTCAAACATACTGGTGCAGGCTAATTTTCCAATTACTATGAGAGAGAGTTGGTTAGTGTCTTCCGGCGATATGGAATGTCAGCGGCAGATATTTGAAATGGTAGAGCTGGAGGGTTCAGAATCAATTCTCCGTAATACACTCGATATTGCTCAGGCTGTATTGCTATCAAAACCGTCACTCCTCAAACATCCCATGATTTCGTTCTCTAAAAACGCATACAAACTAAAATGTCATTCGTCTAAGGGTATTGAGATATTCTTTTCATATTTTTAATGGGCAAAATGATTGCAAAATGGACATCAAGAAAAATATTTCCTTCACATAATGAATTTTAAGTTATCCTAGCAAATATCACTTATACTTGTTTTGACATCATTTTTGTCGCAATGACTTTGTCAATGACCTAATTCATACGAATTTCCACCATAATCTGGTTTACAAATGTTTTTTAAAATTACAGAGACTCTTCTATATTATTTAAATAAATGTAACCTAATACCACAGAGTATGTTATCCGCAGGTTGACCTCTGCGATAATAAAAGCTAAAGCAACTCTGGACGAACTGAAAGGTGCTAATCAAATTTGCAAAAGGGAGAGAAAAATAACAGCCGTGATTACCCAATTGTATGGTAGTCTAAAATCTAGCGTAGCGCGGATAACGAGAATGCGATGTGAGATGAAAAGTATTGATATGCATTGAGGCTTTTAAGCGGTATTCATATTGATTTAAGAGTACCAGTGATTCCGCCAATTATCGACAGAAAAATATAGAATAAATTCCAGTACATGGCTGACAATATAGAATATATTTAGCAAGTGGTGACGCTAATTCTATCGATGTCTGACTATGAACTATGGCTAAAATTAGGTAAAATAAGCTATATTTTGAAAATTATTCCCACGACAGAAACTCGCGAACTGTTCTGCTGGCCATATATCGCCATCTTTGAATGGCTCACCTCTCGTGTTCCGAAATGTAGTGTTTATCACCTAATTTTGGCTTGGCCACAAATGATTTTTCTCCGAACACTAAATAGCTCTTAATGCCCGAGCATGGATAGTAAAATTAGAACAATCTGCGTTTTGAAAACACTCTGATTTTCTTCTAGCTACGAAATAACAAATTTCTCCGATAAAATAACTGGAAAACCCCCGTAATAGCAACAAAAACCTTGCACAAAATAAGTAGTGCACCGTAAGTGTCGCTAATGTTTACAAGTCGCTAAATTTACAAGAAAGCTATCCAAGTCCCTTCCAAGCTTTTCGTTCACCCTTCCCTACATCAATTCATAACCCAACGCCTCTCCTCATGTAATCCTCTGACAGTGATGAATGGCTGTGAATTATTTCATTTCAAGTCACGTAATTTTGTATTGCATTACTTAACATATCATTCTCCAAGTCTCCGGAAAACATTTGGTTTCGTCGCCATCACCATGGCTATGCACTCGAATGGGTGCATACTGGGTAACCACGTCCGACTCCGCCGGATGTAGAGCTAGCATTAGCATGGGGAGATATACACTGGTGGAGAGAGATCCAGTAAGCACACGACCTTCTACGTGCATCTCCACCCTCCGGCGACGACCTTGGTGTTTTCTAAAATTCAGCCTCAATTCCTCCGAGCCCTCTAGCAATGAGAGCAATTATTTTTTCGAAACTGCTCGAATAAGATCCCTACACATGAAACGTATTCTTTGGGCGGAACTACTTCTTTCTTTCTTCGCGAGAACTTTCCATTGTTTTCCTAACATCATTTCATTCTTCATTTCTTCGTAACTTCTAGCTGCCTTCATTTTGTTTAAATAGACCATTCTCTTCCTTTCTCTACAACGCTAACCCAACGTTCTCTCTTCTATTGGGGAAATTTTACATCCCACTACCTTTCAATATTTCCCCTACCAAATTTCTTTGACTTTTTGGATCTACTACGCCTTCCTGAGGAACATCTTCTCTTCTCCTAACATATTTGAAACTTCAGTGTTTGTCTTCCTCTCCATTTAACTCCATAACATTTGCCACACCATATCTCCAAATCCTGCAGTCTACGCTCCTTTCCTTTCCATTAAGACTAAGTTACACATCCATAAAGCGCTTCCCTCTACATTATCAACAATTAATCAACTTCAAATAATGATATTCAGTCAACTTTTGCATCTCTTTTTTTTCATGGCATGCGTGAGATGGTTGAGGAATGCTACATCACGATAAGTTACCTGAAACTGTTCATTGGGAGGCAAGGAATAGTAATACCAGATCCAGCATTTTTGTTCCTTTCGATGTAATTTATATCAATTTGATTACACATACATATTTACATTTGTTGATGCATGCAGTTAATGAAATTATGACAAACTCAATGTAAAAGTGGACACTAAACCCACGGTTTTGCCGCTTTTCGAACGCAAACTCCAAAAAAGTGCATTATATATGGAACGTAAATCCATGGTAGGATCGCGGTGGAAAAACGTAAAACCGCCAGGTTCTCTGACCTTTGTCGTCTCCAACGGGAAACATGCTTTCCTCATCGCTGAGAAGTTTGTCGACTAATTACGTTGCCCTCCCGTGCCTCCCACGGGCTAGTAATACAAAGTTTCGCCACTAGTTAACGAGAGAGGCTCTGCAAACGCTTGCGTATGCCACAACCTTTCCTTTCCTCTTTCCCTTTCGTTAACTGTTCCTTCCTACCTGTGTCTCAAATCTCATTCACAACTCCCTCATATTCACATCTTCCGAATTAGGGACAAGCTGCTCTATTCTCCTACATTTTTTCCATGTTACCATGTCCTCGAGTCTTTAATACCATTAATATTTCATTCTCTTCGAAGAATGTAATAATAATTAACTCTTCCACGCTGCCCCCAACGTCTCAACACCGTTTCAATGTGTAGCCAATCAAGGAGCGTCATGTTAAGTGAAATGGATAATGAAATCCCTCCGCAAGAAATAATTATGTCAGCTACAGAAGGTAACTGTTAATTCCTCAATAATCCCGTCCTCAATAGGGAGTGGAACAATAAGTGAATACCACTCTGCGTCTTGGAACTCTGGGAATGGAAGAATTCCTTCCAGAGATAAAGAAGGAGCATAATAGAAAATGGAAACCATTTTCATTCTTTCTGTCTACCCGGAGAATGCGATTCCATAGTATCAAAGAAGAAATGCCATTAAATGTTCCGAAGATAAGCTGTCAATGAAAGGTCGACCCGAAAACAAATAAAATCAATATCAGTAATAAACTAAAGAACATAATGTGGTAAAGAAAATATAGCTACAATTTTTTAATAGATATGTTTAATAGTACGACCGGGTTTCCATGAATTACATCATCTTTAGGCTGAAGATGATGCAATACATCGAATCCCGTTCGTGCTGTTACACTTTTCTAGAGGAAAATTGTTATCATCTTTTTTATTATGTTCGAATTCCATCACATCACACCTGAAAATACTTAATTTGAACATAGTATGGAATCCGGAGTTTTATAAGAAAACACTAACATATAAGGGTAAATTACGAAATCATGTGTACCATGATCACTGAAGTACCTAAAATCGCCGATTTCTTTGGTCCATACGCTATGATTCACATAAACTCCCGTAGAAATATCACTAATATGCACGATTCCAGGGATTATGATAAAGAGAGTACGTGTAATAAACTCGTAGTAAAACTTAAAACATTTTCCTTTCTAAATATATTTAGTATACGTTTTTAGGATTTTAAATAAAAGTAGAATTAACCATTCCCAAAACGCAAACGAAACATTTTTCTCATTCGAAACTTAATAAAGGTTATTTTAAGGAAATCGTAATTGTTATTAAATGGACACAAAATTAACCTGAAATGTTCCATTTTAATTTCTTTCTTTGGAGATAGATGGTATCTCACCGATATCTATTCAAAACATTCGACTCATTAAAGCATGCCAGATAAATAGAATAACTACGTGAAAGAAAGGAGAGATAAGTATTTCAAGTTTGAAAGGATTTCAAGGAGGAAACCATCAAGAATGGTTTGAAAACTAACGGGGTAAGAATATTAAAAATACAAACCAACTATTTTACCTCAATTTTTCGATCAATACACCGTGTCACATGCAAGGAAACTTGGACGTTTCCCAGTGATTCGTGCCGCAGTATACACCGAATTCAACATTTTTTGTAGCAATTTTATCGCGCAAAAATAGAAAAATTCTTCTATGCTTGTCACGTGAGCTTACACTGCTTGATTAATTCAGGTCACATTAATTATTGAATAGTAGTTGGTGCTCTAGTATTTTCAGCTACTTAGTCTAACGTTAACAAACAGGTTGTACGCATTATTCCTTGTGTTACACTCAATTGTACTCACATGAGTTCATGAACGTATACCCAAAACCAACAATTGAAAATGAATTCTTAGAAATAAGCATTTATTTAACAGTAAGGACTGAAACAACGTGGATAAATTAGAATGATTGTATTCAATGGAAATGTCACAAAATCTAGTTTATTCTCAAAATAACCCTAAACTACTTGTTACCTATACCCTTTACAATTTAAAACTCTTACGTCATAGATAATACGCCGCAAAGAGAAGAAAAAAGTTGATCCTAAATGATAGGTTAGGTACTATTCGAAGGGGAACCTTCGCATAAATCTGACAAAATTCCCTCCTGGCCGAAAAACCACGCAAAAATCGATGATCTCAAAATGTTTCCCGAATAGGGACAGAATGAAGGACGAGCATTGGCGTGGAGGGGGGGGGAGTGAGTAACAATGCTAAAAAACCCGAGAAAAGGCGCTTTTAACGCTAAATTGTTGCGTAATCTGGGCATCTACTTCCTCCCGTTGAGTGTAGAGGTTGTTAGGCACACTCAGCCCTTCTGAGCTTTTAGGTGGAAGGGTTCTTGGCCTATCGCACACCCGCCATTTTCACGCTGGCAAGCTCACGCCCACACAAAGAAGGGAACGGAGTAACTCGACGGCGACATTAGTCGACTCTTAGCGAAAGACGCCGGAGGTTAGGAGGGTTAGTGCGTCTCCCGATTGATGGGATATGAGCGCCACGCTTTCATCTTCAGAAATTCTTTCATCATTGTTTTAAAAAGTAGATAACTTACTGCATTTGCATTCGTAAAAAAAGAGAGACTCTCATGGTTTTATATTAAACTGTGAGATAACGGGTCTTTGAAATTTAAATTAGATTTTAGATTAGAGTACCATTACTCTAGATAAACGTAAGACGTAGCAGAGCCATATGGAACGTCCGTCTTATATGTGCATCAAAACCCAAAACTGGTGATTTTTTTTGTAAATATTTTCCTTCGTCATTAGCTATAACATTCCACAAAATATTATTTAAGGATAAGTTGGAAAACTCAACTTTAAACTTACTATGCTATGTAACATATTTTTTCTCCTGTTATACATTTATCAAATCTTTTAACATATTATATTACTAGTTTTAGGGCCAAAAATTAAATGTTGATAAACTAACTTTTCTCTTAGATGAATACAAATAAAATAACTATCTAATTGTGGCTCATACTATGATTTATATATAAAATTGCAACACACAATAATATTCCGATAATTAACAGTCTTTTAGTAATTGCAGAGGAATTTCAGGGCATCCTGAATCATTTATTCATCATCGCTTGCCGTGCATTACCGATTCATTTGAGTGGGACGATTCACCGAAAAGGACTCTTAATGCATTCCACTCATTCCCGCGATAAGGAGGAATGGAACATGAAATTAGTAACAGCTACCTCATTAGGGAAAAACAGGGCGCCGCGCTGTTTAGCATTCCTCACGCTGAGCTGTCTAGACGGTTTTAAGACATGTGAGCCCTGGATGAATCATGTCAGAACGCTCATTAACCTTTCTTCATTTATCGATTTCGGAGCTTCGGAGTCGGTGTACCAATTGCTTCTTTACTGCACTCATATTCTCAGTGACAGGTCACAATCGGTCTCCTTTATTCAATGCATTTCAAGTGGATTGTGCTTGATTCTTACATTAAACCTTTTGAATAAATATTTGAATATTGACGCCAAAACTTCATAGAAATTCACAATGAACTAGAATGAATAATATTATTGATATTCCAGCAAAATCAACCGTTTTCCCCACACCAAAAAATAAAATACTGTTCAATTAGAGAAAATAAATTGGTTTCATTCTACTTTGTACCGTTTAAGAAACTGGAAGATATTACACTGGCAAATCAATTTTCATATCCCGAACGTATCCTAAAACTCGCTTTGAAACTTAATGGGACGAGCATCATTACAAAGAGGCGAACATTCAGTTGTACAGACTAAATGAAAAAAATTATAGCCTCTTTGAAGAAGCCGTGTAAGTATTTTCAGTACTGCAAACGTAGCTTGGCTTTTAAACGCTCGTAGAAAAACTAATTAAAAAATTCAAATTAACTCGAAATTGGAGGATGTGAAAATACGGCATGAAATTCGCAATTGAAAATGTAATTCGCCGCATGGAAACTCGCGCATACACGTACAGGCATCGAAACAGCGGTCGTCGCTTCCGAAGTTCTAATCAAGTATGAGGAAAAAGTAAATAGGCACAAGTGAAAATTCAACCGGCCTCCAAGGCTTCCCGTCCTGACGTGTCTGTTGGAACCCTGCGACGCCGCGACGTGACGTCGCCGCGCTAAAAAACGTCAGTGACGCCCGACTCGCCAACCGCGGGGTCTGCCGCCGAACAGGTGACCCCAGCCTCTCACATCCGTGCCCGCCGTGACATAAGACGTCGCACGGCTCTGGTGCATAGTACATCCTCCCTAAAGCCTTTGAATCATCTTTTATTCATTTTATTCAAATGCTCACATTTCGTCCTTGTATTTTTCCCAATTCCATAAAAAAATTCTAAACCCCAGAAGAGCTTGGTTTTGAAAGGACAGTGTCACTCTTTTTTTTACCAAAGCCGAGGTATAGTGGAATGATACTCTGGAGGGGCAGCGGAACGGCATGGACGGAAAATAATAGCCCCGCTCGGCGGCCAGGACCATTCCGTGACGCGCATCCACAACGGAGGAATTTCACCTTCACCCTCCCCCACTCTCCTCTCCACAACGCAACGTCCCAGAGTCGTAGCGTGCAACCAGCTTTCCTCCCCTCTCCCGCTCCTGCGCAATCCCCTTCCCCGAAACGGAGATCACGCGTGCCTGGAATTGGCCAGCGCCGAGATAACCGTCGGGTTTAGAGTAGCCTTCTCCCGGGGATGACGGCGTCAGCGTGAGGCGATTGTATCACCGTTCCCTCGATCCCTCCCCCTTTCCTCTCCTTCGCCAACCCTCCTCCTTCCGCACCCGTCCGGCCGCTTTATTCCTTCGCCACCACACCTCTCCCTTGCACCCCTAACCTCTCAACCCCCTCCCAGAATCCCATTTTAAACTCTTCCCCACCCTCTCGAAATGATACCCCCCCGCTGACAGTTTCAGGTCAAATGTGAACTAATTTGTTGTCCTTGCAAAACTCCTCCCTGCGGCGGAGGATGGGGTAAATTCGATCTTCACACGCCATCCACGAACTTGTTGAACTTCGGCTCTCTTTCTCTCTCGACGAAACCATTGAGATTCATCGGGTGCCGCCGACTTTTCGCCGTCGGCCGGGAGCTTATTGAATCCAAGAGAGGGGCGCGGGTGTGTAAGGCAGGCGGGGGGGTCAGGTCTGCCACGCAGCCGGTGGCGAAAATGATGACGTCACGGGCGAGACCAAGTTTCTTCCATTAGTCTCGGGCTAACGGCTTTCTTGCATTTTTTGTCCTCCCCGCCTCTCACCCTCCCTACCTCTCTCCCCACTTTTCTTCACCTCTCCTCCATCCAAATGCGCCACTAAACTGCTCGTCGAGGGAATAATTGAGAAGGGGTTTTATGGGGAAAGGGTTTTAATTTTCCACCCCACCTCGTCCTCCTCTCCTCGCTTGAGTGCGGGGGAGTTAGTTCTTTAAGGGATATTTACCCAGGGCTCACGAACTTTCGCACCCCCCTTCATCTCCCTCCAAGTCCTTCTTCACCCCTCCACTCTCAAGATCATTATCCTACGCAAAAATTCGATGGCATCCCTTGAGGAGAAAGAACGAAAAGAATGAATTAGGTACCCACACTCCTTTCCCTTTCGACCTATTTTTAAGTCAGTGAGTTGGGTAACCGGACCTGCCACACCCATTCCTGCGTCTCGCCTCGTCCCCATCAATTAGCTCCGACAATCGGCTCGTCTGGACCTAATCACCAACTCTGAGCCACTCGCAGACGGACAAAGGCACGGCACAGTGCGCTACAAAAGGATCTGACCCTAAATTAGCCCTCGCCGGAAATTCCATAGGGTCTGGTATGGGACGGAAGTACGATATTGTTTCGTAGTTTTCCGTACCGGCTTCGCACCATTACCATTTCCCCCCCATCCCTCTTCCTTCCCAACTCTGGGAATCAAGATACCGGAAATAAAATCTCTGAATTTTCATTGGGTCACCCTTTTTTTAAACTTCGAAAACTGACACAGGCCCTCTCGCTTGTAATAGGCTCTCTTCCTTTGCAAACCTCGGTGATAAGCTCTCACCAATTAGACGAAAGAAAAGAGAATTATTTAATCCTTTCAATGATTAATTCTATTTCAAAGACACGTAGTTTGAAGCTTGAACGGGCTAAATTTTAATGTTTATCATCAATAGACGCAGGGAGTATAGGAATTAGGTGGGCGTCTAACATAGATTGATTTCCCTCCAAGAAAATTAAGGCACAGGATAAATTGCAGTAGTCACCAAGAAGGCTGGTTTTTAGAAGAAAGAGAAGAGATTTAAATCTGATTCCCACGCTAAAAGTGACAACGAGAGCATAAGGCCACGGTTGTTTGGTCATCATACATTTAGATAAATAATGAATGTTGGCGTTGGTTGTCATTTTAATATAAGGAAGCTCGCAACATTGAAGTTAAGCGATTATCGTTGCTATAGTCACGAATTGTAGGAGGGAAAAATTTCCTTACCTATGGTCTCGCCTACCCTTGTCATGCGGAATAAAATATTCCCTCTGGGTTAGCGCTAAACTCAAATGGCATGTAATAATCTAATATATTTAGTCGTGCTAGTAATTTATAGTTTCAAACAGGAATTTCAAGGTCACCTATTGGAAAACTCCCCGGCGTATGAAATTCATGCAGTAAAATGGGATGGTTCATTTCTCTGCACAGTTATGGAATGCTGCGAAGTATTTACGGTACAATAGTTTCTTGAGGTCGAAATTTAAAAAATATATTATTGTACCACACTTTATGGTTACCCTTGTTGGTAGAAGCAGCGGAGAACCTCGGAGTGATACTCCTGCTCGCCTCCCACATCGCATAACTACCTCATTAACCTAAGGAGATAACCACAAGGGGGCTGAAGGGAAGAAGCGCCATGTGGGTAGATTGCGTTACAAAATGCAAATATTTAACATGCTTTGGTGCTCATGAATAATTATAACTAATTTTATTTCAAGAATTAATTGTGGAAAATGTCTGCCCTCATCAGTTAGCCATCATCAAATGGGGGCTTAAGTAAAGTGTACTCGTAATACACCGTAAAACTCTTATTTAACCATTATCTTATATTTTCATCATCTGACATCCTTGGTACAGATGCAGTAGGGAGGGATTTTCAGCATGTGGAATCCTTCACTCAGTTGACCAGTTTTTTTTGACAATATCAGCATGGATTTGGGGACTAATGGAAGAAAAAAGGTTAGCGGAAGAGAGACTCCCAAATGGCATCAAATAGGTTCACAAATTCACAATTGATACCTGGAACTTTAGTTCAAGATGTAATGAAGAGGTTAGTGATGACTTTTGAGATGGGGGTATGAAGAAGGATGAAGAAAATAAGATGGTTGCGAGGAAGACAAATGGAGGCGTTTTGGGCATGACGGTGGAAGAGATGAAGCTGTTAGAGAAAATCGAAGGAGACAGGCAAAAATAGATGGTAGGGATATTATGAGGAAATGGGATTTTGCAGGCTGTGATAGAAGGGAAAATGTTAGGCACGCGAGATAAAGAGAAGAAAGGCGAAGAATTTGGAAGACATGAAAGGAGGTAGAAAAAAATGGGAGTCTAAGACATGATTCAGCTCAATGAGAAAGTTATTTGTGTTAAAGTTTACTTTTCCGTGTGTTCTTAGTCCTACATTCTCGGAAATTAAAAATATTCTTCACAGTTCTTCGAAAATCTACCTTTAATCGGAAATATATTCTCCATAAAAATTACGAGATTGCATTTTATTCCGAAAGTAATTATTTATGCTATGCTATGATTGAAATACTTCCTCACACTGAATTCTAATTATTACTCATATCCACTAGTTTTCAAGAAATAAAAATTCTATACCTTTTTATCCGGTAAATTTAGCATAGGCGTCGCACTCTATAAGTGTTTAAATTCAACCTAATTCAATTTTTAAAATACTTCATATACTTAATGGTTCAAAGACCAACTTAAATAAATGAAGTCACTAAATGTAACAAAAAGAACCGATCGTCCATTATCATCAATGCTGATATGAGATGAGAATAGCAACAAAGAGCTGCTTTCAGAAGCTCAGCAGAGTTGGTATAGTTATTTTAGCATAGAATTTCACATGAAAAGCAGAGGAAAATCATTTCCTTGTATTCATTAACATCATTCTAGGAAATTTATATGATAATTGTGGGTTTAGAATTGGATTAGAGGCGTATGCAAAGTTATTTTGTTCATTGTCCGTAGATGAACAGGAATGATCAAAACGGAGGAAGTTAAAATATAAATTTAACTGAAATCTCGCTTACACAACGGTTTTAAATTAGCGACTACCCTGTCATGACAATTAGCGCGATTTCTCGTTTGGTGGTGACTTTTAGAATTAAATAAAAAATGGATCCGTAAACAATGTTCCATTTTTCGGCATGTTGTTGACCTAATTTTGATATTTTGACACTGGAAAGTAAGAAAATAAAAGCTGGATTGGATTCAATTTTAAAAACGGCAAGGTTTTGAGCATTAAATAAATGGGAACAGTGACTTATCATATGTTGACATATCAACAGTGAATTATCTCTGATGATGGAGCTGGGATTACCGCAATATTTATGAGAGATGTTTTCATTTTGGTTACTCCTTAAAAAAAAAACAATTTATTCTTTTGAATATATATAAATGCGTCATGTATATAAGTGCATCAAACATTTTATATACATATAAAAATATATAATACATATACAATTGCGTATTACGTACATGTCTCTAGATTTTTTTAAAGGTAATCTACCGTTTAAGGTAGGTTTTTGGATGGACACAACTACCAAACAAATATTTTATTACTCCTAACAAAACACAAAATCCATCATCCTACTCTATATCAGGTCCCTCTTCATCTCTGAGTACTTTCTTCCTCCCTTCATCCCGTCCAACATCCCTATCCTGTTCCTTCCCTTTCCTCTTTTGCCCAACATCCTACCCTCTATCACAGTCTTCAACATCCCACTGCCGGTCAACACCCCCTTCATCCACTTTTCCTGCCTCCATAGGATTGCTCCCAACAAACCCCTCTCTTCGCCCACCATACCAAGTACTTCCTCATTTGTTTTCTTCTCTGTCCATTTCACCTTCTCCATTCTTCTCCAAACCCACATTTCAAAAGCCTCCAATCTACGTCTATCCTCCTGCTTCAATGACCACGTTTCCGCACCGTACATAGCTACGCTCCATATCAAAGTTTTTATGAGTCTTTTCTTAACATCCTTACTCAACGTCCCTGTCATCAACTCCCTCCTCCTTGTGAAAGCCTCTTTGCCTAGCGCAATTCTTCTCCTTACGTCCCTACTACTTTGACCGTGTTGGTCCAAAACACTACCGAGATACGTAAACTGTTCTACCTGCTCTAGTTTTTGCCCTCCTATTTTAATGTTAAGCTTGGCCTTTTTCTTTCTAGAAAATCGCATAACCTTTGTTTTATTAATATTGATTCTCATCCCATATGTGTCGCACTGAATTTCCAATTCACTAAGCAATGCTTGCATTCCCTTGGCTGACTGACAAACTAAAGCTTGGTCATCAGCAAACCTAACTGATTTTACGAATTCCCCGCCCACTTTCATTCCTACCTCGAGTTCTTCCCATGCCTCTTTGATCATTTCCTCTGCATACAGGTTGAACAGCAACAGTGATAATAGGCAACCCTGCCTTACACCCCTTCCTAACACTGCCCATCCTGACTCCCCGTTTCCCACCCGCACCTGAGCAGTCTGAGACATGTACAGGTTGCGGATTAGCCTCCTTTCCCTCCAATCTATTCCTTTCTTCTGCAATATACTCATTAGTTTTTCCCAATTCACTCTATCAAACGCTTTTTCGAAATCTACGAAACAGGCAAATACCTCCTGGTTGTGTTCTATATTCCTCTCGATTAATAATCTCATTACTGCAATGGCATCACGCGTACCTCTCCCCTTCCTAAACCCAAACTGATCATCCCCTAAGTAATCATTTGCCCTACTCTCTATCCTTTTGTTTATGATCCTGAGAACAACTTTAGCTGCGTGGGATATCAAACTAATTGTCCTATAGTCTTCACATGACGTGGCCTTTACCTTTTTCGGAATAGGAACTAAAACTGATCTCACAAAGTCTTCCGGCCAGATTCCCTCCTCATAAATACTACGGATCAGCCCATATAGCCTCTTCCTCCCACATTTTCCTAAACATTTTAAAAGTTTTACGGGAATGTTATCTACCCCCGCGGCCTTATTTAGTTTCATCTCCCTTAATGCCCTTTCTATCTCATTGTCTAGTATGCCTGGACCTAAGCTGTCTTCCTCTACGTCATTTTCTTTTTCAATGTCTAACTTTGTTGGTCTGAGTTCTTCACTATACAGTTCTTCTATATACTCCTTCCATCTCTCTTGGATCTTCCCTGCGTCAACTATTACCTTACCCGCCTTATCTCTAGCTGTTAGCATAGCTCTTCCTTTCTTACTTCCCGATAACGATTTAACTTTGCTGTACAGTGCACCGATTTCACCCTTTCTCTGCAGACTTTCCATATCCTCGCACTGCGTCTTCCACCATGCTTCTTTTGCTTTATTTGTTGCCCGCCTCAATTTATTGTTCAATTCTTTGTATTTCATTTTGCCTAATTCTGTATTTATATTCTTCCATTTTCGCCGCTCATCCATCTTTGTAATCATCTCATCCGTGATCCATGGTTTCCTAGTCCTATAAAATATTTTTTTTAAATGACAAAACGACGAAAACATATCCAGGATATGGGGAAAGAGGATAAAAACACTCATAAAGAACTAACTCGATGTTATTGGGGAAGGTAGAAGGGTGCACAACCAAAGTAAAAAAACGTTTTCTTGACCGGGACTCGAGCCACCACTTAACTCGTGCTCGTCTATTACATGTGATTCTCTCCCTGTCACCTGTATCTTTGTTTATATGAATCCTTGACCCTCTTTCTGAGGAGGGCTTGGTAGGGATAAAAATGAAGGAAAAAGACATAAGAAAGCCAAATACTTCCACCGTGAAACACACGGACACATGCAAACATAGAAACACGTAAATACAATGTGGAAAGTCGGAAGTAGACGGCTGGCGTTAAAATTTAACCCTCTCCTGATACAATGGTAGAATATGTTTAACTCGAGTCTATATTTAGCCTCGGAGCTGAAGATTATACTTGAAGTATTTTCAAGAAAATTTTCAACTGGTACATAAGCTTAATAAGAGTAGATAGGGTACTCCCTCTGAAAGTGGTGAGAAAGCCCCGGGATTAGATTTCTGGTGTATTAAATTTCTGGAAATTTAATTACGCTTTTCGCTCGCCTGCATATGCTTCTTAATTGTTTTTCCTGTGTCATGTACCAGTATGTTTCTTAAACACTTAAGCCCCTCTGGAATGCTTGAATATTTAACGCTAGTCACCTACGTCCATCTTCCGTGTTGTCTTAATGGGTGTCAATATTTTAGTGTGCGTTGTGTATTTTAAGGCAAGAGTATGCTTGTTCTCAAATTTTTCTCTTTCACTTTCTTTTCCTTCGGAAAGGAAAGGGGAATACAAAAACGACAAACAAATGAACAGACAGAGGAGATGAAACCAAGCCTATTTCAAAGAAAAAATTTTGGCTAAGTTGGGGACTGAACCACGAATTTTTCCGGGTGGATGCGCTAACCACTCAAGCCACCATGGAAACTCACGAAAATCTTTAAAATCTAGATTATTTTTAGGAAGAAAAGATTCCACCACTTAAGGATCAAGAAAAGACGCTCAAGACTGAGTTTTCCAACAAACATTTTCACCAAGCATAAGAGGTAAGCAACGCGAAAAGCAGAAAAGGTTTTAAAAGGAAGGATGGAATACATTGGATTAAAGATGAAACGTTGTATAGGTTTAAACGCACGCATGGACCAATAAAAGGGAAATGGTTCCATAGGGCGATATGTAAATATATTTCGCCGGGCGGCCTGTTTTCATGTTTGAATGTTTGCATAAGGCCCTCAGGGAACATCTCCCTTTGTGTGTGAGAGGGAGAGAGAGTGAATGTGTACTCAGTCACACACACTCACGCGTAGAAAAAGTCGTCGCGGCCATATTCAGGCTTGACCTTAGGGCTTTGCTACAAAATGAGCCATGGTGTACTGCGCATTCTGTTGGTAAAACGGTGTACTGCGCTCTGCGTTCAGCAATCCAGTAACTACTGTCTAAATGTATTCACCACGAAAATGAAGTTCTTATTAAGAGCAAGAAGTGTTGGAAATCGATATTGAAATAAGATCTGGTGCTTTCCCGGCGTATTTACTTCATGAAGTTTTCTCGGGTCAGGGGTTCCATATTGTCCGACATCGAAACGTCGGCCAATATGGAACCCCTGACCCCGTGGAAGGCCCGAGAAAACTTCATGAATCGATATTGAAATATTGGAACGCCTAAGTAACCTTTGTGTAGCAGAGCACTGTAAGCCAAATGAATATTGCTTATTTACGTACCTATTTTAGTGGCTACTTCAAATTCCGATGAGGTGTACAGATCAAATAGAATAACATACAGTAATGAAAACTGACAGAGGGAAAAAGGAAGCATTGACCACTTGTGAAATAATTAAACATTAAGAAATGGAAAAATAGCTCATGTTGGAGTACTGACATGAAAGTAGGTACGAGAAGCTAACTCTGTTCCCAAAAGATCGAGATCATTTCTGTTGATTACGCATATGAAAGAGATTTGAAAAACGATCTTGCACGGCAGATGCAAAAAATACTACAGTCAGTTAATAGTTCTTAGTTATTTAGCAACGATATTACTATGAATTATTACATTGTCGATAAAAACGACTACCTTCTGATGAAGCAAAAGTTACGAATAAATTTGACTAATGGAAATGAGTTTTGGCTTAAGATCTACATTGCACAATAATCCGTGAAGTATGGAGGAGATGTCAGAGTACCACCTTTTTATGTCTTAATATTGCACTTACAAAAGCTGTTCTGCATATTAATAGTAGCAGTAGTTGAGTATTTGATGGACCCTGGCACTATAAATTACTGTAACCGTAAGCCCTAAATAACGTGGCACAAAAAATTTTTCAAACCCATACTGCATATTACTGTAAATCATTCTTCAACACATTTTCCACCTCACTTAATTCCACCCAAGATGCCTATTATTTTTCTTCTTCTACCTCGCTTCCCCGGCATTTTTCCCTATTTTACTGTCTGCGCTATCCCATTTTCTCTCAGTATTATCCGCATCCACTTGTGCTGCTTTCGTAAAATTTTTTCCCGCAACATTCTCTCTTCCCTCACCAGGCTCAGAACTTACTCTTTCCTTTTTCTTTCACTCGCTATAATTTTTTTCATTCTCTTTAACATCAAAATCTCTAAATTCTGTGATTTGACCTCGTCTAAGGGCCTAAAAAACGAAATTTCCGAGTCATGCAAAACTACAATCCCTATAAAAGTTTAATTAGGTTTGATTTCAATGAAGATGTCTCTGATCAACTACCACCTCCTAGTACTTTTTGCCTTATCTAACATAATTCTCCATTAATAATACTACTCTGCCCACCCTCCTCCAAAACACATCCCAAATAGGAGAATTTTTTTGCCGTTCTAGCTTATATCCACCCAATTCAATGTTAAATTAGCCTTTCTAGTTCTTGAGAATCCTGTTGCATAAATGTTCATTTCCTCAAACATCATCACATACTTATCACAATGATACTTTATTGAACTATTTAATGACTGTCCCCATTTAGTTGATTGTCTTAATAACGCTTAATCAACCGTATCTCTTATTTGAAGAATTTTCCACCTGCTTTCACTTCTGCCTCCAAACCTTCTCATGTCTTTCTCACCATTTCCTGCACATCTATAATTGAAAAATCAAATAATTATTGAAATGCCATTCTCAAACCTCTGTCTAGCACTGCCTATCCTGACACTATATTCACAATCCGGACCTCTTCAGTCTCTTTGTGAGAATTGTATAATTTATGGATAAGTTGTATATCCCTTTAGTCTACTCCTATCATCTACAAATACTCTGAAAATGTGTAAGGAGAATTGAAGGTGTTCACTTCACGGAGCATTTCTTCAACTTCCACGCCTTTAATGAATATGATGTACTAACGTAAAAAATATCGGTATTACGCGAATAATTCATTTCAGAATGAGCATGGGGATATTTAAATTCTACACCCAAAGAAAACACTCTTTACCAGCAGTTTTTCATTTTATCTCAGGGGATGGAGTAGCTAATGCGCGATCGTATCGAAATTACCCTTAGAATACAAGAACTCCGGTGCAACCCATTTTCTTTGACCATAATTTACTTTAGCGTAATAAACAACTAATTATGTAATAAATATCTCTTATTTCTAAACTAATTATGCTCTTATAATTGACTAGATTGTTTTTTCAAGCAAAATGTGTAGTTATAAAAGTAAAGTAAAATATATAAAGTAAAATATCAGCGAGGAGATTTATCATTATTGATAACGTCTTTCCTCTAATACTGAAGCTGTTTGAATGATAAATATTGAAACCCTGAGCTGGTTCATGAAAAGTTATTAGTTAACAGAAAATATTCTCAATTTATAATTTGAAAAACTCGCCTGGGTATTCTGAAATATTCCATTGATTAAGGAAATATTTTTAATTCCAGTGTCTATCAATCACATATCCAACAAACCTGAAGTAGATTTTTGTGAATTAAATGAAAAAAGATATATTACAACTATATAATTAAAGTGACTATAAGTATTAGTATGTTCCCTTGGTTATCCAACTCACAATCTTTTCTCCGCCTCTACGTCAGAAGGAGCGTGTTCTCCTTCTTTTGTCAAACAGCTGCTCTCTGATCATGATTTATCGAATATTTTGTACTCTTATCTCACCGTCTTTTGTTTAACCTCTGGCATTCATTTCTGTAGGATTCTAATCATTGGCCACAATTTTTATCTCTTCTTACCAATTCGCCATTCGTGATTGATTTCATTCTTTACATCTCATTCTTTAACTCTTTACCTTCCCAGATGTTACTCAGATAATATTGGTGAGCAGAGGTATGAACATGCAATTTGAAACCTAACATGAAATTTTCCGTCTTTATTTACTATGCATTGCAAATATATGCTCAATATTTCATCAGTGAATTTTAAACTTTGGCTTTCCTCAAAAATATTGCAATCTTTTTTCCTGATTTTATCATGCATTACTACAAGTAGAATGATACTGTCACCGAATAACGTGATACTCTTAAGAGAAGGGGACAAATGATCAGACTAATTTTCTTACGTTGAAGTAATTTCAATAGAAAGCCATAATCGGCGTCTCCTTTCCCAATTCAATGTATATTTACCCTTTATTCATGTTGATGTATCGGCATATACATTGAATTTATGAGAAATAATGGCAAAATATTCGCTTTTTTCTTCTTTTCCATGAAATTCATGTATAAATGTCACATATTAATGTAAGTTGTAAACGCATTTTTTCTCACATCGTCACCAATGTACCTAAAATAATTTCTATCATTATAACACAAAATGTTAAAACCCATTCGTGAAGTGAAATATTAAATAAAACTTCCTCACAGCCCAACATACAACTCTACAACCAGCCCCTCTTCATCTCCGTGGATGGCTGTGTGCGTATGCGTGTATATGTATATATATAACAAACTTGGACAGCAACAAACAATATAAGAACGCATTAAAAGATCACTCACACGTTATTTCTTGATCATTTCGACGGAATTCAGCTCCGTCTTCATCGGAAGAAATAGAAGTAAACATTACCATTACTTCTATAGTATTTCTTCCGATAAAGACGGAGCCGAATTCCGTCTAAATGATCAAGAAATAACAAGTGAGTGATCTTTTTATGCGTTCTCATATTGTTAGTGGTTGTCCAAGTTTGTTATTCAACACTTCCGTGTTACTTCGACGAAATCATCTATTATATATATATATATATATATTTATTTATTTATTTACTTATTTACGTATTTACTTATTTACGTATTTACTTATTTACTTATTTATTTATTTATAATGTAATGTTAACAGACTTAGGCAGAGCATATCTTTTTCCATTTTTAGCGACTGTGAAGCAATTTTGGCCATTGAGGTTTTATAATTTTAGTTTATCCCCGCATTATTAGGCTACCTAAAGAATTACGTTCACGCAGCCGTCACTTATGGTTCCGCCTCTATCGCCCAAGGAAAATGGTTTATTTCTTCGAAACAGAATATTATCACGATAAAAATTTTCCGTTTTGCAGAAAAGACTTGGAAGGAAAATTCGAAAATATTACCAAAATACATGTTTAAGGACATCCATGGGTATGAATTTTACGAGGCCTTTTGAGATTTACTGCCAAGATTTTGATCATACTCGTATTTGCTGCAGCTAATGTTGCAGTGCACTTGAAGCTAAATTTATCTCAGTTATACCGACAAAAAAATTCACAAAATTATCCACGAGCCAAAAGAAAAACTTTTTAAACTTTCACATTTTTTTCGCTCCACCACAATGTGGATAACCGGGCCCGTCACACGGAAGGCTAAGATTTATTCACCGTGCCCCCAAACTCCTACGAGGGACGCCGCCGATTGTCCGACGATAAAACGCTTAATACTGTTAAATCCCGCGAGACCTAATCGTCTTTTCCCTTATTCCGACATTGATAATCTATCCCGTCGCACTGAGTCCCTGGTGAGTGGCGACGTGACTCTGAGGTAATCCTTGCGTACATCCAGTGTGTTCCCCGTCGGTGGAATCATAGCAGAGGTTAAAAGAAGATTAGTGTACGAAGAATCCGTCGCTTTTTTTCCGAATGCATCCTTTACGTAAATCGCAATTGATTTTTTGGAGAAAAACAACTACTCTTTTGTCTCGCATTCAGACCACAGCTCTTCGAGGGATGGATTGGATCACTGTTGCAAAAATAATCCAAGTTTTTAAAAATTTTAAGAACAGATGGCAAGCCTGCTATGAAGCGAGAAAAAAGAATGAAGAAGTCGTCGTTGCCGTTCTGTAGATCCTAAAATAGGTGCCCACGTTCAAAATATTGATTGGGCCAGAAATTGTTTCTGGTAATTTTTTTGCTTTCTCTGTCTTCCCCCTTTTCAGATATTTTCTCTTGAAAACTTTCAGTTGGTACCACTGGTAAATTTTTCATTTGTGAAATGTGTAAAATGTTAAAATAAAAATGTCTTCATTCTGTTGCAATACCACATTCTGTGAATTTTAATGCAAATCACAGTCATGGTATGAAATAATTTATTGTTAGTCTACTGCTCATGGTATATTTTCATGAGCGCAGACTGATAATCGTTACATTTCTTAGCTTCATATGAAATGATAATTAAATAAAGTTCAAAGAAATGAATATTTTCTCTGCTTTGTTTTTTAATCCTTAACTCTATTATTTTATAGTTTTCTGAGCATCATTAGCTAAGGTTCTCGTTGAGGGTTTCCGTCAGCACAAGACATTTTGACGTAAACCTATCAAGCTGTACCTTTGTTAACATTAAAAATAGCTAGGAATCATATCATCTGCCGGGTTTTTGGAATTGACGTTAGGTCTTGATTAATCCATAAGGAGATATTCGCGGCATGAATGCTGGTTTATTTGACCGTACGAATACATGACTGCAAAAAATTGCAATAAATTTAACGATTTATTTTGGTTGCAACAACAGAATAAAATTTCATTTAATATTTGCGTGGGTTCTTATTAATAAAAAATACCAATGAACATACAAAAATTTATTTTCACTTTTGATTATCCCTTTTGTAATTTTTGAGTTTATGAATCAATTTAAGAATGAAATATTACAATCAAAAACACAAAACTTAAGTACAACATAGTATCGTAATAACGATTCCCAATATGCGAAAGATTTTAGAAATATCAATAGATCATTTTAAATAATTATATGGAGAAGTCAGATAGAGTGCAGAAATTTACGGAATTAATTTCAATCAATATCGTTAATAAAGTATCCTCATACCAATAAATCGCAGAGTATTAGCTTTCGAGATAACAATAAATTTAAAATTAATTTCTACCTTTTCTATCCTGACCGGAAAATAGAATCAAGCCTCATTGTTTTTAACCACAGATGTTCAACGATTAATTAAAAATAGCAATTTTCCACAAAAATATTTTTGTGGAAAATTGCTATTTTTAATTAATCATGATATTCCACCATATCACGCCTGAAACGTCTCTTTTTTGTTCAACGATTAATTCATTTTCTCCGTTTAAAATTTAATACAATACATCAAAAATCCTAAAAGTCAAATAAAACTGATTCGTTGTAATACAAGGCTAATTACCGCCTTTGTTTCAAAAATATTTCTTTCGGCCCGCTAGAAATATTTATATTATCAATGTATCCTATCCACGTTTTTTCTGAGGTGATGGTTCTTATCTTCTGTTAATTTTCCTCGTTGTAAATGATTTATCACATCGATTTCAATCTTCATATATTCCAGTATTCTTAGTCAATGTAAAACAATTAATCCTGTATCAACATTACTCATTTGATTAAGAGTAAGTGCCAATGAATGAACATATCAATCTTTATGTTGCTCATTTTTTCATCCGATCTGAATGAAATAGGCAATATCATTAAACAATTTAAGCTATAAAAACACACCGGAATTATTCAGGTGATTTTGTAGCTAAATATATAAATATTCAATTATTGCAAATTTTAAACGACATAATTTGTATTCTAAAAGCTTTCGTCGTCTCTGAAAACATTATCTAGCTTTCTCATATTTAACACACTATTCAATACATTTGAGTACGAATCAACCTCTTTTTAAAATTAAAACTTCGTCTTTTTCCATAGATAGTTAACATTATTCACTCCTTTAATGTGTATTTAATAAACTTTTTAAGCCATTTCCGGTGTAAAACATGGTCTTATGATAGTTTTTTTATTATCTTATAAAATTTTCTTCAAAGCCCGGAGCTCATTATTATTTAGTCAACATCTTTTTACTTAGAAAAAGTTTTTTTAGTCATTACACACCACCGCGCTGCAAAAATATAAATGTTTTCATTTTAAAAAAATGAGCCTGACAAACTTTTCTATCTCTACCTAAATCTTTCCATTTAGTCTGCAACTATTTACAAAGCACAGAAAAACACCTTAGGCCGTAAAAAGTAGGCCTAAAGGAGCCAACATTGATAAGTTAAAAGTCTGTATACTAAAATTTAACTACTCAAGTTGCGTTGTTATTTGTTGCTAACTGATTTAAAATTTAAGAGTAATTTAAGTTGAAATAAATTATAATTGACCTCTTAAGTTAATTCACATGTTAATTTGACCAAAATATATTTACTTGTGTTGAAAACTCATGCCCACAATTTTTTTCGTGTCCCAGAACATAAAATTAATAATTGCAGAAGCTGAGGAAATGTTAAATTTCTCGAAAAAGCTTTAATAATCTATTTTAAGTCTCCTCATTTTCTCTTCGTTTGCCTCGCATTGCTATCTTATAAGGATGCCCTTTTTTCTTACGAGAAAGAAAAATATTTGCTAGTGTTACGTCAGTTTTTTTTCTGAAAAAATAAAAGTGCTTCGTTAAATATGTAAAGGAAAAATTGATAAACCAGCTAAGTTGAAGCTACATAAAAATTAACCAAATACATTAGCTTATCGCAATCTGTTAAGCAAATACATCCTGTAGCATCTAAGGAGATTTTGTCTTTTCTTGCTAACCACCAATTTCGGATGGATTCATTTGAAATTTGTCTTAGCCTCCAGTTTATCATTGCCGGTCCAAAATAGTTATTCATGATGCATAACGTGAATGAAAACTAACATGTTTCTTATTAATGGATTTAACTTCTTTGTTTAGGCCTTATTATTAATGCATCTATTCTAGGGGTCGCTCAAAGACGAAGAACTGCCTTTAAGCATAAATTTTCACAGAACAAAAATGTATACATCACAGTTAATGCTATTGTGTTCTTTGAAACAATGAGCTCACCTGACTCTGACGATCATACTCTTTACGTATTGAAAAATTAATTAAGGTACAAAAGCACCAATGATCCAGCGATAATTACTTGTACATGCAAGTCCATTAGAAATGTTGCTCATGGTTTACCGAGATCTCCAAGATGCGCCAAATAGTAAAGGATTGAGGCGACACAGTTTAAAGCCTTCCGGTTGGTCTTATACAGTCTTCCAAGAGCTGGAAATCACTATGTGTTATAGCAGTAAATTATTCAGAGAAGCTATCATACCAGCATGAGCCAAGACGAAGGAAATCACTCGAAAGGGTAGACCTGACCTGACTTTCGCCGGATCCTTAATCCAATGGCTTGTCCTCGGGCACAAGAAGACTAATATAATTATGAACTTGTTCCATCACAAAATATTACTTTCGCACGGTAAATTGTGACAAGGCATTTACTTCCTATTACATATCAAGAGAAATGGAACATCCATAGTGTCCAGTTACCATTCGTCATGGCTAAAATCTCTAAAATAAAAATTATGCTATATATTTTCAGCGATTTGACCAGTTGTATCGGTAGAAGCATTTTCGAGCTGATTATAACTGTTATCATCTTTTACGGGATTTTCGGTGGAATGAATAAGATGGCAAATCAAAAGGCGAATCATATGCCCCCTACTCAAAATGGAGAGAAACTCGCAGTGGTGAAAATTGAATTGACCTCTATTTGGACATACACATCCCATACGCAAGCACACACTACATGCGCACTACACACAATTTTCCTAAGGACAAATCACTAAATACGCCAATTCCAGTGCCAAATAATAAAACTGTGGCATAATCTTCAAAATAATTAAAAATAATTAACTCCAAAAGAACAAGGAATCTCGAAAAGTGCGACTGTTCCCCTTTCATCGACTAGCTCGCCACAGACAAAGAACTGGGCATTATTATCGTACAAATATTACCACATAATTTCACTGGGTTTTTGAACCTGCAAACGAAGGTAATTGTGGTTTTTTTCCTAAATCTCACACAATGGTTCTCTTTTCAGTTACATCATGCGAGGTGGTCTAGTGGATCCCAAATCCCATCAGCTGTAACTTTGAAAAGCCAAATTTATAAGTGTATTAATCTGACTGGCACTAAGAATACACGAATATTATTAAGGGTATCATAAATTCTTTCATGTGGGGAAAAGTGGAGTGACGTGGAAAATGCGACAGATGTAGAAAACATACTTCGGCGAAAAAACGCCGCATAAATAGAGTATGCCTCTTGGAGCGTTCATTTAAATGCAGGTAAATATAGGTATCCCTTAATTTAGTACTGATCCAGACCATCTAGTTCCTGCACTAATCCATGAGGTATGAGCCGGGGAATATTATTTATTGACTCACAGATTCACTCACAGATCTGTACGTTAGATCATAGAAATAATACGTAAATACATGGATATTATTCAACAGGGCTTGACAGTTTAGTGCCCCTAAGTATTCTCAAAGTGCGCACAGAATATTATTTAGTCAAAGTAAGAGATTTTCGCGCCGCCAACACCACCAGTGTCGGCATTTTGAAAGTTCAGGGGAAAAAACCCCGCGCTAGACCATGCCCCACCGTCCCGGATAAGCAGTTAATAAAGCCTCCAGAGGGGCGAATGACAAAATACTCGAGACTTTGCCGGAGAATGTGAGCCATTTTTTTTGCTGAGAGACCCACTTTTTTCACACTTTTAATGAATTATTGTGCAGGTAGAGCCAGCCGTAAGTCCCTTCTGCTTTGATTTATGTAAGTTTTGGACTTATAACTTGGGTTAACATGGGTTCTCAAGGAGAACTCTTGAAGGCTTGAAAAGGACGACCTTGCGTGAAGACTAGAATACTGGGATTTATATTCATACGCACCACTCTCTCCAGCATCCCTACGCTCCGCGAGTGGAGTCTATTGCTCAGTCATTCCTCAAGCATTTTTAATTCACTCTGACCTGTGAAATAATGGTGTCTACGTTCTCCCTCGATCATCTGCTAGGCCACCGCCATAGTGTAACAATATTTGGCGTAGGAACACAAATTCAACACCGATATGTATTAAAAGGCAATATACATCTTTCATAAGCTACGCTAGAAAGAATAAAGCGCGCCAACTAGTTACTCGTTATGTATATCGGCTGGTGGTCATAAAGGTCTTCTTACCCGTAAGCTTCATATTGGTTTTGGAGAGTAAGTTTATTTAACGTTTATTTCTACAACTATAAAGAATTTAATAAATCAGAAATACGTGATCAAATTTTGCCAACACATCAATGTAAAATAACTACAATTCAAATCTACATAGAAAGCCGTCTATTAAAACGATAATAAGTTTGACCTACAAGGACTTATAACAATTTTATTTCTTTGCTCAAATGAAATTAGATATAGATTTAACTTTTCTGTAATATTATGACAGAATTTAAATGCGTTATCCTTGCACATTATACATTTTTATCCATAGAGTGTGTTGAATATAATAACAACAATCAAAAATATAATATCTTTTTAAGAATGCATTGAATGAAATTTATAAAACTGCCTATCGCCGCTTTTGTACTTTAACTTTAAATCACACATTGAATCAACATTTAATCATGGATGAATCAATGAACCTATTGATTTGTGATAAAATCGTAAAAAGGTGAATAGGTATCCTGCATAATCTTTATTACTCTTAATTTTAAGAAGTTCTTATTATTTTACCTTCATGTGATTTAATACATTTTTCAGTTCAAAAATGGGATTTAAAAATTCATATAAATAATAAGAGAATCATTTCAGTTGCAATGCAAAGAGGTATTATTAATAAGCAGCCAAATAGTGATAATAACTTATCACTTTCAGCACATGAGTTAAATTATACTAGGGTACTACGACAAGACACCAATAGTACTTGAAGGTGGATATACCCATTGAACCATATATGTGCATTACCACCAGAGAAGAGAAATTTACCAACTAAACCTTACGTACTACTTTGGATAAATTGCATAAAATAAAGTTTACAGGTGTATTGGCCCTAATGTCATAGCTGGCGACCAGCCAAAAGTCAAGCGCAAAGGCATTGGTGGTCAAAGTATCACCAATCATAAGGCCAAAATACTTCGACTGGTCTATGGTTATGGAACTAAAATATATCACCTTCGTCTGTGTAGTGCTGCCAGAAAAATTTCGGCTCATTTTTTCCACCAACGGCTCCAATATATTCCTTGTGTGCCATTTAGATCTTATCGGGTAAACCATGTCAAGTCTCCAACATGAAATATCACTCTGCATGTCATTTTCTCAAATTTTCTTGAAGAAATTTTTGAGTTTTATCACGTTATCTAGCAATAACATCTACTGTTGAAATACTTTCTTTAAAAGAGGGAAACATGAAATTGCTGCTTTCATTTAAAATGCTTAGAAACTCCAACAAAAGCATATTATTTGAGGCCCTCACGTGGAATCAAACATTATTTCGCCCAATACTATCCAACAATCCGTTCGCTCCCACGCGCGTATGGGATTTTTCAGGCCCGGAAGCTCAAAGCTAATAACATGAGCAATACAACATTTTGATGTTTACCGCAATTGATCTTCCGCGCTCATTTGGGTCAAAATTGATTTTTTAAACTAATTACATTTTCTTTGGAATCGTGAGAATAATCTCATGACAAAATGAACAAAGTTTAGTTTTTTCTCAGTTTAAATTAAAACAGAAGTAGGCGTAAAATTCGTGACTTTTCCCTTTGGCAATAATTTAATAATCTTAATTTTTGCAATAAGTTATAAGAGATTACATGAAGCTGTAAAGTGAAGGAGGGTGATGCGATATTACACACAATGTAATTTTAAACTTTTACGGTGAAGTTACGCGATGTAATCTTAAGTTGCTGCTTTCCTAAATCAACATGTTCCCATTATGGCATACAGTTATTGTATTTGAAATGCAGGAAGATATCAAACAAGGCTTAATGGTGATTAAATTTAATCCCAAGAGAAAGCGAATTCACGGGATCCTAAAGTAAGTCATCAAAAAATAACCTTTTGAATTAGGGCAAAATAAAGAATAAAATTCCCTTCACTCCATCAAAACACAAATTTTTCCATCTTCATTTCTCAAAATTTAAGTTGCAATTTCCGAATTTTAACTTTTCCCCTGCCTACAATGAATAATATCTAATTATAACCGAAAATTTTGGGAATTTCATTGCAAATTCAATTAATTAATAATTCATTCGATGATTAGTTTCCAACCAATTTCCTAAAACCCCAAGCGCGATGTATTAATTGGCTCTTGCAAGGCAGCCTCTTCCGACCGAGTTCCCACCACATTAAGTTCCCGTCAGCGTCGATTGTCATGAGGTGATTTCGTTACGCGCGTGTATTGAGGGTTGTCGTAATCCCAGGATACTAAATTCTGTGGGTTAATCAGAGCCGAGTTAGCTTCACTCGAGTTACTTATGTCTAAAGTTTGCCAAATTAAAGTTCCTTATCATATTCTGCGATAAATAATCATGCTACATAAACTTGTTATTCTTATATCTCACATCAATCTTGATACTCCCGTCATTCATATATCACTCACATATGGTGAAGAATGTCACCGATTAAAATTATCCACGAAAATCTATGACACACCATTGAAATGAGTATGTTACGATAGATCAGTGGGGTTCACTGGCTCGCCAAATTAATTAATTGTCTTATAAGGGGAAGATTTCAAACTGCCCCCCATTATTAAGAAAGTTAATGAAAGTATATTTGGTGGTTTGTTCACGTGTTGAGACACGAGACGGGAAGAAAACTACGTGAGTAAAAGAATGTTGTTTATAAGTCCTAGAGTGGAAGGTAGCAAGATTAAAATAAAAAATTAAAATCCTGGATGGTTTGCGATAAAAATGATAGAGGTTGGGTTAAACAGTGAAACGGCATCAGTTAGAAAGGGATGAAAGAAGATGATCCAACGTGAAGCTGAAACCGAAGAGAAGACCCCTAGGGAAATTGAGATAGAGCCAGGAATAAGAAGGTAAAATGGACTTTTTTGGTCAACTAGGTTGCCCATTCTGTTGATATAGGTGCCAGCAGTAGGAGATGGAAAGGAAAATAAAATTCCATCCCATAGATTTTTGGCACTATTGTACACGTGTCTTTCGGATACCCTATGAATATTTCGTCAAGTCAGTTAGTGAAAACTATCACGAATATGCTAAGAAATAAAAAGTGGAAATTAGTGATTTTTTTAATTACATCCTCAGGCTAGAAAGAAAAGGCTTTAGTTGCTGAGAATATATCCTTTTCGTTCACTCTAGATGTCAAGCCTTCGACGCTCATATTTATCACCAAGTTACAAGAATTAATGACGTTATCTGAATCACCGATACGATAACGTAATAACGATATGGTAAACAGTTGAGATTTTGACATATTTACGAAATAAAATAGGGAAACTAATACCCTTTTAACCAATGGTGGAAAAATCCATGATTAATATCATTTGCCAATTCGGCAATCATATAAAATGATTCATAATAGAGAGAGAAATCAGTTATTTTGAATGGCTGAGTGTTATTTTCAAATTTCTGGAGCCATATTTTTATTTAATACCTGAATTGTATCTTCGATCTGGTTTTATTAAACGGTAAAATAACCTATGGCAGTTTTAGTTCTACGATAAAGTCTGGCAGGGAGCAGTTTTGTCAAAAGAAGCTATTGTTTAGATTCAAACCGGTTTCAGCTATTCACATTCTGGCACCACGTAGTATATTTTATTAAATGAGATAGCGTCTGCCACATACGTTAATCTGCTGAAAACTTAAATAATTAAAACATTACTGTTACAAAAGGCTATGTGAGAGTACATAAGGCTGCTGAGATCATTTTGATCGCTTGAAACAGGAATGTAGCTAAGAAAGTGGAAGAATCATTGTGGAGAAAAGTAAAAATATCACTGGCTTCACCAAAGCCTTAAGCAAGAGAATCCAAGATTGAAAGTCCCAACAAATGGGACAACACGCCAATGCAATTTTCTTCATTCGACATACAAGCAAAAGTTGGGAAACACCCCAGACAAAGACACTCTTTTTTCTGTTTATGCCTGGAACTGAGTTAGTTAATTCGATTTGAAGCGGAAATATTTACTTAACTTTGAGCATTTAATGTATCATAATCGCCACAATATCTGGCATAGGCTTAGTTCAGAATATTTTAGTGTAAAATTACATTATGGTTTAAATATTTGAGATTTTTTTATTGGAACACATTAATAAAATGAACTCATTATTGATCGAAACATAAAATGTATTCTGAGTAATTGAACGTTTAAAACGTGAAATATCATTAGGAGTGTAATAACTTTTGGCTGTCCCTGTACATAAACAAAACTTGAAAATGTGGTGGACTTAAATTCGTTATACTGTATCCAAACCACCAAGTTTGGATCAATTTTTAGCCGTTTTCCCAACATTGCTAACGGAATGTGAGCCCAAAGGGATCCGGTCAAGATGTCTCTAGCCAATTTCCCAGGGGCAGTAGGAACAGAGATAATGAAAAATCAATCGAGAGTGGAGATTCAGGGCACACGCAAAGGTAAGTTGCATTAGAAGCTTCCCACTAGACTAACCCAGTCAATTAAGTTACTTATTTAGATGAAAAAATCTTTAAAGTGAAAGTATTTGGGTCCCAATCACTAGGTTCAATCGACTGCAATATTACAGAACTAAACAAATTAAACATAACAGTTTCAGGCTTAACTCTGTGGAATTACATCATGATGAGGGTGGAAAAAGAAACTTAGCACTTCCACATAAATATTTAATACTTCACACGTATCTTTCATTTCTGCGCCTCATCACCAGGTGACGACGATGCGCAGTATCGATACAATGGTCGTGTGAAGTTATGTGGAAGTGCAGTTTCTTTTCCTACCCTCATCAAAACAATTTAGTTGAAAATGATTTTTGAACTGGAGGACAATGACATTCTATGCACAGAATCGCTATGGTTCGGTTATCCAATCAAATTATTACCTGATTTGAGCTTCCATAATGTTAAACTAAATGATTATATTGTAATGCCATTCAAGCTAAAGCATTGAAATTTTGATGGAAATTTGAAAATTAAAATTCGCAGTCGTAGGAAAAATATCCAATACATATGAAAATAAAATTCACAAAAGAGGATAAACCTATACATTACGGCACTTAAGTCTAAGAGTCATTATTAAACATATTGATTATTATTCAATGGGTATTATATTATTCATAGAGCTGATGACTTTGTCAAGCTAGTTAATTAATTTTTGACAGGATGCTTCACACAGTTAAGTTCCTCTTAGAATATTATTAAATGGCACATCCGATGAACCGGCTTTTGGAAATTTCATCAATTTATTTCCATAGTGCTACTCGTTTTTTGTAATTTACGCGATGGGTATTAATTTATGCATTTAATATTATTTTTCAGAGCAATTTTTTTCTGGGCCGGAGAAACACGCTTTACTTCGGTGCCAGAATTGTTCTAAAAATCATTTACTATATATGTTTCCTTTTATATTACCATGTTATGATACCGAACACCCACGTTACCAATAAAATTTGTAAGGGGATAGCTTGAACGAAAGTGGGTCAGGAGTTGATTGGTTACCAACTTTAACGCCAGTTGGGAGAATTGGTTTCAAATCCCGGTCAATTATGTAATATCTTCAGCACATTTGTGCATGTAGATTAACACTCTGCATAAAATATACGACCATATTTCATATGTAATTGTGTAAAATGACGTTTCACTCCGCTTTATCTCTCGCGTTAGAGGTTACGTCCAATCCAAGTCATTACATTCACATCAGCTGCTTCGAGGCCAATTCGCTTACAAATCCATTTCCCGACGCCTCCAACATAGCTCCCGGATCACGAAAAAGTTTTTTTACATTGAAAAAAATTCGAATGAATTGCCTTTGCCAACTTTGCGGGAAAAACATCCACTATTGCCGCAATAAATTACCTTTCCACGTTTACTTTAAAAATAAGTCGTAGAAATAGTTTGAACTATGCATAAAAAATGAATGTCTTCATGATCATTGAACATCATAATAATAACGACATTTCAAGTTACCCAATTGATTATTATAAGTATATATCTCGCTTTAGATTCAAATCCTTGACTATCTTTATAAAATTATATTTACAGTATGACTAGAGTATGACATAGAAATTTTGAGAAAGTAGTTCAATCTCTGTTAAAGAAATAAATTTATGTGCACAAAATTGCGAGACTATTTCCAATAAAAGTACCAAATATACAAAGAAAACGAGCCAGAAAATAAAGGAATACGAATTAATAAAATGCTTCAAGTCCTCCTCCATTCTCAAGAGCTAAAAACTAAATTTTAGAACGCTTTGAGTATTTAAAATGAAATTTAAATTTTACCATCTAAAAAAAATATATTTGAGAGCCAATCATACATTTTCAGACGGATTGGAAGTCATGGGTATTTTAGAAAAATTTAGTAAAGAGCTGCTTGAGTCGTGAAGATTCCGTCAAGACATTCAGAAAGGTATAGGACACATAAACTTCCTTTTAACACAAAGGTAATCAATATGGCACCAAATTTGTTTGATAGATTTGTTCACTGTGGTAAAGTAAGGGAGAAAACACCATTGCGGACAGATTCAAGAGCTCATTCCTCTGTAACACGATACGTAATTATAATAAAATATAACCCAAGATCCCAAAAAAATTAAGTTAACTTAAATACTGGAATTAAGTGAATTTTTCGGGTACAACAACTTTTTCAAGATGCAAATCAGTACGTACACGAGAGCTGTCTATGAGCTAGCATGTATTCAAGTGTATGTTTGAACTAATATTTCTGCATACATGACCGGTGTCCTAACCTTCCTCCACATACCCTTTCGGCAGCTTTCGGCATTTTGTATAGACGTAGATAAAGGATAATTAATAAACTTAAAGGGAATCACGTTTTCAAAAAGCTAATTAAACAATTAATAATTGTAGAAACGAAAATCAATTAAAGATTTTTGATCAGGATTCAAACAATTAACAACTTTATTCAGTACCTACTTGGAAGAGGCAAAAACAGAAACACAAACAGAGTGCATCAAAGTAAATAAGGTGGATGTTGAAGATGTAAACAATACCCGTTTGAAGTGTGGCATCTTCTTTACAAGAAAGAAACAAGATTAACTGTAGGCATCCTCGAGCAAAAATTAATCAAATTTCTAGACATGAGAATCCAGGACAGGAAAAATGAAATCTATTCATCCGGAAGCGATATGCTGAGGATTGATACGAGAGAAGGAGATCAATCTCGCGCTTCAAAGTAAATTCATAATTTCACAGGAACGCAGAGTTCAATTGAGAATTGAGTAAATAATAGCTTATCAACTTGTAATAGTCAAACTTAGGTTTAAAAGTAATATACAGGGTGCGGCAACATAACTTCCTTTTAGAAAGAGAAAAAGAAAAACCCTTTTAAATGAGGAGGTTATGTTGCCACACCCTGTAGTGTAATAGTCTGGTGGTTAAATAACAACAAGTAAATTGAAAGGTGGAGACCATAAAAGATACATCTATTATTTTCTCATCCATTGTTGAAGTTCTGAATAATTTGGTAATTATATTAGACCGGTCATAGGTTGGTCTCCCTCCTTCCCATTTAAGACCCCACTTCACTCTGCACAATCGCTTTTTGCCTCCTCCCCACAACAACTTTGTTATCCAGATTACCCGTATTAACCCTGTAAAATGATGGATGCACAATTTTACTATAATACTTAAAGATGACATAACAAAGTTGAAACTAGTTGCACAACAAAGGTAATTTAGTAAAAAATAGCAATAAATCAATTTTACCAAATATTTTTAATTTTATCATTTTATTTTATTCATTATTTTACGTTTCCAACGAGTTAACCGCCAAGTCACAATATTATATTGCGATTTAGGTTATTTTTCCAACACAGTGTTCAGCTTACATCTTGGTGTATATAGTGCACTTTTTATCTTGGTAAGAAAAATGGAAACATATATGAAATGAGTTATTCAGTGTAACTTCGTAAATTAAATAATGATGAACGCATCTAAGGCCATAAAAATAATGCGCCAACATAGTATTATCCACAAGGCCGTCTTTTAATGAAAAGGTACGGACATTATAAGTGTACCCACTCTTGTTTTTTTTAATGCGCCTGTTTATGGACTGCCAAAATAGTTTAATCTACTAATTTGGTCCTCCACTCGGATATGGATGTACTCGTATTGTGGACCCAAAATTGATCTTGTTGTGTGAATCATCCCGCTACCTTTTCTAAGGGAATACCTTAAAAAAAAACTCCCACCCTGCCGACAGCATCAAAACTCCTAAAATTAAACTAGCGATCTTCGCCCAGGGAAGCAATCGAGAGCGGCCATGGTTTCCACTAAATTTAGGTCCATTCCCCCAAGGTGAGCCAGTCGACGTTACTCAATGAAGACGCACAAAAACGTGTGACCCACGGCAAAATGCCTCGAAATTGTGCCCACGTTTTTTCCTCCTTCATCTGTCGGGGTACAGAGGAGAACTTCGTTGGGGAACGAAAGCACGAATCCGTTTCGAGAAGGCAAAAGCAAAGAGCCTATATTTCCGCGAGAAAGCTATGTTTTTGCTCGATCCCGACCCCAAATTCTCCCCATCTCCCCATTCCTGCGTTCCCACAGCATACTCTCCTCCGTCCCTCGCTCCCGTACCAACCCTCACCCGACCACCCTCCTCCCCCTTCAACTGGGAATACGAGAGAGTTTTCTTGCAGCATTCCCTTCCCACGAAAGTCGCTCGGGAAAAATTCGTGACTTAAGCAGATGGAGAGGATTTTTTTTTCCTTCTCTGACGGGGATCTGGCGGCGAAATACTCTTTCCTCGCCCTCAGTGCGTTCGTTGTCTTTGCAGTCTTCAAATTCATGAAAGCCACAATAATCCTCCGGGAACGTGGTGGCTTGGCCCGTGTCTCTGCCTGCCAGTCAGACGACGGTGCCGTTTTTAAAATGCTTTTGTAGAATCTCATCGGTGGGTGTTCCTTTTCTTTTCTATTTTTTTTTTGAAAGAGAAAGGGTAAAAGGTCTCTCGAAAGGGATGCTGGGACGGGCAAAATGGATGAATCGAGTTGGAAGGATGAGACGAAGCAGGGAAGAATGAGTAAGAAGTAAATGGGGTGCACAACAGCTAAACAGAGATAAAAAAATATAGTATTTATTTTAAGCCATTTTATCTTAACGAGATCGGTACCTATTCATTTGAAGCTTTTTTGTCAAAAATACAAGGAAATAATTTCCGTGAATAATATAGGAAGACTGCAGACGTTGCAAAATGAGGAGGACAGTTCATCAAATAAAGAAGACAAACGCGCGGGTTTCATGCTCTTATATAACCCTTGAATCCATGTGAATGTAAGAGCGTACACGCGACAAAATCAATTCGTCAATTAAGTATTCTTGATCGTCAATGCAAACACCCTTTATTGAACTCATCTAGATCTTCGAAGTACAAAGAAAGGCATTCTTAAAATACAACACTAGCAAATGTTTACGAATAAATTACATTTGAACCAAAATAATATTCATTACAACAGAATCAGTACGGGGGTGATATCAAAGAAAGGATCTCAATAAAAAAAGTTAAAGTACAAAATGAATTATTGTTACAACACAAAGCACTTTGAAAAATTAAATTGAGGGCACAGATTGCTTTGAATGGAACGTAGGAAAAATACTGCAATGAAAATAGGAACTTAGGAACAAGAATAAAATTAAAAAAGTCAGTGCCTAATTGGCTAGTGAAAAAAATGAACATACTAAGCCATGACCATTACACTAATCTCCTTTTCCACCGAGAACTACCCTGAATCCAACTGTTGGAAAACTCCGACTAAATGAACGCGGGTGAAATATTGTGAAGCCTACCGAGTGAACTGAAGACAGATGAAGACCATTAGCCAAACAAATAACCAAAGTTATAAACAGGAAATTAGAGAAGGCGGTGGGAGGAAAAGAACTGCTGACTGGAGTAAAAAAGAATGTTGAGTGAGGTGAAGGAAATGAATGGCGAAAGAAACTGGAAACTCACAATGCAAAACAGACCAACGGTGAGAGACGGAGTGAGATCGAATGGCAACTTAGAAAATGGTAATTTATTTGTTATCGATTCAGTCGAAAGGCGAGGACGGGCCAACGCTGTTTAATCTCGCGACGCTCCCAAATGGGCGCTTCCCGCCCCATGCATGTCCGGAATCCACACATATCGGGCCTTTGTTGGCACGAGGCGCAGAGAGTTCAGGGGGTTCAGGGCCGGCCGTGAGACAAACGAATTAATAAACTATTTCGGCGGCAGTAACCAGTCCGGTGGCGGACAGACTCTCGTACCACCACCATTCGTTGATGTGATGAAACATGTGCGGCGGTTTCCTCCCGTACTCGTGAGCTTTCGCTAACGAGAAAGTCAACGATTCGAGTAGCCCGACCTCGGGATAATAATTTAACCCTTATCCGTCGCTCTCGGGTAACGATTCTCTGTTGGTTTTCCGCGAACCGCTAATCGGATATTTGGTCTCTGGGGTTGCTGAACGGATTTCGTTCACCAAAGCCACGTCATCGAATTACTTGAGAAAAACGTTTCGGGAGATTCGCACGGATGCGCTGATCTTCGTTCGGATTACGTTGACAGAAGCCGGAATCTGCGGAGCATTCAAAATGATACACTTAATCATATTATGCGGAAGCCGTTTTAATTTGCGAACCATGCGGAAGAGGGCTTCGATGGTAAAAGGAAGACTCTTGACAGAAGGCCAGCTAGAGAATCGATCGATCGATTTGACTGGTGCAGCACCAAATGTGGAGTAAAAGCAAATGTGTCATAAAAACGTGAAAATTTTGTAACTTCCGTAATGAGCCAGCGTATAAATTAAGATATTTATTGAAACCGATTAAAATAACTACCTATCAAGAAAATCGGATCTAAGCCAAGTCAAAAGAAATTTGAACGTGAAAATAGATGGAAAAGATTAGCCTGGTTAGTCTATTCACCAATGTCATACACCCTAGCGGTGGCTTGCAGGATACATAAATAAATAAATAGATGCTCGTGAGCTTCAACTTGGCATTCTAATTGAGAAAGCAACTTCGATTATTAATTAAATCAAAACACACCCATTAACTGGAGATGGGTATCTCAACAACGTCAAGGACACAAAAATAATTACCTGAGTAAAATAGTCCACTGATGCTAATACAGGAATATTAACTCGATATCTCTACATCCAAACAATCCCTCGCAATCCAGCGGAAGGACGTTGGTGAGTGGTGTTAGGGCACCAGGCTTTTATTTACAAACATTTTAATTCACATGAACACAAAATTATATTTAGACAGGTACACAAACACGCGCACAAATTCATGGCTATCTACGTAATGCAATGAATGATTTTTTTGAGAGAAGATTAAACTATACCGTTTCGATTAAAAAATTTATGGGTTACGTCTGATTTTTTATGTTTATAGATCGTGAGAGGGAAGAAAGAGTACCTAAACGTATCAGTGGCGGTATCTCTCTCCTATTTTAAAATAGGGGATGAACTAAGCTGAAATAATTTCATAAAAATACATACATATATATATATATACTACCTTGATCAAAAAGTTCCCGGAATAACCACCATGTGCCGCTCCCATCGTTCCGATTTGAGTTCTGTTTTTTTGTTAAATTGGTACATCTGTTGTTGATATTCCCTTTAAATCTTAGTGTCATAACTTGACATTTGCAAAAGTTACGTAGCCAAGAGTACATCTATCTCTGTGTGTGTTGGCGATTTTTTACAATTGCAGAAATGGATTTAAATTTGCAACAACGAACTTGTATTAAATTTTGCGTAAAAAACGGATTTAGTGGCGCACGGACGTTGGAAATGTTGGAAAAGTGTTTCGGCAACGATTCTCTAAAAAAAACGGTCGTTTACCAGTGGCACGAGCGGTTCAGAAGTGGTCGTGAGTCAATCGAAGATGATGAACGCAGTGGCAGACCATCGACATCGAAAGTCGGTGAAAAAATTGATAAAGTAAAAGAAATGTTGGTCAATAACCGCAAATTAACCATAAGAGAAATAGCGGAGGACTTGAACATTGCCTATGGATCCGCCCAAGACATTGTGGTTAATGATTTGGGTTTCCGTCGTGTAGCAGCAAAGTTGGTGCCAAAAGACCTCAATTTCATGCAAAAAAGAGACCGTGTTGACGTCGCAAAAGACATGATTTGCGAGGCTGAATCCGATCCCACATTCATCAAAAGGATCATTACTGGAGACGAGACGTGGGTTTATGAGTACGACACGCAATCCAGACATCAGGCAAGTGAATGGCGTTCACCATATGAGCCGAGACCAAAAAAACCACGTCGTTTTCAGTCACAAAAGAAGGCAATGCTGACGGTTTTCATGGATTACAACGGTGTAGTGCATCATGAATTTTTGCCAGAAGGCCAGACAGTAAACAAAGAGTATTATTTGGGCGTTATGAGACGTTTGCGTGAAGCAATTCGCCGAAAGAGACCAGAAATGTGGGCAGAAAACTCGTGGATTTTGCACCATGATAACGCACCGTCGCACAGTGCTATCATTATTCGTAATTTTTTGACGAAAAATGCAACAAATACCATCCAACAGCCACCGAATTCACCTGATTTGGCTCCCTGTGACTTCTTTCTGTTCAATCGAGTTAAAAAACCATTACGGGGAACGCGTTTTAGCAGCCGAGAGGAAGTAATGGAAAAATCGCAGGAAGCACTGATGGACATACCGAAAACCGAATATAAAAAATGTTTCGAGGATTGGATCAAGCGCTGGCATAAGTGTGTTGCAGTCGATGGGGATTACTTTGAAGGGGACAATATAGATTTAGATGAATAAACTTGTATTTTTAATTTTCTGAATAAATTCCGGGAAATTTTTGATCAAGGTAGTATATATATATATATATATATATATATATATATATATATATATATATATATATATATATATATATATATATATATATATATATATATATATATATATATATATATATATATATATATCTCAGCGCCCCTTTAAAAGAACGTAAATCTTTCACCGAATACTTATACACGGCCAAATATTTTTGCTCTTTGGCATGCGACAGAGTGCAAACGCCGAGATGAATCAAATCTCTACTTGGCCCGCAATGGGACGCACGGATTACTTAGTGGCAAATGCGTGGCTGCTTGTAGGATATCGTGAACATGCGCGACTCGAAAATCGAAACATATTAACACACAAGCAAAAAAGAACGCTTCCGGTGAAAATAATTGCCTCATAATTTATATTTTTTTAGTTTTTATGTACATCTGATGACGGTGCAAACAATACACAGGCGCGTATACTGGACGAAATAAAATCCATCCCGTGTAACGCGACGGCCGGCGTGGGTTTAGCGGACGCGCAAAAGTGGCCAAAGTCCATTGTTTCGGCAGATTGGCGCCAGCTCCCAAAACGTGTCCTTAGGGGTTACATCCAATGGCGTGGACTTTTGCGAGTTTCGGCGAATTCCTGCGCAACGCATTTCATTAGCATTGAACGGGAGCGACGGCGGCGGGCACCGCTGTGTCCGGCACCCCCGTCCCTCTCTCCCGTACACGCCACCGACGGTTGACTCGATGTCGTCGCCGTCCATTCAGAAGTCTGGAATTCGGAGCCAAGAGCCGTAAGGGAATTAATTCAGGCGACCGAAATGGCCGGGAGGAATCTCCTATGCAAGAAGTTGCTGCCGAAGCGAAATAGTCTTTTTTTCATTCTCACCGCGCGTTCCGCAGGCAAAATTTCATCGGTTTGACTCGTCTTAAATACGTGGGGGGGCCTGTTCAACGGACTTAATGGGATTTTTTTATTTATAGCGAACACGAAAAATGCTAAGCACTCTCAGTATGGAATACAACGCTCATGATTAAGCTGAGTCAACCTTTTGAAACCGTCCGCATGAATGACTCGTATCGCTGGAAATTTTTATAATCTTATGTGTTAACATACTAATAATAATAACAGCCAAAAGAGACTGGAAAACCTTCTCCCCTCCTGTGAATACGGCACTTGCAACAATGAAAATAGCACTATAACCTTGAAGAATTTCTTCATAAAAGAGACGGCAAAAATACAAGGTAAAATATACTTAGACTAATTCCAAAGAAACTGCGGGAGATGCCGCAACAGTAACTTTAAACGGAGTCATCCGCTATGTGCATTTCAATGCAATAATTTCAGAGTGTAAAAATCATTCGCCTTTTATGAACTAAATTTTCTCATTACAATAGAATTTTTAAGGCAATAAATAGTGCAAAAAGTTGAACGAAATGCCTTTACATCTCTAAAAGTTTAAATTTAAGAAGAATTCGCTAGCAATAAGACTACAGTGCTGCTTCTTTCTTTGAGAGGCATACACAATGTCTCTTTATTTTTTGTTAAAAACGTATTGTCTAAAGTTTACAATGTTCAAGAAAAATAATTTTAATTCAACAATATACTCCTTCATAGATGTTTTCATTTCTATTTGTCCTCTGATTAACTTGAACTCCATTATTTACGGTATTCTACGAAAATGAAATAATGATGAGGCATCAAATTATGAATTCAATTACATAATCATTAGAAATTTATTTTAAAACTTTTTAAGTAATCTCATTAAATTGTACGTCCCTGTTCAAATGTTATTTTTAAATACGATCCAAGGTACGTTGGGACATCTGAAGAGTAAGAATTGTTACTGTGACCATCTCCACAGAAACCCTGTACGCTGGTTCATTACACAAACACATAAAATTCAGGTATTTCCGCGTACCTTAAATTTATGGGTGGCTAAACCTTCATCTATTTATATGAAAATGAATTCAGTCTCCTGTGACTATATATATATATATGTATACACACATATACACATATATATATATATAAACATTCATGCATATATTATTATTATTTTATAATTATAAGGTAATCTACCGGCTAAGGTAGGTTTTGGGATGGACATAACTACCAAATAAATATATTAAGACTCCTAAAAAAAGAGTAAATCTAGTACCCTACTCTACATCAGATCCCTCTTCATCTTTGAGTACTTTCTTCCTCCCTTCATCCCGTCCAACATCCCTATCCTGTTCCTCCCCTTTCCTCGTTTGCCTAACATTCTCCCCTCTATTGCCGTCTTCAAGATTCGACTACCAGTCAATACGCCCCTCATCCATTTTTCCTGCCTCTATAGGATTTCTCCCAACAAACCCCTCTCTTCGCCCACCATACAAAGTACTTCCTCATTTATTTTCTTCTCGGTCCATTTCACCTTCTCCATTCTTCTCCACACCCACATTTCAAAAGCCTCCAATCTACGTCTACCCAACTGCTTCAATGACCACGTTTCCGCGCCGTACATAGCTACGCTCCATATCAAAGTTTTAACGAGTCTTTTCTTGATATCCTTACTCAACGTTCCTATCATAAACTCCCTCCTCCTTGTGATAGCCTTTGCCCAGCGCAATCCTTATCCTTACGTCCCTACTGCTTTGACCGTGTTGGTCAAAACACTTCCGAGATACGTAAACTGTTCTACCTACTCTAGATTTTGCCCTCCTATTTTAAGGTTTAGCTTAGACTTTTTATTTCTGGAAAATCGCACAACATTTGTTTTGATAATATTGATTTTCATCCCATATCTGTCGCACTGAATTTCCCATACACTCAGCAATGCTTGCAACCCCTTGGCTGACTGACAAACCAAAACTTGGTCATCAGCAAACCTAACTAATTTTACGCATTCCCCGCCTACTTTCATTCATACCTCCAGCTCCTCCCATGCCTCTTTAATCATTTCCTCTGCATACAGGTTGAACAGCAACAGTGATAATAGGCAACCCTTCCTTACACCTTTTCCAAACACTGCCCATCCGGACTCCCCGTTCCCCACTCACACCCTGAGCAGTTTGAGACATGTACAGGTTGTGGAAGCCTCCCGACCCTTCAATCTATTCCCATTCTCTTCAATATACCCATTAATTTTTCCAAATTTACTCTATCAAACGCTTTTTCGAAATCTACGAAACAGGCAAATACCTCCTCGTTGTATTCTATATTCCCCTCGATTAATAATCTCATTACTGCAATGTCATGCCGCGTACCTCTCCCCGTCCTAAACCCTAACTGACCATCCCCTAAGTAATCATTTGCCCTCCTCTCTATCCTTTTGTTTATGATCTGCTTTAAGGGATGTTATCCCGAATCCCTCCTGAACAAAAGAATCCGAAAACATGCTCACACTCCCAAACCTTCCTCCACCGCGGAACCCCACCCTCTCTCAATTTGCACAACATACTTCCCGGGCTTAGAATCTATACGATCAATCCTGAAAGACCTCTACCCTATCCTAAAAAATCATAATGCCACCGCCAACCTTTTTCCCAAATGCCCCTCAGTTACTTTCAAACGCCCCGCCAACCTATCCGATCTCCTCAAATCAACAAATCCACTCCTTAAATCCCCAACCCGTCCTAAAACCACTCCAACGCCATGCAATAAACCCAGATGTAAAACATGCCCTATTTTCATAACCAAAATCCCATCCCTCTCCCACCCGCTTTTTAACTCTCTCCCACCAATTCCCTCCTCTACTTGCACTTCTAGCAATGTCGTGTACCTTCTGAAGTGCCAACTTTGCCCTGCCTATTATATTGGGCAAACCACCACACCCCTCAATATCAGAATCAACAACCACCGAGCCTCATGCAAAAACTCTTCCTTAATTGACATGCTCCCTATCCCCAAACACGCCTCCGAACACAACACTCCCTTTGATAAATGCTATAGTGTCCACCATAGCATCCCTCCCACCCTCTGATCCTCCTCTGAAACTGAAAACACTAGAGCAATCCTTCATCTGGCTTTTGGAGTCCTGGAACTGGCCAGGAATCAATATTAGGCACTAATTACCCTGCTCTAATTATATTTTCATCCCCCTTCCACCCCCATCACCTTCTACATTTTCCCCACCCTTCTAACGCTGCCCCTCCAAACCCGTCCCTTCGGAATTCCCTCCCCACCTTCCCCTTCCATCCATCGCTCCAGCCCTCGTATTCCCTTCAGTTCTGTCCCTCTCTTCCTTGATAAAGGTGGCAATGACCACCGAAAATTCAAAAAATAGTGAGTCTCTTTTTTTGGGTGTTTCTGTGTTTTTGTCCGTGTCCACTAGTGCTAAGTGTTATACATTATATATATATATATATATATATATATATATATATATATATATATATATATGATAGCTAAAGACAATCGGGGTCCGCAGGTATTAAGAAGCGAATAGAAGAGAGCCTTGGCAGACCTGAAAAACAACGAGGCACCAGGAGTTGACAAATTAAACGGAAAAATAATCAAGGCTCTCGGGGTCAAAGCGATGGATGCCCTATAAGGAATAATCAAATATAGCTACGACAGTGGAAAGATTCCAGAAGGCTTCGAGAAAAGTATAATGATTACAATACCGAAGAAACCGAAAACAGATAAATGCAAGGAACACAGAATATTGAGTCTGGTGACCTAAGCATCAAAAATCCTTACGCGGATAATTAGCTGAATAATAGAAGGAAAGATAGAAGAAAGCCTCTCAGAAAACGAAATCTGATTCAGAAAAAAACAGAGGCGCAAGAGAGGCGATTCTCAGTTTGAGTTGAGAGTTATGGCCGAAAAATTGAGACACGTAAAAAAGCCATTACATGTGGCATTTGTGGACTAGGAGAAGGCCTTCGAAAACGTCGAATAGAGCAAGATATTTAAGATAATAGAAAGGCTTGGAATGGACTAAGACGATTGAAAAATTATTCATAACCTCTACAAGAATCAGGTTACAACAACGCAAACGAAAAATTGAGGAAAAATAGAAGCCATAATAAACAAAGGAGTAAGACAAGGATGCAACCTCTCACCAGGAATATTCAACGTATACCTGGAAGAGGCAATAAAAGAAACACAAGAATTGGGTATGAAAGGAGTCAAGGTAAATGGAGAAGAAATCAACTGTTCCGGTTTGTAGATGGCATCGCAGTAGTGACGGAAACGCGAGAGGACCTGCAAGCAACTTTAAGTGCTATGGACCAAGTACAGGGGGAATATAGGTAATATGAACATCAACAGGAAGAAAACTAAAATCCTTGTATATGGAAGAGAGAAGCTGATTGCAGATATCATAATTCGAGGGGTGAAACTAGAGCAAGTGGAATCCTTCATCTCCCTGAGCAGCAGCATAACATGGGACGGAAGAAGTTCAATCAACATCAAGCGAAGAATAGCCCAGGCTAAGAACGCATTCATAAAGAAGAGGCAATATCTATTTTCAAAGAACCTAAGGCTGAAAACAAGGAAGCAATCCGTCAAGACTTTTATGTGGAGCATGGGGCTCTATGGTTCCAAGACTTGGAGCATGTGGAAAGTGGACCAGCGAAGAGTAGAAGCTTTTGAAACCTGGAGCTGCAGGAGAATGCTGAAGATTAAATGGACGGACAAAGTATGGAGGGAGGAAGTATAAAGAAGAGCAGAGGAGGATAGGATCATGTGGATAACTCTACGGCAACGAAGAAATAGATGGATTGGATACACAATGAAGCGCAATGGATTGATTAGGAATATGTATAATAGAAGGAAAATAGATGGAAATATTCCACGAGGAAGACAATGACACATGCACATAGGACAAATTAAGAAGGACGTAAAACAAAGAAAGTATCAAGGATTGAGGGAATCAACTTTAAATAGAGTAGAATGGATGCTGCTTGTAGGGTTGAAATATTGATGATATATATATATATATATATATATATATATATATATATATATATATATATATATATAATGTTAGTATTTTTCAGGAACGACAAAACACAATACACGTGACACAAATTTGGTTTAACGAATATTTTGACGGCACAACATTCTATCCCAGTGAAAAAAGTTTTTCTTTGTGATTTGTGCCATCCTTAAATCTATTACAATAATTATATGAAAATATAAGAAGAGGTACTCAGAATTGTATGTTTTGTATTCATAGGAGACAACTACTTCAACAAGGGTAGAACTAGTATAAAGAGGCTTTTCTTTAGCTCGAAAAATATGGTTGTCCCACCAAAATATTCAAACACCAAATTGTGTCCTCTTTTGTATTTTGATCCATCGTATCACCCGACTGTGGTCAGCCGCCCACCCTCGTCGGACATAAACTCCAGGTTACAAAGCAGGGGCATCCTGGTTACTTTTCCACCAGTCAAACATGCCCGGACGAAGAAATGGAGACTTGGCAGAAAATGCGTTCGGGGGAAATTGGGAAGGTTGAGAATGAGAGAGGGGGAGAAATAGAGAAGGTGAGAAAGGAGCATGTGAAAGAAGGATGGGACGAGAAAGGTACGCGGACGGAGAGGAAGGGAATGGAGAGGGCTGGGCGAAGAGGTACAAGAATGAGACCAGGGAATACCGAGATACGGAGAGAGGCAGAATGGATGGAGTCGTAAGAGGGATGGCATTTGAGCGGGGAGATTGCGTGCCGGACAGAAATGAGGGGAGGTCGGGGACGGAAAGTCTAAAAAAAAGAACGGGAGGAGAGGGGCGGAAACACGAGCAAGGGGTGAAGATATGGAAAGTTCAAAGGAGAGAAGGGGAAAAGGTGTGGGAGAGGAGAGAGGGACGGGGAATGTGAAGGCAGAAATGAGGAGACAAGCGCGTGGTGGAAGATATACGGGGAAAATATTTATGGGTCCGAAAATCCCAAACCCCACTAGCGTCGGAAACGGACAGGTGTCGAAATTCAGAATTTCCGAACTTCTGAAGACCTGAAAATCACGCATATAAGGCTACTGGGGGTTAGACGGCTCATCTCGCTTAGAAAAAAATTATCTCTTTACTCGCATACTATCTTAAATGATCTGGGATAAGATCACTTATTATTTATCACCGCATCAAGGTGTGTAAATAAGACAGCAGTTCCAAATACTAATTGCTGGGCTATTGTTTCGGTTATCGCTCGAATTAAGCAATAATTAGTTGACTAAGAATTAATGTATCAGCAATGAAAATAATATAACGACAAGATCGTAACACTTTTTAAGATGCTATAACGCACTCAAGTTTATTTCTGACACAGAGAAAATAATTGCAGACTCATAGCATATAGAAGCACTTGGATCATATGGAAAAAAAGGAATTCAAAAAAATTCACATAAATAATTTTTCTCCCACACAATTATAAATCCTGCCAAACACATCAAAATTCACCATTGATTAATGTAATCATCAATTAGAAAAGATTAATTTTACGCCTCCTTTAATTCGGTAATATATCAAAGAGTAATTTCCTATGCGTTCGTAATTGCAAATCAACTGCTCGGTGTCCCAGCAAATCTAACCTAGTTCCTGTTAGGCGAACACGGCGCAAAAAGAAATATTTTTACATCATTGCAGAAATATAGGACATCCATTGAATACCCAGTCAATGCAGTAAATCCATGTCAAATACCGGCGCGCATGCGGTTACATTTGTCAACAGCAACATTTACGGCTCTTCGAGCTTCACTCGAAAATTCACAGAACTGAGACACATGTTCAGTAAGATGAATTACGATCCTTCAAAACCTTGTCTTCAAACCGATATCCAATACGAAAAACGTACTCCAAACATTTCTCTTCGAGTATGCTACCATGTAAAATTCCATAGGCACTCGCGACTTGAAATGTTACAACTGCAGCCGCTAGGGAAGAGCAGTATATTTTAGTAAAAAGAATAATTTAGGTCTGTTAGAAGAACTTTAAAGCATGCCCATGAACCAAAACTTGGTCGACTTTGGACTCTTCCTCACCTTCGCCTGCGTTGGAGTTTTTCTATCAAATGGTAACCTCCCACCATTATAAAATCAAAGAAATTCACATTTTTACAATTTTCAAGGTTTCGGATGTCCAACTCTAAACCTGTCCAGAGAAGGGTAAAATGAAGGTAAATTAAGGGGAGAGAGGGCGATTCGAACGCACACAAAAGCGGGTTGAGACAAAAGAAAGAGGAGGAAGAAGGAATCTCGAGAATTAAAAATCGCAACGCGATCCGCAAACCGTGAGAGAAGACAATTTAAGCCGTAGAATATTTTTTTATATAAAGGGGACAGAGTCGCTCCGTTGTAATCCTAAACCCACCATCGGACTAGGAAGCGAGTGAGAGGAGGGGGAGGGGAGGGAGAGAGAGAGAGAGCGAGTGATAAAAAGAGAGGGAGGGGCTGGGTCGCGAGTTTCAAGGGGTAGCAGCTCACAGAAGCGGGAGTGGGTGGAGAGGGTTTCCCATTGCGGAATGGGCCTCTTGTTTCTTTTTTCCCTCCAGTGGTTCAAGTGTGGGCCGTCATGTTAAATGTTTGACGCAGAATAATAAAAAAAAGAAAGAACGTGGGTCGGAGGAAGATGAGGCGAAGGGTTATAGTGGGCATTTATAATGGGGTGGGCGGGTTTCGGCGATGGAATATTTTCCTTCCCGTCAGACTGTCGAGGGAGAAAGAGAGCGAGCGAGTTAGGGAGGGAGGCGCGTGGTGATGGAGGGAGGCAGGGGAAAGATGGGGGAGAGGTGTAGAGTTGAGGCCAGGGGGCGAAGGAGGATTTCCTTCCTCTGGTGCAAGGGCGACGAAAGGGACCACTGGAAGGGAGAGGGATTGAAACGCGGTGCGGGGAGACTGGCTTGCTGATAGCGCGGCCCGAAGCAATGGCCTAGAAGGGAGAGGGAGAAAGAGAGAGGTTTTTCCGAGAAGGGGAGAAGGAGGAGAATACGGGGGAGGCTTGGGGTTAGTTGGTTGAGATGGAGTCCGGGGATTCGACATGTGAATAGGGGACGACGGCCAGTGGGCGGGCGGGTGTGGTTGGGGGAAGCGGCGGTTTAGGTGGTGATAGCATAGGCTAAGCAAGGACCGTAATATGGGAGATTCCTCTCTCCCTCGGTAACAAGGGAAAATGGGGAGGCGGAGTAGGACGTCGACGAACCTCTGCCAAGGCAGGAGAGAGAGAGAGCACGGCGTGGTAGCTCCCTAAATTAACGCAAAGGCGGGGAATTAAATTATGCGCTTAATTAGTTGAACGCTCTACCGAAGATAATCAATATCAAAACGCACTCGTGCAAAAATCATCAGTTTTCTGAGGGCTCCGCTTCGGATTTTTGTATCCCGCCACGGGGGGGAAGGGGTAAATTCCGAAATTAATTTATCTGTGCGCTCCATTGGTCCCAGAAGAGCCATGAATTGTGAATCATTCCTTTATTTGATTTAACGCCCCTTGAAAACTCAAGAAACGGATACACAATGGCAACTTCCCCAAGGTGCTTGAAGGATCCAAACTCGAATATCGGTTGAGGATTTCCTTTGATGAAAATAGTTCGGCGTCTAACTATAGGAGTGGGCCTTAATGCAATACATACGTATTAACAATTATTCAAAACATATGATTGAAAAAGCACTTGTTGTATTACTTTTGATTATACCTGTATTAAAAAACGAAGGCAGTTTTGCTAAGCATTGAAAAAAATCGACTGAGTACAAAATGACTATAAAAAGAAATTTATCAATCCTGCGATAAGAGAAATGTACAGAGAGTACCATTTGAAGTTTCCGTTGCTTCTCTTATCGCAGAGGTTTACATTAGTTCATTGAGATCATACCTAATTTCAAGGTACTTCAATTAAGGGGTCTTTCCCTTTAAATTTCGTGATAAAACCTCACCTCAGTAGGAAAACTAACAAAATTAATATAGGCATGCCTTTAAAATTGTTGCGTGGTACATGACGCATATTATTTCTTGAGGCAATTCCAGTGGATAGCTGTTCACGTCAAAATTTTGGGATGAAAATTTTTCCAATGAGACAAACTGAATAACTATTCAAAATAATTAATTTTCCTGGTACTAGGCCAAACCTATCTAGCACCTAAGTAATTTCTATATGGCAGAGGGGTGACACTACACAAAAGCATAGCCAGTCGACGACCTTTACATAGATAATGCATGTCAAAAGCCTCTTTAAGCTCCCCAAAAAACTAACATAAGAATAATTCCGGGAGGTTTTATCGTTCAAAACTCTTAACGGAAATATTTTGAGATGATTTTTCAACATGTCATTCCATTTTTGACCCTAATTAAAAATGACACATTGATTTTGCGCTCCAAATAACGAAATGGGCCAAGTAGCTCTCTCTGGAGGATGTCGTGAACGCCAAGGCAGTGGAACTGAAACGAACAAGAATCTCACTATTCCAAGTCTTAACTTGGACTTCGTGTAGAAAGGAAGATGACTAGCGGTTGTGAGGTATCTTCGCATAAAAAATCAGTCGGTAGAAGACGCATTCTCATCGTAATAGACAAATATCTTGTATTTTAAGGTACCACATTCTAGAATATTGGCATTCATTAGTTTTTCAAATTATATGATGAGTCAAGCGTAAATCACACAGAATATCACGATGGAGTTTTCCATTCCATTTCCATTGGGTTTTCGGGTCGAATCTATTGTTTAAACTGAATGATAATCAAATACAGCTACTCCTTTCTTCGTCGAGAACTTCTATTAGCAATTTAAAGATTGAATTCCTTTTGATTATATACCTAACGTCACACCAAAGTAATAAGTTACCTTACTTAATACTCAGTTATTTTGATAATTTAATATACAAAAAAGTAATCGCAATAAAAAAGGCAATTGAGATAAAAACACAGATTGGTTAGAGTGAATAAACAACTAACACAGAAATATCACAGAAGTTGAGTTAAAAATCAACCAACATATATAAGAAGCAATATAATTGTGATTATTCAGCTAGCAGACTAAATAATGCTTCGGTTCCATGGCGCGCTTTAATGAGAAGCACTCAGTTAAAATGACTTTGATTAGCTATTTGACTCGGATAATTTGATTGCTTTGGCGAAAACGAGGAAATGATGAAACTCATACCCATTAAATATTCTTGGGAATAATGAAAATATTTCTCCACTGAATGAATTTTTTTAAACTTATATTTACACAGAACGCAAATACGTTTGAACAGAACGTTTGATAACTGTATGGGCTCAAGCATTAACAGACAGTTGACAGAAAGAGGGGAAAAAAATGAGACCTCGCAACACCCGGGGCGTAAAAGAAAACAAATAGCAATCGAGAATTAATCAGATCCCCCTCGGAGGAAAAGGGGGGAAGGACTCCAGACGTCTACTGGGAGAGGATTATGGCCACCGCGAAGCACACACACACACACATACATACAGAACAGGGGAGCCAACAACGATCGCTAAAAACTGGGCCGAAATGGACATAAAGATTGGGCGGCTGAGTGAAGAAGCGGAAACGGGAATGCAAGGGCCGAATAAGAAACAGGCGAGTCCAACGCACCGTATCATGCAGAGAGACTTTAGACAACTTAAGCCAAAAGCCGGCGGAGGAAAGAAGCGAGTTTTCACTTCTGCAAAGGGTATTAGAACTCATGTATACATACGCACATGTAAACATGCACATGAAAAGATACCTTAATGAATGCATACATGCACGAATTTATTCATATTCACATACACGTACTCGTGCATAGATACAGGTACGTTTGCGCGCGCGTGCGTGTGTTCGTGAACAATCGACCAACTACGAAGCGTGAAAAACTTTGCGGTAAAAAGTTTAAAGCATTGGCTGAAATAATAAAGAACATTGTTGTGGACTGCAATGCAGATCCAAACACACATACACGTGATCTTTCACGGGACACACATGCAATCACACATGAAGGTATGTGAGCATGTGTATGGTATGAGTACCTTCTTGACAAGCCGAGAATGAAAAAGTGCAGGCGAGCGGAAAAGCGCCGACCCATCAAATGCGACTCTTTTTTTTCAGAAGGGAGCAAATCGGTGGCAGGATCGGTGGAGCTATCAGTCAGGATAGACGTAATAAGGGTTAAGGTCTACTTGTAACAACAGGGCTTGATTCTATCTTCTAGGAAAAGTTAATTTAAGCGCGCGGCCGTATGTATATTAAGGATGATCGAGGCAATGTTGATTTATAGCAAAGAATTCATAACTTTTTATTATTTTCATTATCTTCATCCTTTTTCCGTGGAAATCGAAGGAATTCATCGAAATAAGTATGAAATTCCAGAAAACAGCCAATGCGCAAGTTGCGTTTTAGAATTATGACGTAGCCCAAATAGAAATGTTTTTCGGTTAACTGAGTGCCTTGAAGTATTCAAAATTTCTCTGAAATTAATATACTCCTTATTTTCCCTTCCCAGAAAACATATATTGAATATGCCAAAATGACGGTTGCCATAAGGGATGACCCTAATAAATTACCCTGATGTTTAATATTGAACCTACAACGAATTAATTATACAGAATTAAAATGTTTTTATGCGTGGAGTACAAGCTGTGCCTCTGAAGTGATATTTGATTATTAGTTTTCAATAGTGCATGCTATTTGATTGCAATATATTTTCAATTAAATTACGCGTAGTATATTTTTAATTAAAAATCGTCATATAAAAATATAAGTCGATATACCAGATCCAACTTTTAACTGCGGAATAAAGCGTTCTTTCGCCAGTTTCTATTCGACTATAGCAATTATTCAAATTTCGCGAATGCAGACTGTAGAATGAAATAAACGCTACACCGCATCGAAGTTGTAAATTTATCCCAGCCCTTGCCTAAGTATAACTATTAACGATTGCAAAAGTAATTATTCCACGGAAATATAGTAGGATGAACTCTATTATGAGTCAATGGAATAAATTTATTGCTCGCGAAAATGAACGTGCCCTAGCTCTTGAAACTGATCTATGATAAAGTGAAACACACTATGAAACTAATAGGGCTACTCATTCACAGCGCTATATGCTCCTCTGTAAATGTCGACCACGTATCCCCTTCGAGGGATAATAAACGATTCCGAAATCTTGAAATGTAATGAAATAATTGACTTTGTAATTCCACACACTTTATTTAAAAACACACGACCCAGGTTTCGACGTTGAACGTCATCATCAGGTGGTCCTCATAGAAGCACGCTGGCTATATATACCTTCTGATCATAGGAGCCAGGATATATATAGCCAGCGTGCTTCTATGAGGACCACCTGATGATGACGTTCAACGTCGAAACCTGGGTCGTGTGTTTTTAAATAAAGTGTGTGGAATTACAAAGTCAATTATTTCATTACATTTCAATATGTTATGCAAATTCCACAAAGTTACGCCTGAGACAACAAATTTGATTCCGAAATCTGTTGATTTTGGAAACTGATTTTGGAGAAAGTGAAATAACAGAGGGTTAAGAGGGACCCTCATTCAGAGTACGATATATTCCAGTGTAAATGTCAACCAGCTCTCCGTCGTTTCGTTCTGGTATGTGGCGCTCTCAAGGCAGGCTTAAATTAAAGGTATGCCAAACGAAGGACTCCGAGCAGAGGACGGAAAGAGAGGAATTGAGTCAATAAAACCCCTTCCATTTAACCTACGTGATAATCCTGCCTTTCTTCTCTTGGGATGTCAAAGATAAATCTGCGTGTCGAAATCACCAAAAGGTTTACCATAAGATTCATAGTACGTCAATGCTTAACGTCCTTTCCTTCCACCGGCACAAGGAAAAGGCTTATGGAGTACTACTTGCAGTCACTTAAAATCTTTTGAGAATAATAAAAAGTGTATGTGTTGCTGATGCAAATTATCTAACGGTTCTGATTTTTTTATCCTATATCAAAGAATTTTTGCCCGAATTTTTTTTTTAATTTCATTTACTTTAATCCAGAAAATAAAGAAAGGAATTTAAAGCATATTTTGTTCCACACTGGCCTTAGTGAAAGGTTCCCAATCAACTGCCAATAAATTACCTGCACACAGTCGCATATTAAACAATATAATTTGAAAAAATAAATATTTTTGATTTAGACATTCCATGATTCAAACGCTTATCAGGAATTATGTCCCCCCCATGCTCTTAAATCATTACCGATATATTAAAAAACTGGAAATTTACCAAATACGCACAGGTGAGCAGAGGGTCGGAGAGGGAGAAAGTTATTACGCATTCAACTTACAAATACGAAATGTTCACTCTTTAGGAACGTATCGTCGATCAGTTTTCATTAAACGGGTGCTAGGCGACCCGTTCCACTCCAGCTAATTTCGCTCTTACAATTAGTTTTGAAATAGTACAGGTCGTCGGAGCAGCTTCAACTTGGAACATCTTTCCTTTCCTTTACCCGTTCCCTCGCCCTGCACTTTCCCCATCCCATAACTCTGCTGGAGAGACGGACTTTGCAGGGCTCATCGCATAACTTCGTTCCGCGGTAAGGGATGGCCAAATTGCCTCCTGCCGCGAGTGTGTTTATCGCGCAAGGGAGAAGATTGGAGGATGAGCGGTTGGAGGAGGAGGCGTGCGGGAGAGTGGGATGAAGGGCGACCGTGGGATGTGAACTACGGCGTCAGGGGAGCGGTTGGAGTGTTTAAGGTCGACTGTTCGAGGCAGGTGTGGACCGAAAAGGTTTACAGGCATTGGAGCCTGCTGGGAGGGGAATGAGGTGGAAGAGGGGGTATATTAGCAGCACATAGTTTAGGGTTTCGTCAAAACATAAATCCATTAGTACCGAACATAAAGGGAGTGAGGAAATGAATGGGGAATGGGATTGGAGGAAGTACGGCGGGTGAGGTGCGGATAAATTTGTGCGCCTGGAACCGTGAGCACCCACTACTGTATACCGCTAGCTTCATCTCTCCTCCGAGTCACTCTCCTGCCCCCCACCCCCCGTATAGCACCCAAAGGAAGGTTTACATGGCAAATAGTCCCTCAAGGGAAAGAATGAAGGGTGTGGGAAGAGATGAGGAAAAGTAAAGAGAGTGAAAGAGAGAGAGAGAGAAAGACCCTTTACCCGCTGCCGACACCGCCTTCCTCAACATGCAAGGAGTGCGGAGTGGAAGTGTAGTTGAAGGAACAAAGTTGGACGAATGATGAACATTTCGTCATCTCCCCGCAGACAACGAACGAACTCTGATAAGATCTTGCTTCTCCGGGTGGGAGGAGGGTGCGGGGGGGGTGGTACTGAAAGGGGTGAGGAGAGTGGAGTGAAGCATCCCGGCTTCCGTGAAGTGGGAATAGGGAGGAAGGCTAGTGGGGGGGGGGGGGTGGATGAATGAGGATTGAGATGGAAAAGTGAAGAGGACGACGAGAAAGGGGGGCAGGCGGGGAGGTTCGGTTGTGGAATGGTGAGGGGATGAAAGGCGAGTTTTGGGGGTGGAAGACAGCCGGTGTGTGCGTGCGTGGGATTGCGGAGATGATGAAAAGACGAAAGAGATCGCGGTGGTGGGGGTGGAGGGAGAGGAGATAGCATTTTCCAAAAGAATGAAGGAGATAGATGCTCAGATAAATAACGCTCCTCACATTCTCCTCCGATCTCCTTTCCCAACCCCCTCCAGGCTACTTCCCAGCCCCCGGTGTCCGTCTGTGTGTCCCTCTTTTCCGGGCATTGGGGGGACACCAGGGAGAGCGGGATTCCAATATGGAAGGGGGTGGAGGTTGAAGGGGAGGGCGTCGGGGAATGGCTTGAGAGAATAGAGTTCGGGGAACCGAGGAAGGCAGAGATCGATTCTTTGAAAATATCCCCTCCTATCCAGTGTTTTCATGTTTCCCGGCAAATATTTTCCCCTTTCCCCTCCCTATAAGAGGGTTTAGGAGTAGGGCTCATCGAAAGATCGCAAAACGACGGTCCTAAACAAGCAGCGAGGGGCACGGCTGCGGGAGGGAGTGAGGGTGGGAGGTAAAGTGGGGAAAATGAGGTCCCATTCGTTCATTATCCCCTCAAAATAAAATTGACGATTCATGCCGATGGTGACGTCTGAGATGCAAAAAACAAGATACATCCGATTTCCCAATTTCCATAAATGAGTCCCTCGGGTGACGACGGCCGTTGTCCTTCCGTCGCCATTACTGGAGATTAATCGAGAGAAGTGCGACGGCACATTCCATTGGCACTGTGGATTGATGGCCGCGCCACTGTAGCGGGTCAATGTTCCGCGTTGGCAAACAGTCGAGGGTAATGTCTCAGGATACACGCGAAGGGCATGAAATATAGCAAAATTATTTTCATGAACACCGAGCCATCACGTCGCCGAAAACAGATTTTGTCCGTGGCCCGGCGACCTAAGCGCTTTGTTTCCGGCTCTTCCGGCCATCTCCACGGTCTTTTCCGCCTCCTTTGCACCGTGATACACCGACCTCCTCCATCCTCCATCCTCACTACCACCACCGACCGACCACACGCTTTGAAGCAGTAGCGCATTAAGGACGGCAAAGCAGTATGCCTCCTCCGCCTCACTGCCCAAGAATTTTTCGATTAAACCCCACCCCCTTACGGCAGCCACGTTTTGAGGCTTCCAACCAACGTCTACCGTATCGTTATATAAAAAAGTCACAGAGTTTTCGAAGTCATGAAGAGGAAAATTAATAATCACACAAATTATAAAAAACATAGCACTCGTTCGCATTTGCCCTAGGCGATATGGAAGAGTCAAAATATGAGGACGTTCAAATTTAATGAATCTCACATTTCGACGAACTTTACTGTCTTTAATTCACTTTAATGCACGTCTTATAATACAGTTCAACTGAACTTATATGGACAAATTGGAGGAATTACGGCCGCAGTGACCTTTTTTCAGAGAGATTGAAAGACAAATGTATCGTGAAAATCTCTAAAAGAGAACCTAAAAACTCTTCACACAAAAATAAATAAAAGATGTTTAGCACGGAAAAAGCTGTGCATATGACCTAGTTTTACCATTTTTTGGTTTGTGCTCATGTATCACTCGGTTAATATGCAATTTCATGAATAAAATTAATCTGAAGCCGTAGAATTCGCATAAAATTTAAAATCATAATACTCACTATCAAAAGTTAATTGCACGGCAATGATAATTCTCATCTAACGACTCAGCGAGAAAAAATGTTTAAATAAAATATGAAAAAACTTTCATGAATGTTCGTTGCTCGCTTATTCTTTGTTAATTTGAGGTGAAATTCAGGACGGACTCAATGACTAAGTTGAACAGAAATAAAAACGATAAAGCGCCCATATGCCCGAGTTTCTATGCCCCCAAGCAAAACAATTTTCATGTGACCATAACGAAGCATCAGTTTCCCTTCAATTTATTTTTGCACGGCTATTGAAATATTTACTCAAGGTGGCTTATAATGAAATTAATTGAAGCCTTGCACGCAAGAATCATTGGCCAATCAATTTGTATTGCTTAACCGTAAAAATATTAGTGCCCAAGATTTTACACAGTACAACCAGCTTCATCAAACTTTTCACAGCCCCTTTGGTCAAAGCTAATATTTTAAAGTAGAACACTTGTTACAGGACTATGGTTCAAAACAATGTCCTGTACCCTAATCCTACCTACCTAAAGTCCTAAATCATTAAAAACAAGATTACCTTGATATATTAACTCTTTATCACATACGTACTGCGTACGTTTAAAAGAGCCGCATATTCAAAGTATAAACCTGTAACGGATATTTATAAACCACTCGTTCGGATAGGGTTGATTTCTTCGAAATGCTACACGATTTTTTATTTTATATTTGAACAAAAGGTGGTTCAAAATGTAAAGTAATTTTGAGGGAAAAGAACCTGCCTTCATTCTCATAGTGATAATTTCATAGATTTCCCACCCTAAGCACTTATCGCCTAACTCCAAGGTTCTCACTCTGTTTAATATCTTGCGCTATATTACTTGCCGCTTTTTTTCTCGGTTACAATCCTTGTACGTGGCGGCTCCATTACTATCATGCAGCCTCATTTTCACGGGAGCCTTTTCTCAAGCCTAAATGGTCAAAAAATGTTTCAAGTCTCTTTACTAAAGCATAAAATTACGAAGGTAGATAACATGGCCGTGAATTTTACTCGGTATTCTCACTTTTGCCAAACGAGAAGGGTTTAATAATTAAGCTTAGTCGCAGATAGGAGAGAAAATAAGAGCACGCCCATAGCTAAGCCTCATGGCATCTAGGGCGGCGGGACCAGTTCCTTTCCAGCTTCAGTTTGGCGGTGGATGTTTGGTGACCAGAAAATCGAACCGTGCGCATTTTTCTATGGATATATCCAAATGCATCACCCAGCTCACGTGTCCGAAATCCGAACGCTTTACACAACTATATCACCCGCAGTCGCCAATAAAATGCGTTTATACGGTTAAAATGTGACATTTAAAGACCTAAACTTTAAAAAAAATACTAACACAGATTAAACAATCAATGGAGACTGAGAAAATTTGCTGTGACCATTTGATCTCGCCACGATGTCGGGGACGCAGTACGCGTTATCGACTTTCTCTCTCTTCCGGGTAAGTTCCTCATACAGTTTTTTTCATCAAATGTGGAGGGAAGGCATATGGTAGCATGTGGTCATGCATTCTGTGTATCACTTCAAAAAAGCAGGCGAAAGCGTGACTACGGTGTCTGCACCAGCCTTTACACATCAACCTGAATTTGCAAAATTTTCCAGATCTTCCGAAAGTTCCCTTTGTGTAAAATAACGTCCGCCCCCTTATTTTGGATAACAGCCGACCTAGAATGGCCGTTCGACGTTTTTAACGACAGAAACTTTTATTGTAATGGCGCATTGTCATAAATTACAATGTTAATGAGGTTATTTTTTATTTAATATTTTAAATAAAGAGGAATGTTTCAACATTTATCCCTGCGGTGTGTTGCCGAGTTATTGAAAAGCAAAAACTGAACTGCAAAAGAATGTAAAAATTTCTAAAAATTTTTCCCAGAGACAGTTACATAAATACTAGTAATATAGTGTAAGGATACATAAATAATGCCTGGCAAAAATTTAAGATGTAATATATCTAATTAAAAAACCCCCTTAAAAACATCTGAACGCATTTTAAAAATTTATGAATGACACTTAGTAAAACGTAGACAAGTACAATGTGTTGCTCAAGTGCAAGTGCAGAGTGTCACTTGCATTATGAACCTTTTCAGTATACTACAGATACAGGAAACATAGATGTAAATTTTGTGATATGGATGACTAATACCGGGTGTGTGTTTATATATATATATATATATATATATATATATATATATATATATATATATATATATATATATAATTTTATAGTAATAAATATATGTAATTTTTTAAGATCTAAAACTGTTAATATATTTTGTTGCGTAGGAATATTGTCCAAATTTTTAAAAATATATCGAATTCGAATATTTAAATATGTTTCCAAACTTGTCGAGGATATACTTAGTCTTACAGTTATTTCTATTTCTCAAATATTGCTTGAAATTTAAAAAATTGTAAAATACCTAGCTTCTGCAAACAGATGGCAAAGGACTTCTTGTTTGAGCTTGCTCCGACGTCATGGGCATTTATGTATATTCCTTTGCTTGCCCTCTGCTCTCCACTTGATGCGACTGAAAGGCAAGAGTAATAACATTTTTAAAAGAAACACTTTCAATTTAATTTTACCTAAACCCCAATTCAGCAAAGGTTAGGCCTCCACTTTGGTATGAAAGTCACACGAATCAGCTTAAGTTACAGCCCTAAATGGAAGAAAAACTCATAATCCTAACACCAACGAGGATTACCGAGATGAAACATTACTTTGTCTCGAATGAGACTGAAGAATTGTTTAGGTAGGGTTCTACGAGTACTATTACCCCTGGGCAAAACCCAAGTAAAAATATTTTTCGATGTGCCAACAAAAATATGCTTCTTGAACTCTCAAAGATTTGAGGACGTATCTTAATCATTTGGACTTTCTGTAAATCAAATAAAAACATTATACTGTTTCAAAATACCAGTCGATTTATTTACCATTATCTTAATTTATCTGTGCGACCAAAATTTCTTTCTTATCATATTTATGAAGAAATCCGCATCCCCCTCTCAGCTTCTGTGATTACATCCTATCATATTTGGCATGCATAAAAGCAAATTTTATTGTGCACGAATGCATTCCGTGCATAACCTCAAATGTCAAGTACATTCCAAATTCATTTGCGCCTAAACTCAGTTCAACAGATACGGAATAAAAACTATTTTATAAAATATTTAGTAAACTGAAATTGGAATTCCGTTCATCAATTAAAAAATATGTTTGTAATACATGCATATCATTACATTAAAGTTCACAAAAAATTTAATTTTTCATTTCTACCGAGCTATGGCATTTCATTTTACTTCTTCACTGAGTCTCTTTTGGTATTGCAGATATAAGAAAATTACAGTACCAAAGATATTAAAAGGAATTCTATTGAAATAAAAATAATGCCTGTGAGAAAAGGACGAGTCATATATGCAGGTTTCAAATTACGGGTACTTGCAATTGTATATCTTCCTAAATCTCTAAAGCAGTTATTCTGTAATTTAACTCCATTTTCCTATACGCTACATTCGGTACTTTCCGTCGCTCATTTGGTCGAAAAAACCTGGCTCTCTTGCATCCTCTTTCCCGATAACCAAGCATTATCTCTTCTATAAAGCCTCCCAGCATCCAACTACTTCTCAACATCTCCTCACTCACCATTTCTGCTTTCTTAGAATTTCCCTCGATGATTTTTTTTCTTCCTCAAAACAAATCTTTTGTCTTCCTCCCTGTCTTACTTATTTTCTCAATCCCTTATCTCAAAAAAACTCCATTCTAGACTCATCCTCGAGGAAGAGATTCCGTAACCACATAATTCAATTTCATTCCAATATATTCACTCGATTCTTATTTATGTAGTGTTGTATGTACGTCATAATAAAAACCATGCATAAACTAATTGGGGAATTGTAATGGTTGTTCGCCTATTCGAAAAGGTTTTAGTTTAATTTTTTAGTATCAAACGCTATATGAGGGAAAGAAAGAACGAATCGTTATGGATGTATCCTTGTTTATTGATATGTATCCTTAATTAGGTTTAAACATGCGCTTTTTAGCTGCCCATAAACACTTGTTAAGTAATAATCAATAGCCCTATGAAACTTTTTGATATATAATAACAGTAAAAATATATGGAATAAAATACACGGGTATACGAAGTATTAGTATTTAATTCCAATATCGGCAACCCCTATTAGTAACAACTATACCTGACTACTATAGTATAGTAGCAACTATACTGTGACTACTGTTACAAACAAAGATATGAGTACAAAAAAATGCGTAGAAAAATATAAAGAGGGTCAGTGGTTAACAAAAGAGAAAAAGTAAGAAGCCTGCGTGGTACGGAGTGATTTAAAAATCTTTGAATAAAGAGGAACGACACTCAACGAAAGACAACCGCGGTCTGAATGGAGGCACTAAAAAAAATCCCGAGGGTTTGCTATCCAGGCATCAAGAACTTCCCAGAAAATTCCATTCTTTTCCAGAGGAATGCTCCACGAAAATATTTTCAAAAGGAATGATTTACGTGCCGTTAGATTCGCATTAAGAATATATTGGTATCATCAATCGAATAAAATCATAAAAAAACACTCTACGGCACAATTAAGCCATTCGTGGGAAATTAGGGTCGGGAGGAAAAAAGAAAACACCGAACAACACCTTCCTTTCAGGCAATGCACAGAATTTAACCCATGAATGATTATGGATATACATGGTGTACAGACCTGCACCCATCAGAGAATTCGCAAGGCACACAATTCTTACTAAACATTGAAATATTGTAGAACTCGAAATACGCATGTGCCTTCAAATCACAGCGTGACATCAAAAGATCAATCTTTGGACCCATAAAAGGATCCAACGTATTCGGAACTATAAAAGAACTTGCGAGAGGCAAATGATGAAATCTCAGCAATTTCATGACCGAACATAAATGTTGTACCATCTGGTACAGCATAAAAAAACAAATATTTAAGATGTTATCAATGGCCCAGATATTGATTTGACGAACGCTGCTTTTTCTGATCCTCCCCGAAACGAATTAAATAATGCCAGGAACTAAGAATAGATACGAAACAGATCGTAACAACTAGGATGAAAGATGAAATTTAAAAAATACTAGCTAGAACTTCTAAAGGAATGAAATAAGATGCATTTCTAATTACAAAAGTGTCATAGTCTTAACGATTTCACTCGGAGAAAGAGGGATCAATAAGATGAATTAGGAAAATTAAGGATTTTATGGCCATAGGTATAAAAATTCAACGGCAATGATATATGGAACTAAACACGATTAAAATTCAAGATAAGTTAAGTTTAAGTAAGAAGGTATCACAGCTACTCGGGTATCATCAGTAAAAAAGTGATGTAATTGTTAGGATGCATAAGAAAAGTTCTGGCACCGCCAGGATTGCCAAAAGAAATATTTTACTCATCCCATCACATCTCAAAATGACAAGCATCATTCCTTCGTAAAAAAATGTCAAAAAACTATCTTTTTAGAGTGCGCGATAAATTTCATGCTTCTTCGAAAACGGCAAATTTCCATATATTAAAGAGATTTTTTGAAGTATCACAGGGCAGCAAGCAACTTAAAACGAAGAGAATAGCTAGAACCTAAACCGTGCCAGCAAAAGAAAAGTAATAGGTGAGAACACAGCCATGACTTAGATATCACAAACACAATAGCCAGAGTGATATTAAAGGAGAAGTAAGCTGTTAGGGACAAAAATAAAAAGAAATCGTAACTAAGCAAAGAGGTAGAGAATAAAAAAAGAGCAAGAGAAGGACCCTATAATGAGAGGAGAGTGATACTGAGATGCCTCTGATTGAGTAGGAAGCAATACGCATTACAAAGAAGAGGAAAAAATATTCAACAATGCCAAGACAGAATCAAAAGCTTAAAAAATGACGTTGAAGTGGAAAATGAAAAAGATAAAAGACATGCTCCCTCCATCAACGGGACCTGAAAGCAATATTCAATTCCAGTCCATAATTTTTCGTTTCACTAAAACGTAAAGAATGACTGATCAGGTCGGGAAAAACGTAGTTTTCGTGAAGCATTGAACGGCAGGATCACAGAAAAGGAATAAGGAAGTTCAAATAGTGTGAATCCTAGTCGGTCGAGATACCTTTAAATACCACAGCACGACTTAAATGTTCTAGTGCACCATGGCAACGTATGCTATTACGTCAAGCTTATGAGACTATTTTATGACGGCGATGAAAATAGCTATGATACTTCAGGAAATAAAAAGATTATAGCAAGAAGGTGTATTCATATGCAGAGGTGACATTTCGATGCTTTTATATAGGTACTTTAGGAGAAATGCATAACTTTAATATTCGATGTGACTTCGTTCAAAATGATCAATTAGGGTTATCTCTTGTGCGTACAGCAAAAGTCAAAGATGCACACTTCCATGTGTACCAAGAAAATAAATATCTATTGATTCAGTGCTAGGAAATAAAAAGGGAATTTTTTTGAGAACATGGCCTGGGGCAGGTACTGAGTACTAGCGTGAAGATATCTCTAATGTATTCGTGTATTCCAAGAAATATCTACTTAAATGGGAAGAAATAAAAAGATTTTGTCAGCACTTCTTCAGAAGACGAGGCAAGTTTAAAGAAGACTGGATTTTAAATCAATTTAGCATAGAAATCCAAAATAGAGGAAGCACATGATGGTAAAATCAAGCTTTGTAAATAAAACTCTATTATGTAGGTAAAATCAAATTAACTTTTTTACAAGTTTCGTAGCGTTTCTTTTTGATGCGCAATGAAAATCACAAATAAACCTGTATCCAGACACGACAAATATAAAGAAAACTTGAGCGAGAGTGAACAAATTGTACGGCAATTGATTCAATGAACAAAGCCAATCCATATTTCCCCGAGTTAACAGACTTATGTTAAATTTTACTGTATTATGTACCCGCGTAATTTTCGTAAAGATTTCAAAAACAATTTTGAAAGAGCAATATATGAAAAATTACTCTAAAGTGATAAGAATTTAGTGATCTTAAAGAACATGCCATATCCCTTTAGCTTTATAAGCCTAGGGTTTATTGTGAGAAGTTAAAAAATGAATTGAGTAATCTTTAAGCACGGAGAATACAGTAAATTTATCGATTTGATAACTCTCATCAACCTTAGAGTTTATATAGTGTAAGAGTATCTACAACTACAACTACCTTACACGCATTGTCCCCAAAAGTATAGTTCCAGGACGTTTTGACTCCGGAGAAAAGAAATTCCAAAGATCTGGTTCATATAAAAACCACCTATGATCACATTTTATGCCTCCTATTTGGAGCTTTAAAACTCTAACAATGTACTTGTAAATGTCTCTCTCGGGAACAGGAAAGAAACAAGTAAGGCCATTTCCGAAGAAAACGCTTCAATGGCTCGGTGCCTGAAAGCGAGCTTCTTCCGAGTAATCATTCCTCAGGGGTTTTTTTTTTCGCTTCGCTTTCATTCGACTTCATTTTGCTCATGGTGGTTTTCAGCCTTTTCCGATATCGTGAAAGACGAGAGAATGATTTTGCAAATCGTTCGCAAACTGGGTAGGAACAATCATGTACTTGGATAGATAAAAAAATCAAAATAAATATTGCACTTTTTGGCATAGCGGTTAACGGTTAATCATTGATTTGCCTTAAACCAGATAGAATACATACTTTCCAACGCAATACATACTACTACTTAGCTACTAGTAACTCACCTTAAGATAGTCCATGGTTATATTCACAAAGCCATAAGTATTCTATTAATCATTTGATATTGACTTCAATCAAGTCCATCCTTTAATTACACAAATCTATGATGGACATACTAAGTGCGCAAAACTAGAAGTTATCCAGTACCCTACTAGCTTAATTAATTTAATTAAAAATAAATTGAAAAATGGCAAGGCTGGTGCGCAGTTTGTAAGTGCAGTGCAAATAAATACGTTACCTTTAGTTTAAGATTGATGTGGCTAGTCCAATGGAACAAGTTGATTTGCAAAAACAACTTTACACATAATGAAATAAGGACAGTTTGCACTTTTCCACAGTTTATTTAACGTACGACGCGTTTCAACTCACAGAGTCGCGTCGTAAGTTAAAGAAACTGTGGAAAAGTGCAAACTGTCCTTATTTCATCATGATGAACTTCCACGACTTCAAGCCTGAATCTGTTGAACTTAACTTTACACATAATACTTTTGAATGAAAATATGCATATATATTAAGGTACTATGATCCGATATCATACCTAATGTATATTTTTAACGCTGAGATTGTGTTTCGCCTATTTTGAATCCCTCAGTGAATATAAGCAAAAAGAACGAAATCATTTTTAGTCTCGTGAAAATTACTGAACAACCACTTAAGGCTTAATTTATTAGTTTTAGGTTTATCATATATCAAAAGGTGAAGGTAATCATAACTTAAAACAATGTCAGGTTCTGTTGATTGGACAACATGGACACTAGAATTGCCAGAACGCATTAATTTAGAATTAACATTCATATCTTGAATTTAACGTATATATATATATATATATATATATATATATATATATATATATATATATATATATATAGCGGCACAATAATGGGCTGACATAATATAACACAAATAGAAAAGAATAGACACATTTATAAGAACACTCACACGGTAAATTGTTCGAGCTTTCGGCCCTCTCAGAGGCCTTCTTCAAGAGAGACTGAAAATATGCTATTGCTGAGGAGAGGGGAAAGAGCTATGGGCGTGGAGGGGAGGTGTGGAGGGAATGCTGGGAGGGAAATTAAATATGGCGGTTTAGGGTGGGAATTTTAAAGGAACGGAAGGATAGTATGTAGGCGGATTCACGAGTTCTCACCTCTATGTTGGTGGCTGAATCAGGTAGGCATTCTAGGATGCTTAGAGCAAAACACTGGTCGAATGAAAGGTTGTGGGAAATTGCGTGTGAAGGGATAGGAAGAGAAGAGAGTGAGGCAGAATTGCAGGAGTACCGGTGATTATTCATTCGGATGGATAAGGGGGTAATGCATTCACCTATGTAAAAGGAAGTGCAATGCTTGCATGATAAAAGATAAATAATATTTTTTGAGAGGCAACTAGCGTGGGAACGAGGTGAGGGGGCTATGAGGGGATGTAGGGAGAGGGGAGTAGGCATAATAAGAGGACAGGTTTTACATCGGGGGCGGTTGCAAGTTGGGGAAATATTGGGAAATTTGTCACGGGGGGGCGCCAAAGGGTTGGTGGATCTCAGAAGGTTTTTGAGATTGGCGGGTCGTCTGTATGCGATAGATGGGCATTGGGGTAGTAAGGATGAGGTCGCGTCATTGTCATGTAAAATTGGAAACAGTTCTTTAAGGAGGGTTTTCAGTCTGTGTGATCCGGGGTAATAGGTGGTGCAAAGGTTGAGTCCTGCGTCAGATGTGGGCTTGTTATTGTGTGGTGTGTTTGGTCGGGTGGAACGGTGGATTTTATTTCGTAGTAACTTTTCTGGGTAACCGCGTTTGAGGAGTGCAAGGTGTAGATTGGCAAGGTATTTGTTGAGAGTGGCTGTGGTGTTGCAAATTCGGTGTCCGCGGATAGAGAGAGAGTTAGGAATCGAGCGTTTCGTGTGTTGAGGGTGACAGCTTGTGTGGTGTAGGTATTGCTGATGGTTAGTGGCTTTGATGTGTACTGAAGTAGTGAATTTGTTGTTTTGAAGTGAGATGTCTGTGTCAAGAAAGGTGATGGTGGAGTCTGAAATGGAAGAGGTGAATTTAACAGTGAAAGATGAATTTAAAGCGGATAAGAAATTGTTGAGAGAATCAGAGCCATGTGTCCAGAGAATAAAAATATCGTCTATGTAGCGGACCCAGAAAAGAGGTTGAAGGGGTTGCTGTGACAGGAAAGTCTCTTCGAGATGGCCCATGAAGAGATTGGTGATGGTGCCATCCTCGTTCCCATCGCTGTGCCTTTTGTCTGTATGTAAAAACAATTTTGGAAAGTGAATGCATTTTTAGTTAGGACGAAAGTGGCAAGATTGAGGAGAAATTCCGTTGGGGGGCGCTGGGGTAGGGGGCGTAGAGAGAGATAATGCCAGAGGGAGGATAAACCTTCTGCATGGGGAATAGAAGTGTAAAGTGAGGTAACGTCGATGGTGGCCATAAGTAGGTTGGGTGTGGAGGGAATAGAGACGGAATTTAGACGGTCGAGGAAGTGGTACGTGTCTTTGGTGAAGGAGGGCAAGGAGAGTACAAGTGGTTGTAGGTGGTGGTCAAGGAATGCGGAGATTCTTTCGGTGGGAGAATTGTAACTGGAAACTATAGGACGACAGGGGATGTTGGGTTTCCCAAACCCCAGAACACCCCAGTTTTATCTCCTCCCAAAAATACACAAACCCAAACTTCCAAATCTGAATCTTCCAAAATGATCCAAATATTAAAAAATAGGCAAAAAGAGGAGAAATTAACGCACTTCTATGCCTAAAAAGATAAACTTATTTATCATCCTATTTTCTTGAAAACTATTCACACTTAATGGAAAACTGAAACTCCCTTAAAATGTCTGATACTCCACACACCTAGGTACCCATCTCATAAATTAAGAGTAGACCAAGATATGGAAATTCAAAAATTGTTAGCCAGGTTCAAAAAAGGTCACACAGGTCGGAATTTATAAAATTTCACCAAAGTTATTTGGGAAAAAATAAAGACCAATTATATTGACCATAGTGGCTTTGCCATGTAATTAATTTTCAACTAAATTTTTGTATCGGATTTTTCCCCCCACAGATATGGGTACGTCGAAATTAATAAAAACAGGACTTTAAAGAACTACACTAAAAAGACACAATATTCTTTTAATTGAGCATACTTCCAGTGTAATGGTTATTTTTAAAATAAAATGGAAAAAGCTGCCTCCCTTACTCCTGTGATTAGTCAGCATATAGTTGGAGAATTACGAAAAAAAGATTAAAACTTCTATCGACATAGGCAATCAATATGGCTAAAATGCGTTTATGAGGTAGTTCGATTATACTTTGGCAAAACGGAAAGGACCTAACTCACTGGACAGTTTTTTAAACAAATAAATAGCATCCCACAATCCATTTCGCGAGAGAGACAAGACAGCTACCTACCATGTAAAAGGCAGCCATCTACCATGTCTTTCATTTTGGCGGAAAGGAGAGGCGAAGGCATTCATTGTCATTAAGTTTCCCGATAGAAGACTTTCACAGATGGCTCTTTGAACGCACACCATCACCATAACCCTAAACAGAAGGCTTTGGTTATTAAAGCATTTTTGATCGCGCTCGTAAAGTTTCTGGTCCTTACTTCGTATCAGAAGAAATTTGGCACCTTGTAAAAAAAGCATTGAAGGAAAATGTATGCAAATGGATAAGAATTTACACAAAAAAATGATAATATTGAGGCAACTCTGAGATAAATACTGCTACATTATATCATGTGATCAAAATATGGCATTGGAATAATTATTAATGGTAATCTATCAGTTTAGGTAGTCTTTGGCTCGATACAAATAGTAGAAACCTATACTTTTAAAACCCTCAAACAAAACAAGACACAACAAACAAAACAAGACATAACAAAACGCAACAATCTTCAGTACAGAAAAAATGTACTCCAATTCCACGTACTTTTTGCGTCCCTTCATTCTGTACAACATGATTTTACCGCTCCTCTCTTTAAACTCGTTTGCCTAATATTCTCCCTTTTACCACGATCTTCTTTTATTCACCAACCTAAAGGCCCTGACAATTATCATGCCTTCTTTGAATTCTTTTCTAAAGTATTCTTTCTTCCTCCATCATGTCTAATATATTTTATTTTCATTCTTTCTATTTTATTTTTTTATTCTTCCTCATAACCAAATCTCAAAAGCCCTGAATTTACTCTTACATGTATCGCTACGAAGACCAGCTTCCGTGCCATACAAATCAAACTACAAATCACAGTTTATCACGATCCTTTACTTTCAATCCTTATCTCAGGTCCCTGTCATTATCTCTGTGGAGGCCTCTTCGACTAATACATTTCTTCTTGTTGTGTTGCTACTACTTTCAACTTTTTAGTCAAAAACAACTTCATGAGCAGGTAACCTATTCCATCTACTGAACTTTTTACCCAAAAAGTGGGCTTTCTCGCAAAAAATACAGTAAGGTATTCTTCTGAAGTTTTTCCTATCAGTACCCATTACGTTTATATACTCAAACTTATCCTCATCTTTATAATAATCATTTTCCCTCTTCTTCATCCTTATTTTGGTGACACTAAGATTATCTTAGCTACTCCCGAAATCTAACTTAACGTCCTATAGTTCTAAAACTCGGGCGTTTTTCCCTTTTCGAGAAAGGAATGAATTGTGATGGCACGAAGTCATTCGACCAAATGTCTCCCTCACAAATGGTATGGATGACCTCATAAAAACTCTCCCTTATACGTTCTCCTAAATCCTTAAGTATTGCCGAAGCGATTTTATCCACCAATAACCTCTGCTTGATTTCATTTTCTTTAATATTTATATCTTTAGTATTTAAATGCATGCTCTTCCACTAACCTTATGTGTTTTGTTATAATAACACATTCTTCCCGAATGACCTCATTCATGTTCTGTTCATCTGTTTTTAAGTTTCCCTTTCAATCCCTCGTCCCTCTCCGCGGGGGGAAATTCCTGCTACCTGCAACGTTGGGTCGCATTCCCTGCCTTTTAAAGACTCTTTGGGGGCAGAGTGTTTCGTGGTGCATTTTCATGTGGTGTTTCAATTTCTTGCTTGTTGTGTCCTGGCTTCCGTGTTGTAGGATGTCTTTCGTGCTGCATCATGGGGTGCAGTTTTTTAGTTGTTTTGCGGTTTATGTGTTTGCATGAGTATTGGATGAAGGGATTTTTGCATGAGTGTGTGCGCTCCTGTGGGTGTAATTTTCCGTGTTGTTTTTTTTTTGCATGTGGTATTTTTCTTTTTACGGTTGGTGACCTAACACCCCCCGCCACACGCCCTTGCGGCGGCTTGCGGGGTATTATGTAGATGTAGATGTAGATGTAATATTTTATTTCTATCTCGCTAAGTATTTCTATAACTAAGCTGCCATCACCAAATCATATTCGCCTTCTTTACTTGTTAGCGTAATATATTTAGTAAATATATAATCTATGTATTTTAAACATCTTTCCTGAATCTTTTTCAAGTCCATTAATAATTTTCCTTTCATGACTCTGTTAGGGTGTACGGATTTTCCTTCCTTACTTCCAGGTAGTCATTTAACCGTCCGGGTAGTCATTTAACCGTCCTATAAAGCACTCCAATTTTATCCTTTCCTGGAAAATTCTCTATGTTCTATAATTTATTTTACCCTTTGCTACCCATATTAGATTACCTTAGTATGTTTATTTATAAGATACCATGATGGATAAGTATGTTGTAAGACAAAACAAAAATAATGCCACAAATGATCTCAAAAATTACATACTAAATACGAAAAGCGAAAGATCCATTACCTTCTACCATGTTTGAGGGCACTGCTGACATGTGAGGTAGTCGTGGGAAATCTTATGTCCACCAAACTAATGGATACCATTAGCACAAGACTGAAAGAAGACGAACGAGCTGTCAACACGAGGGATAGGCACCACAACCCTGTAGCCAAACATGCGTCAGTGGAGGGGCATACTGCCGGTATAAAATTAAAATTTTTTCCAAGAAAAAAATCATATATGTTAATCAAAAGATGCCTTTAACTAGTATAATAATCACGAGGATTAGAAGGCGCGATAATGCCTTCCAAAATAATTTAATTGCCAAATTCTTAAATTAACTGAGTATATTGCTGACTGTAAAATTAACCCCCACTTGTAAAGCAAGGACGAGTTAGCGTGTAATAGGAAACTTGGAGAAGAGCAGTGTGTCACATCGCTAAAAAAAAGTTTATCACAAGTTTCTTTATCACATATTCATGAAGTGCTAACTTCTAAACATAAAAAAAACCTAATTGGTAAAAGTAGAGATCTCAAGAATGTTAGACTGGTGAAAGCGTATTTAAGCGTATTAAGTGGCTAAAGCACTCGACCGGATATTGAGGGATCTGGGTTCGAATCCCAGTCAAGGCGAATGATTTTTACACTCTGAAATTGTTGAATTGTGGTGAAAGCGTATTTAAAATATCTAAATAGATTGGTAAATAATTTAATACCATTGTATAAATTCATAATACAAGAATGATATAATTATTAAATTAAGCAGCTTCAATAGGTAAGAGGCATACCAAAAAAATAGCAGGATTTATTCCGAATTACCCCTGACAGAAGGAGTAGGTGCAAAATTATTGATTCTAAACTTGAATGAATTACTTTTTACAGATAACATCCTAATGAAAAATCAATGTATCAATTATTGTATTAGCGTCTTTGCTAGGAAAAGTTTAAGGGAATTGTCTTAAGATATGACAGTTGAACAACCATGGCTGAGCACTAGTTGATGTGAATATCTCCATTTTTTAAACCAATTCCCCTGAATGATGGAAATAGGGCTGTAAACCTGTTTCGTCCTGGTAAATCTCCTGGCATACTTGTATGTTATTCATAAGGGAATTCCTAAATAATTTTTTAAACGTAGTGCCTATATATATATATATATATATATATATATATATATATATATATATATATATATATATATATATATGTATGTATATATATATATAACTTTTCATTTTTGGTTTCATCACATGCAAAATCAAAAATGTATATCTAAAATATTTGCTCAAAATTTACGATACCTCAGTTTACAAAAAGTCACCGTGAAAATTAAAAACAATTCACGGTCCTTTCATAGTCAAATGAAGTATTTTAGCAATTAGTAAACACATTTACCCGCCAAATAGGAACTGAAAGTACTTACTTAAAATATGAACAATATTGACAATGAAATAAAAACACCGAGATACAAGCGTATTATTAATTAACATTCATAAAGCTTCTGATTCTCTCGGGCAAGTAATTTTACTGCTTACATGAAGGATGCCGCTATCAAATCGCTTACCATATATTTCAATTTAAAAATGCGTATAATTTACTTCCAAATGACATTCAAGGGACGAGGGATAGAAATTAATGTTTCAAAATTACTAAATAAATTGCGACTTAGTTCGAAAATTATTTACGCACTGTTTTAGAATGTTTACTCTAACCAATATTAGCATGTCATTTAAATGTTTACGCCATAATCCGACACGCTTCATAAATTTTAGTCTCATAATCAATGTTTATTATTTTGTTTCTCTTTCATCCACGTGCTTCAAATTTCAAATATAAACTTATTTTATATCCTTTTCAAAACTTGGCAATAGGTGTCCGTGTACCGTGTGCATATGGGCAATTTAAATTTAGTGATATTATAATCTAACAGCGTTCGTTTATTGATAAAAAACTATGCTATGCATTATCAATAATACTACCAAATTTAAATATGTCTCTCGATGGAAAACCGGAGTAATACCGCTTGGTCAATACTGAATTCTAACTAATCAGTGTTCATTATTTTAACAACATTTTTGAAAAGCTTACAATTGAAACATTTTTTGTTTGCAATTATTTCCAATATTAATTGTGATCGGTACTGTTTCAAGGTGTACTATATTAGTACTAAATCTTTTCATCTTATCTCACGATCAAGTTCAAGCGAGTTGTAATATTTTATGTTTATTTATTGCCGACTTTAAACAGTAGTTCATGTGTGCCTACGGCCACGAAGGGCCAAATTTGGCTTTTCATTGGGAGGCCAAAGGACCTAACCCCAAGGTATCAAAACATACATGCCAGAAGAGGGACTCGAGACCTCACATATACTTAAAAGATGGGACCGGAACCAATATACTAACTCGATCAGCAGCTTGTGGCCAAGTAAATTTGAATAGTTTACAAGTGCAACAAGTACTTTAATTTCTTTTTTATTCTTCCTGGTGATTTCCGAATATATATAAATAAAGGTATTAGTAAATTATGCCGAAGTGGGAATTACAATCGATCGGCATGAAGTCATCGTCAAACTGGTTATTAACTAACAATACATATTGTCACGCAGCATACAGTAAAATATTTTATTTGTTAGAGAAAACGTGATAAAACAATAACTCACCCACTTTGCACTTTGGTTCATTAATAAGCGCATACTGATCAGAAAAAATATGTAAACGACGACACTCGTCGTTGATAAATATATTTTAAAATGAAAAATCACCAAGTATTTCTCAGATGTTTTAATTGTATATTAAAATTTACACTACCTAAATCATTATTTAGATGTCTTCATACTAGGATAAAAATTACACTACATATCTTTTCGAATGCTGATGTCAACGATAAGGAACATTATGTCCTGAAACCATGAAAACTTAAAACTGATTATTTTCAATGCATCCCATTCAATAAACTTTTAATTCCGATGCGTCTAGTACGCGACAATGAGTTAGTGGGGCGTAAAAATTTGAAGCATAAACCTATAACGATTTGAATTAGTTGTGTCTTCACAGCCAGCATGTTAAACCAAAATTTTCTGTCACCATTTGAAAAATCATACCACTGAGTTATAATCCTCATATTAAGACACAGAAAACCCTCTAAAATCTTTTCGGAGCTTTCCTCATATGCCACAATAAAATTGGTGATTGCTAGCGACGATGCCTTCCTTAAGGTTTATTTTTCCGGTGAATAGTAGCAATGTGAAACAAAATTTATATGAAAAAGCAGATAATAAAACTTCATACGCATTATATCTTCCCCTTTTCAACTAATACCTCATAGTTGTGACCGAATGAGGAAATGTATTCAAACCTCATTTCAGTTTTGGAACTCTAAACTGTAGCCCGCTTTAGCGATCAAAAGATGAAGAGAGTTAAATTACGAAATTGAAAATGTTCCCTCAAGTTTGCTTGGATTTCTTCCTCGGGATTTACTCTTAGCTTCCGCTGTGAACCTTGTGCCAAGGGAAAGCAAAGGAGGAAAAAGGAACGGTGAATGTATTGCTGTATGGAGTTGCATAGTTAAGAGTCGCTGTCCAATGTTCCGAAGCCCTACATTAATATTCCGCAACCGCCTCTTGAAAGAGACGAAGGTTTAGGGAAGCAAAGTGAAGCCTTCACAAACCAAGATCGTATTCCTTCTTTACCGTCAATATCCCTGTCGACACCGATTTTTAAATGACATTCAGTCGTTCTGAGGCTTATCCAATAATAGTAAACGGAAAGAGTGCAGGAAATAGAAGCCGGTTTTATTTCGATAGATCTTTGATTTGAAAAATGAGATCCCAACTCAATCACTTAGTGTAGATTATATAGTGTATATTGAAAGTTCACGTATGGGTTTCATAAACAAATATCTGACGTACATGGTAACTCTTTAAATCTCTACATTTATTATTAAGAGAAGCGTCAAAATTAGCCTGTTTCGAAGTAATTTCAGAAAACTTACTAGATATTTACTAAATTATGCTACACTACCCTATAATTGCTTAATTCTACATTAATGCACAATTAAATGATTCCATTGAAGCCACTAACACCCTGTGAGGCAGGGGTGCATCCTCACCATGTAAGTACAGTACGCGGAGAGCTGCGGTGATGTATTGAACTTGAAAGATTGACAGTTAGAGAAACGTTTTCTGATATAGTAGGCAATGAAAAAATAAGCGTAAAATTTGTGGAGAAAGGACCATTGCCATAGAGAAAACATGAGAGTCGAGAAAGAAACGTGTTATACCTAAAACATATTTCTACTATATTAAGCAAGAATAAAATACTTTATTCTTTAACTACCTACTTCTTTTGCTTCTACCTACCGCTTACGTATTTATTTATGACTGCTCATATGTTTCTAAGAATACTAAGCCTCTATGTTTTCAGAGTTTCAGCAACCAAATTTACCAGTGCATTTTACTGCCTGCTCCTTCCTCTTAAACCATTTGCCCTTCTCTGCCATATCTTTTTGGTGAGGCGATTCTCTCCATGCTCTCAACAAAACGTGAGAGAAACACTTCGTAGTTACTTTTCTATTAGCGATGCATCCAATTCACATACGTTGCTTCAACACCAGGAAACGCTCCCTTCTATTACTGCATTAACATAAAACTCAAACTTTTGTACACAATGTATAGCAATGTATACAAAACGTAATTCGTCAACATAATTATTTCTATCGTGGCAGGGTCATCACTGCATATTTGTAGTGACGATTTATAAAATGCCATTATGGTGAAGGCATTCTTAGAAACATGACTCACCGTCACTAAAGAATTTTTAGGTGTCTTGGAATCAATCACGAGAACTTGTAGTAATCTAATAAAATATTTAAAGGATATTAGCCCAAAATTGTGTAATATATACCTTATACGATCAAAAAAAATTAAATTAAAAATTAAGAACTCTTTTAAACCATAATGATAAACAACAGATCGTCTTCGTCAAAATAATCCATTGAAAACGCCAAAAATGTAAAATGTCTTCGGTTTGGTGTTTTCCTGGTGCACGATTGTGTAGAAGTCTTGCCGAGTTTTCCATTGGGTAAGGTGTCGGAGACCATCCCGACTTCGAGGAACGTCCGCAGAGACTTGACTGAATATTTCAAATAAATGCCAATTTTTTCTCGTGGAACGTTTGAAAATACAAATGTAATGAGAGTATCTTCCTTTAGCACCATGGGAAGGTATCCCAAATAATTTTACTAAAACAAATACGTTTAAATCATAATTTTAAGATTTTTCCTCAAAATTGGGAAGTAGGTTCATATTTAAATAACATCTTTACTGAAGGTTAAACATCGATCATAAGAGACCATGTTAAACCCACATTTTATTACAAATAATAACGGAAATATAAGTATAGAAAGTAGAATAGAGTAGTTATTACAGTTAATTTACCTTAATGATACGTTGGGGAACCTTTTTTAATTATTGATGTGATCTGGTTTTGGAGACAAAATCGTCTTACTCAATAGCAATTGATCACCCATTTACCATATTTTAAATTGGGAAACAACAAAAGTTGTGTTTAAAACTGTGATATATGCCCGATTCACATAGCTCCATATCTCGCACCATAATGTAATACCGAGAAGTAAATGCGTACGCGTTATGTTTACCTCTGATTATTATTTTTTTTCGGATTTCAGTCAAAAATCTAATTTGAATATTTTAAACCCAGAACTCTTGAGCTTTTCCAGAATGCCCATATTTTGGACGGCCCAACAGTAATACCTAAAAACTAAATTTCATTTTTACTAATGTTCGGGGACACTAGCATTTGGAAAGAGAATTGAATGAAATTAAAAAAAAAACAAATTCAAAAGAGGGTAGTATATATATGTGTGTATTATAAACAGATAGGTGTTTTTTTATTTAATGTAGTTTTCAGAAAAAATGAATCGAGCTAATGTACCCGATATAAAAAAATATTTTAATACATCAAAGGAAACTTTTCATTCACTCAAGCACAACTATCATTAGGTTTTCTTAAATTCCTACGGCTTACTATATCAATAATGATTGAATCTGAATACAGCTATAAGTGACTCCCTTCTGAATTCACCCATAATATCTTTACACATTTGTATCTAGTAAAGGCAATTATAATTTCCTAGAAAACCATGTCAAACTTTAAAGGAGTTGAATATTATTTAAAAAACTTATTGTTAAGATATTCAAAGCTCGCCTTTCCCATTTAATTATAGGTAAGCCTCTACCAAGCAACAATGTCGTCTCTATGAAACCGATGACATCATGTATTAATCACGTTATAATGAGATTGTTTTCAATTTTTTTCCACCGACGAACCAAAGATTCCATACCATGCTGAGGATAACGTTTTATTCTTTAGGTGCATTTCAGTCCCAAACTTCGAGACAAATTACTTCACATTTAAACGAGAGAAAGAAAACTTTTAGACATTGAGAATATTCCCTTTTTCCATTACTTTCCATTGAAACACATATATACGTATCTGGGCTCCAATACGGTAAACTCTTTTTGAATTTTTAATTTCTTCCGCACTCATCGAATGGGTTAATGAATGCTCTCTTGAAGATTTCGGAGAATTCAAGTACCCAAGGATTTTGCCTCAATGAGGAAGAATCACGGAAACAGAAAAATAATATATAAAAAGAGTACGAAAATTTAATAATTCCTGAGACCTGAAACACCATCGTCGAAGAAGTTTAAAAAGGTAAAAAAAAAGGCTTTGAGAAAATACGGAATGGTTAAACGGAAAATACGGACTGGAGGAGAAAGGAAAAAAGAATTCGGAGCGCACAAAAATTAATGGAGGGAAATTCCGAGTCTGAAAATTATCTTCGTAGAAAATGTGCATGAAAATTCAAGTAGATAGAAGTAGAATTAAAATGATTCAATTTCAGTTATGCAGAGGAGCAGAGAGTCGGAAACAAAGTTAACTGCTCAGAAAGCCAACCAATTTTAGATACTATAAACAGTGAAGATAGCTTATTGTTAGTCATGACAAAATGACAAATTATATTCAAGAAAGAGGCGAAGACTTTGAAGTAATAACGGTAAGATGGCTAGTGGAGAATTTGAAAGAAACGCAAACCTGAGTGATATTTCAGACGGCTTTAAAATAGAAGTTGTGTAGGCTTGTTAATACCACCACAGCAAACGAAAGATGATTAAAAATTACAAGTGGTTTCATTTAAACCGCGTCCCTAACTCACGCTAGGAGAAACACCGTCATGGGTAATCCCTGAAAGACGGAATAAGTAACGAAAACGTCGTAACTGAAATTTGGTTTTGGTAAGTGAGGGTAGAGCTCATCCTGAACTTCGTGGCGCGTGATATGAATGTACTCTTCGGAGATTTGAGATGGTCAGATGCTCCACCTCTGCAACCAGTCCATTCCCTAAGGAGCTCTAGAAAATAGGATATTCCGAACACTTAAAATATAAATGTGGTTGTGCAAAATCACTTGGAACTATGCATTAGACTATCATGTCCCTCTTACATGAGAATTTCGAATTAAATTATCCTGAAGGCAAGTACTTGTAATGGTGGAATATGCAACAGTAGGACGATAAACAAAAATACAGAAAACAACATAAATAAATAAAAGAGTTTCTTTGCTTATGAAAAATTACAGGCCACACGGCCCTATCTTACATCACAACCCATTTTACAAACACTACACACGACTAAGACAGGCAGAAAGACCTAAGGCAACAAACAATTTGAAAAGTTTACTACGGTTGGAATCAAACCGTCAGACCTTGGATCAGCAGGCTCATTTAAAATGCTGTAATGAAGACGAACGTAACTGCGCTAAGAGATTTTGAGACGTATACCAACGGAAAAATACATTTAGACTTCCATTAGATACAGCTGCTCTTTCTCCCAAAGATGTGTATATCATTACGGATATTTCAACAACATACAACTGACGACGGCTGCATCAAAGATCTTGTCAAGAATCCTCTAGAGAAGGGCGTAACGCAAAGCAAAAGGTTTCATCGCAATCAATCAGATTCGGCTTAATAAACGCTGGAGCACAAGAGAAGCTCCTTGGAAGAGATGGAAGATAATGGAAAATGCTTGTCAACTGGAAGAATAAGATTAAGAGGAAACACCAAAAAATAAATAAAACAAAGGATTTAGCCTGCGGCAGAAAAGTGAGAGCGATCACATGTAAATTGTGGAACAAATGCATGAATGAGATAAATATTTAACTATTTTGGAAGTAGAAGCGGGAGCGATGCAAGAAAGAATTACTTAGTGTAATATTTCAAGAAATCTACCTTCTGGGAAGGTCCGTTTAGGTCGTCCAACAAAAACTGAAAGTATAATTAAAATATTAAAGTGTACGCCTGTCGATAATATATATATATATATATATATATATATATATATATATATATATATATATATAAAACAGCTGAAAATAAAATTCGAAGCATCAAAACAGTGGTGATGAAATAGAATGGCTCAAATTAAACAGACGGATCAAATAACCAACGAAGACGTTCCAAGATCACGGGGAGAAAGGAATGCCCGATGAACATTTTTAAAATTAAAAGAAATAATCTTACAGACATATTTTAGACAGCATGGTCATTATGATGACAGCCATTGATGGAAAATCGAGCGCAAGCAACGAGCACGCTAGACCTCAAATGTCACTAATGGGACACAGAAAATGAATGAACTTTAAAAGGAAACAATTATGTAAGAGACCCGCTCACACTCTATCGACCACAAGCTTTTCGACCTAGAGATCATTTTGAGTGATTCGAAACAGCCGATCGTTGAGCGATCCATCGGAAATTACCAAATGTACAGGTTTATGAGTCGTGCGCATGCGCAAAACGGAAAGTACGACTCAACTATTCATTCCAGATAACGTGCTGGTTTATGCATGACATGAGTACCGAAATCAATGCCTATATTTAATGATTTTGAACGTTACGGCTTCATTATACCTATCACTAAATTATGAAACTGAAAACTTTGCCATTGTTATGAATGTAGAATACGTCAAAATTCATTCAATCATTAATTCATATTTAATAATGTCCCAAGCTGGCCCGAAGAAACAAGTGAAAGAATTAACTCTATTTTATGTAAATGTTAAACGTGAAGCGTCACCTACCGCAAAGTCTACAATCTATATGGTCAGTATAGTTTAAGTCAAATATACTTTTGCACAGAAATATATGCTACTGTTTATAAAACATATCAAACTCCCAAACCATTAAAAATTGGAAAATATCATATTTTCCTTCTGTAAGCATGAAATCTAAAATTTATTACACACAAAGTATTTTTCTTCATATAAATATCAATACAAATCAATATGGAATACACTACTATATTATACCAATTATATTACCTTATCTTCGTATTTAGTTACAACATTTTGCATATTCCAGGCAAATGGCCCATATTACCTATTCCCTGGTGAATTGCATTCTGTAACGTAGAATTCTATGAATTATCTTCTTAGTGTGCTTTGTTTACTATTATAATTGCTTCATTGGAATATTTTCATAAGAAGACTTACAAGAGATAAGGCCATAAACCACATTTGTCTCAAATGATTAAAATATTTCATCAAATGCTGATTTTAAAAACTAGCCAATTTACAGCCTACCAATGAACTGTAGTAATTACAAGAAAAAATTTTTTGAATGCTTGATAGTTGCTCATGGAATATTTCTGCGTATATTATTGTTTATTTCATGAATATAACCTGCATTTTGCCCTGAAAAATTCAGTGACAAAATTCCAAAGAAACTGCGGGAGATGCCGCAACAGTAACTTTTAACGGAGTCATCCGCTAATGTGCATTCAATGCAACAATTTCAGAGTGTAAAAATCATTCGCCTTGACTGGGATCCCAGTCAAGGCGAATGATTTTTACACTCTGAAATTGTTGCATTCAGTGACAAAATAATGTTGATTAATTAATTATTGATGATTTCCATCATCGAGTAATATACACCATTGCCATTAAAATTTATTTTCATATCCCAGTCCTCAACTAGGGAGTGAGTACACATTCATGAAACTCAACAGAGTACCCATCTATTTTAAGAAAACTAGTTTATTCGACACATTCCTACATAGAGCCATAATTTTCTCTTTTAGACTAATTTCAAAATGCCTAATTCCCATTAATTTCACCCATGCAGTTAATTTCCCTCTGTCATTGAGAGGTATCGCCGAATGAACTGAGTTTTAATAAACGAGATTAAATTTCAAACATCTGTTTCGTAAAATAATTCCATCCTGAACTACTATTTCTTGGAAAGATTAGCAAGTTTCTTTGTTGAATTAGCATCTCGTTTATTGAAATGTGTTACCACCGAGTAATTTTTGAAGTACAATTATTGCACAGTGTATGTTTTTAATACAACAAATAAATGAACCCTCCAAAAAGAAAAAAGACTAAATCACTTGAACTATTCTATGCTGACAGAGCTTTGAAAATTTTGATATTGACCGTAATAATTTCTTTTGAGAGTAGATAAATGATTATGAAAATCATTTAGGGCTCCATTCAAACCAATCATTATTTCCATAGACAAGCTGAAAAAATCGTCATTCAGGACAAACAAACTGCAACTGAAAAATTATCAGTGCACGCCCGTAAAACCTATTAATACTCTTTTTCGATATCTTGAGTACGAGTTATCTCTTAATTTTTAATGAATATTAATCCACATAATTGATGAATACTGTCAAAATAAAACATTGTAAATACTCCAAAGTATTCACCATTAACACACATATAAGCTCTAAAAAAATAAACTTTAATGCGACCCAGGTTTCATTGCGGTTCAGCAGCATCAGGTCTTAATGGACGTTCATTAATTACACAAAATTGATGAAAAATATACGAGGGAGCGCAAGGATAGACTAATATTTGATAACTCTCAGGAGATTCCTAGAATAAAAATATATCTGTTTATAGTGACAGTAATCATGGAATTTCTTGTTAATTATTAATAAAAAAATTTAGAAAATAATTAAGTAACCTCAGCTCTCGTGATGTAGTTCAACTGAATTTTTTTAACGTGTCGACTGGAATAATATTTTTTAAAACCGCTGTTATCAGCTCCAAGGTTGGTTTGACAGATGAATGTACAGCTCACCCAATACGAAGCCTAACGGTGTGTGAAAATCACGCATTGATGTTAAAGGGGCCAGCTCCTTTCACTGACCTGCCTGCGGTTTCACCGAATATATGGTATTAGAACTGTCACACTCCTTGGTTGAAGCTAAGGATGCCCGGAGGTGTCACCCGGAGTCGGAACCAGTGGTGCACATCTCTTCCACGGGAAAGGCATTAATATTTATTAACGAATTTTTCCACTTCATTTTTTTACTTTATCCATATTTATAATAAAAAAGTGTAGTGTTTTTATGGAAAAATTCAAATTAATTTTTATGCAGGGTTTTAGGCGTCCTGATCGAATTTTGACCGATTTTCCTATTACCATATACAGTTATGGGCTGCTGTGGTTTTTGGGGCATACTGTTCTACACGTATGTGACAACAAAACTTCTTACCCCATGAGCAGAGCGAAATTTTATACTGAACGGTTAAAGTAAATATTTCATTAACTTCCAGGCAAATCAATCATCAGGGTAAGGGCTCCAGTTTCTCTCCCTGAGCCGCCTGTGGTCTCCCAGGAATATGTGGTATCCGAAAAATAATAAGGCATGAGTAAAGCTGAGTGGTTACCCATGGGCTTTTTCGGGAACCAAACTCAGACCCTCCGGTCAGTAGCTCAGAGATTTACCTTTCTGTTAAATTAAATACCTTTTCAGGGAAAATGCTAACATTATTGACAAATATACTACGCCAGTAATAAGTCCCAATACATGTGTATTTTATGGCGTTACTAATAGTACATATCACACAGAGAAACAAATTCCTCCATTCTAAGTTCATAATAAATATTCCGAGCCAATTATTTACGAGATATAAGTTCAATTCAAACAAAAATAAACCATTCTTCGAACGTAAATGACTATATCAACACGTATTTTGGCTTTAAGGACACAGATGTGCGCGCGTAATTGAAAAAAAAACGTTCGAATACCAGTTTATCGCACCTCTAATTTGCTGCCGAAGTTTTTGCTAGATGGCCGACAAAACAACTGCCTACGATCGAACATAAATTTTGAACTAGAGGCCTAAAACTATTCCCCTCTAATGACGATGAGTTGTTCATTTAGACAATTTATATCTCAATGTTACATGATGAAAAAAAATGATAAAAATAAACCTTCTCAAGCATAGTGTTTAATTGACTTTCATACGAAAAAAACGTACGCTTGAACCTTTACTCCCACCACTTTATTCCTCTTGGCAGACATGAATCAACTTACTCTTACATACTTGGTTATGAATCAATACTTTCTGACAGAACATTTCTGCATTTATTGAGAGAAATTACCTTGCTAAGAGCAAGCTACTTATGAAATTAAAAACACGAGGGATTTCCACTAGAATGATCAGATGAATTAAAGGCTCCCGAACACGAGAGGGAACAAAGAATTCTAATTGATGAAAGGAGCCCGGGGCCAATTAATGTCTCCTTCAGGTTTTCAAGGGGCTCTGCCTTCGGCTATCACATTTGCGGATGTATATACATATATATTTATTTATTAATGATCTTTCCCTGTTGTTGGCATGCTGTTTGGCTACACCGGTGATTTACCAACAAACGGCTAAAATCAATGGCGAAAGGAAAATATTAAAAGCAATACTACCCGTATAATCAAAATTCTCTGCGTGATTATCGGCTGGGAAAATTTGACTAAATCAATAAAAACTGTCTTTTTTGTAAAATGAGGGTGTACATATAGGTCAGCTACTGGTATTCCCGCGGTTCAATAAAATACACTACTATTACTTATAATAGGCAATGCTGTTTAAAATCAACAAATGTATGTAAATGCTACTCATAAAAAAAACAATACAAAATACATATACTGCCTATGTGACTTCTAAAAGCTGCTGATTTATTTGTTTTGATTAACATCAATACGCCACACCGCCACGTAAAATTGCTACGAGAACACCTAACAATTTTTTGAAGGATATTAAGGTCATAAATATGGGTTAAACAGACAGAAGGAAGAAAGAATAGAGTGGTGATTAATAAACAAAACCATAGTGAAGGACAAACCTTGAAGGCTCTGTGTCAGATGGATACTTATCACGGCATAACTATGGTCTCTCCGGAGGGCTAACCTACTTTAAGTTGAAAAAGCTCATCTACCCCATCAAATAATTAGAGAAAGTCATACTTTCATCATATTTATGAACTACAGACACTGGATCAAACTTCATGGATTTAAAACACAATTAAATTTTTCAAATGCTTGGCATAGTTTAAACGAGTTTAAAAATTACTTTTATTAATTCTCCGATATCCATCAAATGAAAGAGAAAATACTTTTCCAAAGAATTTTTTTGGTTTGGTATTAGGCGTTTCACCGTCCCTGAAGATGTTATATTACGGTGAAACGCGTTGCGCCAAAACAAATAAATTCTTTGGAAAAGTGCAATCCCATATACATTTTATGGATACACAAAACTTCTAAGAATGGAAGCTTTAACCTGTAAGTTTCATTAAAGTTATTTAATATTAGGTTTTATTACCTTTGTATTTTGACATAACAGGAAGATAATGAATGTAATAAATAATAAATTATCTAAGTTATCCTAATGCCCTACGTATATGTAATAGATGAAACAACGCCGTACAATTTCAAATAAGAATATACGTATGGTCATTTTCAGACCAGAATAAGGAAATGGAGGAAACCAATGTTATTTCGTCTCAAGGGTCGCGAATCACCACAAACAAACAAAACTCTGTGGTCCTCAAAAAATGGATAGCCTAAAAGGGCGTGGAAACGAGTGCATTCATACGTACATGAAGTTGGCTGCGGAACTCGTAAATTATTTTACTATCATAATTTTATTACGATCATTATTGAGCGCAAAAGAAAATCGATTTGATAGGTACGAGATGAAGATTAACGTAAAAAAACAAGTTAGTGACGCTTTTGAGGAGGGGAAAGGCAAGTTAAACGTTAAACTTGGCGGGAAAAAACTAGACCAGGTAACACAGTTTACCAATTCTGGCAGAGTCTTGGACAAAAATGTTTTAGGTAACCCTCACACAAGAAAAAGAATAGTATCAAAGAACGAACCTTTCATAAGGAGGAGGGAGTTGATGATAGGGATTTTCAGGAAGGATGTGAAGAAAAGATAAGGGAAAACTTTAACATGGAGTATGGTTTTGTACGGGGCGCGGAAACGTGGTCCACGGAAGCAAGATGATAGACGATGAATGGAGGCTTTTGAGGAGTGAATAAATTGAACAAGGTAACAGGTAAAAACAATCCAAATGGTGCAAGAAAGGTTCAGAGTGTGGAGCATTTTTATAGGCGATAAAATGTTGAATATTGTCGTAGAGGAGAGACAGTTAGGAAAGCAAGGAAAATGGAGGCAAAGGAGAGGGTTGTTGAACGATATGCAGGGAGTTAGAATGTAAGCGGAATTGGAGAAAGATTTATTGCAGGGTGGTGTAAGGTCTTGTCATGCGAGGTTGAGAAACGAAAGTGCGTTACATTTGTTTCTATCCAATACCGGTCTTCATCGGGAGACTGCCAAATAATAAATTTAGGATTTTCGATAGTTACGAATTTTTACCAATTTTGAAGTTCCTCTTTTCCTATTATTGATTAAAGAACCGTAGAAACGATCTAGGAATAACTTTTAGCAAAAAAATTCTTTCTCTACCATATTAATGCCAGTCATTTGCGGTTAGTATCCCTTGACGTCAGAGATTGTCATTTTTACCCATTCCCATCAAGGACGGGAATAGTAATAATAAAAAAGCTTGCAAGAGCGGGATGGGAGACCGTTAAGTCAAAAAGAGAGTGAAAGCGGAAGAAACGCTGCCATAAGCATCCTTGAAGATGCGATTGCAGCGAGGAGTATGAGGCAATGAGAGAGAGGGGGTACGCTGTGAAAACGGATCGCATTCCATCAATCCCCTGGAAAACCAGCTAATTCCCTTTAAGGAGATTGCCGAACACTTTAAGACATAACCAACTAATGACATCTGCAGAGTTCCCTTGCGATGGCCAATTTGAAATTATATAATCGCTATTTTACAATGCGTATAACTAAGTTTATTCACGTATATCTAAGTTAAATTTCCATTCCATTTTTTCGACTTCAGTTAAAGCATTCTAATGGAAATATTTTTTATGCTGAATATGCCACCATTACATTATTAGAACCATGAAGAAAACAAATGTAAACATGGTGGTTTATAAGGGGCAGTTAAATTTAATAGCGACGGAATTTTAGGGCCAATTTTCTACCAACCAAATTATTGATTCCCATTGGTGAATAGAACGAAACGATCTTGTTATGTTCTAAGAATATGTCAACGGCATATGAGATAAGAGTTCCAAAGAATATTCCAACGAAAACCGTGTAATAAGACGAATAATTTTCTTGCTCACAAGAAACCTCGTGTTAAAAAACTGCAAACGGAAAATAAAAGAACAAAGGTAGTTCAGAAAGTCATATTGGTGAGCTTTAAGGAATCAGGAAGACTCCGAAAAAAAATTACACATAGGTGCCCTTTTCGGCGGTTCATAATAGCTTAGGTATTCCAGGAGTCAATGCATATATGGAAATAAATTTTGAAACGCCGTGGCCCCATTCATATAAAATTCCTTTCTTTACCATGATTTGATGATCATAATTACCACAATATCATTATTCACTTTCTGTTACATATTCTTTCTTTGCCTGTCAATATTTGATGGCTGGTGTCCAGTAGATAAACTTCTACGTCCCTTTGATTGCGCGTGGAATAGTAATCACACATGAAATTAGAAATACTTGGTGAAGTAAGGGTATTTTGAACTTTTATTGTGGTTCAATCAATCGAATGAAGAAGAAAATCAACCCTATGCGTCAAAAACTAATGGACAAAGAAAGGAGTGACAGCTTTTCTTCCTCCCTTTCCTCCTTCCTCAATGCATTTGGGAAATCAGGTGCAAAATCAGTATCAACACAGTCAAGGAATAACAAACTGGCGTCTTTAATAAAAAAACAAACGTGGTTTACTAAACGCCACAAACCAGGTTTCGAATCGGAGATGTAATTTGCACGCGAACGTGCACGGCACGGGTTTTCAACATTTTTCGCAGCTAAAAACCGCCGAACAATGAATCGTTTGCACGGTAACCTTCAACGTCCCAGAAACAAGACTCTGGGAAGTCAGGCCCAAGTATTTTGGCCGAGAGAATAGTGGCAAAATCTTTCTTCCCCCTTCCCTCCCTGCCAAGGGACCTAAGGAGGGTGGAGGTAAACCCAATTATGAATTTAGGTGCAAGAGTACCATACTCTGCTATTCTACGAGAAATGCTGCAAAAAGAAATAGAAAGAGAGAGAGAGAATGCGAGATTTAGAGACCCTTGGGAATGAATCCGCAAAAAAAATACCTGTACTCGCCTCCACCCGCCAAGTCCTGGCGCTTCCCTTTGGATCGCTAGATCTGTCAGTGGCAACAAAATGGATGAGATCATTTACGAAGGGCATTTCAAAGCAAAAGTACGTTTCCGCTGAAACCTGGAATGGAATCAAATCCGAGAACTCTGGAATAATTTCTTGGCAGGAAAATTCAATTTATTAATTGGCAATATCCTGTATTTTTTTGGAGTGGAAACCTTGGCGAGGATATTTACAATCCATGATGGCCTATAAACTTATTTACAAATGGAAGGAGCAATCGTAAGACCGCGGATTTGAATCAAATCTACGGTCACGGTCTACTGGACGAAAGAAGAGTTAATTTGGCAGCATGCTTTTCATCAGAAATGAGGATTTGCAGAAGTTACATTTACTGCAAGGGAAAAATTACAAATGAAAGCCTAGATTAAATTCTGAATAACAAGTTGATTACAATTTTAACGAAATAATCAATGGTCGAATAAAAGGAACGCAGAGCTAAGGGTTCATTTAAGGAGAAACGCATCATTTTTCAAAACAAAATTAATACTGGCGAGAATTGATATTAGGTATTACATGATAACATTGAATGTAAAATGCTGGCGTGCATGACATCAAATTTGTGACCTCTTGATGAAAAAAATGTTGTTACTGACAACGACCTTGGATTAAAATCATTCTTACGATTATTTGAATGAAACAACTGTTGGCATATGAAATCTGACTCCATGAAATTACTAAATCCATACGCTTGAAGAAATAAATTCGAAATAAGGCCAAGACGAAGCTGATTGGAGAAATAATTGATTCATAGAAATTGTAGGGAATGTAGAAGATTTTAAAGATAGTCATATCAATCCGTTCTTACGTGTGCAGTAAGAATTTTTAAATTCCTCTATATAAATAAAGTTAACGCGAAAGGTTTCTTAATTTGAAGAATTGGACTTCAAATAAGGGTTATGCAGATGAGGAAAAGATAGTAAAGATATAACTAAAAACATTAACATCCACAATCTCAAGATTACATTTTCTACATTTATTCTTTTCCACGTAAAATCTTATACCATTGGCCTTATTCTGCATACTCGATGAATTCTGCGTAGTCCATGAACTGAGTTAAGTGGCGTCACTCGCAAGCAGCTCAGAAGGTGATCTCACGTAACCCAGGAGTTTGAACACTCGATACACCACCCAGAAAGCTAACGATCGTTCTCGGTGATCCAGCTAAGAGACGACGAAGAAACTCTGAACTGGAAATGACTGAAACGAGGAAAAATTCTAGGAATCATTTTGTGACTGTTCAGCGAACGCGGAAAGAAGCGATCTCGCGTGAGTATCGTAAAATCGCGCCAGAGCAGAGCTGATTCGGTGGGATGAAATGAGGGCGGGGAGGCAATCCCTCGTTCCCGGCGACAGGGGCAACGGCGGAGGGATGGAATCGCCACAAGATCCGTTACCCAAGTCTCTCCTCCAACATTCCTCCCCTTAACTGTCGGAAGTGCCTGTTCGCCACCTTGGAGGGGAAAAGCGAACGCCGATACGCCTCAAATGAAAACAACCGCGCTCCTCCTCTCCGTCCCCGAAATGCCTTCCAGAGAGGACTAATTAGAACCCCTGTTATTTCCCATCTCACAAGAAACGGTACCAGTGAGAGGTGCGGCAGAAGGGGACGGATGGGAAGCAGAAAGGAGATAGGAAGGGATAAAGGGTCAGGATTGTTGTTTGGATAGAGAAAATAGACGGGGAGGGGGAGAATATAGGAGAGTGCCTGGGGGAAAGGGAGATGACTGAATGGACGGATTGAGAGGAAGGCAGAGAGAGGAAAGAAAACGAGGTGAAGGAAAAGCAAGGAGGTGAATAGAGAGGGATAAGGAAGAGGCTGAAAGATTTATCGTCGTAAGGGTTCGAGAAGAAAGGATGAGAGATAGAGAGGCAGTCAAGCGGGGAGCGTATGCCGTGGCGCGGTGGAGTTGGCGGCGGTACGAGGGTGAGGTGTAGGAAGGGGGGGGACTAGAGGCTTTTCCAATGGACTGGAGGGATGGGGAGGTCAGGGAGTGGAGTGGGGACTCGAAGGGGGTAAGTTCGCCCAGATGGAGAACTCGGGGAAGATGTGTAGAGGTGGGGATGCAAGGCGCGTCTTTTGTTGCGGTCAGCCTTTTATTGTTCGTTTTGGGGAGGTTACGGGCGGCGGAGAAATTCGAGCCGCCTATTCCACGCCCTTCCACAGCGCCTATGAAACGAGGCTGGGAAAAGGAAATATTGGAGCGGAACGAGAGGGAAACGGAGCACGCATTAGTCGTATCTTTCAACAAATCACCAAAGGGTTCGATCGTGGATGGGAGGAGGGGGGGGGGGATAGACGATTCCCTTGATACCCGGTGGTTGGAAGGCTTGCAGACGTTATTACGTCGTCCTCGATTTAGCGGCGGTTGGGCTAGAGGCGTGGCCCTCAATCAATTCCCGGCGCCGAGCAGGAGTACGAAGAGAATTAAAGGTAAAGGAGAACGGAGGAGAGAGGAAATAAAATCAATTTATGCCTGCCGTTACGCACTAATTTCGCTCGATCAGGTGTTGCACCGAGCAGCTGGTATTCTCACACAGTTCTCCTCGAAAATAACCGAGCTCGTCTCTTTTTTTTGTCCAGTGAAACAACCGCTAATGTTGCACAGGCGCCCCATTATTTTAATCCCATAAATCACGTGTGTCAGTTTTTTATGACGACATCAAGGAAACCGTCGTATTAAACCAGATAGTGGTCTTAACTCGAGATTTTGTATGAGCACGTCGTCACATGCCTCCGCAATATACGCCAGAACGGTGATTAAACATCTGTTCAGCCGAGTGTGTTGCTTGAATGGAATAGCAAAACAACACCTTGGCACATCGTTTGCTGATAATAAATTCAAAGGATCGTGGAATGCTGATAACAATCACCTGTCAGTCGAATGAAAAATTCCTTTTCGTCCGTAATGTCCTCATCTACAAGTGTAAAGATACTTTTATTTCTTGAGAGGAAAAATATCAATATTTCACATGGCATTGTTAAGAGAATTATTAATCGTAGGCCGTACTTTTACTGGAAAAATTAATCAAGGATTTACTTGCGCAACTCTTTACCCGCAATTCTTGAGGATAGATTTGAAAAGGAGCAGTAAAAGAAGGGAAAAGGCATCTTGGCCAAACAATACCGAATGAAAATTCAGAAAAACTGCAACTTCCTCCCTGCAGCCCAAGGGGGAGATAGGAGAATCGGTGGAAGGGGCGGGGAGGAGGAGGAAGCATTCGGGGGAGGAAACAGAAGTTCCGAGGCGTATCGGGTATCTCAAAGCGAGCGCTCGAACAATAAACGAGCATCCGTGTCCTTTTCCCGGAAGACGCGGAGGAATACCGGCACGGTTAACATCGAAATGCTTTACCCACAACAGTGGGGTGGTATGGTTGGGGGGGGGAGGGAAGAGAGGGAATCGAAGCCACTTTACCGGCACCGTTTTCGAAAAACGGAGGCCCCTTTGTGGTGTGCGGGGAGTTCACGGTATTCGCATCGTGCGGCGGGAAGAGGGAACCGCGAGGCGCGGGATGAGGAAGCCGGATGTGGGATGGTACGAGAGAAGAGTCGCAGAAGGCGCCGATCCGTTCGCTCGCATACCCCACGATGCCAATTCCCACCCCGATCAGTAGTCCCATCGTGTGCACAAACACCCCACGCCCATCTCCCACTACCACGCCCGCCAAACTCTTCTCACCCTCGAGTGCACGCTTCTCTCATTTCTCCCGCTTCTAAACACCCCCGCTTAATTAAAACATCCAACCGGGTCGTTTTCCTCGCTTTTTGCATCCCTTTTTCCGACGCGAAACTCTCAATTTTCAGCGGGAAGGGGGGGGTGGGAGGATTGGGATGGATGGCACGACGCCTGCGGGACGCTTGAAGGACAGAGTGGGGGTGAGAGGTGGATTGCCAGACGGGTTGCAGGTAGAGTTAGCGGGGAGACGTTAACTATCGTTTACTTTCCGCTACCATCAGCCGCTCCCGATGGCGGAAGAAGAGGATGGCGACTCATTGTTTAGAGTGCCTTCCGAGCGATGGAGCACTTTGCCGCGCTCATTCCAACTCTCACCATGCTCTCACTCCCTCCGAACGCAGTCAAATAACTGTGATGGCGGATGGAAGAATGGTGGGGGGGGTTTGGGAACCGGTAGGGTGAGGGGGAGGCAGTCTCGTCGCCTGCGTCGTCCCACGTCGGAAAAGTGCACTTCCACGTGCCGGGGCGATGGGGGTGAGATCTGGGGGAAAGGTGCCGGGGGCGGGAAGGGGGGGTGGATGGATGAAGGAAGGAGGAGGTTGGATGCGGGATCACCGCGGCCCATAGCGCTCGGGGTGCATCGCACAAGACGAGCACTCCAGGAACAACAAAAAAAACAAAGAGAATGACGGAGAGAGAGAAAAAAAACAATCCCGCATTGAGAGGGCCGAGGAGGAGGTAATGAAGGAATGCGTTGGGTGAGGCAGGCACCATTGTGAGAGACAAAAGAGGATCGAAAAGTAGATGGTTGAAGACGCTCGCTGGGATGGTGGAGGCAGGGGTGGAGAAGGAACGATGCCGTACGCAGAAGAGGGAAGATAGTCAAGATGGAGTGTTTGGGCATAGGATGGCGAGGGGGGAGAAACATTTTTAAATAGAGGGAGAAAATGTTTAATAATGATGGGAGAGGGCGTAGGGCGAGGCGTGAAAGGAAAACGACGAAAGGAAGAAATAGTGAGAGAAAAAAAAACGAAAGATGTATGAGAGAAAGATGATTGAAAAAAATACATATCCTACATACATTAAAGCGGATGTATAGGATATAAAGTAGTGGAGGACGGAATGACTGGGGTATTTGCAGGAGAGATAGCGAAAAGGGGGAAACATTAATGGAGATTGATGCGGGGAGGAAGGGGGAAGGGAAAGGAAATGAGAGAAAGATACTCATCTTAGGGCAGAAAATATCAAGAGGTCATAATTTTCCGTGCTGGTTTCACAAGTAGCAAAACATCCAGCATAAACAGACAGAAACATACATTCGGTAATTGTCTAAATTTCATGAACGGTTTAGCAAAGGCATGAATCATTTCTCTATCGAGTAATGGTCATTAATAATTTATTCATAAAGGAACTAGCAAAACGTCCCAAAGGTCACTTAGTTCCCGCGAGAACAACAAAAGGCACGAAGAAAATTATCGAAAGAAAATTTTAATAATCCCTAGCTAAATTTTCGGAATATTGCTCATTAGCAGCAATTATTACGCAGCAGAGGGCACCGCCAAGGATTTTTCAGGGAATCGCTAAAATATATTCCTTTACCTTATGGAAAAACTGCTTTTACGGCAACTAATTCAGCAATATCAAAGCGTTACTATATTTCGTTTCAAAATTAAATCCACAAACAATGATGGGCGAGGTAGAAAAATGTTCAGAAGCACAAATAAAATTATGAGTATAAATACGCAAAGATAAAATGTGTGGGTAGTTTCAGAGATAAACTGGCTGTAACGTGCGAAACACAAGGATACCTCCAAGGAATTTATTTCTTTAATAAAAAAAAACAATGCCCTGGAAAAATTTAAACTGGAAAACAAAGAAATATCCACAAGTACCAAAGACGAAGCAGAGAATGTCAAAGATAACACATAAACTCAACACAAAACCTATTCAGGGCGAAATTGAGACCCCTTGGAAATTGTATCCGATCCATCCATTGTCTCACATGCCTACACAGTAACAGTACAGTCGTTGTGCTCAAAACAATAAGAAGTCAAAATAAAAGACACACCGAAGGGAAGTAAAAATACAGCGCTTGGCAATGAGAAAGAGACTTTAAAATAAAGGCGGAGGACGAGAGAAAAATAGAGAAAAAAATGAGGATTTAATTTTCCCTTAATCGCTAATGCTGAGAAAGGAGGAAGACACAGTCAAAGGAGGGAAACTAAACAAGAAGGGGTAGTGGATGAAAAGATCAGAGGGCCTAATACGCGCAGTGAGCAGAGAGAGAGAAGGGGGGGGGGGTAAGAGAGGGATGAGGAGGAGAAGAAAGGGTAGGGATAAGGAGAGCAAAAGGAGAGAGAGAGAGAGAGGATGGTGCGGGGAAATTGAAAAGAGAGAGAGGGAAGGAGGACGTAGAGAATGGAAAAAAGACAGCGAAGTGGAATGAGGTTGAGTGGAAGTGAAGAAGATGCTCCGAATACGAAAATGTGAGTGCAGATGGAATAGGACGGGGGTTCGGGGAATGGAGGGGGGAGGGTGGAGGAGAGAATGAAAAATAAGGTGAAGAAGGGAAAGAAAATAGAAAGGAGATCCTTTAAACAGGAATGAACGGACAGACGGGCAGAGGGGAAGCTGCCATTGTTTTGGTGGTGGAGTTGATGAGATCGTGCGGCATTCCCTTCTCTCGTTTCAACCTCCAACAGATGCAAATTTGCTGTATTTCCCAATCCCAAGTTTCGATCCGCATAAGTGCTGAATTCCCTGGCGAAAAGCGAAATACCTCTGGAGCCTTAACATATATTTCAAGACATTGTAGATTTAGGATAAATTAAACAATAAAATGAATTGGGATGAACAAAAAGATGTAGAATAAATATTTTCTCGTAGACTTTGGGGTTACCGAGAAAATACTTCAGAATAAAGGGTTAATTTATCGAGCAAGATGAATCAACATCACCGTGGGATATTAACTAATTTGACAAGAGGCGATTCTACCAGCATTAGTCAGCCACCATTAACCAAATCTTCAATCCAAAGTATTATACATACGACTAAATATTTAATCATATTTGAAAGTGGTCTCATGAGATTCTAACATAATGAAGGTGAACATAAAATCAACACAACGGTAATATTGAAATTAATGAACAAGGTGATTCCTAATACGATTTAACGACGTAAATCGGCGATTCATCGGAACTTAATATTGAAAAGAGAGAAGAAACTTAGTGATGAAACGGAAGATAAAATTACTAGTTCATCATATTGTAAAATATTTCAATAATATAAATTCACTTTAGAAACTCAACTCTAATGTGAACAGAGGCTTCAAACTCACTGGGGAAAGTGATAACTCTACCCAAAATAATCCATCAAGGATACTCCTGACGCGGGAGTCAAGGTGAAAGGATTTTTTACTTTGCAGCAAAGTTTTTTTAAGAGTGCACTTTATATTGGAACAGAGAAAATGTAACACCGGGACACGAAGCTCAAGTTATTTATAAAGAACAAAGAGCGGATCAGCGCCCAATCTATCCCAAACCTCCTTTGTAAATCAGCGGCCGAGAAAGAGAAAGGACTTCGGAAAGTCGTATCCAGGGCATCAATCGCTGCCGAATAAAATGCATATCCCCTTGAGGTCGACCCCTTGTGGCCCAAACCTTGCACCAAGTTTCATGAAAATAGTTTGGTGCGGCCGAAAATTTATTAGTGCTGGGAGCAGGGACTGAAATGGAGTGAGAGGAGTGTAAGGGAGGAGGGAGAGGGGGGCGTAAAGGGAGCAAAGAAGCAGGCGCGATCATCTCATAAGGCCGTGCATTTTCTAAAGAAACGAAACTAATAAACCCACGGGAAAGTAGGGGGCGAGAGGAAGGGAGAGTGAAAAAAAGTTGATTAATGAGCAAGAGATGGGATGAAATAAGTCAAAAGAGAAGTCAAAGTAGAAAAACGGACAGAGGGGAGCAAAAGAGATGAGGGAAAGAAATGATGGGATAAGGCGGACGGGCCAACTAGAGGGGTGAATACAACCGAGTAGAGTGTGGATTTATAGAGACTCGGGGCTCAAAATAAACTAATACATTGAACTGACTCACAAGGAATTCAAAAGAACGCCGAAATTAGATGATCTATAGTAATGAGATTTCGCGCGTGCTGGCTGCTCAAAAACGTATTCGGTCATCTATTCAAATATTGTACGAAGAAGAGTAGCATAACGGCCAAACATTCATCTCTTAATATCAAGGAATGAAACTGGAATCACAGCCGTGAGGTTCTCTCTAGAGGGAAACACACCGACGATACATGGTGCGTAAACCATCAAACTATCCATAATCCTAATTTTAAGGTAATTATGGATTTGAAGACAAATAATTGCTATTCATTAGAACCTATTAAACATGGTGATTAAACTACCAGTCCCATTGGAAGCTTGTTAATTAATATAACATATTTTAGAGCTAGTTAGCTGAGTATTGAAGATGACCTTCATTATATTTATACGCAAAATATTGAATTCATAAGGAACTAGTCGAAAACTCACTCCAAACGGTTCGAGGAAAATTTCGGAGGGAGGATGAAGGAAGGCAGGCCGAGGGAAATGGAAAAAGGGAGAGGAAAGAATCTAAAATGTAGAGGAGAGAGTAGGTGAGGGGCGGGGAGTAGATCGGAAAATGAAAGGGGGCTAGGGGAAGGAAAGTCAAGAGAGGATCGAAAGGAAGACGTGGGAGGGGACGGGAAAGGGGGAGGTTGGGGACGAGTGGGCGAGATGGGAAATGGGGCTGGGCGAGTGGGGGAAGGAAAGTGAGCTGTGTGTGCGTGTGTGCTGGGAGAAAGGGAGAGGTAGGGAGGAGAGATGGAGAAAGAGAGAGAGAAAGGGGGGAGAACGATGTGAATGCAGATTAAGCGAGGGGACAAGGGGTGGGGGGAGAGGAGAGGTTAGGTGGAGCGAAGCGGAAGGAAGGGAGAGCACGGGTGAATGATTGAATACGTGGGAAGAGGAAGAGAAGATGGATGGGAGGCCTGGAGGAGTGGTCCTGGAATGGAGGAAGGAACGGAGAGATGGAGCCGAGGTGAGCGGACGGGGTAGAGGGGGTTTGATCCAACGAATTTCTATATTCGCGGACGGGTGAAGGTGGGAAAAAAAACTGAAAACATCCCCGTTCAACTCCTCCTGGTGATACATCCCCACGCCCCACCGCCACCACATCTAACTCATGGAATATTTCGCTCTGTACAGCGACCCTCGCCGAACTTTATGCATCTGGGACAACCCTTAAGGCATAGAACCAACAGGAAGGGAAAGGAAGTGAGAAAAAAAACAATGGGTCCTACGAGCATATCTCTCTCTATTTTCCTCTCCTTCTGCTAACCCCACCCGATAGGTCGGGATCCATTCTAAGCAATCCGGTGATATCTTCATGCTGAAAAAAAACCAACAGAATATTAATCAATAAGCGAAACAGCTTGACTCCATATTCTATGAAGGAGGGATGGAAATCGAAGTAGGCGTATCGCCAAGAGATAACGTGGTGAGAGTTTATTTTGTAGCGAAATACGTGGGTGTGCATGAAGGAAGCAAAAAGGGCGGAGAATGACGGTGACAAAATGACAAATCTGAATCCGTTCGACCTCTTTAAAAACATTTTCCGAATTATCCTCCAAGTAACAAAGGAGCATTATTAAGAAGAAAACTATGATAGTCGTCCAAATTTTGAAAACAAAAGGTTTTAATGACAATGGTGAACAAAGCATTTACCATTTTTTATTTGTTCTAAAATTGAATTTTTATTTAAATAAATATTTTTCCTTTTAATTAATGATGCGATATATTAGCAGCCATCAGCGAATCAACCTGAATGGAATATTTGCTACTAAATACGTATAATACTCTATTACGAAGACCTAAGCTCTTGAATTTCCATGAATTCATATAGGAGATGCCGTGGGATATATCTTGGAGTGGTATGTGAGAAATAGCATGGAATACAAAATAGATGTTGTCATTTTGTTGTGAAGAGCCCCCTTTATCGCATCTATCCATGAATGAGGCCCGTGAACTAGATTAAAATAAATACATTTGAATGGGCAAAGACCACCACGTTCTGCTGGGCACGGACATCGGGAGATTCGGGGACACAATTCTTCGTTTGCCACTGGGCCCCGGGGGACACGTGACACCACGTAGCAGCGGGGGACGCAAGGCCTGACCCCCTGCGCCCTCTGACTCCCTGTACCCTATCCATTTCCCTGTCTCGCCACAGGGGGAGAAATACATGGCATCCGTGGCCGGACGGGACGCGTCGTAGGGCACCGCAAATTGGAAGTAAACTAAGAAAGATAAAAACAAATTCCTCAGAGAGATGTGCCGGAGCGACATGAGGGTGGGCGTGGCGGAAAAAATCCCAACGCGTTATGCACCCCTCCACATAAAGAAAGCGGCAGGGATAGGAGGCCAGAGCTGTTCTGAATGGGAAAGGGACAGATTGGGATGGCCGGCGAGGAAGGGTGAAAGGTATCGCGAGATCACGTAATCATGGTGGGACTAGATTCGGAGACAAGAGAGAGAGGACAGGAAGCAGAGAGGAAGAGAAACAGAGACGAAACGACCGCTATTTTCGGATAGAATTGTGAAGATGGTGTCTGCGACTCGTACTATTGCAAACGGTATGTCCCGCGCGTACAAGGTTTTCACGAAAGAGTCTCGATTTCTTCGGGTTTCTAGTTTTTTTTTGGAGTAGTAGGTGCCACCACATAAAATAAAAGTTAAAAATGGCGATCCCAAATGAATGAAATTCCATTATTTTGTACAACGAACTCGGGTTTTCACCACTAATTTTTAAAATTCTATTCCAAGGGAGTAAGGAGCGAAGCATGACGGAAACGAGATCCTTCTCGGTCGCGCGGATTTTAACGATTGTTACTCGGACGCAATGAAGAGGAGGTTTCTTTATCTTTGATGCATGGCGAGTAATACGGGGAGCCCTAGTTTTTCCTTCGTAGATTAAAGAAATAACACCGAGTTATCTCACATTTCAGCAACCACATTCTAAGGACTACGATCGTACATTTGATGCATAATGACTTTCACGGTCTCTCTATTGCGGCAAAACAAATGATTTCATATTTGGTTTTGCGCTGTTTACAAGGTATTTAATTTCTCAGAGATCTTTAAGTATAACTATATCATTTAAACAGTATCAAATTATTTATAATATTGATAATTTTCATATTTCCTCAAAAAATGTAACGTGCAAGTTATGCGAACATCCTCGTCATGTATCACATACTTTGCGTTTTTCGGAAAGTTTCTTCCATTAGCGATGTTACCTATTTCTTCAAATTTTTAACCCGACTTCCCTGTTTTCATCTTAAGTCTTTAACTGTTCGTAAAACACCTAATGAAAAATTACCGACCTTACTCAATAGAGAGTTTTCCCTACAGAAAGCAGTTAATTGAAGGAGACAAACGTAAATAGGGGCGAAGATTGCTCCAAGCATTTCATTTTCTTATTAAAAATCCTTTTTAATATGAAATGTTTCTCAGGTAATTTTTTCAATTAAAAGGTATAGCAAGCAAGTGGGCGTGAAGTTGCGCCTCGGGCAGCGAACCTTTTACGTTCCGGAAAAATAAGACGTGACCTCCAAGAGGAAAACCATCATGATAAACCAAGGAATGAGGCCGTCGGCTACCTTAAGAGACTCGAATAGCCAAGCAAAATTTAATGTAGGTTGGGAAAAATAAGAGTAAAACATTGATTCAAAAAATGGCTGAGATGATGCCAAGCACATAGTATACAGAAATAAAAATTTCACCTATCGTTCTAGTTTTCCCTTGCCCTTTCTTTCACAGCAGTCATTTACCACTATTTAACTATCCGGCCGCAAAAACAATCTTTTATTTCTAGTAGTAGTAGTTTTGAGGGGAGGCGACCGACAGCTAAGGTCATTTGCGCCATAGGGGATGGATAGGAAAGGATGAAGGGTGGAGAGAAACCCGGCGTCGGCATTAGCCTACTCTTTACGAAAGGCGCCAAGGGGTCCGCAGCTTAACGTCCCATCCGACGGACGCCGTACTCACTCAAAGTGCCCTCCACAAAGCACCTCAAGTAGGGATCGAGATACCTCTGAAAAATATTCAACACCGCCGGGATTTGAACCCGCGCCCTCAGGGTGGGAAGCCAGTACGTTAGCCCCCGCACCATCTCGATCCCCATCTTTTATTTCTGATAAAATAAAATGTCAACATATATTTCTCTTGTAAATCAATAATCCTTGAGCAGATACAGTTCGTATATTATTCGCTCGTACATTAGTTTCCATTTTTTATGTTTTAGTAAGAATAAACAGATGTCATTGACTGCTTTCATGAATATTGTGAGTTAAAGCCAACCGAAATCGAGGCTAGAATTTAAGAAATATGTTAAATTTAAAGGAAAATATGACTTCTCACCCAATTATTGGTGGCTGCACGCTGAAAGCCATCTTCCCCATCACCTCGTATCCACTAGTTGAATTTTAGATAAGAATGCCACATTAAGTATAATGCCCGGTGTTTAATTAAAATTTCCAATTTCCAAGCGTAAACATGATTGATGGTTTGTCTTAATCTTGGAGAGGGCATATAAAAAGTAATACGAGGCAAAATTTGGGAAAAACATAAAACTGGTATTTTGGAGCCCCGAAGTATATGGCTTTTGTATTTAACAGTCGGACAAAGATCGATCTATCTGGACAAAATGCACCATATTCCAAAATATTCGTGTGTAGTTGAAATTCCCTTCTTTGCTAAAATAGCGCCAAGAGCGTTTAACTCAGTTAAATACTAAGTTTTTATTTTACATTCTACTATAGCAAACTTTCAAACATGGCCGATTTCAACATTCCCAACAAATTCGCGCGGATTTAGCATTAGTTCCGGAACTTATTTGCAGCAAATGTGATTTTTAGGTGAATTTTGTCAAGATAATGGACGATCTCAACACTCATTATGATTTGTTCTGGAAATTATTCGTAGCAAATGTAAATTTTTAGCCAATAAAGATTTTTGCCCTGATGAAGGAGTACCCGATGGCTATAACGGCAAAATACCAAACTTGAGTCTTTCTCAGAAAACCATTTTCAGGACCAGTTTTAGAAAGATTTTGACTAGTGATTATCTCTTTCAATACAAAAAATTTCAAACGATATCGGATCGACAAGTGACTTAGAATCGAGTATACTGCAAATGTTCTACAAAAAAAAATTATTTTACGCGGGAATTTTAGATAAATACACGAAATTGAAAAAGTTCATCACTCAGCTCAATGCACCACGGCCCTGGCCTCAACTACCGCAACTGCGGAGAATGTGTACAAATTAATTTGACACACGATGTTTGCTTGTGGCGTGTTAGAGAGGGGTTTTCATCTTCCATTAATAGCTGCAGTTGATGAATTAATAAGTATTCTCACTTTCACGTCACGCCAGTTGCAAAAGTACTCACGGGAATTCTTACTATGACGTGGCGTGAACCACATAGACAGTTGATGGGCAATAGACAAAACTATTAATGGCAATAACGTTGTTATCTTGTTTTTCTCAAGTGAACGAATTCCTTGGGTTTTTGATTATGAAAGCACGATCTCTGATAGCATTAAATAGAGGGTCCGTTAGCTCCGTGGGGAGGTAGATAGCTGAGGAAGGAACGGTAAGAATCTCCCCACATTAATAAGTGCTTTTCTCACTAATGGAACTTTTCTTGACGCAAAATGTTTAACAAAAACACCTGATACTAGCATGAATTTCAGACCAACAGATAAATATAAAACTTGCAGTCTAACTTAAAACCTTTTTGATGCATACGGGATATTTTTTAGCCGGAGTAGCCTTCGTTCTTCAGATCCAACAAGAAAGAGTTCCGAGTAAATGAGAAAAACTTCTACTTTTGATGGTATCCAGTTGTCTCAGTAAAGGGTTTGAAAAATAAGAGCCCGCAGTAAGAGGAGAAAGGCCCAGGAAGTCAAGCCAAACTTATGCGACCGACCGAGTCCTTCGTCGTGAAGACAGGGACATTTAGGCCAAGTGAGCCAAAGAGGTTCTACCCATCACTACTATGTGTGTCCAAATGATAGCTCAGGGATGGAACAAGTCGTAGGTGAATCTGAGTAGGCCCATTCATCCACATTGACATGAAGGAAGTTCTACCTTCGAAACTCAAGTGTAGAAAAAAGAACACAAAAGATTAAGTATGGTAAAAAGGAAAAAAATGATTCAGGTGAAATTCAACACAGTGTTGTTCTGATGGTTGATCCCGTTGATTTGTAAAGAAAATCTGATAGATAAGTCTTTACGGTTTCGTCGAAGGCCATATTTTTCCAAAAAAAACTTCGAAATTAGGCTCAAAAGATGACGTAGATAAATTTAATTAGGCACTCTATACGGACTATCTCCTGCGGACAAGAACACCTACGCAATTACTGTGGAAGCATTCCAAATCTATGTTATATATAGTGCTAGATTATAGCCCATCTCTACTAGAACCATATGCCCATATCTGTTCAGCGAATACTGATTCATAGCCAAGGAGTAATTTTTTGACAATTCTTCTAATCGGAATATTTGGTAAAAATTCACAAAAAGCATGAAATAAAAATTTCAAAAGCGGGAAAAAAGTACACGAGAAGATACTAACAAGGATGTATTAGATATCATACTGATTACCTAAAATCCCTATATTTCACCCATCAGGCCATTTCCTCCCATGAACGATGGAAGTTTAAATCCGGCTTCCATTGCTCTCCTTGAGAATGCTTTTTTAATGCTAATGGAACGTGATTTTAGCAGCATTGGGAAAGAAAAAAATTCAGAGAAATATGCGTTTCTTCAAACACACAATCTCCCTAATTTAACTCGCATTGACCTACAATGGGGATTAAAAAAATTATTTCTGAACTGGTTCAAGCATTATAATGCATTTCAAATTTGTATTTATCAGTCCTTCTCGCCCCTCCCTTACCAACTTTCATTTTTTATCGGATACAATTTGACTAGATATTTACGCCATATTCTTTGATAACATTTTTATTTAAAATTCATATGCACCAATCCTTGCAACCCGTATATAAAATCTTAAACGCAAATTGGATGATATTATGACAAATTTGCCCCCAATATCGGATCCGTAACTTTTTTTGTCATATTTATTTCTTACTTGCAATTATTTACCTTTTAAATCCTAATTTACCGATAACCGTAACGATCGGAAAACTCTTTCGGGTTTTGGGATCACTGTGCGACGTGAGACTAATCCCACAGCTTTATAAAGGAGGTCACGTCGCAGTATGCTTAAATATGTGTCAAATGAATATGAATGCTATTTTAAAACGATAACGACTTCATAAGGGTTAAGAGGGATGTAATTACGAACTCACAATACTTATCGATCTAAGTATGTCCTCATTCATTATGCCGGCTACTGGAAGCAATAAAATTTTGAGGTCACATACGTAATATAATATCTCTTGTTTTAAATATGCCAAAGATATATTCCCATTCTTATACCCAGCAGTTATGAATGGCAATTTGTACACTATTGAAAAATTATTCATTTGATTTAACTCACAATTACACCAACACCTGATAATTAAATACGGTTAGCAATTAGTTATGACCCGGAAAGTATTTAGTTCAAATCTCACGTGATGATTTTGATGACACAATCAAAAATCAAAGATGTGTGAACTTACTGTTACTAGAATTTAAATAGAGAACTAATAGTGGTAGGTAAGAAGCAAGTGACCCCTCTACCTTCCCAAGGATGTTTGAAGTTTGCAACCCTTAAGACATAAGAGTGAGATTTATCCTTGCCTTAAGACCACTCTTACGCTTGATTGTTTCAATTTAATGATGCAGAATAGTGTTGCTGTTTTTTATCATAATAGTCGTTAACCAAAACTAATATTTGATATCTAACTATTCTATTGATATTGATAGACTGATGGAAAATAAAATATTTCTAAAGATCCCACCCAACTCCTAAATTGATGACAGTTTTGAAATAGACTATAATTACATATTATTTAAACGCTTTTCTCCTTTTTAATGGAATTTATTTTTTATTACGTTTTTAATCAAAGGATAAGGAAATATAACAGAACCGGATACAATATGTGAACTCAGCAATCACCAAAAATGATAATTATATTCAAGGCTTCATATAATCAGAAATTAAAACGTCATAAAAAGGTCTATGTTATTCAAACGTCACCACGCAGTATTCAATTACGTTCCCATAAACTCAACTGAAACGTTTCCAGGGTGGAAGCGAGCGGGGTAGGCTGTGAAAGGGTAGGATAGAAATGGAAAAGAGGGAGATGGAGTTGGTTGAGGGGATGAGAGCGCGATACAGGAGGAAGCACAAAGCATTGGAGCGGTGGATGAGAAGGGGATTGGTGGCGTGCATGAACCAGGAGGGTAAGAAGAGAAGAGGACACGGGAATCGGTGAGTTTTTCTGGAAGGAGGCGGGGATTTGCCGAGAGAATAAGAGGAGATGAGCCTGGCGCACGCGGGGAGGGGACGAGGGAAGGCTGAAAGGAAATGTGATGAGGGGGAGTGATTGGGGGAGATGAGAGGGATTCAGCCGTTTATGAGGCGTGCTCTAACGCCGTGGGGATAGCGAATGTATACCGACGGCGTTACTTGAACCGATTGAAATATCGGAATTTCGGGCGCGGGCTCGCTCAGATGAGAATTCAAATGTAACGATTCGATGCGCCAACAAAAGGAAGAATGTGTTTCGGGGTGGAAGACATCGCAGAGTTGGACGAAACAAAAGTAGGCAGAGTCCCTACGAACGATTTTCTCTCGGGTAGTAGTAGTTTTGAGGGGGGGCGACCGACAGCTAAGGTCATTTGCGCCATAGGGGATGGACAGGAAAGGATGAAGGGTGGAGAGAAACCCGGCGTCGGCATTAGCCTACTCTTTACGAAAGGCGCCAAGGCCTTTTCTCTCGGTAGGGAACGTTTCTGTGCACCAATAAAAGAACAGAACTGCGTTTTTTACTAGCTTTTCGTATCTGTGCCACCATGAAGGATGAAATACGGCTTTATTTTCAAGAGCTACTGTTAGAATATGCTACGAGAGATTATGTGTTCAATACATATCCCGATTCATGTACCGCAATTCATGAAACTGGAAATTACCTATATCAATGTATATATATATATATATATATATATATATATATATATATATATATATATACACCCGCACACATTGGCTAAAAGCTCTGGGAATAATGATTATTATGTTATTGTATAAGCCAAACTTATTCTAATTTTTCCGAGAAAATAAAGTGGAGTAAAAGAAAGAAATACTCAAAAGGCCATTAAAGAAAAAAAAACTGCTGGCTCGGAATTGGGTGTTTTCGGTATGTTACGGTAGGAAAACATCCGTCACACGGAATCCGTAAACCGAATCACTCAATTGTTCGAATGTATACCTTTACAAGGCCGTGTCACACTTTTTGAAACAAACACAGGGGCATTATTTAAATATAAAAATAACTTACTACATAGAGAGAAACTAAATACCCTTACTTTTATCAAGTAAGATATAAACTAATAATAGCCAACAATAGTAAAGCAACTATATCATTCTTCTCAATCAAAGTTTGGGTACTCATTCTCCGTTACCTTAGTACCCGAGGTTTATGACGATTTCTCAATAAAAGCACAATGATAAGGTGTCGAAATAGATACGTATTAGGCTCTATTAGATAACGATGCAGATCCAAATGACGGTTTTATAGTACAAAGAATGTCTTAATCACAATAATAAGGCTTATATCACCTAATTCAAAGCTAAATGATCAAAATGACTTTCTCATTAATTTTCTGAATGAAGTGTTAGAATAAAAAATATTAATCAATCCTAGCTCACCACACTTCTTTGAAATATTGCCATTGGGCAATGGAAAATCAACGGATAGTCTTTAAACAAAAATCAACCAAAACTGATTTTCAGTTCCCTGGTATTTCGGTGGATTTCAAAATACACGTCAGCAAAGAAGAAACATGAACGCACGTAAAAGGAAAAAGCTTTAATCGTTAATCCCTAATGGTTTCACATTATATTCTGGGCCTTATAAAATCAAATGAATAAAGAAAATGTCCATTAGAATACTACCTTGATCAAAAAGTTCCCGGAATAACCACCGTGTGGCGCTCCCATCGTTCCGATTTGAGTTCTGTTTTTTTTGTTAAATTGGTACATCTGTTGTTGATATTCCCTTTAAATCTTAGTGTCATAACTTGACATTTGCAAAAGTTACGTAGCCAAGAGTACATCTATCTCTGTGTGTGTTGGCGATTTTTTACAATTTCAGAAATGGATTTAAATTTGCAACAACGAACTTGTATTAAATTTTGCGTAAAAAACGGATTTAGTGGCGCACGGACGTTGGAAATGTTGGAAAAGTGTTTCGGCAACGATTCTCTAAAAAAAACGGTCGTTTACCAGTGGCACGAGCGGTTCAGAAGTGGTCGTGAGTCAATCGAAGATGATGAACGCAGTGGCAGACCATCGACATCGAAAGTCGGTGAAAAAATTGATAAAGTAAAAGAAATGTTGGTCAATAACCGCAAATTAACCATCAGAGAAATAGCGGAGGACTTGAACATTGCCTATGGATCCGCCCAAGACATTGTGGTTAATGATTTGGGTTTCCGTCGTGTAGCAGCAAAAGACCTCAATTTCATGCAAAAAAGAGACCGTGTTGACGTCGCAAAAGACATGATTTGCGAGGCTGAATCCGATCCCACATTCATCAAAAGGATCATTACTGGAGACGAGACGTGGGTTTATGAGTACGACACGCAATCCAGACATCAGGCAAGTGAATGGCGTTCACCAAATGAGCCGAGACCAAAAAAACCACGTCGTTTTCAGTCAAAAAAGAAGGCAATGCTGACGGTTTTCATGGATTACAACGGTGTAGTGCATCATGAATTTTTGCCAGAAGGCCAGACAGTAAACAAAGAGTATTATTTGGGCGTTATGAGACGTTTGCGTGAAGCAATTCGCCGAAAGAGACCAGAAATGTGGGCAGAAAACTCGTGGATTTTGCACCATGATAACGCACCGTCGCACAGTGCTATCATTATTCGTAATTTTTTGACGAAAAATGCAACAAATACCATCCAACAGCCACCGAATTCACCTGATTTGGCTCCCTGTATGTATTCAAATTTCCACAAGGTCTATAAAAATAATATTTTATTAGAATATTACTTAACAAATTTAATAAAATGTTTTTCAACTCAGCCGTCCGTTTAAATGGCAATTTAATAATTTAGAAAGAAAAGAATTGGAAGTAAATATTCAATAAAATATCCAAATTATCTAATATAAAAATGAAGCTTGGCAATGCTGGAATTCTCATCTTTCTAACTGAAGACGCGTGTGATTATCTTTCTAAAATACACACTTCTATAAGAAACAAGTCACGCATTTCCTTAATGCTGTCGTTAGTAGCGAATCTTCAAATTTAGCTCAACAAACCACTATCCGAATATTAAAAACATTCTATAAAACTGGGTTGCATGCTCTTGCAAGTTCTTAGTAGGTAACGCTTCAAGTAACATGGGTTAAAAAGAGGTAAATCTACTAAATGCTCTTCCCGGCCACTTAGCGTACATATTCACTAGCTTCCCTTACTTATTCAATGAAAAAGTGAATCAGCCCAAAGTCACGGAAAAGAACTTACCAAAATCGATTTTTTGCTCTAACAGCTAATTACTCTAAACTCGTTATCCCCGCTTCCCAAAATAGGGATACTTAAGTTCACAGTTTCCATTTTCCAGTTTCCATGGGTGATTCCATTTTCTTCTTCAGATGAAAATTGGAATAATAGCAAAGAATTTTTGTCGAGACAGCATTTATCTGAGGTTAAAAAATACACGAAAAAATCAAGTACTACGAATATCATTTTAATCCATTCTGATATTAACTCTCTTTTTTTAGAAGTCATCAATTTAGCGTTTCTTCTATACAAAAATAACCTTTAAAAATCACTTCAAATAAACTAAATTCCAATTTACGCTTACCTCATTGGCTCTATAAATCACTCCAAACAAATAAATAAATAAATAAAAGTAAATAAATAAATAAATATATACATATATCTTCGAAATGGAACGCTCTTTGGCGACGAACAAGTATATATAAACACGGATGTAGATTTTTAAACCATACTGTGCATACCATACATATTTAAACACAAAGAAAGGACACTCACATATGTTGTTTTGACGTTTCGACGGCCGTGCCGTGCCGTCGAAACGTCAAAACAAAACACACACACGTCGAAAGAAAATACCAAGTATGCACTGTTTTATAATCTAACCTTTTATCCTAAATCCTATTAAATAAAAGGTCATGCCTACGCCACATAAAGTAGCATTATCATCATTTTATAGGATTAACGTCAGAAAAAATTCTGCGGTGATTTAAGCTAAATAGAGCTAAGAAAATTTACTATTTGACTAATATTTTCATTCCAATATTTTTCTAATCCACATCCGCTTTGACGTGAAAAAATCGACTTCCCACTATACTTGACAAAGCTGGGTAAATTAACTCAATAAAATTAAACTGAACTCATAGGTATTATCCGTTCATCTACATCTACATCTACATAATACCCCGCAAGCCGCCGCAAGGGCGTGTGGCGGGGGGTGTTAGGTCACCAACCTTAAAAACGAAAAATACCACATGCAAAAAACAACACGGAAAATTACACCCCAGCAGCGCACACACTCATGCAAAACTCCCTCCATCCAATACTCATGCAAACACATACACCGCAAAACAACAAAAAACTGCACCCCAGGATACAGCACGAAAGCCATCCTAAAACACGCAAGCCAGGACACAACAAGCAAGAATGTGAAACATCACTACCACATGAAAATGCACCACAAAACACTCAACCCCCCAAAGAGACAGTAAAAGGAAGGGAATTCGACCCAACGTTGCAGGTAGCAGGAATTTCCCCCCGCCGGGAGGGAAGAGGGACTGAAAGGGAAACTTAAAAACAGATGAACAGAACACGAATGATATCATGCGGAAAGAATGGGTTATTATAACAAAACACATAAGGTTAGTGGAGGAGCATGCATTTAAGTAGAACTAATTATTTTTTAGACACTGAGGGTGGCAAGTGGAATTTTTACTATCTATAATCCTACAGTTGCTATCCCGTATTGTCCGCGGGAAGAAGGAGTCCTTGAGTCGGCTAGTCCTGGCATCTATTTCCCGAATTTTATATGCATGATCCAAGCGACCAATGTATGTAGGAGTACGAATAATCTGCGAGACCTCGGTGCTGAAACATGCGGATCTGAATTTATTTAATAATTTCAGTCTTGCATTGAATCGTCTCTCTTCTAATGATTCCCACCCCAAATCCATGAGCATTTCGGTAACGCTTTGCGTTTTATCGTAGGAATTTTTTACAAAACGGGCTGCCCGGCGTTGAACCTTCTCAATTTCCCGAATGAGACCTTTTTCACTCGGGTCCCACACGCTGCATGCGTATTCTAAATGAGGCCTTACAAGAGCGTGGTAACAACGTTCCTTGACCTTTGAGTCACTTTTGCCGACAATGCGTCTAATGAATCCCAATTTTTTATTTGCTTGACCGCAGACTTTACGTATGTGAGTCCCCCAAGTTAAGTCTTTAGTGAATGTGACACCTAGGTATTTTACCGTATCAACTACTGCTAGGTCACCTCCAGCTAATTTGTAAGCAAATCCCGTTGATCTTTTAAAGAAATTTACCACTGAACATTTATTATAATTTAGAGTCAATCCCCAGTTAGAACACCATTTAGTAATGCAATCTAAATCCTGCGCTAGAATAAAACGATCCTCATCCCCAGATATCTCCCGATAGATCACCGTGTCATCCGCAAACATCCTAATGTTACTTTTCACTTCGCGGTTCAAATCGTTAACAAAAATCAAGAAAAGTAACGGCCCGATCACACTTCCCTGAGGTACCCCCGACGTGACTCGAACGCTGTCGGAACTAGCGCCATCAAGGACTACCCTCTGTTCCCGCTCTGAAAGAAAATCTTTAACCCAACTTATAGCGCCCTTGTTTATACCCGCGACCTTTAATTTATGAATGAGTTTACCATGTGGGACCTTATCAAATGCCTTTTGAAAATCTAAGAAGATGGCATCCACTTGCCTACCTCTCTCACCAGATACAAGTAAATCATGTGTAAATAATCCTAATTGGGTTTCGCAGGAGCGGGTTTTCCTGAATCCGTGTTGATTGTCACTTAAAAAGTTAATATTGTCAAGGTGTCTCATTATTGAACTGACAATTATGTGCTCTAAGATTTTACAACAGATAGAAGTGAGAGATATAGGTCTGTAATTACTGGGATCCTCCCTGTCACCACTTTTAAAAATAGGCGTTATTTGCGCGGTTTTCCAAATCTTAGGTACTTTGCACTCTGTGAGGGATTTGTTAAATATAAATTCAAGGTACGGGGCAATGTTTGGAGCTAAATGTTTTATCACCCTAGCTGGTATATTTTCGGGACCCGGGGATTTGTTGGGTTTAATCTCATTAAGTAATTTTAGAATTCCTTGTTGGTCCACTGTTATTTTTTCCATGGGTGGAGTATGTATTGTTTCTTGGAGATATGCGGTGGCAACATCATTCGAGAAAACGCTTTGGAAGAATGAATTTAAGATGTTAGCTTTAACCTCGCTGTCTGTATGAATTACATTGCTACAATCCCTTAAGCAAGCCACGGTTTGTTTACTCCCATTTACTTCCCTAACATATGACCAGAAAGCTTTGGGGTCAGTGTCCAAGTGCTCGCAAAGTACTTTGCGTTTAAATTCCAGTAAGGCGCTACGTAATTGTTTTTTGGTTTCAATTTTAGAGGATCTATATGTGTCCCATAATTGTGTATTCTCAGGAGATGATGTGTTCACGCCTGCCCTCTTTACCCTAGAGTGCAGCATTCTCTGCTTTCGAAGGGCTTTTCTAACGTCTTTATTGTACCACCTGGGGTCGCGATTTGCTTTAACGTATTTTATAGGTATGAAATCTACGATTCCTTTTTGCATGATATTGACAAATTCTGTCCAAGTTTCTTCCACGTTGGCATGACTTAAGCGGGTTTTGAACTCGGGTAGTGAAGAGTTTAATTGATTGGCAAAAGATTCAAAGTCTGCTTTATGGTAATTATAAATTTTTCTTTTTGGTTTAACAATCTTTTTTATTGCTATGTCCAAATGGACATTAATTGCTTTATGGTCACTCAAGCCCTCATCAGTTGATACACTAATAATACGGTCCGGCGTGTTTGTAAGAAATAGATCCAATATGTTCTTTCCACGGGTGGGCATGCGTACTGCTTGATGGAGGGAGTTTCTTTGAACCAATTTTATCATGGAATTGCAAGATTCGCGATCGCGGGTCCCAGATTTAACGATATTGCTGTCCCAATCTATACCAGGGAGGTTAAAGTCGCCACCAATTATGTTTATGCTGTTATTATATTTACGTGTAAACTTGTGAATTTGATCGTTGAGGGTGTGAAGTGTTTTCAAATCTGAGTCTGGAGGTCTGTAGAAAGAGCATAAATTTATGTTGGGTTGATTGGTCCGTAGTAAGGTGCACCAAACACTTTCTATGTTATTATTTTCAAATGAAACTTGCCTGCTTTCAAAATGACTTTTAACTGCCACGAAAACCCCTCCTCCGGGTCTTGTATCTCTATCGTGTCGGTAAACTTTGAAATCTATTGGGAAAATTTCTTGGTCATTAATATCATTGCACAGCCAACTCTCTGTGCCTAATACTATATCAGCGGAATGAGTTTGGATTATGTGTTCTAGATCCGCTGATTTGTTCTTGAGGCTTCTGCAATTTATAACAAGTATAGTTAAATTATTTTGATGTTGAATAACGTCCTTATTAGTGTCTGACTGTAATTTAGGACGCCTTTGTGGGGAAGTGCGTGTCACATGTCTTTCTAAATTATTGCCAGTGTTGTCAATGACTTTTATATTTTTATTAATAACATTATACGCGCTATCCCCAGATGTTATTGACCCACTAAGTGACCTGCTCTCTATTCTAAAAAAGGCCTACAGTGGTCGAGTATCCTATCCGCTACCTTACTCGCCGCTTCCGCCGTGTAATGGACCCCAGATCGGTTAAGGGGAGTCCTGCAAGATCGGAGGGTTGGTCTGAGGTCGACGAAGGAGGCTCCTATGTCCGAGCAGAATCTCGATAGTCTCTGGTTTATGCCTTCCACTCGGCTCCAAACCAGAGACCCGCGATCCTCCCTCGGAACGATGCTGCAGACCGTTAGTCCCAGCCGAACCCCCTCGACGCCCTGGACGCGCTTCACCTCGGAGCTCAGTTCCCTAAGGGAACGGAGGACCTCCTCGGATCCACGGTCCGTGACGTCGTTGGTGCCCACATGGGCCACGACCTGCAGCCTAGAGCACTTCGTGCCTTTGACCGCCGCCTCGATCGCCTTCGTCACCTGAGGGACTCCTCCGCCTGGTATACACCAGGCGGTCACCCGTTGATCGGCGCCTACGCGGCGCGCCCTCTCCCTCAATGGGACCATTACACGACGGACATTCGAGCTACCTATTACTACAATTCCCTCCCTTCCCGTTCCCTGACGTCTTACCCTAGGCAGTGCCCTCGGAGTAGGGGTAGGGGCTGCAGGTACGGTGGTGCTGTCATCCGACAACACCTGGTACCTGTTGGAGACGGGGATGGTATCTGCCTCCGCAGAGTCCAATCCACGCCGCAGCGTTACCTTCCCCTTGCCCCGAGAGACAACCCTCCAATCGTCTGACCTACGGACGTGAGACACTCCCTCGTTGGGAGATGGGACACGGGGTAGGTCTCTAATCGCCCAGCCACGTGTAGCATTCGGACGAATCCGTGCACCCATATGGGCGTGGCGGGTTTTCGTATTCCCCGTTGACGGCTCTTTTCTCACTGATTTTTATCCATTGAGTAAACACCGCTCAAAATTTACGCAATAAACGGCAAGAAGACATACTTTTAAATGGCGGTGAATGAAAAACAGAAGCCATACACTTAAGAAGAGCGTTGATAATAGAGCTAAAACGTAAATTCATTTTGAAACATTTAATGGTAAAGTTTATTCAAACAGAATGTAATCATTGATCATATCCTAAACAGTTTTATTTTCATTTGCCTAACATACATTATTTTTTAATAAAACCGAACAATTTAGCATTCTTACATCACATGTTAACTTTTTTAATTTAGAAAATTACTTATTTATCACACAAGAGTGTAACGTTTTACGACTGAAGTAATCCCTACGTATGTCACACTTATGCAAGCATTGGCAACATAATTGAAAGAGTAAATTGCCTGAATTAATAAGGAAAATCCCCTCTTATCAGTAATAATACGTCTTGGAACTCAGCAAAATAGGGAAAGAAATGGGCGCAGGAAATAAGATGGAATGAAGAATCAGTCCTGATATTACTAGCTCCACACAATAGGGGGAGCAGATTGCTGGTATTGTATGCCGAGCGATCATTTCAGTGTCAAGGTCTCTCCCCCAACCACATCAATTTCTTGGCCTTATCAAGCCGAGGGAAGGCTAAGCATCCATCCGGGAATGGAGTGATCTGCCACCGACGCTCCGGAGACCGTCTGGCGGGAGGAAATTCATTCAAAATGGGATCGCGAGATGACTTTCCCGCGACCCGCGTCCCTTCAGATGATGAATTAATGGATCGGGTGCCCATGCATAATGCACGCACCTCGAACACATAACGCTGTCGATGTCGCACGTGGGCGTGGCATGGCTGGAGGGACGGACTCCGGTGCTGCGCGGAATGCGGAGGAGGAGGGAGAATTTGAGCATCTGAAAGCCCTTAATGGGATATCAGCGGCGACGCTCGCATGCGAATGAGCGGCGTGATTCCGGGTTAGCACGGTAACAGGTCACGTAAACGATTCGGGATCAGCTACCGCTGATGATCGCCCATCGATCAAGGGCTAGGTTACCGAAGGCGTCTCAGTTAATTGGTCGTAATTTTGATGGACAGTCCGTTGTTAAGACGAGGGAAAGCAAGTGAAAGCTCATAAACAGCATGCTCAACCTGATGGTGCACACGTGACGGTAATACATACCCACCTAATTTCCTGGTACGTCGTGGTGATTAATAAAAGAGCAGATTACACTTATATGGATAAATCCAAGAGATGATATTCATTCAGTGAAAAGAGAAAATAACAATTGTAGTAATGTACATTTTACATTATACTTGAAAATGTATATGCCTTAAGACACAATATGTATTCACAGTATGGAATTTTTTGGGTTGGCATTACTAAATTTGAAAACCTATGTTCATATTGAGGTAACGAAAATTTTACAAAAGTTATTATCAATATAAACAGTACCAATCCGATGATATTATGAAATAATTGCCATCAAATGATATTCGAAGGATTTTCAAAGTTTAAATTTTGTAAATTTCACGTTTTTCCTGGGCAAATTCAAATTTTGCCACGAGTGCTACATTATGTTTTAACGGGAACAATCTAATTATTATTAGGGCCTTTAGATTAAGCAATCCCACATTTTTTTCCAATGAACATCAAAAAATAAAATGAGATCAAAATGTGCGGGCAGAGTACAGAGAAATATTTATTTCCCGCAAAATGCCCCACAAAATTTGGCAGGAGCCAACTTTATGCAATACGAGTAACCAAGTCAGAGAAAAGTAATATATGGAATAACAAAATAATTGTGTCTAAAATAATTGTTAAAGATTAGAAATCTCAAAAATTTTAATGACTTGGCAAACCGACCATTAATCTCGACTTCAAATGATAAATGAACAATCAGATTTACGAGATAATGTACTTATGATTTAAACATTATTAACACATTGTAAAAGCCAAAACAAGTTTTAATGGCATTACCAATTCCATTTAAACGTTTTAGATTAATTTTTTGAAGCATATGAGTCATATAAGGTTAATTATCAAACTTCCAATTATCGAGTTAAAATTAATTAGTGGTTCATCGATTCAATTTCATTTATTTTTAATCAACATATCGAGGTTTCATTTTTTTTGGTCAGAGATAAGCACAAATTATCAACACAATAAAATGCTAAAAGATCACATTTCCCGACCACAATTTTTATGGAATTCCATCCTACAAAATGGTTAAATTTAAATAGAAAATATCATAAGAATTACAGAGTTTCGAGAAATAAGGATATGTTTCTAATCAAAAATCACAAATACTATATATGAACCTAATTGCGTTTTTGAAAACCCCAGCGCTGAGGAGGAAAACTTCAGGGAAGGTAGCAGTCATTTTTCCCAATTATTCAATGTAGTCACTGGGTAGCAGTTTTCCGATGTATTTAGTACTGAGAGGACGATGCGTAATAGGGAGTAAAAGGGAGGAGTAAACAGTACATATGTATTGTGTAAAGTATAAATTATTTTATGCATCTAATAAAACAGCAAGTCATTCGACATATTAAATGCCGTGCTAAACACAAAACTGAGCTATGTTAGTACACGTAGATAGAATTTCAGTAGCTTCCGTAGGTAATTAAAACTCTCTTACTAATATCCAATATTCATAACCCTAGGTAAAACAAACACACGCGTCCTATTAAAGGCGGCCTCATTGGTTCGCGTTCAGGGTGTTTCAATTTTAATATTATTTTTATTACCTTCCACCACAATTGTACCAGATTTGAAAATTTGCTTTATTAAATCCCAGGGTTGACCTTTGGTGGACGCAATCATAGTGTCACTCAGTATAGTTCTAATATTTCAGGCCTATCACGACCTCCAACCATTGCATAATTTTGATTTTCCTATGTTATTTCACGAAAACCAATTTCAATTTTATTAAAATTATTTGATAAAAACAAACTTTCTGAGACTAATCAGTAATATAAAGGTGGTATGGCAGGACGTTGTATACCATAGCAGAGAATTGGTCATGTTTCAAAAGGAAAAATGAAGAAACGTTTCCAGAAATATAGAGCATCCATGAGAATTTAGACGTTTAAAATTCAGACGGTGAATGACACTTTACAACTAGAGGAAGAAAAAGATAAAATCAAGAATATCTATATTATACTATGCCAGATTTTACGAAACGTGCATTTTTTTACTGGGTCACTTGATCATTTGGAGACCTTGACGAGACCTTACCCCTCTCCTTAAACCCAATAACATTAGCCGAACAAACTGAAATAGTCACGCACTATGCTCCATACTAAGGGGAATTATGGATTCAGTTTGACCGAGTTTCAGTAAAAGTGGGGAAAAAAATAATTGCACAAAAATCAGCGTATTACAGAATGAATATTAATTAATGGGCCATATAAATAATTCTCAGTACTTGCTTACAAGTATTCTCATTATGAAGTCATGCACATACTTGATCTCATAAAGTGCCAACTACAAGTATATACGTATATGTAAATACATATATAAGATGTATGTATGAGCAACACTATTATTATTTATTTTTATGGGTAATATACCGAATAAGGAAGGTTTTACGTCCATTTAAAACCAACTTTAACAGGTAGATTACCTCGTATAATAAAAGATAATAATAGACATATACATGCAACTAATATATGTATGTAAGTGTGTGTGTGTGTGTGTGTGTGTGTGTGTGTGTGTGTGTGTGTGTGTGTGTGTGTATACATATATATATACATATATATATATACATATATATGCATATATATATATACATATATATATATATATATATACATATATATATATATATATATATATATATATATATATATATATGTATATATATATTCATATATAAAATGTATTTATTTATTTATACACATGGTAAAAACGTAACATGGAGACATCATACAGCATAGGAATATACAGAAAACAAGAATACATAGACAAACAAAAGGGATATTTAAATTTTCATGGAAAAATACGACACATCCGGGTCCTAAACCTGGCCACTTTCGCGGGCTTGCACTCTCCAAGCGACAGCTCTCCTAGCTAACAACAGCTAGGCGAAAGTCATTCATCAACATCTGCGCTGCCAAATACACACTTAGTATTTTCACGGAGACTTGCACTTGGCACACAATCTCAGTTGGCAGAGCACTCACACAGAATGACCATGAACCGGGAAACATTGAACGTTGTTAGAATATACAAATAGAATGATACTAATCATGTAATATGGACGAGCATATTAATTCAATAATGCACACCACCTGGAAAACGAATTCATTACATTTATCCTCTTGATTGGAAAGAAGCTTGAAATGTTATGTCTCGCGCATCCACTGACACTTCCCTTTAATTTAAGCGTTAATAAAGCGTAGAGAGTTCAGCAGATAAAGCGTATAAATCATAAGTCTAACTGTTGTAACTCAGAAGAAAATATATTTAGCAAGGGGCCCTCTATATGTGATTTCACGCTGTTTCTAGACGTTTTGAGCCTTCCCCTCCCTGATGTCAGGTTCTGTCATGCTAAACTGAATATCTCCTAATATGTATGACTCCATGTTACAGCAATTAGATCCTTTTTTCATATTGCTACTAAAAACCCTCGTCTTATTGTGGTCCTTGAAACCCGCTTGGCTATATAGGCGGGCATGTCCTCTGTAATGCGTCGCCCCCTCGCAATGGGAATATACGTGTACATCCAATAATCATTTATCAAAACAAAACTTTACGAAGAGGGATGAGGATATCAAATAGATAACCTCTTGCTGGTGACTGCTATGCGTCCATTGTCAATTTAAAAAATCAAGTGTCATGTTCAAGTCACATCTTTGCTGCCAGTGTCAGCTAATCGGACGACCCAGCCGATAGAACGTACTGAAAGAGCGACTGTTCAGCTTTAGCGATGGGTTCACCTCACCTGAAACAGCCAAAGGTCACGAACAAGTGTGTAGAAAATTTATATCCAATATCCCATATCGCTCGAGAGAAAAAAATGCCTTCCAGACAAATTTGATTTCAGTAAATTGGTTATATTATGTAGACTGATAACATTAATTTGCAATCAGATAATTAATGACCAATGCCTAGAATAGCTGAGTACGCAAGAGTAGTGCATAATATAAATGAAAATTATAAGTAAGAAATTAAATTTAGAATCACAAGGCATTCTTATTTGACGCCATGAGATCCAGGGTAATGAGAATACCAAAGGGTACTACTATATTACAATACGGTACAATGCGACCTAAACGAAAAGAACCCTTCCAATCGGCCATCTTCCCCATTCACGCACAGAGAACGTTTAACTCCACGAGCGATCTTAATTAAATATGCTTCTATTTTCGCTCATTTTTTTCTGAATTTGCTACAGCATACTGAGCATTTTTGCTAACTCTAGGTGATTTTCTCAGTGGAGAAACGAATCATCGACTCTTTAAAAGAAATGCTCAACACACAACGGGAAATCCTGAAATAATATCAGTAATATATAAGTACAATACTTGTGCAGTGACGAAAAAGGCTAGCATATGCCTATTCTTAATATAAGCATATGGCGGCCAGCCTCCTTGCAATTTTCAACATACCAATAAAACGCATAATAATAGTAATTATACGTTTTTCTAAGACGAAGAAAATATGACTTATTACCTATGAGCCATCACAGATGCCCCGTCACTCTTAGAACCTACAAGACGTTTTTAGCTCAAAATTCCTCCTCCTTCCTTCAAGCCTCCATACCATCTGCGGTATTCCCCTGGGTGAAATATTTCCCCGCGCCCACAGCCACACCCTCCTAGTTTTACGCTCCAACTCCACACCAGCACTATTGTCCTTCTAAAAGTTCTATTTATTTACTCAAATGCAACTTCTGTCCTCCTTATGGAAGAGTAAACGCCACTTCTTACTTATCTCTGCGCCCTAAAGATCAAAATTTCTGGACAAAGTGTTTTGCCCCCGGCGCTTTCCATCTATAACCACGTCCACTCTTACCAAAAAACTTTGAGGAGTTTTACCGTCTCAATTTACAAAACCTACTTCATAACAGGGTCGGATACAGATGGGGACGCTTTGGGTACGTGCCCTCCTGAGACTTTAAGTGATATTCTATCAGTTAAACTACATTTAACGAAACGGGCCAAAAGAAACCCTCATAGTGTATCAGTCTAACTCTGGCTGCATGTTATTTTTTTAAAGAAGTGAACTAGAGCATGTTTTACAATGTTTAGCTCTAGGAAAAATTATTTTACGCATAAAATAAGATACCATTACTATTTCTTCGCTTTTCCACTACAGCCCTAATGCTGCGCCAAAATGTATTTTTTGATCAGTGAAAAATGCACGCATTCAAAAAGTTATGCTTTATCTCAGAAAAATTAAAGACGATATCCGAGTTATCCTGAAAGAATATTGAACTACATTCTACGAGGACACATATTTACTAGAGGGGTAATTTTACTAGTATATATAAATTTAGTTTTTTTTCTTCCCTTACACAGGGAACGCAAATCAAAGTTTGAGAACTTTATCTGTCTCAATGCAGCCTGAGTGAACTCCAACAGAACGAGGAAGTAGATAGCATTGGGACATGGGTCGACGGAGCGTGAATACATGAACAATTATATTACATGGACGAGAGTTTTCTGGTAGAGACATCTTCAATTCCAAAGGGGCCTTGAAATAAATGGCTTTGCCGGTCATGTCAAGAGAATGGCAAGGGTGGCATGGAAGGAGGGGTGATGGCTTGATGAGAGTAAGGTAAGAAGTCTAGGTAAGAAGCAAGGAAACCCTTAAAGGTTCCATTTATTTGAAGACTCCAAGGGATCAGTCTTTGAAAGGAAAGGAAGCGGCAATGAGAACTTTTTTTTGGAACCCCTGGAATAGGTCCAACAAAGGGCTTTAATTAATGAATTCCCAGTTTTGTTCCCTGGAGTTTCTTGGAGTTCGAGGGTATTTCGGCAAACACGTAGTGGTGGCTCGAGAATTCGATCGTTTGAATTGGAGATTTGCTTTGTTGGGAGAATATTAGGTGAAGAGGCAAGCTATCGAACAAATAAAAGATGCACCCGAAGGACGAAACGAGTGTCAAAAAAAATATGACATTAGGTCTTTTAAATTTACCCAAGACCATCACGTCCTTTAGCAGGTCAATTGCCCTTCTTTCATGGCGACACCTTAGCTTTAAACGTTTCCCTGGGTGTTATTCCTACTTTTATGAAAATGGGATGAATTGTTTCAAAATCCATATCATTTGGAAAAAAAAACTCTTACGAAGAACTATTTCAAGGAAAAATAAAAATACGTCCTTTGGTACTGGAAATAAAGATATCAAGTAGTATTGAAAGTATACGGATGTTTTTGGTATATTAATCCAAAGAAAAATAATCCAAGAATGTCATCGAATTTTTGTGGAAATAAAATCAGCATTTTAATGCACTCCACCTCAGTAAATATTGCCAGTTTTATAGCACGCCCTAGTGATAATACGGTATACAATTTCCGATGGGATATTTTTTATGCAAAGCAAAGTCTTCGCAAAACATTCTTCAACGATTTCACCTTTTTATCGCGTTAGTGTCTTAACATATTTTAAGAGGAACCATAGCTGAATAACACAAGAGAACTTGGAGGAGTGTTTTCCAAAGTATCCGGTAAAAAAACCTTTTGAATTATAGCTGAGAGCGTAACTTTCACATATTTGAACTTCCTTGAATTGAAACACTATCCTAGAATTACGTTTTTCAAAATTTCCCAGGAGTAAAATTATTTCGGAACGGCCATTGATAAAATAACGACCGAATAACATTTATGGCGAAAATATTCCAATGTAATTCCTTCCCCAGGGATATATGTCTCTCCTTCCACCGTCAGAGATAACAAACAGACATTAGGTACTACAAGACCTAATTCTTTTATTAATTAAATGACCCAAAAGTAAGCTATGTTTTCCGTAACGTAAGCGTAGCATTTCCCCAAGCATAAAGAGAAGCACGACATTACTGAATTTCATTAGTTGATAACGAGTTGCAATGTCAATAAAAAGAATAATTATTAATATAATAGCAGTCTAAAAATAACGTAACATAATCCACATATTTGTCCATCACACAATTACGCCTTTTTATTTCTAGTATTTTTATTTTGGCATGTGATGTATGCATTTTGTTACAAAAATGTGTGACTAATGAAAATATATATATAGGCTTGGCGCACATATTCAATTAATTTCAAGATTCAATCAATAAAAACCAGTAGTTACACCCCGATCATCTATCCAAAATGTAATTAGCATCGCTTATGTCTTATTACATTTTTGGAGCAAATGACAGGCATTTTCTCTAGCCTTAATAACACAAAAAGCAGATAGTGTTTAAAAAACATTATTGTGAAGTAAAATTTTCATTTCCTTCATCTATATGTTCATTAAATTTTACCAAAATAAACACATTAGTTAGAGCATCGTTTCAAATTAAACCCTGGCACAGTACACCTCGGATAATATATTTCAATTGCCTCTATACGAAAAAATACGTCTTTCCTGAGAGATATGCAACACAACTTACCCTAAGGTCCGCGGCTCGGAAATCTGTCACACGAGAATGTCTCGTAAACAGATAAATAAGAAAAGTCACCTCTTCCCCGTTCCTGGAGCATACCTAATTAATCCCCTTTTATGAACAAAGCTATCAGCTCTGTCACCGGCAAAACTATTACTAGTTTGCCGATGCACTCAAGGGCCTTAATAAAGCAACCGGGCGTATCATCTCCTGAGCTGACATTAGGAAGGAGAGGGGATAAGTTGCTGCACCGTGCACCACCATAACTCTGCGATACGATCTCTTTAAATCGATCCAGCTCGGCCGTGAGGCTAAAGTGTGATGGATTGGCTCTCCACTAACAATGTTAACCTCCCTGGAGATCCCAAGTAGTTTTTGAGCTAATTTGAGTCGAAGTTAGGAAGAGAGATGAAATTTTCTCCGACCTAATTGGCCTCCCTAATTGTTTCGTGCGGTTTTTATCCACAAAGAACACCAGGTGAAGGATGCAGGAACAGAATTAAAAAAAACAAAAACAAAACCCTACGACGAAAGTCGACACATGAATATACCAATTTCACCGGGAGAGTTTCTCTCGATGCACCACGTAACGATGTGACATTTTTTTTCTCACTCAACACCATTGCTCACCTCTCTCCTCGATTCTTCCCTTCTCCCCACTTCCCCTTCCGCTTCCCTCAACTCACTCTTCTCCCTTCGAAAAAAAAAGCTCCGCTCATTGCGCAAGTAGAGACTAACGATCGCTTCCCACCACGGTGAAAAGAATCTGGAAGTATAGAACTGCCTAACCATGGGTAAACACGGGGGACCTCACGGCTCAATTATGTTATGCACGCACGGAATCTCCGCAACTCCGGCGCTGCAATTCTTTCGCCTCTGTTATGGCTGGGATAAGGGGGGATCCCGTCCCACTCGAACGACTGGAGAAAGAGTGGAGGAAACAGGGGGAGGTAAGGATATAACAGTTCCAGAAAACTTGAGGTAAAAAGGAAAACACGCAATGAAGAGAAGTGACCGTAAGGAGACCGAGAGATTGAATACGGAGGATGGCATGAGAATGTTTTAGAGTGAAAAGGTATTTTATCGAAGAAGAAGTTGAAACAGCCTTTCATTGCATTTAAATCTTGCGGGATTGAATGACGAGGCTCGTAGAGACGGCAGCGTGAGATTTGAACGAAAACAGACTTATACCTAAAGCTAATTGAGTCCAAAGGTAAAATAATAATATTAGTGATTCCTTCATTTATCTAATCAATGTGTTGGCATTGAAGGTATGAAATTAATACAGCATAGGAGTATGACAGATACAAGTAAAAACAAACGCATCCTGAGGTTAGCTAGTAAACATTTAGCGTTAAGCTTATAAAATTAACAGTATTAAAAATGTATTCCATCATAAATGTTTTCCCAAATTATATCAATAGAGTACAGGCTTTCACGTGTAAGTCATGAGTGTAGAAGTCCACCTAGTTTCTCAGGAAAGGCGAACTTTATTTCTAATTTTAGAGTGTTGAACATTATTACACCTATACTTTCAAGATAGAGGCATGCTGCACCCACAATAAGAGCCATCAGTATGGTATTCCTTCCTATTATTTTACAAATCTATATCAGATGTCGAGGAATTTCCATTGATTTCAGAGATTTTCATTTATATAAATCAGAATATTAATGCATAAAGATCGCGTAAATATTATGTTATGTATGCCTACCTTAATAAAAAAGGCCTAATGGTTTTGTTAGTGGGGACAAAGTAAAAGACCTAATAGCCTTTTTCTGGAGAATTAAGATTTACCACAAATTTGGGGCATTTCCCCAGCATTCTAGCCTATAGGTAATGCGACACTGCAATAGCTTTAAGGCAATTTGAAAGAATTAGCATTATAGTTTTCTAAACATATAAAGGAACTTTGAAAGCTTCTTTAATGTAGCAGGAATGTCTTAATCTCAGCGTGGCTCCCATATAATGTGAATTCCCAGTAATTTCATTTATTTTACTGTCAGTTGAGCTGAGTCTCAGCAGAGCATAAGAATAAACATAGATAAAAAATAATAAAGAGTTGAAAAGGATGTAGTAGAAATAATGACTAAAATATAAATAAAAAGCCACCAGGCGGATAAATTAGCAAATAAGGTATAAACATTTCAAGGGAGGAAACAGAGGAAAGAAAAAATCAACCAGAGGAAGGAATTCTGCGCACTCTCAAGGATAAAAAGACCTCGAGAAAGCCTCAAATGGCATAACGGAGAGGGTAACACAGTCTCTTCATAACTGGGAACTAGCTTGGTCATTTTATGCTTAAGTATTTTATTATTTCCAGGCGGGAAAATATGGAGCACTAAAAGAAAATTAGGGTGTTAACTTTTCCATCCTCCTCTCGACTCTCTACTCCAAGTGCTTGCATAACGTGCATACAACGTCTACCTCACTTAATATCCTAACAAAAATGTGGTGACTAATTTTGTCGCAAACGTTTCGAAATTGCGAGTTCGTGCCCACGAGCTTCGAGTTCTATCCCAGCAGAGTAAATAACTTGAGCACTAACCGCTCTCTAAACACTGCAGCAGGAGTTCTCATTACTCCGAATAAATATTAAGTGCTGTAACATGATTTCATCCCATTCTTTACATTCAACTAGATTATTTTTCTTTAAATTAAATTAGAATAACTCCCGCAGCTTAGTCGTGAAACAGAGTACAAAGTATTCTCCCTGAAGAGGGCAATTTATGCTTATGAAATATAAAAATACAGGAGAGCTTTTCGTTACTGTGAACTTATTTCCTAATACTGAACCACCCCTTTACGAGTTACCTTCGTCACCTTGAACTTATTAAAAATTACGTGAACAGCATATTAACTATTAGCTGTTTTCTCAGATTACACTCCTGGATAAATTCTATCAGAATTCATTCACTGCTCAATTAGTTTTAGAGGAAAACCTTCGATTTTCTGTCTCAACCATTTTGACTCAAAATTCAAAGGAATCTACACGTAAATGCCTTCTTAAAAGTCTGACGAGGAGGGACTTTTCATGCCAAGGAGACAGCACGCACTCGTCTCATAAAAATATTGCAGGACGAAGAGGAGGACAAAGGAAGACAAAAAAACGAAGGCAACCAATGGAAGACTTAAGTAGGAGGAGATGGTTGGAGATAGAATGAAAAAGATGTGGTGAAACAGACAAACGACTCTATTAAAGTGAGATTGAGACCATAAGACCCCCTTATTCTCACATCCTACCCACGGCCATAAGAATAACAATGGGAAATGAAAATACAATAAGCATTGAATGAAAGGAGCCACGGACGGTGGAAAGAATCTCTGGCTCGCGATGCGTGGGGAAGAAGGGAGATAGCAGAGGAGGATGAGGACAAAAAGTGAAAAGGTGAAGAGACGCGCACAGAAGAAGAAGAATAGGATCCAAAAAAGTGGATTGGAAAGGGGGACTTTGGTAAAAAGGAGGTAAAAAAAATCAAGACATAAAAATAAAGTCGGAAGAAAAAACGGTGGGGGAGGGGGAGGGAAAGATCGAAAAGGAGATGAGAGGAAGGTGAGCATGAATGGGTGGGAAGAGGAATTGATGGACGGGAGGAAAGCCGTGGAGACGGGAGAGGAGAGAACGCGGCGGAAGGAGGAAAACGCTGGAAGGAAATGAACACAACAGATCATAGGAGAGGAGAAGGACAGAGACAGAACAGAGGAAGAGTGGAAAGGGACACGGGATGCAGAGAGAGAGAGAGCCAGTGACAGTATTGACGTTCTATGCCGCGGGCTTCGGCGACTGCAATAATATTCACACGCATTGTTAGGACGGAAACGTACACGACTGCAGCGGGGGTTTCTATTGGAACGCAGACCTTGCGCATTTCGGCGGATGATTTGTGAATGCAGCGGGTAGTGCGGGGAATGAGACGGCATACGGCACACTCACACACACGGCGAACGTGTTAGTGTGTGTGTGTGTGTGTGTGTGTGTGTGTGTGTGTGTGTGTGTGTGTGTGCATGTAGCACCACCCACATCATATATATCCATATTCTTACGAACGTAAAGGGTCGGCTATGAATGCGGGTTGCGAGAGTCATCAGGGCTCACACGTCTTCGAAGAGATAGCGAGGGGGAGGAGGAGGAAAAGAGGGCGAGGGTGGAGCTAGATGGAAGGACGGGCGGGAGGACTCGAGGAGGGGAAACAGAGGAGGGATGTGGGAGTCCGGGGGCTCTCTTCGGGGACGGGTGTGTAACCCGGGCGGGAGTGTGTTGGTTGCCGAGGCATGAATCCGAGAGGCATGGGAGGGAAGGCGGCGGGGAGATGGCGTTGGGGTGGGTATTGGGAGGAGGACAAGGGGAGGGAGAGTGTGCAGAAAGACCGGGGAAGGGGGGAGGTGGGACGCGGAGAGATTGGCGTGAAGGGGAAGCAGCATGGAAGAGGTAATGATTCACGGGGGAGCTGAGAGAGAGAGGCGGGAGAAAAGAATTCATGTGCTCACCTACCCGCCAGCCGCCTGTCAGTGGGGAGAAGTGGGAGAGAAAGGAAGATAGTGGGCGGGAATGGAAGAAAGGAAAGGGGAGAGGAGTTCTGGATGTGGCGGGGGTCGGAGAGAGGCGAGCGGAGAGAGAATACGGGGATTTCTATTCCATCCGCCGCATTCCCTTCCCGGGGTGCCGAAGATGGCGAGAATTCGGACGGTTCGCCGCGAATTAAAGGTGGGCTTCACGACGAAGTGGGAAGCGGTTAATGACTATTTGGGTTTAATTGGAAACGAAAGCGAGTAGAAGTTGTGACTGCGCCGAGATTAATGGTTCGCTCCGGAAACGGGAATGATACCACGGGAAGTGAGGAAAGAGTGCGAGAGCCGAAAGAAAGAAATGAGGGTGTGCATTCGAGTTCGCTGTTTCAAGTTTACGTGATTTTACGCGCACTATTTAACCAGATTTATCACTACGTTCACGCCTGCGCAAAGACCTAGACGGGTAACGCGTGTGCTAGCATTCAAGGCATGTCGAAGGCGAACCTCTTCGAGAATAAGCGTGAGTCTGTCCCCTTCTGGAAATATTCACCAAAACATCAATGTGAATACAGGGAAGTCGAGCGAAGCATCCTTCAGAGTGGTAACGATAAATTTTAGGATGCCTGATTTTTGAAAGGATCTTCATTTAAAAAAATTAGGCATATTATAACCATTAATACTTCTGAACTTATACTCTTTGATTGAACCACACACTTTAGAGATTTGAATTTAAAGTGTTGCATGTTTTCAACAAGACTTCTTTTTAAGACTTTAGATAAGAGCTGTATTCCTGTTATGGTCAAAGCTAATTTTCAATCAAATTATTATCTTTGCCGTAAAATATACTTCAAGTAAGAAAGAATTTTGCTTAACTTAGAATAAGGTGTTTTTCATTACATATACAATATGCTATCTTGATAGCATATATGTATATGTAACATATATTTCATAACATATATAACATGTAACATATGTTTCATACATATATGCTAACTTGAGAAAAACTCAATGCAAAATTAAAAAAAAAACAAATAAATGTTGCATCAATTATATCCGTAGATGATGGTCCAATTATGATTAAGAAAATTATGATGGTCCAAGTTTTGCACATGCAATACTTAACAAGCCGTATTGCTAAAATCCATGTTTGCGTTAATGTACAGCATATCTTTTCAGAAAAGATACATCATTCCGTACATACGGATGATATGAGATGGTCACACAAAACCCAATTACACGTCAACATGAATAGAACACACGCTTAAACGAACTTCAATTCCACGTTTGGACGAAGGGACATGATTTCCGACAGCAGTATACACAAGTCGCGTGTAACTGGGTTTATCGTAGCACATGTTGCACCGAGACATCAAATGTATGCGTGTGCGTATGTGAATACACAAACGCACAGAATATACACAAACACCCCAAACAGATGACCACTTAAGCAGGGCATCCGCTTACTTATCATTCAATTCCTGATTGAGAAAATTAATTTCTGTTTAGCATGGGATCATTAAATGTACGCAATTATTCTTGCATCTGAGTTTTATGGGTCGTTAGGTATTTTTCCTCGTATATTCCAATCAAGTCCCGTCGGTTATTATATGCGTATACCTGTATTTAATCAATGTATATGTAAACCTTGATAAACATATATGTATATCAAGGTTTATGAATCACTACCCGATGTCAGGGATACCGCAAAGAGCTTCCTGCGCAGTAAAATGTAACCCTTTTGCGTAGAAAAAACGCCTAAATGCTGTGGAAATAAATCTGTGGCAAGGATGATTCTGTTGATAGATTATCTTCCCACTGGTCAAACAATCACTGGACAATACTAAGCCAGCCTCCTGGACCAATTATAGCAAAAGAGAAAGAAAAGAGGCCAGGTTTTGCGAGGAATATATTCATTCACATGGAAATAGATACATGGAAAAGGGATAGGAACACATATAAAGGACAATCAGAGGAGAAAGGGGAAGGCGGAATCGAGCAGATCACATGTGAAAAAATATTTCCTTAGCCGGCACTTGAACACCGGATCTTTCGACTTGCCGGGCCGATGCTCACACCACTTGAGCTATCGAGGAGGCGTAATTTACACTAAGATATGCGTGGGCTTTATGCAACCAAGTGCCCCGATTTTTTGACCCTATATATATATATATATATATATATATATATATATATATATATATATATATATATATATATATATATATATGCATACATATACATATATATATATATATATATATATATTCATTTATTGTGCCGTATTGGGCCTCTTCGCGCATTCAGAAGACCATCGCTTACAGAAGATTTTTCTACTGTAAAAGTGGTCATCTAGTCCCAAAACGTATATTGCCCGTGATGTTTACATATATATATAAATATTTATATATATATATATATATATATATATATAAATGTTTACATATATATATAAATATTTATATATATATATATATATATAAATATTTACATATATATATATATACACACATAAGCTGCGTCTGTTCCTCAGTGAGGCGGCTGCAATGGCGTCTGACCCTAGTGGGGTGGTCAGTAAGTGATGGTGTCACGTTAAAAACACTATTGAGGAAGGCAACGGGAAACTACCTCAAATATCATTCTCAAAATTAACATGATGGACTATACAGAGATTTTGAGTCCTGGCAACTACGGGGCTCGGCCCAATCGGCCGTTTGTCGTGCCCGGCAGCGGGGGAGGCAAGGCTCCCGCGGTCGTCATCCAACGAAACCCATGCAATGGAAAGGTCCAAAAGAGATGGAAGGAGTATATAGAAGAACTGTATAGTAGAGAACTTAGGGCACCAAAGTTAGACATAGAAAAGGAACATGACGCAGAGGAAGATAACTTATGTCCAGGCATACTATACGATGAGATAGAAAGGGCATTAAGGGAGATGAAACAAAATTAGGCCGTGGGGGTGGATAACATTCCCGCGGAACTATTGAAATGTTTAGGAAAACGTGGGAGGAAGAGGCTATAGGGGCTGATCCGTAGTATTTATGAGGAAGGAATTGGCCGGAAGACTTACTGAGATCAGTTTTAGTTCATATTCCGAAAAAGGTAAAGGCTACATCATGTGAGGACTACAGGACGATAAGTTTGATATCCCACGCAGCTAAAGTTGTTCTCAGGATCATAAACAAAAGGATAGAGAGTAAGGCAAATGATTACTTAGGAGATGAGCAGTTTGGGTTTAGGAAGGGGAGAGGTACGCGTGATGCCATTGCAGTAATGAGATCATTCATCGAGAGGAATATAGAGTACAACCAGGGGGTATTTGCCTGTTTCGTAGATTTCGAAAAAGCGTTTGATAGAGTGAATTGGGAAAAACTAATGAGTATTCTGCAGAAAATAGGAATAGATTGGAGGGAAAGGAGGCTAATCCGCAACCTGTGCATGTCTCAGACTGCTCAGGTGCGGGTGGGGAACGGGGAGTCCGGATGTGCAGTGTTAGGAAGAGGTGTAAGGCACGCTTGCCCATTATCATCGTTGTTGTTCAACCTGTGTGCAGAGGAAATGATTAAAGAGGCATGGGAAGAACTGGAAATAGGAATGAAAGTGGGTGGGGAATTCGTAAAATCAGTTAGGTTTGCTGATGATCAAGCTTTAGTTTGTCAGTCAGCCAAGGGGCTGCAAGCATTGCTGAGTGAATTGGAAATTCAGTGCGACAGGTATGGGATGAGAATCAATATTAATAAAACAAAAGTTATGCGATTCTCTAGAAAGAAAAATGCTAAGCTTAACATTAAAATAGGAGGTCAAAAACTAGAGCAGGTAGAACAGTTTACGTATCTTGGTAGTGTTTTGGACCAACACGGTCAAAGTAGTAGGGACGTAAGGAGAAGAATCGCGCTAGGCAAAGAGGCTTTCACAAGGAGGAGGGAGTTGATGAGAGGGACGTTGAGTAAGGATGTTAAGAAAAGACTCGTAAAAACTTTGATATGGAACGTAGCTAGGTACGGCGTGGAAACGTGGTCGTTGAAGCAGGAGGTTAGACGTAGACTGGAGGCTTTTGAAATGTGGGTGTGGAGAAGAATGGAAGAGGGGAAATGGAGAGAGAAGAAAACAAATGAAGAAGTTCTTGGTATGGTGGGCAAAGAGAGGGGTTTGCTGGGAGAAATCCTACGGAGGGAGGAAAAAAGGATGAAGGAGGTATTGACCGGCAGTGGGACGTTGAAGACTGTAATTGAGGGGAGAATGTTAGGCAAACGAGGAAAGGGAAGGAACAGGATAGGGATGTTGGACGGGATGAAGGGAGGAAGAAAGTATTCAGAGATAAAGAGGGACCTGATGTAGAGTAGGATGTAGTGTTCTGCGAGGGGTCACAAATTATTTAATTAGGAATTATGTCTATCCAAAAACCTACCTTTACCGGTAGATTACCAGTTACATTAATAATGATTATATTATATATATAAATATATATATATATATATATATATATATATATATATATATATATATATATATACACACACACACACACACACATACACATGCACTAGTAAAAACTTGTTGTTGATCTGATATACAGCTGTAAGCTGTATGTGTACATCTTAAGTATTAAAACTGCAGAAGAAATTGAAAATAAATTACAAAAAGTCAAACATAATTTAATAACACGCTGGAGGTAAGTGCGGCTCTATTTACCTAGGAAGATAATTTATTAAAACCCTGGTTCTCAAGTAACTTTCTCGAAGAAGGAGAAGGAGTACTGGGAGAGAGTACATGAATGGGAAGGAAACCCTTTTAGAGAGGATTAGGGGTAGGGAAAGAAAATTAAGGTTTATGGTGAGTCAGGGAATAAAGTTTTTTGACGGCTGAATGTCCAGGCTTTTTTTTGTATTTCTTGGGTTGCCGGAAGGGTAATAGAGCCGTTAGCACCAGGATCGGAGAAAATTAATTTGGAGGTTGGGAAGAATGTTTGGTGCCGGCGGGAGGTCTCCCTTCCCGTCAGACGAAAATGTATAGCTCGATTCCAGAGGAGGAGGGACTTAATACCACCGATGCTGAAACACGCTTAGCGAAGAATAAGGACACTGTGTTCGGACGTAAGGCAACTTAACCCCCTCCAAACCCTAACAGATGCCTCCTACGGATTTATTTGGAGAGCCTACCACATACCTACTACGGTCATCTTTCCCTAGATAGTTCTAATGTATTGGGGGTTACAATGGCTTGACATTAGAGTACGTAAAGTGGCCAGCAATAAGACGTGCCCCCGGAAATATATCGACTGCAAGGATCCTTCCCTAGAGTTGCAAACTGGATCGCTCTCGTTTAAAAAAGAAGCGTGCAATACCGCCATTAAGAAACTCCTTTTATATCGCTCCTCTCCCTCCTCAACTCTCGTATAGCGGAGCGAGCAATGCCTTAGGAGAGGTTTTTCACAGAGGATTATGTGCGAGATGGTAATCGAGGCGGGCGCGTCCGCCAAAAAACACAACCATTTCAAACCTGCCCAATACACGTCTCGTGTGACTTTCAGCCCCGGAACAACGACTACGATTTCGTTGAAATGTATCCCGCAATCCGGGTTATCGTTGTTCCTGCGGGGTAACAAGCAAAATCACGAGAAAGGAAGGCTTATCGAATATTTGAGGAGACTGGGCAAGAGAACGACGGCGTAAAAGGAGAAGATTCGCTTAATTTGCCCGGAATTCCCATCGCTCAAGGAGAAAAGAGTCGACGACGGAGGGAGGATGCAATGCTCTCCACAACCCCTTTCAAAAGATTACTCCCACAGTAAATGTGGCACTACAGTCCGATTATACTCCTCTCTCTCTCTCTTCCTGTGTGCACAGAGTGCTACGTACAAACCACAAAGGATGTTTCTTCGTCATTGCCACTGCTGTCTTCGCTTGGCTGTAATGTAAGCGGTCCTTGCTTTCTAACTGTAATTTCATGTCACAGTTTTGACGTTCTCCAATTTGTCTCCAAACTTCTGATTGTCCCACAAGACGGGAGAAAGATGTAAACGCGCTCACATCCGTGCCTTTTAGAGATAATGAATTTCCCGATGCGCCTGCGTCTTTTTTTCTTCCTTCCCTGTGCGTCTTATTTTCCGTCGACTAACGTGCCGCTTTGTTAGGAGTCACTGTTGTGCAATGTCTTGCAAACGGTATATATACTCGTTTAAATGAGATGATACATCTGCGATAATTTAGCCGCAATTCAACGAAAATTATCCTCCTATTATCCCCACATACTACGGACACATGCTTCTAAATATCTTTCATTCCGTTTGAGCACACAACGATTTAGCGTTCTTACTTCTTAAAATGTTCAACAAAATTTTGTCCATTGGATGGAATTGACAAAAAAATAAACCTCTAAGAAACTTATATCAGAGTTTGTACCTATATAACCATTTCTCAACCAGCACTATCCCAAACAAAAATAACTGACGGCAAATCCTCTTTGTCAACGACATATGGATTTATTCGTAAAATAATAAAGGTAAAGATCGCTGCGAGTAGGTATTGATAATATTTTTGCATATTAAGTGTGACTTAAAGCCAAATATGTAAATCAGTTCCGATGATATTGAAAACCAAATGAATGCTTAGAGGACTAAAGAAGATTTATGGTAAACCTCCCTTTGCCAAAATAAATTACCCTCCATTGAATTAAGTGCTACAGGGTTCGTCCGGAAAATAAGTGTACTGATTTTTTCCCGCCACTCCAGGCGCGCCCAGCACCGCTCTGACGGGCTGCGATTGGAGGGGGGTATGTTGGCAAGCGACGCTGAAAAAGGCAGTCGGCTCTGAGCTGTGGTGTAGTGAGGAGCTCTGTTAACGCGAACCTCCACGCTCGACCCACGTCACGGAACGCGATGCCGAAGTTTTTGGAGCAGCGTTATTCCATCAAATTTGCGGTAAAGCTTGGGAAATCGTCTACCGAAACTGTCGGTATGATTAACCAGGCTTACGGGGAGTCAGCCATGTCCAGAAACATGATCTTTCGGTGGCACAAGATGTTCGTGGAGGGCAGAGAAGAGGTCGACGACGAACCACGGCCTGGACGCCCATCAACGACACTCACCGACGAAAATGTGCGAAAAGTTCGCGATGTACAGAGCTCTGATCGTCGTCTTAGTGTTCGGATGATAGCAGAGCAGTGTAATGTGCCAAAAATAATAGTGCACGAGATTATTAGGGAGCAATTACAGATGCGAAAAATTTGTGCAAAGTTGGTGCCGAAAGTGCTCAGTGATGATCAAAGACTCAATCGTTTGGAAATCGCGACACAACTTGCGGATCACTGCAAAAATGATCCACAGCCCGGACTTGGCACCACCGGACTTCTTTCTGTTCCCGAAGATAAAGAGGAGTTTGAAAAAAACGCGATACGGGACTTTGGACGCCGTCAAAGAGGCCGTGACGACGTGTCTTCGAGAGGTTCCCGATGATGCCTTCGCGGGAGCGTTCCAGGAATGGGAACGCCGCTGGAACAAGTGTATCGGCTCACAAGGGTCCTATTTTGAGGAATATTAGCTTAAGATATGTAAAAGTGTAATAAATTTTTTTTCCTGAGCTCAGTACACTTATTTTCCGGACGAACCCTGTAATTTAGAAGTTTTACAATAACAGTGCTACTTGATAAAATAACGAAGAGGGCACCAAAAATCCCATCACTTACCTAAAACTGTGCCATGATATAACGACATATTTCACTTTAAAAGCAAGATTTACATAAGTGTATCGCAAAAAATAAGCAAAAGAGTAGGTTATTGAAGGCAGTGATCATTCACACCAAAAGACCACGTTCTCGTTTGAAGACCAACGCTGAAAGGCCGGACTTAAGATCTTGCAATGAACTATATTGTAGAAGACTGGCAGAGCAGTGTGGCGTTGAAGAATTTACCACAGATGAGCTGTAATTCCCTATAGAGCCGAGCAGTCACTGCAACCAGCGACTACTTCGCTGAAAGGAGAATATGCCGAGAACAACATGACCACAGAGAGAAGCAAAGCTGAGTAGCCCCTTGACGCCTTTTGTTAAGCCTTTCACGAGTCCACAACAAGATATTAGCATAATAACGTCTACTCGCAGTAATGCATGGAAGAAATAGGCTATAATAGCTTCTTTTGTATGAATTTACGAACGAACGCAATTTCAAAATATCACAAAATAAATGAACCAAAATGAACTGATAATTGAGTCGGAATGATCCCGGTCAGCTAACCATATCCGCTACCGAACATACACTCAGCATCAAATTCGTTATCACGAAGAGGTTGAGTAAAGGAGCCTCTAAAAATTCTCCCGCTTCAGTGTGGACTACGGCCTGAGTAAATAAGAAGAATTGTGACGTCAACCTACAATTAGATGGCGAATACAGCTTGGCTATGGGATAGTAGACATTTGGCCAATTGACAGCAAGCCTGTGGGGTTGCTTTTAACTACCAGGGTAATCAAGCCGAGGGTTACTTTTGAATGGTGAGGGTAGAGTTCACCTCGTCCTTAAGCTCTGTGGCCCGTGTGAAATCTATACATTAAGGGTAAGGAGGGTCATTTCGTTTCCCTGTGCCACCTGTGGTTTCCCACAAACTTCTGGAAACAAGAAAATCGCAACGCTTAGATCTTATACGGGATTTTCAAGATTCGGGTTGTAGCATATTTATATTTCGAGATACTCCTATTTTTTTCAAGGGTTTATAAAGCCAAAAATCATATTTTCCTACAACTTTCCATAAGCATACGCCGAGCCACACCTTGTTGCCATGCACGTAATATTTCATAGCTTGCTATTGGGATATTTTTCCTAACTTACTGGCGTAACACTTTTGTTAAATACTATACAATTACTTCTTGAAATAGAGGAAATGCTTTATTCTCCTTTATTATTTTAAAATATAAAACCATATTCCTACGAACAATAATACCTATATGATGCAAATTTGATCTTTTGAACTTGTTGAATTCGGTTGGTAAATAACCAAATAATCTTACCGAAAACTTAAGATAAATCTACTAGATTAGATTTATACATATTCTGCTAATATAATAATATAAGTTTCTCCTTTACTTAGAACAGACTTCCAGCATAAATAAATATGTGCTTTTGTTCAACAAAGATGCATAAAATATTTCCTAAGATAATTAAAAACAATGTGAAAATGGAGGCTCTTTTTTGAGGTTAGTGAAATAAATTTGGAGCTGGATAACCTATGATGGGGTCAAACCTACACATTTTGGCCACATGTAAAATGCTCAACTTATTTTCAATTTCTCAAGTACGGCACAGGTAATCATTTTATATATAACGCACAATCCTTGGCCAAAATCCGTCTATAATTATGCACTCTTCAACTTAATATACCGTTCAAAATCAAGCACCATTAACACATTATTCACCTTAGCAATACACATTGAATTTTGAAACCACAGGAGCACACTCATTTAAAAAAGTCGACCAACTATTAATTAAGGAAACGACTATGCGGTGGATTCCCGCACTCTGATTATTAATTTAAAATTTTCTGCGATCTATGCATCCAAAAAATTGTTACTGCCATAATTATCACGTGTATTAGATATCCCCAGTGCTGGTACTGAGTGAAAATAGGAGCACAAAAAAACTTCTCTGCGTACCCATTACACATTTTATTGTTAAAATCATACATTTTCGTGTCTTTGGCCCATCTTACTATGACGCTAAAAATGTTTTGCAGGGTAATAATGATGGTTTTTCGACACTTTGCACCCTCTACACTCCCCTTGAGGCACTACTTGCTCTTTAGATACCTGAAGTATAAGAAATATTATTTTTAAGTTACTAACACGTAAAATTTGAATAGAAAAAGAACTGCCTTCACTTATACGTACGCAGGGAGGTGCCAATAGTAAATGTCTTTTATTTTCTCATATTTCACTTGGGGTATTTAAAAATACACTTATTTTCAATATTTTTTTTATTTGTGTGAAATTTGGTCTACCTGAAAAATCATGTCAATTTTGCTATACTATACACAACTAAAAGCCCTTAAACATAACCAGACGCACTGCGTATCATATTCTATTGCGAACTGCATATTTTAGTCTATTACGAGTGAAGAGTCACACATTTTCCAGTGATTGTTCCGTATAGAATTGGCGTGCCCTAGTTTTCCATTTATGAGGAAGTACTTCAGAGGTTTTATTCGGGTTAAAACCTAATTGATTAATTATCTAAACCACCACGTTGACATTAAACAAGTTATATTGCGGTCAACATTTACACTTTCGATTTCATGGAAATTTGTCTTTGGACTCCGGTGTACGGCAAAGGGTCTCGTAAGAATATCTATTCCGGGAAGCCAACGAGTCAACACACGGTTATAAGAGGTGGCATTGGTAGTCCCTCACAACTGATATGCTCGCCCATAAATTAATTTTTAATGTCGTTTACAGTTTCATTTTTAAATAAATCCATTAAGTGGATCCGATAAACAACCCATTCAAAATCTTCAAAAACTTACTTAGATATCAATTCCTCACAGTAAAATTCATGTCATAACATGAATGTACGTTTTATTTGGGTTAATGGGTATTATTCGGATAAGAAAATGTATCAATATTGATCAATATCTTACCCTCAGATTCATTTAAAGTTAGCATGAAACCCAACTTTACCCATGGCATGATCCCAATAATTAACATCGTTTGTTGCCTACAGAACACACGCTGCTATCTCTATGCTGTACGGGGTTACAATCTACGATCTTGTTAATATTATGACTTTTCTCCATTAGTTTCAAAATTGTGACGAATCATCAATTTTGGATATTTAATAACTTTGGCCACAGTACAAGTATTGAAATTGGATATTTTTTACCTTTACGTTAGTATAAATACTGTTTTTATAGAATAAAAACAGCACTTAGCGAGGTTTATTTATATTGATAATAATAAAGATACAAGTAAGTTACTTTATATAAAAAGATATAGCAATATTTTTATATACATTGAAATGGATATTTTATAGTTATATTTTTCCAACTCAGCGAATGAAAACAAGGCTAATAAAGTTCAAATCAGTGCCAGTGCAGATTTTTCCAAATAAGACGTTCAATGAACATCAGTAAATTGACAATAATCTAACTGCAATGGCATATTATTGTACTTGTAGTAAATTCTGTGACATTAACTTAAGAAAACGGCAAAATTGGTAATAACAGCCACAATGCCTTGGAATCGATTCAAATATATTTTTATTTAATGTAGCATCATTTTGAAGAACTAAATTCTAGCTAATTCCAGTCGCCTGAGACGAAAAAGGTTTTCAATAGTTATTCAAGTAATTAAATATGATACAATACGTATTATTATAAATAAATAGCCACGGAACAAATATAAATATGGCAATAAATGGGTATTCTTTTTTTGAATGTTCGACAAGGTTTTTATATTACCACGAGCGCTGCCACTATTAATCTTGCGTTTATTATGACCTGCAATTGGATGATTTGGAAAAACGTAGGATAACTGTCATTTAAGGATACGGAGTTTAAAGTAGTATTTTCCGTACCATAAATCATTTCCCGGGTTAATTACAACCTGATTATATAATAGAATTTATTGTTAACCAAGCGAAATGCCGATGCAGTTTTACATTAAGATGCAGATGCACCTAAATAAATGCATACTTAAAAAGTGAGACATTCATGACTGAATTAATTGCAATAAAACAATACACACTTAACACGTTTAAATTACCGTCCTATTAAAGCTGTTATAGAGGATATACTTTTTTCCTCATTAATGAAACCTTATTGGCTAGAGTGAGTTAAATAATTTGCATAATCCTGATTCTAACAAGTTTCAACTATTTCAAAACGGGTAATGTAATAAGATTAAGAAGTAAATCAACTTTAAATCACTTTAAACGTTCCCATAAACTAAATTCAAAGAAGGTGCTGAAAAAAAAGAATGGCTTCTGGTTTGTAGATGAATTCTCTTTGATTTTTCGATAAATTACGGATCTGTCCAAACATAAACTCTACATGCCAATGTCAGACGCCAACTCGCATGGCAAGCGAAATAGCTTTCGTGATACTTGTGCCAGCGCCCAAGCCAAAAAGGCGCCTCAGTACTCTGAATCTCATCAAAACCCTCTTAAGAAGCCTGGGGCTGCAGTGGAGGTTGAGTCTCTCCTTGATCTCCTCGTGCATAAAGGATACGGGGTTGATGCAGCTGCTCGGCCAGAAGGCCACACTAAAAAAAGCCGGGTGGAAACATAAAAGAACCGAACACCGCCACAAGCCAGCGCATGCGTTCATTCTTTTCTTATATCCCTGTACTTGAACACCGATGACCAAGTCCATTCCGTATATTTCATTCTCAAGAAATAAAGGAGAATTTATCAGAATGATCTTTCTCGCGCTTTGGTAAAAATTAATCACTTTTGGAAAAAAATAATTATTCTCACATTTTGCAAGAAACGATCCTGTCAATTTGTGTGAGCCTATTGCAGCCATCGTTCCCAAAAACCACTGCTAAACCTTGCAAAACTCAAAACTTGTCTCATAATGTAAACGTCGCTCAGACTTTTCAATAAAGAATTCCATGCGGAAACGTTGAGGCTGAATCAATCTCGATAAGGAGTGAGCAGCATTGATTTTCACGGCTCCACGGGAAATTCAGCGAAAATTAAAATGCGTTTCGGAGACGGCGTCGTAACCACAGAGCAGTTATTTTTTTTCGTTCCGTAGATAAAATCCGACATTCAACTGGAAGGAAAAAAAAAGAGAAAGTTGAAAATTGTTGCCAAGGAGTTCCATGAGGCTTGGGCCACTTTGATTCTGAGCTCGGTGAATTGGGCCAAGCGCGATATGGGTCCATGTGGTTTCATAAACAAGGACAATAAGATGCTGGATTACACAACGCTTAACCATCCCACTCGTTTGTTTCCGGAATACATCAGCAAATAAAGTGTCTTCTACACAGACACACACACACGCACGTTCATTTCAGCTGAGGTCACTGGAGTCGGGCGCAAGACTTATTTCATGCCTCCGCGGGAAATATTTTCCTTTCCCGTGTCCACACGTCAAGTTTGCCTTATTTATGCTTTTATAACTGGCGCAAAAACCACCACGGCGAGGCCTGCTTATTAAGAAAACACTGCTGCTGCGGTGGTCCGTGAAAGGATGCGAGACGTACAAGCCAAGGGTCACACCCTATTCACAACCGAAGAGAGTTTTCGACTCATCTATTCATCGTGGAAATTATTCTTTTTTCCATATGTTTCCATCGACCGTAAATTTATGTAAGCGCTTAAAAGCACACACACGTTCGTAACAAGCAAAATTCAAATGGTGCACAATTCCATTTCGTGATTAAAAAAAAGACATCGTTGCTGAAGTGGTATTTTGCGGCGTGTGCGGAGTGTTCCAATTGAAAATTCCACGGGATTATCCCGTTATTCCGGTCATATTTGCTAAAAGAAATATTCAGGTTACACTCCCTCACCTGAGGTCACCAAAATGAAAAGGAAGGAAAGTGAAGAAAGCTGCTAAGTAATCTAGGTTCTTAGGGTATTTTACCGATAACTGCGAACAAATTATTGAACATTTAAACACCAAAAATACACCTTTTAAAGTCTGAATGGATAAATATTGCAGACACATTAGAATTACAAATTAATATCCACTGAGTAGAGAAATATGGTCATTCATGCTCATATTTATCGTGATGTCAATATTATCCTTTAAGTTGAACTATTCTCGTGTCTTCATTCAAGCGCATTTAATGTACAATTTACACCAAGGCAATGCTACTTAAGTACTCTGGTATCGGATAACTTATTCTGTAAAGCTATCATAATTTTCTTTCGTGGAGGCGTTTAGATTTCACCAAGAGTATCTATATAAACAAGAGAAGAGGCTCTCTACATTCACCCAAAGTGTCTTCTCGAGCACATCCATGTTAAAATTTTAATATTAGCTCCTTACTGCTATAAAAACCGGTTATCCCCCATAACCTGTTGATGGACGGATAGGGCACGTAACTTTGCTTACATTTTCTAAAGACTCGAGAAGTCATTTTTCTTTTATTTCCCGAAGATGAAGTTTCGTTCGGACTTGGTGAATGACGTCGTAATTACAAACTTTCGAATTTTCTCCATTCTGCGACGATCCGTTTTCGAGAGATGGCATGATTGGGCGATAACCGAAGAAGTGAGTTGGACATGACTGGTCTACTTGGCTCTAGACCCTTTCTTGCCCTTTCCCCTCCCCCTCTCCGTAACCCGTTTCTCCCTCTCTCCGTAACCCGTTCCTCCCCATCGACCCCCAGCTCTTATCCCCGAGTCCCTTAACCCTTCACAGCCCCCCCCCTTTACATCGACTCAAGCCCGTATCTCTCACAAACCTCTGCCCTTCTCTCGCCAACCACCCGCCCATATCTTCTTCTTCCTCTCCTACAACACCAAGAAATCTCCTTTCTAACGTACCCCGTCTTCTTCTACCCTCCCGCACATCTCCGCAAATCCCCCTCTTCGTTAACAAGACCAAGTCGCCACTCATCCGGGTCTGTGCTAGCCGGAATCCGAGGGTTTAAAGTACACTTTCCTCCCGAGTTCCAGATTCGACCGGGGAGTGAGGGGAGGAAAAAAACCAACTTTTAACCGACTTTCTAATATTTAACTTCCAACAGAAGTTTTTTTGTGAGGACTTTCGCTCCTACATATCGAGTGTCTCCGGTTGAAAAGGCGAAATGTTCATTTTTTTCTGGATGATTCCCTTATTTAACAGCCATCGGAGTGGTTTCATGGCCCGTATCTAAAGGAGGGCTATTGGCAAAGTTGGTATTTTTATTTCACCGCGGATTGGATTACCCATGAACAGTGACACCTTTGGTACTATATAAATCTGAAGGAAGAATGTTTACCGTCATCGTAACAGTGTATTCATCATTTGACTTTGGAACAGGCGTTTCTTCTATTTTGATACAGTTTGCAATGATGAAGAGGAGAGGTTAAGAGAGAGGACATTTCTTTCATTCTCACGAATAAATGGTATAAAATAAGTGTTGAAAAGTCAAAATATCGAAGTGAAAACAGGTGAACTAAAATCAAACATAAGACTACCATAGGTATCGAAAACTTCTTCCCTAGTGAAGTGTAGTTTAGTGTTAGCTTTAATTTTGTGAAATAGTTAGTTTATTTAGTTTTTGTGCTGTTTGTTATTAGTTTTTAATAGTTTGGTGGTATTCCTAGTGGGTACTCTTAGTGGCTTGCGGTGGTTTTTGTCCGTCGAATCTAATTGGTTATCGGTGAGTGCTTTATTTTCTTTACCATCTTTTTTCTTTCCTTTCTTTACTTACTTACAAAGCGTAACTTATTGATTGAGCTAAATTTAACTAACCCCTCTTAGAAATTTTAGCATAGTGTATACAGGTTAGCTTTTGTTGGGAACACAGTAGTTTAATTAGGATGGCTTCATCTAGGTCCCCTGTTGCCATGCTCGAAGGCACTGGCGAATGCGCGGCTTTAAGGGCCCGTATCGTCATGCTGGAGAGAATGGTGCGGGAGCTTCGATCGGAGATCGCCGGCCGGAGGGCTCCCCTCGGGAGAGATGGTGCTCGGGGTGGGAATACGAAAACCCGCCACGCCCATATGGGTGCACGGATTCGTCCGAATGCTACACGTGGCTGGGCGATTAGAGACCTACCCCGTGTCCCATCTCCCAACGAGGGAGTGTCTCACGTCCGTAGGTCAGACGATTGGAGGGTTGTCTCTCGAGGCAAGGGGAAGGTAACGCTGCGGCGTGGATTGGACTCTGCGGAGGCAGATACCATCCCCGTCTCCAACAGGTACCAGGTGTTGTCGGATGACAGCACCACCGTACCTGCAGCCCCTACCCCTACTCCGAGGGCACTGCCTAGGGTAAGACGTCAGGGAACGGGAAGGGAGGGAATTGTAGTAATAGGTAGCTCGAATGTCCGTCGTGTAATGGTCCCATTGAGGGAAAGGGCGCGCCGCGTAGGCGCCGATCAACGGGTGACCGCCTGGTGTATACCAGGCGGAGGAGTCCCTCAGGTGACGAAGGCGATCGAGGCGGCGGTCAAAGGCACGAAGTGCTCTAGGCTGCAGGTCGTGGCCCATGTGGGCACCAACGACGTCACGGACCGTGGATCCGAGGAGGTCCTCCGTTCCCTTAGGGAACTGAGCTCCGAGGTGAAGCGCGTCCAGGGCGTCGAGGGGGTTCGGCTGGGACTAACGGTCTGCAGCATCGTTCCGAGGGAGGATCGCGGGTCTCTGGTTTGGAGCCGAGTGGAAGGCATAAACCAGAGACTATCGAGATTCTGCTCGGACATAGGAGCCTCCTTCGTCGACCTCAGACCAACCCTCCGATCTTGCAGGACTCCCCTTAACCGATCTGGGGTCCATTACACGGCGGAAGCGGCGAGTAAGGTAGCGGATAGGATACTCGACCACTGTAGGCCTTTTTTAGGATAGAGGGCAGGTCACTTAGTGGGTCAATAACATCTGGGGATAGCGCGTATAATATTATTAATAAAAATATAAAAGTCATTGACAACACTGGCATTGATTTAGAAAGACATGTGACACGCACTTCCCCACAAAGGCGTCCTAAATTACAGTCAGGCACAAATAAGGACGTTATTCAACATCAAAATAATTTAACTATACTTGTTATAAATTGCAGAAGCCTCAAGAACAAATCAGCAGATCTAGAACACATAATCCAAACTCATTCCGCTGATATAGTATTAGGCACAGAGAGTTGGCTGTGCAATGATATTAATGACCAAGAAATTTTCCCAATAGATTTCAAAGTTTACCGACACGATAGAGATACAAGACCCGGAGGAGGGGTTTTCGTGGCAGTTAAAAGTCATTTTGAAAGCAGGCAAGTTTCATTTGAAAATAATAACATAGAAAGTGTTTGGTGCACCTTACTACGGACCAATCAACCCAACATAAATTTATGCTCTTTCTACAGACCTCCAGACTCAGATTTGAAAACACTTCACACCCTCAACGATCAAATTCACAAGTTTACACGTAAATATAATAACAGCATAAACATAATTGGTGGCGACTTTAACCTCCCAGGTATAGATTGGGACAGCAATATCGTTAAATCTGGGACCCGCGATCGCGAATCTTGCAATTCCATGATAAAATTGGTTCAAAGAAACTCCCTTCATCAAGCAGTACGCATGCCCACCCGTGGAAAAAACATATTGGATCTATTTCTTACAAACACGCCGGAACGTATTATTAGTGTATCAACTGATGAGGGCTTGAGTGACCATAAAGCAATTAATGTCCATTTGGACATAGCAATAAAAAAGATTGTTAAACCAAAAAGAAAAATTTATAATTACCATAAAGCAGACTTTGAATCTTTTGCCAATCAATTAAACTCTTCACTACCCGAGTTCAAAACCCGCTTAAGTCATGTCCACGTGGAAGAAACTTGGACAGAATTTGTCAATATCATGCAAAAAGGAATCGTAGATTTCATACCTATAAAATACGTTAAAGCAAATCGCGACCCCAGGTGGTACAATAAAGACGTTAGAAAAGCCCTTCGAAAGCAGAGAATGCTACACTCTAGGGTAAAGAGGGCAGGCGTGAACACATCATCCCCTGAGAATAAACAATTATGGGACACATATAGATCCTCTAAAATTGAAACCAAAAAACAATTACGTAGCGCCTTACTGGAATTTAAACGCAAAGTACTTTGCGAGCACTTGGACACTGACCCCAAAGCTTTCTGGTCATATGTTAGGGAAGTAAATGGGAGTAAACAAACCGTGGCTTGCTTAAGGGATTGTAGCAATGTAATTCATACAGACAGCGAGGTTAAAGCTAACATCTTAAATTCATTCTTCCAAAGCGTTTTCTCGAATGATGTTGCCACCGCATATCTCCAAGAAACAATACATACTCCACCCATGGAAAAAATAACAGTGGACCAACAAGGAATTCTAAAATTACTTAATGAGATTAAACCCAACAAATCCCCGGGTCCCGAAAATATACCAGCTAGGGTGATTAAACATTTAGCTCCAAACATTGCCCCGTACCTTGAATTTATATTTAACAAATCCCTCACAGAGTGCAAAGTACCTAAGATTTGGAAAACCGCGCAAATAACGCCTATTTTTAAAAGTGGTGACAGGGAGGATCCCAGTAATTACAGACCTATATCTCTCACTTCTATCTGTTGTAAAATCTTAGAGCACATAATTGTCAGTTCAATAATGAGACACCTTGACAATATTAACTTTTTAAGTGACAATCAACACGGATTCAGGAAAACCCGCTCCTGCGAAACCCAATTAGGATTATTTACACATGATTTACTTGTATCTGGTGAGAGAGGTAGGCAAGTGGATGCCATCTTCTTAGATTTTCAAAAGGCATTTGATAAAGTCCCACATGGTAAACTCATTCATAAATTAAAGGTCGCGGGTATAAACAAGGGCGCCATAAGTTGGGTTAAAGATTTTCTTTCAGAGCGGGAACAGAGGGTAGTCCTTGATGGCGCTAGTTCCGACAGCGTTCGAGTCACGTCGGGGGTACCTCAGGGAAGTGTGATCGGGCCGTTACTTTTCTTGATTTTTGTTAACGATTTGAACCGCGAAGTGAAAAGTAAAATTAGGATGTTCGCGGATGACACGGTGATCTATCGGGAGATATCTGGGGATGAGGATCGTTTTATTCTAGCGCAGGATTTAGATTGCATTACTAAATGGTGTTCTAACTGGGGATTGACTCTAAATTATAATAAATGTTCAGTGGTAAATTTCTTTAAAAGATCAACGGGATTTGCTTACAAATTAGCTGGAGGTGACCTAGCAGTAGTTGATACGGTAAAATACCTAGGTGTCACATTCACTAAAGACTTAACTTGGGGGACTCACATACGTAAAGTCTGCGGTCAAGCAAATAAAAAATTGGGATTCATTAGACGCATTGTCGGCAAAAGTGACTCAAAGGTCAAGGAACGTTGTTACCACGCTCTTGTAAGGCCTCATTTAGAATACGCATGCAGCGTGTGGGACCCGAGTGAAAAAGGTCTCATTCGGGAAATTGAGAAGGTTCAACGCCGGGCAGCCCGTTTTGTAAAAAATTCGTACGATAAAACGCAAAGCGTTACCGAAATGCTCATGGATTTGGGGTGGGAATCATTAGAAGAGAGACGATTCAATGCAAGACTGAAATTATTAAATAAATTCAGATCCGCATGTTTCAGCACCGAGGTCTCGCAGATTATTCGTACTCCTACATACATTGGTCGCTTGGATCATGCATATAAAATTCGGGAAATAGATGCCAGGACTAGCCGACTCAAGGACTCCTTCCCACGGACAATACGGGATAGCAACTGTAGGATTATAGATAGTAAAAATTCCACTTGCCACCCTTCAGTGTCTAAAAGATAATTAGTTCTACTTAAATGCATGCTCCTCCACTAACCTTATGTGTTTTGTTATAATAACCCATTCTTTCCGAATGACCTCATTCGTGTTCTGTTCATCTGTTTTTAAGTTTCCCTTTCAATCCCTCGTCCCTCTCCGCGGGGGGAAATTCCTGCTACCTGCAACGTTGGGTCGAATTCCCTTCCTTTTACTTTCTCTTTGGGGGGTTGAGTGTTTTGTGGTGCATTTTCATGTGGTAGTGATGTTTCACATTCTTGCTTGTTGTGTCCTGGCTTGCGTGTTTTAGGATGGCTTTCGTGCTGTGTCCTGGGGTGCAGTTTTTTGTTGTTTGGCGGTGTATGTGTTTGCATGAGTATTGGATGGAGGGAGTTTTGCATGAGTGTGTGCGCTGCTGGGGTGTAATTTTCCGTGTTGTTTTTTGCATGTGGTATTTTTCGTTTTTACGGTTGGTGACCTGACACCCCCCGCCACACGCCCTTGCGGCGGCTTGCGGGGTATTATGTAGATGTAGATGTAACAGTGTATTCATCATTTGACTTTGGAACAGGCGTTTCTTCTATTTTGATACAGTTTGCAATGATGAAGAGGAGAGGTTAAGAGAGAGGACATTTCTTTCATTCTCACACTCAAAATTTGCATAAAATCCTCTCCAATTCTCAAACTCTTCTTTTTATTAAAACGACTGTCAATAACTCCCTAACCCTGACCTTCAGGAATAAAAATCGGATAAATGATGCGTCCGTGTGTGTTTTCTAGGAAAGGGTGGTTTCACATAAAAATACGAATAAATGGTATAAAATAAGTGTTGAAAAGTCAAAATATCGAAGTGAAAACAGGTGAACTAGAATCAAACATAAGACTACCATAGGTATCGAAAACTAACACTACTTTAATATAGCCCAATGCAATCATACTTTTTCTTGGGACGAAGTTGGAGGGGATCGGGATTGGTGCCGTGACTATCGTACTGGCTTCCCACCCTGAGGTCCGGGTTCAAACCCCGGCGGTGTTGAATATTTTTCGGAGGTATCTCGATCCCTACTTGAGGTACTTTGTGGAGGGCACTTTGAGTGAGAACGCCGTCCGTCGAATGGGACGTTAAGCTATAGACACCTTGGCGCCTTTCGTAGAGAGTAGGATAATGCCGACGCCGGGTTTCTCTCCACCCTTCATCCTTTCCTGTCTATCCCCTATGGCGCAAATGACCTCTCAGCTGTCGGTCCCCTCCCCTAAATACTACTACTACTACTAACACTACGATGTTGGTATAGAGGGGACCAATATTACAATAAAAACGGAATACAATAGTTTACGAGCAATTATTCTGTTAGACGGAACAAATTCTATTTTTGTTATTTATTCACTAGATTTATCTTGTTCTTTAGAATAAAATTACGCTAAATTTCTTAATACACTTGATATAAATGCTAGGAAGCCAGATCCAGAGAGAGAGAGAGAGAATAATTAATAGAATATCGAATTAAGGAATAAGACAAACTTGGTAAATTCACAAATATTTATAATTTGGTACTACCGGTTTCATCAAATAGGTGATGTCTTCAGGGAAAATTCTCTAAATATACTGGCACGAGTCCATTTAAACTTATTAAACTATAAACTTCACAGACATAAAAATATCAACAATCCAGTTTTTCAGCCTCCTATGGTGTTTATTCAATGAACGCGATGTTCAAACGTCGCTCAGTTACCAAATTTTCGAAATTGCCGAAAAGGAAGTTTTGGGCTGGAAATTGCTATTTTTATGAGTAAAATCAAATACAAGTCAAAATAAAGCAAACAAAGGAAATAAAGTGAATTGGAGATATTTTTCAAAGCTTGGGTTTATTCCGAATACCCAGAATATTTTTTTTTTAAACAATCTGTTGCCTTCATAAAAGATAACGAAAATTTCGGCCCTTTGGTCCCGATTTTCGACTGCAGCCACTAGAATGAAAATTTAAATTAACAAGAATGTTCACCAATTGGCTATTATATTGAAAACAAGTTGACTTCAAAGCATAGCTGTGAAAAGTTAAATGCATAAAAAAGTTGAGAATAGTGAATTAATTTTTACCCAAGAGAAACGACGAACATTTTTGAAAATTAGCGGCTAGCGTCTATTCAGAACGCAATTTCATTTGTATTCTAATGACAATCATGGCATATTATCACCCTTAAGTACAGTAAGCGGACAGCTGTGTAGCCAAATGGATAGCATATTAGGCTAGTTAACTCCTCGCCCCGAAATACGCCCTCGAGTGATGTCTCTAGTTCTCCAACTAATGTCGAGCCGAGTGATTTTCTAGGTCCCTTAACTTTCTGAGAAACAGTAGGCTGTATTAGACATAACGTGACAATGTTCCAGTATGTGAAACTCACAAGCAGACCTTGACTTGAACATCGGTTTTTACGAATAAGAAATAATGAGAAAAGAAAAAATTACGGACACCAGCAATAATGAGTTTTACCTAATTATGATGATGTCACACCACGACAAGCGCCACAAGGGCATGGGGCAGCGAGTTTAGCGACGTCGGCCGTAAGTATGAAATTGTATTTGAATTGTCCGTTTAGGTATTCGCAGATTACAATAAGGATTTCTAATGTAACAATTGGGTTACTTACATCGGCATTTTTTCACCTAGCAATCCTATTAAATGGCAAATATTTCAATCTACCAGCGTTGAAGCCAATTGTTCCTATATTACGGTTTTTCCAATCTTTCCATGTATTGTAGGGCCTGCTACATGCTGACCTTAGTACGATAAGTAAATTTGAAGGCGCTATAGCTTCCTTGGTATGGCTATAATCTTATTTAATTTGTTTTTGGCTTAAATCATTAATCCTTGTTTTATCGGTAACCCCTTCACTAATTTCGATGCCATTTTCCAGAAATTTAGTCGATCTTCATTGTGTTTGAGTAATTCTAACATAAACATTCTCGCCAATTTGATCCTAAACGCAAACAATAGATTTCAAACATGACCTGACCAATAGTAAATTACATCCATTTCTTCGTCAATACCAGCATTTATTTGACTTATAATTATAAAAATCCGTCTAATTATGACAAGTTTCCGTAATGTGAATCTCCATATTCAAATTATCTAATGTAGAAAGTGAGTATATCTCGCACATTTCACATTTCACGGTTTCGAATTATTTATTATCATTAAATTCCAAGTTCCATTTATTTAATATGCAACGCGTGAACTCCCGTTGTATTCTGGCGAAGGTTTATTGTATTATATTTATTAACATTTTATTAACTACCCCATTGTCCATATGAGCCAAGGGAACGTATCGGTCCGGTAGATAGGGCGCTGAGCTACAGACCGAAGGGCCCGGGTTTGATTCCCGAGGACACCTCCCGACACCATCAGCTCACACAAGCTGTACGTATAATGTTTTGGGTGCGAGGTCTTCCTGGAAACCTGAAAGCAATTGGTCCCCTTCCTGCGGCAAAATGACAGGAAGTGGCCCCCCTTACACCTTGATGTGTGATTTTTATTCGTAGTTGGGCTTAGAAATCAGTGAGCTCTACCCTCACCTATCAAACCTGCCTTAGGGTAAATAACCAGATAACTATGGTATAAAACCCTAAGTATAGAACCATTCTTTATATACCTAGGGTGTATAACCAATGAATAAGTCAAAATAATGCATTGTCGCCAGAAAGTATCTCCCACAAACTATGGCCATTTGTACGTAGAATCTTTCCACTTGTTCAAGTACAATTTAACCCTGCTGACTATGAGCGGTGGTATTGTGGAGGGTTAATAGGAAAACTCGTACAGAGTTCTGAAATTATTTTTTTACCTGAAAGAACCGCTGGGCCATCAACATGTCTGATCTCAAATTAAATATTTTCCAAATGCAAGCAACTTAGAAAAAAAATATGAACTGACTTGGTCAAACTAAATTTTTATGGCAGAGGGAAGGAATGAAAGTTCTACTTCATTCTTTACGTATGCCAGATGACTCGACGCATGCTCAGTAATGTTGAACACCTGCCTGCATTATGTTTAGCATCCAAAGCTTATAAATTAGTTTTAAATTAATGCTTGTAGGATGTGTAACGAAACCATAACTTTCTAAGACATGCTTCCATTCATAAATATCGAACGCCGTTCGGAATATCTTCGCTAAAATCACGTAAGATTTGCTTATGTTTAAGAGCGCTCGCTAGCAAATGCTACACAGTTTATTCTGCTCTTGAGCAAGAACGGCTGTTGATCTATCACTCCAGAGAGTTACTCACATGCTTCGCAAAAATGAATAACAAATATTCCGTCCATACCATCATAAAATTCCCCATTATTATGAAATGGCTGGTAATTTCCCTCACGGCAATCGTAATATGTTCATTAATTAAATTCAGGCGGGCTCTACATCACCCAAGAATTTTAGAAAATCATTAAAACCAAACAAGAGGAACGAGAATTTTTTGCAGAAGTATTTTCCCGCTTAGTACATGCACATGGAAATATTTGCCACGGCACTCCAAGCGATCGCTTTTATTTGCTATCTAAGTTTCTATAAGACATTTTAGGCTGCCAAAAGTTTTCGTGGAGGCAAGCCGATTTACCGATTCTTCAAAAAAAACCCAAGCGATCCATCAAATGATTCTAGAAACTCGCTAGAACATATATGCGCTTTTAGAATAGAATTCGATTGGTGAAAATGAATGATGAAGATTATGACAAAATGTTTGACTCGGGATAAAATTACCGGCGAGATAAAGTCGCACATTACTTCGGACTTTTGAAAAATTGAAGGCACTTAATTTTTTTTATGAACCCTTTGTCAGCTCCAAAAAAAACCCGCGCTCCCACTAAGTGCAAAATGTGACAGTGCCCCTCCAACATTTGGCTTCCCCCCTTCATTCCCCACGCACCCGCAACGCCCAACAATCTAACCGAACCCTGAGCCCTCCGACTTACTTGGTTCCCTCGGCAACTACTACCCACAGCATAAACCCCTCCCACCCCCACTTCCCCAAGCCCTCCTTCCCGGCAGCGCTCCACCCAAGGTCTCTAATATCCCCTCGATCCGCCCCCCATCCCCATGCATTCCCCTAAAAGTCGGCCGGAAGCCCATTGGCTCACTTCGCAGCGGAATGCAACACTTTGGACATCTCTCCTGCCATCTCTCATGCATTCCATTCGTTCACAGAAAAATGAAAGGTTGCGATTTCAACCCACTCCCCCTGGGGTTCCCTCCCCTCCCCTAACTGCACTCACCCTCACCAATCCCTTACAACCCCTCTCTCCCGCCATTCCTCTCCCACCACCCCTCCCCCCGATCCCCTTTGAAGGTTACTCTCCACGCGCTTTGACGCTTTCATTCCCTCTGCTGCGGGCCTAATTGGCGGACGAAGTCGTGGACGCGAGATGCGATGGTAATTAGGGTCGCAATGTTCCATTAAGAGGTTATAAGCAGCGAGTACTCACCCCTCGCCATCTCTCATTAATGATTTAAACGCATATTTAAGCCTGTCTCCAATGATATAATCGCCGTCATTTTTTCAGTTGCCATAATAGTCTCGACCAAAAAATGAAACTCAAACCCGCGGCACCTACGAAATCGTGGAAGTGTGTGATTTAAATCGCATAACATTGTTTTCACAAGGAATTTTCAGACTTTCAAAAGCCGCAGAAGGGTCAGTTCCACGCGGAAGGGGTTGATAAATCTGCCAAAGAGCAACTGCGCCGCAGTGGCGAATGGCAGTCAAGCTAGCCGTTCCGTTAAATTTCACGAGGAATGGATGAATTTATTCTCATCATTTTCAGCCATTAGCTTTGCTTAATCTTCCGTCTTTATTCACTCTCCTTTCTTGATTTTTTCCCCACAAATTCTCATTTTTAATTAAGAGCACCTCCTACATGGAGGCCTTTATACCGTGAGGAGAAAGGGCTGTGTTTCGTTTAAAGGGCGAGGAAGTCTTCGTGAGTGGAGGGTGAATATAGGGAGAGAAATAAACGAGTGCTTCACTTAAGGGAGCTCACGCAAAGACAGAAATGGGAAATTACACAGGGAAGGCTCCAGCTGGCCCTGTTTAACTTCGTACCTTGGCTCACGGAACCATTAGATGGCGTAACGAATCTAAAGAGAATAACCTTTTGCGTTCCGCTCTTCATGCTCCAGAGCGAGCATCGTAGAGTGCCGTTAATTATCGCTGATTTAATTTGAACGCTCTTGCTCTTGGTCGTGGAGGAATATATTTGACAACAGGGTTAGGTAATATCCAGTTCTTTCAGGCGAAGGAAACATTTTTCAGGAGATTAAAAGTGTTTTAATACGAGCCCTCAAACCTTTTTCTCTGGTTCTGGGGTGCCCATAGAGGACGAAATGGTCGCCGTGAGGTTTTCCAGACAAAGATCTTTTTTCCTGTAATACGCCTCTCGCTCTCCCCCTTCCTCAAAATCCCTCCACCGCACCAATATCTGGGATTTGGCTCTCGCAATGCATTACATTTTTTAATGAAACATCAAATCTGGCCGAAATGTTTTCATTAATCTTGATCAGGACCGTAAAGTCGAAATGGTTCCATTTTGAAAAAAATGACTAAAAAAATCTGCGCCTCTCCGCTAATGAAAAAAAACTAATCCCTTCTGCTGGAGCGTGTGGGAAGAAACTTTAAAACTGAAGAGCATATACTTGGAGAAGCGTACCATTCACGACAAATGCATCCTTCGTAATCAACCACGAAGACCTGGGTTTGTATGTGTCGACACGCTCGAGGCCTCCTGTGGAGGATTCCAATAAGGCGATAAGCCCACCATGATCAACGCCACCGGTCAACTATACACGGCCGGACTCGTGAAGAGTGTTGAGTGCTTTTCAGTAACGATATCCTTCGGGCCACACGTGTACGTATGTATCTGTACGTGTGTATTATATATATATATATATATATATATATATATATATATATATATATATGTGTACACACACACAGATACGCATGCACAAATAATAGCAATGCGCGCACAGATGAATACCACCGTAGTTAAAGAGCAGACAAAATCGCCAAAAAAACCCATAATACTCATCGTCGACGATATGAGCCTCCCCTCTCCACTAATACTTCCTTAGGATCCCGCCCCCCCGCCGTGAATGGCCCAGGTGCTCGGTCCACCCCACACAATGGGCGCCGGCGGCTTCCGACCGTCGTCCACGCAACAATTGATTGTGCCACACGAACAGGGGCACCCTACCGGAATGGCAAGGGGGTGTGTCACGACGGGGCGGCCGCTCACGCAGCCGCGTGCGTGCCTCTGTCACTCTCACTAATCCTCCCCGCACCACGTACCCATCTCCACCCCATATGTCGCCCGCTCCGACCTCCCATCCCCGCAGCCCACACCCCCGCCCGCGCGCCATCCACGCCATATTGTTTAGATGTACACGTTCTCCGGCGGCGGCTGACACCATTACCGCCTGTCGCGGGGGAGGAACGGCGGGAGTTGACATACGGTATAGTTGGGGGACAGAAACGAGGGCGGGGATGTATGGGCGGGGGAGGACAGTGGGGTTTGAGGGTCGGGACATAGGAGAGAGAGCCAGGGGTTGGAGTGAGTGGATGAAGGAGGGAGGTAGGGGAATGAGAGTGAGAGGGAGGGGACTCATGTAAACCCAGGAGTCGGCATTAGCCCACTCCGGGACCCGAGGGTTACAAGATGTAATCCCGCGAACGGGATGGGGGAGAGGGGCGCGGTGCGGAACCGGTCGGGCGCAGCCGTTCCCTGATATCCCGAAAGAGGATTAGGGATTCATGCGCGGGAGAAGGGGGCAAGAGCCTGCACAATTGTTGTCGCGCTCAGCGTTTTAAGGAATCAAATACTAGCGCTATGCACGAATGTACGTAAAATACGCGCGCCAACTTTTTAATATCCTGCCAAAAAATCTACTATAGCCCAGAATTACGTGAAACTCCTGCTATAAACCGCCGCGCTCCTGACATTTTAACTCCAAAAAATCAAAACCTTCGACCTTTAAGCGTTGATACTACTCGAATAATCCGTTAGACGGCGTGCTCGCCGCTAGCGCAGAAATTCGCGGATTTTGAATCACGCCAGGGAGAGAGGCCCGTGTTGACGTGATGTATATTTTACGTTGAGTTTGACCAATGTGAACTTAACCGACACAGCATCAAAACAAAACTCAAGAAATACTTACCAACAATTGTGAATTTCGTGGTTACTGCGTTTTAGGTGCCGTTAAACTTATAATATTTCATCACGCCTTAAAATGAATGAGATAAAATACATATTCCAATCATATCACTCTTGAGAACGGCAAGATCTAAAGTAAAATACTATTATGGACATGGTAGTCAATTGATTAGATCAATTTTCTACTAGCAGGAGGACCAACCCAGATTCGATCCCGAGTGATACCCCTAGGTACCATCGTCTTCCACTAAATTTTGTTTCATTGCGCACCAGATTTTCTTGGGAAATTACAGGCGGCATGGGGAAGTAACTACCCCCCTACCCATATGTGTGAAGTTGACACACCGTTGAGGTTAGTATTAGATGAGTTTCGCCCTCACAAATCAAGCCAACCTTTGAGTCAATTACTGTGTAGGTCTTAGCTATTAATATCTTCATTTACTTGGGAGATTGATGGTGAAACCTAGATTGGCACACATTCACGGATGAATCTCGTTCTGAAAGGTGTTTCTCTAGCTACAGAGACAATGGAATATCTCAAGGATCTCACCTAGCAAACATACCTCTCACGTACCTTCATTGTTGCGTCCCCATATCAAACAGCTTCCTAAATGACTGATGATATCACTTCATCAAAGTCAACATCACGGATTGGTGATCCTATGGTGGATTTATAGCAGCTTACCGGGCGATCCAGTTCTAAGCTAATCTGAATGCGGATATAATTGATACTGTTTGCTATACTAATTGCCTCAAATATTCTGCTACTGCGCAGAACAATTTGCGACACACCATTCAGAGAGGATCTATGAGCTGTCCGAGAATACCCCAAATACATCTCTAATATTTCTTTTCTTTTACGTGTCCACACTATTTATTTTTATGACTTGTAAAAAATGCCCGGTAAATTTAAAATAAATCAAACGAAACAACGGACGCTACGGCAGAACACACCGATTTATGCATTGAACGTGTCTTCCGACAAAATATTTCCATAAGAGTGAAACAGCATACGTACTCCTAAATTACTCAATGTAATGTTGGAAATAGCCGGCCTCGTTCTTCATTTGATGAAGTACTTAAGAAATAACCTCACTACGTCGGAATGTGAAACTATTCTCACACCAAGTTAAAGTGGGAGAAAGCCTTTGTACCTTTAATACCTTTTTTTAATCCTGCGGATGCCTTCATTTTAATGCAGGTTATGTCACCTGAAATTCAGATAAAACTCTCTAAAAATTAAATATTTTGAAAAAATGTGAAAAAAATTCGAAGAGTTTAATTAATGTCACTTACTCAAAGAAAAAACTACTCATCATTACAATTAAACAGAACTTTCTGAATTGAAAAATCTACTGACTTTGAGTCAAAGGACTACCTGCATCAGTAGTTGATAAAAAGCATAGGTAATGGGTAACATGTTTCAATAGAGTTTCAGATGTCACCATTTCCAAAATCATTTAGCTATTCAGCTATTAAGGCCGGTCCATCGTTAGTGAATTGAGTATGTGCGCAGTTTAATGAGGCAAACTTGAGCAGAGGATCTGACTAGGTAAACGAAATAACACAATTTCCTGAAGCACTTAGACAGGAAGATTCACGATGCATATAGACACTAGCTTGTAGACTATGAAGGCCACTCACTACATTAAGAATAATATGCAAAGACTGAACACCCTAACTCAGATTTTCCTATTGGGGGCGTAACTAAAGCTAATGGTTTTAGGGTACCAAACATATTAATTTTTCAATCTTTGCACACACACACACTATCGAATATATTCACCCTCCTTTTCCCAGTTCTTCACTCGGGATTCAATGCCGGTCGTGGGAGTTCACGGTCCAATGGTCTTAGTTCAGAAGACACTTAATCTCGTTGTAGCAACGTTCGTATTTCAACATTCGAGCTATGACACTTTGGTTAGAGAGCCGTTTTCACGGGATAATTAAGCGTCCTCCTGGCGAGGGTGCGCCGTACCCTAAATATCCTTGCAAAGCCTCTCCCCCGCTGAGGCCCGCCCTATGTTCACAAAGGTCCCTCTCTGTGAACGGCAGAGGATTACCGGGAAACGAGGAGAGAGGCGGACGGGGTGCACTTCTTTATGAGAAATTTCAAAGAGGAGGGAACATGCTGCGAGATTTTACGGCAACGGCAAGGGCGCGGCAGTTGTCTAATAGATAACGACCTCCCGCGCCATCAGATAGTGAGCGGTTGAGATTAGTCATTGGAGTTTATTACATACTTACTCCAGTTTCATGAAAAGGAGCGCCAAGTGGGCCAGCGAGTTACTTATCTATATATTCTTAAAATTCTCAAAAGCCCTAACTTCCTGCGCTCACTCATCCAGAGGCCGACGGAGGGAATTACTGCGGCCAACTGAGCATTTTGCGCACGACTTCGCAAGGAATTTAACGAGAGGACGTGGGTTAAGTCGAGATGCCTGGGATCAGGCCTTCGCAAATCGATATGAAATTAGGGAATTTAAAGGATCCAAAGTGTAATTGGTAGGATGCGTTGTGGCACCGGTAATTTCTCCTCTCTGAAATTGCAATTTCCTCTCTCGCAGAAAAATATGACCGTCGTCATCTCGGTGTGTGGGTGTGAGTTTGCGCGCGCTCGCATGGGCAATTGTTAACGTATATATCATCTTAACCAATACAAACATTAATTTCCAAATTCACGAAAAATAATATAATGAGTATGAAAAAACAAGGAACAAGGGCAAGTGAGTCTATGCGCAGGTGCATTTTTCATGGAACGCAATTTACAAACCCATATAATTTGCAGATTTGTATCGAGGGCATTGATTGAACATTTACTCAAAATCCACTATCACAGAAACACTATATCGTAGGTACAAGAAAATTAAGAAATCATATTGACTATCGTCCTTCTCCACATTTACCCAGAAATATGAGATTCCAAGTGAGGTAACCTGTATTGGTAATTGGGTCAAGCAAACTTCACATAAAAGCGGACTTTCATCCCATTCGTCGAGATTTTAAAATTGGATCCTTGTCTTGGTGCTTAGAAATGCCGCGACCCCCCCAGATATCATGAATTCTTCACTTATCTCCACACGTTGACCTGTTTCCGGTACTTTATTTAACTTTTCATTGAGATACAAGAATTGGGGAAAATCTCTCCGTTCGAGGTCCGATAAGCAATACGATTATACAAGCTTTTACGTAGGATGAAATCTTTGAATGCTTGACTTTCCTACCGAATGATGGCCGGTGGATTTCATCTAAATCCATGATCTACAAAGGTCAACAGCAAATTTAAACTTATCCGTCCCTCAAAGGAATACTTTTCCACCTAACAATCAAGTTCCTCTGTCGCTGTTTTTTTTAAGCCGGGAAGGCATTGCAAGGGTGTCGGTTAATCGCCTCCTTTGAACTTTCGTCACAACAAGGATTTGACCTTAATTTAAATTACCCCTTATTTTCAGGAATTTAAAGCCGTCTTTGCATAAAGAATTAGTTTCACCTGTTCTTTAACAAATATTATGCACGACAAAACAATGCAAAGATCACACGAAATAGAATCTTAGGACATTAAAAAACAAAATAAATTTGTATACGCATAGGAAATAGAGCGTGAGACATCATTTGGTAGTGAAAATGACTACTGATCGAAGGGACCCAGATTCAAATCCGGAGTGATCCCTTTGGACCACCCCGTCAAACTCCAAGCGTCGAGATTTTCTGGATACCAAAACATCGTGGGAAACCGCATCTGGCACAGTGAAAGGAACAGACCTCCCTTTACCCCGATGAGTTGATTTCACAAGTCGAAGAGCTTAGTTGGAGGTGAGACCCACCCTCACCTATCAAATCAACCTTCCAGCTGATTACTGCGGATGAATGGATGTGCAGAATATACCATTTCGATGACAAGTATTTTATAAGGGTTACTTACATATCCTCACTAATTTATTTTACCCAAAGGTGGAATTACCGTTAATTATAATCTTACGTCATTTATGATTGCCTTTTAAAAATTTTATTGCTTTCTAATATCTTGTTAAAAAACTCAATAAATACATAGTAATGTTTCGCAAAAGTAAATACTAGAAATAATAATTGCATTGAGTCAATCAGCATTTTAACCAATTTGCAACACAAACACATATAGTAATCGGAATAGAAGTAATCATGATTGCTTCTGTTTCTTCCGATGAATACGGAGCTGAATTCCGTCGAAATGATCAAGACATAACGCGTGAGTGATCTTTTTATGTGTTCTTATATTGTTTGTTGCTGTCAAAGTTTGTTATTCAACACTTCCGTGTTACTTCGACGAAATCGTTTATATATATATATATATATATATATATATATATATATATATATATATATATATATATATATATATATATTATTTTTTTTATACATTCCGTTATGAGCTATGCTAAACATGGAAAGGAAATCGAAAAGATATGCTGGCATATCAAAGCCAATACCAATTTACAATGAGGTACTCTTTGAGTTTCATAATCATCATGAGGTACAATTTACTTGAAAATTACAGCGATAGAGCATGTATCGTTTCCAATAAAATTGTAGACAGCAATATTAGTTTCGCTGGTGCCACTGTTTTTAATTATCCGTGGCTAAACCGTTTTTACTTTCACATTGACATTGATATCTCACAGAATTACAATAGACAACGTTGATTCCGTTTGATGTACCTATGACATGAAGTCCCTTTAAAAAAGAAAATTAAGCACCCATAGTATACGCAAAAAAGTGAGTTTTTGGTGAGCTCTAAGCAGCATAATCTTCTAATAACCGAGGAAGTTTTACTGCTGTGTGATGGTACTTTGTAATCATGAGTGACTTTAAGTTTTTCTTTTCAATAAGCAGTCATAAATCATATTTTGTGAGTGTGCTTGCTCCTATTCTTACTCTTTGGATTCAATCCATTTTACTCAAAGATATGTCTAGCGAAAGGAAAATGTGAACTTTTATGAAAACCTTAAAATCAGCATAATTATAACATTCTCAGCCGTAAAGGTGCTAATAAAAATATTGAGCAAAATCTCAGCATGCAGTGAGATGGATGCATGTCTTCTAAACTTCTATACTTCGGACTACTACAATAAATTTTGCAAAGGAAGCCAAAAGGTAACACGGGGAAAGAATCATACTAATTAGTTTATTATATGGTGTCAATGAAGAATCTTAAGTGGATTTAAAAACGCTGTTCTAACGCCTAACAATGATAAGATGTCATTTTGCAACAAACTAGGATAATAATTACTTCGATACAAATGAACACGGACTCTATAATTTGGCATCCTCATAATTACAAACATCTGGGCACTATCATCTCGCCACAATTATCCGATTGATCCTGAAAAGCTTCTTTGGGACATCTTAGCCTACTTGACCCTTTTGGAAATCATAAGGCTTTCCTTTAAAGTGAATGGGAATGTTCGAAAGAAGATTCTCACGACAATCCCGACCATTCTGAATGATTTAAACGTCTAAATTGACAAGGCATTCGATCGGTCAAACACAAAAAGCCAAAATAATGCTGCTGTCTAACTTTTCGATATAAGTTGTAATAAATGTATTGTTTTAATTGAGGAAACCTAGCCAAATATGATTAGGACACTGGTGGCTTTCATAACTTTTCAACCTTTGCAATGCAGTTAAATGTTCGCCATGGTTAACTCGTAGGTTTTTAGACGCTGGAGTTAAGTGAATAAGATATTCGCAGAATATTTAAAGAATATAATATACGGGTTCACTTCATGGGAGTTGCGTACATCCATAGTATAGAAAGAAGCAACATACTTCTCCACAGAATTTTTTGAGTACGTCTCGCTTCATCGTGATAAGGCCTGGTAGCGTATCACGGTAAATTCAGTCCAACAAAACTCAGTGGGAAAGTATGATTGCATTCTTGTCATCAAAAAGAATGTTATCTCCTCGTTTTAGTGTACTTATTTTTAGATTTTAGATGTTTTTCATAGGGAATATAAATTAATCGACTTTAAGTTACTGTCTATTGAAGTCTGGAATTTCAAACTTACTCCATACCATTCGTCTTTTACGCCATTATGTATTTGAGATAAGAAGTGTCAAGAGAATTTAAATGTACAAATATGTGAACAAAATTAAGTAACGTTACGCTAATGTTTAAGGTCCATAGACATCTAGACCAGCATTGGTCTTGATTCCAACGTATCGTAAACAAAATGTCAAAATTGAATGAAATTCGTGCCAAAAGGGATCGAATACAATCGCTATGTAAATATTATGACGGGAAGTACCACAATTCACGCATTAGAATGGTGTTAATAAGCTCAACGGGGCCAATCCGTCCCTTCACACACTACCTGTAATCCAAACACAGTGATAAACACGATGCAACACGCACTGAGTCCACCAGGACATAAAAAGCAACAACCACGCTAACTGAAATGGATAAAGTCACATTTCTGCATCTGAATTTTGCAATTCGTTTGTTTTATTCCTACATTTGTTCAAGAAAAACATTTCAAACAGGGTCTCCAAAAAACGCCAGCAGCGCTTAAAGGTATCCTCCTGAGTTTGCACAGCGGGTTACAAAAACAACTTCCTGAGACGTGATACTGAGCATTATTACTTAATGGCGCAAACATGTTTTCCAGCGGCGGCAGGTGGATGGAAAGCGCTTATGTCCCTTGGCATGTTGATCTTGGATACGAGTTCTGCTTGTATCATGGGCGCTACAACAGTCTTCAGGTGCTTGGAAAAACTATTGAGAATTCTAAGCTTCTAACCTAACTGACTGCGGAGGACCTCTCGATGAAAGCCCAAACAAAGATCTCTCTGTTCAGTTATCAAAAAAAGTAAAGTCAACGCTTGGTCGTCGGATACCTCTTTTTCCAATTTCCCGATTGAGACGAGCGGGAAAAAGTAGCGGGACTCCATCAAGTGGATTTTATTAGCATTAGACAGAGAGAAGAGATAAGCGGGGAAAGGAATGAAGGAGCGATAAGGGGATTACGGACATTAACGATCAGGATGGATGTAGGTCGAAAAGACTATTGAGTGAGGACTTGGGAAGACGTATTTATCTTATTGATCTTATTTTCTGGAATTAAAGGCTAACTCCAAATTCAATGGCAGCGCCCGACCTGATATTCGGTGGAAACAAAATAAACTGCAAACTAAAGTTAAATAGCTTCGATTTTTCATGGATAAAGCAATTCACAAAGAGTGATCGTTATTCTTCGGGAATTAATGCTTACTTTCGGTTGAAAAGCAATTTAAATTTTATATATTCTATTTTTAAATGGCTATATTTGATTTAAATAAATTATCGCACTGAAATTTCAAATTGTAACGAACAAATAACACAAGAGGATCAGTTATGGTGTAGTAATTAATTTACTCATTTCAACACAGAAATGATTAATTGTGAGACTTTAAAATGATATTAAAATGGCTAATCCAAAATCTCTGGAATACATCAAACGTAACGGTAAGTAATAATTCCATTAACTCTATGATTGCATAGAATTTCATTTTTGAAATATTTGGAATCATAAATGAATGGAATTTTAGTATTTAGTGAAATTGTTAGTTGGTATGATATTCTCATTTTTTATGATTGAAGATGTATATATCAGTAGTAAAACTGATTAAACATCTCTGATGGAACAATACCCTTCCATACACGTTCAATGAAATAACATCTGTTACCTAATACTACGAAAATATGAATTTCTTTTTGCAAAATATATTTTGAAGTGAAATTGAGCTGGGAACAGAGCAAACTTCAAGAGTGTTCACTGAAAGCCACGCGCAAATATATCAAGCAGTTAATCTCGGAATGTTATCGAGTGTAGATAACACAAAAGAAAAAATTGTAGCACAGACTTGGCATCATACTTTTATCTTGTAGATACGCTCAGTAATATACTTGCATTTATTTTGTATGTATTGGATGAAATTCCGAACATTTTGCTACTTTATATGATATAATTACAATTCATGTCAGATAAAAGCGAAGAGAATTGAACATTGCATTGAAGGATCTAGAGAACAAATTATACTGTCAATTTTCAGAACAACCATCAGTGTAGACTACCCGTGTGAAAAGAAATGCTATGCCAAATAATTACAAATTCTCTTTCGATTTCATTGTCAAAGGCTATATACGAATTAACGAGAAAATTTGCATGGTTGTGTGATAAATCTGTTGAGAATATTATAAGTACCAAAGACTACGATAAAAAAGTATATCTTATTTTATGAATTCCGTATACTATTTTTGGGGACAAAAATCTGAAGAGTTAATGAAAAGGAAGTAACCAGATATACTAGGGAAACGAGCAATATTTTAGCTTCTATAAAATAAGAGCGGGACCCTTCTTTCATTTTTGTGCTTAGATAATAGCGAATAATAATTAAACTATATCAACTTAATGTTGTGTTGGTATTTTTTGCGACCATATAGTTGAAATTCATAATAAAACATTTCTAGTAATATCACAAACATATATGTATCTGGCTTCGACAAGGCCCAATGTAACTAGCATTTGAGGGATATATTAAAAAAATGCCCAAGGCATGTTACTCTAAATGTACCCAGTCATGAGACTGTTTTCTTCGGATACACGTAACATTAAAATTAAATATTTGTTCGAACTAAGGTATTAATTATATGAAATATTGAATTAACATTAATTATATTAATATCCTGAACTTTAAAAACTCAAAAATATTTTAACGCGACTTTCAAATACATTCCACGCCAATTTTTTACGCCTCTCTTCGTTCTATCTAATTTGCAGCCCATGAAGAGATAGGTAGATATTCAGCTAAAGCGTAGAATTTGCATTACGTATAAATTTCCTAAAATATCCAAAGTTACCCTAAATTGCTCACAGGGACACAGGGAATGTTTAATCAGTTGTAACCGGTAGCAGAATCTAAATTGAAGAATTTAAGGAAAATTTTAATACTCTTATGGCATTACTGACTACAGTTTGCTAATATTCTCAACTTTTTCGTGGCCTATCGGAGAGCTTATGTTCCAATATTTTCCCATTACTTAAATGCTCACTTCCAGAGCATTACCCCATGATAACCTCATTTTTAATTTCATGATGTAAAGTTCGTGTAAGCAGTCTGGTTAAGAGATAAAATCGATTACTTTTTCCAATTTCAAAGGGTTTTCATCTTCTTTTGAGCATCAAATAAAGACCTTCATAAGAATTTCTTCATGGCATTCATTTTACTATAAATAGAAGAAAAACCCAGAGAAATGAGAGGAGCTATTAACCTTAACCGCACATACAGCGTCGTATAATCATTGAATAAATTCGGAAGTCCGCAGCTGAACTCGACTGGCTGCTATCAGGGAAAGAGAATACCATTGGATGTGAATCTCACGGTCATCTGGGCAAATTTTCGTGCAAATTTGAATTCTCAATACCCTCAAAATTTCAATCGTCAACGATGCGATCCATAAACATTTACCCAGTACATCGGAGAAATCGCATTATGTTTGCTGTGAGGGCCACTGAATTACGCTTTCTATCTTGCTGCAAATTTTGTTAGTTATAAAGCCTTGGGTTCACAATAGATTTTTCACCGAAAGGCCAATCTATTGTAAAATGGGCAATATTTACGAAGTCGAAATTGTATTACTGGCCTAAAGCCAAGGAATCACTTTCATCTGCTCTCTACCATGTTTCTCGCTGGGAAACTATATCACTATGCACAAATATTTATATTTGCTCGACGGGAGACCAATTTTGTCTCCCAAAAAACGTTAACCATCACTCCCAACCTCACAAGTATAAATTCCAAATATTTTCAAAAATGATGAACTCAAGAAAATGAGTGATAAAGCAACATCAACTTTCTACAAGGAGAGAGCTTGAGCTTAACGAATCTAAATGAAATTCGTATTATCCGTGACTCATGGTTGGGGCCTACTCGTGTTTTGAGCACGGCCCATTTCTCATGCCAATAGGTCTTAAATTTATTTAGTTGCCTACGTTGACGAAATAGATCAAGATTCGAACACCACTTCTTTTCCTTTGGTCCTCTTGATCATAAAAAATTGGAGAATGGTTATGTTGGTGGCTCCTTGAAGGTAGGTCAAAATCAGTAAGCTAAAAGGTAGGTAATGAATTTCGAAACCGATGACGATGGACTTATTGCCTTTTATAACTTAGGAGTATTTCTAATGAACTGCGATTATTTCAACTATGCTCGAGGCTAAGCATAGACGTTTAAAAAATCCTAGCAAAGGTCAATTATTTGATTTACATTATTCCTAATTTCAAGGTAATGAATAATTTCGGGTAATTTCAAAATCAGTGAATACTCCCAACACACGCTGAACCAGCCGTGGAATGTAACAATGATTTTTAGCACAACGTGGATGCTGAATTTCATCAAGGAAAACTTAATTTATGTGTTGCATTTTCAGTTGAGACTAATCAAGGGAAAATAGTTTAAAATAAAAAGCAACCAGCAAACTCAGCATCAAATTTTTATCGACTGAAAATTTCAAATACCTTCATGAGAAAATATTTTCTCAAAAAAAATGAAAGTAATCCTCTACAAATGAGCTTTCTTGCCATTTGCTGCAAAAGGTACCAGTAATTCTTTTTAAAAAAAGTACTCAGAAAAATTTTGGAATAATACGCAAGATTTTCAAAATAGTAAAAGGATGACATATCCATTTTAAAATTGTGCTTATTAACAGATATTATTGGCAATTAATATAAAACCGTCTGTCCAAATGCAAACGTCTGTGTGCCATATAATCTCCTCTTCTCAATTCATAGAATTTTATGTCCAGCCAAATACCGACACATTTATATGGACATTGATTTTGAATTCATAGATTATTAATATTTCTGATAGAACTCACACAAAAACCTCTAGTATTTTCAAAGATACTAGGCATCAGGAAAACAACAAGCCTGCTAAAACTATAGACCAGGAACATTTCCCACAAATAATCCTCCTTTGCCAACCAAGTGCTGTTATTATCCTGGTTTATTTGCACTTCTCCTTTTCCAACCACGTAAAAATTACAAAAGTTTCATTACCAGGCTGAGAAAAGAAATTCGGGGCAGAGCTGGAGAGATAAATGGGACATCATTACGATGGGGTGTCTCGGTCGAGTTAATGAGCTCTGGCCGTCTTGGTAGAGATTCTTGGAACGAAAAAGAGGGGCGTCGTAAGACATTGGGTCCAATTAACGGTGGGTTCATTCCACTTCCAGACGTCGACATTTTTAAGGCTGCTGATTGGCGAGCAATTGATGAGTAAAAAGTGTAGAATCAATACAAGATAAAATTTAGAAGAGCTAAGGCTCCATGCAATCGCCTCCCATAGAGGTGCACCCACGCGGACTTCCAGCTTGACAAATGCCGTCGAATCCGGGACTGTGACGAGGAGTTAAGTGGACCGGCGACAAAGTGATGGGAACTTCCATTCGATGAGATCCCACCATGCCTTTCGCCCTATCCACGACCTTTGCCATTCCATTCCCTCAGAAAAGCCATCCAAACGAATTGCCCACGTTCCGTGTTACAGTTGAAACACGACAGATTCTCAGAAAAGTTAAATTTGGAGATTTCAAACTATGCCTTAATTTTTTGAGAACTTTCTTAAAGATGTCGGCGCACGACGGCGTCTTTGTGAAATGAGTAATTGGTGCGCACTGGGACTTTATACGAGGAAGATTTTATAAAATAGCAGGAGTAGCTGGATAATATGAACGATAACTGGGATATATATGAAGAAATAAATCGATTTAATAAATACTTAGCAATGAGGAATAATAACAGAGAGAACTACTACCTCAGAAAAAACATTGAGAAGACATTATTATACGCAATTCGTGTAGTAATACATGTAGTCACTGAAATGTATCCGGCGAGATGAAAGAAACACTTGTGAAACAGAGGTGGTAATCAAACTTATACAAGTCGTAGGTACGTAAAAATCTATTTAAATCCATTTTAAATAACTATTTAAGTATAAATTAATAAAGAGATAAAGAAATATATACCAAGTAAGATAAAATATGAGCAATATCAGAATTCGCAACTCATAATTCTAATATTTTTAGTAATGATTTCACTTTCAGTTTTCTATCAAGATCTTCAGCCAAAGATATTATCAACAAAGTCAGGAAAGTTCATATTGCATATCTACTCCTGCAAATGAATCGATTCATGGGTAATTTCAGAATATGGTAATACCTAAAAAAATTTTGCAGAAATCGCTTCAGAATCTTAACCACTTCCCGGAAGTGGATTTGCAATACAAAGGCACTATCGTGTTAAATATATGTTCAAATAGACATTGCAAACAGGTACTTACAGATTTTCGAACTCGTTAGATAGCCTTACCTCTTACCCTTATTTGCTTGCCCTAGAAAGTAATTCTCAAACCAAGGTGATTTTTCACTGTGAGACTCTTCTAAAAATATTAATTTCAACTTGCGCGAAATATGATCGATCAGACGAAATATTTGACTTGGTTTAATTTGGCAAACATCAAACATCTCAGCTTTTGAATGATGTGGAATGTTTCATTACAATTAGAACCGCCGAATTTTAGCGAAAGGCTGCCTATTGCTTTCTAAATCAACTATCTGATTATTCTCCCAAAAATCCCTTTTATGGCACTTCCAGGAATGAAAATACAAACATCCTTATTCATGCAGAACCCTCAAGGACTCGCATGTTAATTAGAATACGGTGACGAGTGATTATGCCTGCCAATTTTCGCTGGAAAATAAATATCGAGTAGGCGATCGAAGAGTTCTTTGGCAATTAAATAACGCATTATAGAACCAATGTCCACGAAGAAAAATATTTATCCACACCTGATAATCACATTAATGTGAACTTTCACGTTCATTATACTTATTTTGAAACCTTAATTGTTTTAAATTTGCATTATTGACGGTGCATACACCGAAATGAAACAAATACTGACTAGTTTCCAATGCCCAATGGCCGACGACCCAATGTAAATTATAATAATGTAAAGGGAATGACAAATATTACTGCAAGTTCTAAAATTGATGAACTAGCAAATAAAGTTAATGGTTCCAGAATCTACTAAGTGAAAATTCATGATTACTGAATCAGTAATCTTTGTATTTTTTCACACTAAACTATATTACACTACTGCCAGGTTTTAACGCGTAGGCGATATCATCAGGTGAGAGATGATTTGCATGATTTCAAATTCATTATGAAACGCAGTTATGAATTTTCGGCGGACGTACATTTTATATCTTGGAAAACAACTTTTAAAAAGAGCGCCCTGTTTCTCCTGATTCTTATCTTCAATCGTCAAGCAACAAACGAGAGAATAAAAAATGTTATTCGTTTATATTAAGTTATAGTGTCTCAGATTAAGTGAATTACCGTAAACAATTTCTTACCCGCCTTAACCTTGCTTATTTATAGAGTAAAAACAATGATTTATTCAAAACGTGTAAAAATTATCTGGAGAAACTTTAAAAATAGGCTGTCCTTTTTATAAGATTTCAGTTTATTATGAGTTGAGTAGATTCTCACTGGAGAGAAACATTCAGAGTTTATACAGAGTAATAATATATTAAGTGCAAAATAAAATATAGATGCTCTATTAAAAAAATGACGCATAGATAATACCTTAAAAACTAGCATGAATGCAATTCCATTTTACATGTTTAAGATCAGTCAATTTCAAGAAAAAAATCGCCAACGATCTGCTCATGCTTTTGCACTCTTAATAATAATTTAATTTGGGTTATCATAACAGTGTAGAGCAGCTACAAAATGAAAAGAAAATTTTTGATCCAATACAACGGAACGAATGAGCTTGTCTTTCGAAGAGTAAGCCGGAAAAAGACTGCCTCAGGAAGTCATGTCTCCAATAGCACACCAAAGAATGGGAGCTGTAACTCAACGCAATAAGGGACTATTTTTACATCCCACTTCAAGCGGAAAAAACAGATGAGATAACTCTTTGTCGTATTGATCCTCACCGTTATGGAAACGTATAATGGACTTGTTCATCATCGACTTCCTGAACGTGGAAATCGATCAAAAGCAAGCAAAAATGTTGTCACCATAACAATATGCCCCCCGAAGTGTATTAGTGCGTATTAAAACAATATGCCCATACAGGAATGAAATATGGACGGATGATATCGCATGAGAGAGTCTCAAATAACTGCCGTTTCTTTTTTTTCACTATTTAAACTCTTGAATTTCTCTGCAAAATTGGAGTAAGTTATGGCCGTGCCAAACAGAATTCTCCCTAATACACGTATTCGAGAAACATTACATATTTGGACTTTTTTTGAATTTAACAATGAACGTTTATTTAATCGCAAAAAAACAAAACTAAACGTGAACACAGTAATCCTCGACCCAATTCTAAGAGCAGTGAATCGACCCAGTAACAATTCCGATTTTCATTACCCAGTTTTACACGGCCTTCCCATTTACGTTCCATATAATAATGGGTGTAGGGAATTATAAGTATTTCCTTGGAGCCAAAATCGATACACTCCGCCGCTGCCATATAGAACCCCCATGTTCCCCCTAGATATGAAACATGATTAAAATACATTAAGTTTCGTGTTTTCAATTAGCCTTAAGTAAAAACGAGTAACCTTAACTGGTGAAAATTTTACAGCCAATGCCCTTCATGACTTTGCCCGTTTGCACAACGAAATTAAGTACTGGTTTAAAAACGAATAACTAATGAAGTGCTCACGTGATTTCATTGATAATGCATTCATGTTCACAGCATAGCACGTGTACGCCATCAGCGCTATATTCCATTTGCTTAAATTGTAGAACGGTAGAAGGTTAATCGAAAAATGTATCGTTCCTATTAGATTGCATTCATTGACTCGAATTTTTGATCAAATTCATTAAAAGACGTATTCATGCAGGAGAGATTTGACAATGCATCTGATTCTTATGAAAATTCATCATAAATAAAAATGAGAAAAAGTGATTCAATAAAAGTAATTTAAGAATGAAACTGCGGCAGTGAAATAAAGAATAACCGATTTGCAAAAAAATATTATCCTCACTAGCGGATCGGCTATCGATTACATATACTGACTATCCTACTCCTATGAAAATATTACCACCACCGTTCACAAAGCCTACATGAGTTAAATATATTGAATAGCTCTATATTTTAAGAACTGTGCCGAAACTACGAACTCCATCGTTAACAAATAGTCTCCTGTCTATTCCAGTATCCTCCTTATGATAGCACATTCGTCCAGCATTCTTCTCCATACAAACACCCACAGTTTGTGATGTATCTATACTACAAGGCTTGAGCTTGTTGCTAATATTCCCGATGATGAGTTATCAAAAACCCGGTCTCATATGAAAATAACAGCTTATGAGGCACAACAATGAACATATTCTTAATTACTGTGGAACACAACAATGAAAGATTTCAAATCCTTCAAATTAACTGCTCCCTGCCAATGAATGAATAAAATATAATACCTAAAGTGCTACAAGAAAGCAAATATATCTACTATGTGAACAAATTTAAATCGGCATTTCCGTATTTGACTGCAGGGTTCTTACATTTTTTTTTCTTTCCGGACGTTGCTGGTGGTGGGACGACGATAAGACTATCTTGACTTGTCTGAAGGCTTTCCACTGGCCGAACCACCAAAGCCAGGAAGCAACTCGAGACCAAGGCAGGTCTCGAACCTGCCACCTTGAACGGAGGGAAAGCTGCCGGTTTGAGTGACCGATTCGACTTAAACTGAAATGTGGCGGAATGCTTACGGAGATAAATATTTGCCAAAACTTGTTTTAGTAATATGAAATTGAATAAATCGGAGCAACATTGAACAAGGCAAATGTTTTGAATCATTTACTTCTTTTCCATACTTTTGGTGAAATATGCGTCAAGGTTCTTCCAGCTTTTCATCAAATTTCCCGAGACCGAGCAATTTACGTTTGCAAAATAAACCTGTCGAGGGAAGAAATCAAACCCGCGACCTTTAATGATAAAATCAGTCGTCCAATATATTTTGTTTCGATAACAGTTAAGCAATTATTAAAATGAAGTAATGTTTGAAAACTACGGTTCTTACGTCATCATATATTAGAATTTTTGAGATATTTAAATGATGTAATAGAATGTAATACGCTAACTTCCATCAACGACATTAGAGGTAGAAAAACACGGAAAGTTAAAGCTGGCAAAATCATATTAATATCAAAATGCGGTGTCTTTAAAAAGAATCACGTTCCATTACAATATTCTTTAATATTATCAAATCCTAATGGCCTTACTTACAAGGAAAAACCCATATTGAATTACTACCCAATAATCAATGAATCGCCCTCTATTTAATATATTTTAATCTCCTATTAGTTAAATTTCGATAAGCCGAGCGTCAAATATTATTTCAATTCAATACTCAAATTTTACCCGTGAGTGTTAAGGTAATTACAATAATCTGCGTTGCGTAAATTTTAACTAGTTGTGCAAAAGGAATACTGGTCTAATTCAGGTTTTTTGTTAACAAAATAAGCATGATTCGGGGAGCAAAATGACTAAATACAACCTTCACAATAACCCCAAAACTCTATAATTTTCAGAGAGTAAGAGTAGTGTTTTGCAATTTTCATCTAAAAAGAATAAATCATGAGTATGCATATATGTATTTACATATAAATTGCTCTAATAATAGTTTGCACTTTATGAATATCATAGCTCAGCTGTAAACGCTCTCTGAAAAATACAAAAATGAATTCCCACGAACTATGGCACTTTGGCATTCATTTTAATGCCACCAATTAAAGTTGGAACTCGCTCTGTAGAATATATCACGCCTTCATGTACTGTCCTTGAAAGGCGATTTTCTTCTTATTGATTTCGACTTGTGATATACTGGCGATCAGGGTGGAAAAATTAATTTAGCCTAACCAAAAATAAACCTAAAAGGAGTAACTTTCAAGGGTATAAGCCGCAAGTACTGGTAGAGTGAGGATTTTCTTATGATCGAAGGTAAAACTAGAAAATGAATAGCTTTCATGTAAAAATCGCTTTCAAATCGCAAACGTTTTCCTCGTAAATACAACGAAAGCATTATCATTGGTGATCTGTATTGAATGTACGTGCATGTCTCATTTCATACTGTATATCTATTATTTTGTATTAATTATTTGATTGGATACCGTTAAAAAAGTTTGAGGTAATTATTAGAGGTAAGGCGTACTGGATGATTACGTTTCTTATATTCTGAAGGCAGACAATACATTTGTAACTCGAAACGAACTCGGAATAAACATGAGAGCATGAAATAAGACCGAATTCCCGCTTACTATTAATAAATATAATAAAATATACATTGGGAGAAGCGATTTCTCCAAAAGAAATCTCAAAAAAGTTAAATATAAACAAAGACCCTTTCTAAAAATACATTCAAAATATCGGTTGTACTTATTTATGCACTCATCGCCATATCGATTTTATTACATATTCGTCATCCTCGGAAGTCAAGACACTAAATTAAAGGGGCGTGCCGTTTAGGCATTAATAAACTCTTTCATATTACCTCCATACTTAATTGATGTAATGCCTGGCCAGAAGATAAGTAAGAGTAATACACATAATCTGAAAATCACTGCCATACGAAACGCCAGATTACGAGTAGATACGTATAATTTCTCTATACGTCGTCTTTATAAATCTCCACCAGCCAACGGCGATACGTACTGGGATTAAAAAGCGTCATTTTCAATCTCCGATATAAGCAGCTTGTGCTTATGAACATGTTCATCCCCAAAATAACAATTAATTGAAAACAAGATGTTAGCAAAAAAAACTTAAAATAAGCAAGTGCATCACCGATTATTTACTTTGGTCCAAAGTCTCTATAGAGACTAAAATGAGTGGGGTCTTTGGCTGACGGGTCTACGTGAATATTGTCTACTCTAGTCTATGACTGACGCACGGAGGCACCCGGAGGAAAAAACTAATTCGCTCACACCCTTGGAATCCCTTAAATTGTCGTGAAAGTGAAGCCTCGATCGCTAACAATTTAATTACAGAACTATGTTTATTCATAGCAATGCAAATGCGTCCCATTCACTGGAATGCAAATGCGCGGGGGTGATTTAGCCCAAAAGCTCTCGTTTCGTAAAGGGGACCGGGGAGCGGCGTAAACATTGACGTTGGCCATCAATCTAGAGGATTTATCTACCCCCAGTGCCGAGCCGCTCTGCCCGTAAAAAAATTAGGGCGAAATAAGAGAAAAACGATGGGCCTGCCAAACAAGGCGGCCAGAATCTCAGGGAACTTTTACGGCCGTTCAATTAACGGTGGCTGCATATTTAGCACGAGCCTACGGTTTAAAAAGAATGATCACTCGACAGATTTTTATCGGTGCGTCACCTCAACGAACTTGAAAGAGAGAAAGGCGTGCACTACGGGAGCAGGTTTTCTTTACCTTCCGACATGATATTCCATTCAAGATACGAAGATGAAAATGGAAGAGAAGGGTGGAGCGAAACAGCGAGGAGTCCGTGGAAGGAGACGGGGCGGACGGCAATTCCTTCCTCGCGGTCAACGCGCACGGAAACACCGGTCCTCAACCGCGCGAGTCCATACGTTTCCCAATGAGCCGGGACGGACGAAAGATTCAACCAATACCGGGAGGGGAATCAAAAGAAACAGAAAGATGGGCGGAGGGAGACCAGAGGGAAAATGAAGAGAAATTTACACCCACCTGGCGGAACGATTCCAAGGGAGCAAGGTCGTCCACCCCGCAACACGCAAATGCGGCGGCTCGACCCAACGCCAGCCGCCGGGAGCCGAGCCCTCTCCTCGGGCGACTCGACAATCGCTCAACCCCGAACTCGGGCGCCGCACTCCGATGGCGAGGACGCACCCGCCAACGCCGCCGCTCCTCCGGAGGGTCTCCCCACGTGCGCCTCTCCGAGCCCGTTATTCGGGCGGCGCGACGCGATAGATCGGGAAAGGAAAGCCCGAAGCGGGTAGGCGACCCTCAATAAGGGGTCGGCCGTGAACGAGAGGTCCACCCGACGGTACGACCAAGACGACGCACAACCTCGCCACTCGCGGCCGATGGGCAGTGCGAGGGATGTAGGATGCAGATGGGGTGAAAGGCGGAGGGAAAGGGAATAATATCCCCTTTTCCAGCGGCGTTGGGCGGCAGGTCTCTCCGGCTGAGGGCGACGAATGCGGGGCTGGCGGCTCTCCTCTCACGACACCCCACCCGGCCGATATGGATGCACACACTTCAACACACTCTTCCCATCTCTCGGGCGGCACTTGTTGCACTGTTTTAGTCACGCTGCGCCCACCTCTATCCCGCTCTCCCTCCCTCTCGCTCCGAAACACTCTCTCACACTTCCTCTCTCTTTCTGAGCGGGAAGTCCCGACTTCCTCTCTTTCAGGGGCGGCTCGGTTGCGTGGGGAAGGCGTGTGGTGGGGGAAGGGAGATGAGGGAGAGAGGGGGGGGGCGGCGGAGAGGGGCGGAGGGGTAGGAGGAAGACGAAGAGAGCGGGGAACCTGTCCGCACACTCTCCCCGCGACGCCACGCTTCCTCGACGGAGACGTCGAAATAAGTGGAAGCACGCGGAAGGAGGGGGTCAGGGGCGGGGCGAAGGGGAGGTCAGGGTCGGGTCGCGAGAGCAGAGGGAAGGGTAGGGAGGAGGCAGTGAGTGTCGAAGTGGGGGAGGGAACTGGTGAGATGAACTGCCCCAGGGTTGGGTGTCTGTGGCACGGACACGGGGGAGTGGTCCTCGGCGGTTTAAGGGACTAATGGGGCACGAGAGAGGTCTCCCTTGGCCTGGCGCGGAAGGACCCCGAAGGGTGCGAGGTGGGTGGCAAGGGAAATTGGAGAGTGAGAGGGTGAAGGGGTTCTCCAGCTTTAGAGGAAATAGTCGTCAGCAGGGAGGAGGGCGGAGTGGGTGGGGGGGGCAGGAGGTCCCCGAAACTCTCGGACGCGAAATAATTTGGAGACGGAAGGAAATATGGCGGGGGACACTATGTGACTGGACGGTAGGAAAAAGGGTAGTTAGGGAGAGATGGGAAAAGAGAGAGAGAAAGAAAAGGGCCGGAAAGGAGAAGGGCACACACGCGGCGTTCGGCCGGAGGCTGGCTTAGCAGTCACCCGGAACGGGAAAGACTCCACTCGGTTGGACAAATCAATCCCCCACCCCTCTCCTCCACCACGCCAGCAGCGGTGGGAAGGCTGACTCCGCGATGGTGAGGCGAGGAGGGGAGGCGGAGGGAGGTTGTGAAAATGAGGGGACACCCCTCCTTCTCCTCCGACAACTCCACACACAACTCCCCGTGTCTCGAACACAAAACTCGGCGACGCACTCACTCGTCGCACAGCTGGTGACGAGAGTGCGCCGTGTTTTCGATAGAGGACTCTCTGTAGGAGGAGGGGAAACGGGGTGCGGGGGAGACGGACAACGGGGTGGGGCGAGGAGGCGAACGGTGTAAGATAGACGGGAGGCGCTTCGATGAGACCCTTTCCGTCCCACGGAGTTTCGTTCCTTCCAACACGACTCAATCCACCCTTCACCCTTACTCCCGAGAACGCGATCCTTCTTCCAATCCGATCCTTTATCCAGAGTCTTCTCCTCCTCCCATCTCCCTCACTCTCCCCCGGGAGGTCCCTCGGTCACCTCCGCCGTTTTATTTTTTTTCGGGGACTCCGGGCGTCCCGTGACAGCCTGCTCTCGGCACCGGGAGCCGCCGCGCCGGGTAGACGATCCCTGCACCAACCCCCGCTCCGCTCCTTCTCCCTCTCTCTCGCTCGCGGCGACGGTGTCGGAGGAGAAAGGAAGAAGAGTGATTGAGAGGTGAGATGAGAGAGAAGGTGGGCACACGAGTGGGAGGAGACGGGGTTGGGGGGTGCTAAACGTGGGATGCCATGGCCCCTAGTGAGGAAGGGGGTGTAGAGGAGAGCCCGGGGGAGAGGATCAGAGAGAGTGTGAGTGTGTGAGAGAGAGAGAGAGATAGAGGGAGGGAGAAGTAGGGTTGGAGAAGTGACTGGCTGCTTAGGGAAGCGGCGGGGCAAGTGAAAAGTGAAAGGGAAGAGGGAAATTCGGAGGGAAATAGGTAGGGAATGGATGGGGTAGAGCGGCAGGGACCGTGTAGGAGTCGTTAAAGTCTTGAAGAAGAGGTGAGCACGTCGGGTAGATAAGAGAAACTGGTTCGGGAGTGGAGGTCGCACCTTAGACGCGGGAACATTACGCGGGTTGAATTGTAAGTGAAAACTCTTAAAAAGTGTAAAAGTTGTGCGCGCTGGTGAGGTAAGAAATCTCTCTACGATGGAGAATGGCAGAAAAAGAAAGACACTGAAAAGATGTGAGCATTAGTAAGATGAAAAGGAGTAGAAAATAAAAACTTAAAAATTAAGCAGAACATCCGTGAAGAGGTGGTGTTGTTCATAGAAATAGAAAAAAATACTTTTGATATACCAGAAGTTTGCTACATAAGAGATGTTAAAATTAGACGAATAGGAATTGTTTGGAGAAAATTGGCTATAGACTAGTGGATAAGGGACGGGAAGAGGAGCGGAATAAAGGGATGGACTGGCGCAATTGGCTCCTACGCTACTTCGATGGAGGAAAAGATCTGCGCTCCCTTTGGGATGCATCATTTCTCAACTGTATTCCAATCTCCACTACTATTTTGTGGAGGGCACTCGTTGAACAGTACAACGCCCTTTGGATGGGACGTTTAGGCTGTTGTCTCCGAGGACGTTCTCAATTCGGAGTGAGCTAACAGCGCAGTCGTTTATCTGTTTTCTCCGCTCCCGCTGACTAATCCTCCTCTTCCACTGATTAATCACGTACCCTTGAGAGTTCAAGCGGCACGAGTTGTCGACCGCCGGCCCAACAATAACCACTGACCAAAAGTGGAACGAGAGTGGGGTCCATCCGAGGAGTAACAAAACAATGGATTTGGTTCACAGAAGGGATGTAATGGAGAAAGGACAAACTGAGTGTGGTGTGAGTGAAAGGGAGAAGGTGGAAGAGGATAACGAGCAAAAATGTCATGCGTGCAAGATTATAACGAGATGTTTGGTGGAAGAGCGAGTGAGATATTCAGAGACAGAAATGAATTAGGGACTAAGGGATATATGCATTCGAAAAGCGGAAGAGACGGAGGGGTGAAGGATGGAAGAGAGGGAAAACGGATTTTGAAAGTCAGTACTCGCGTTGGAAATGGGAATAAAAGAAGGGAGTGGGAATTTGTGCCAAAAAAAGGAGCGCAAGAAAAGGGAGAAACCTTAAATTAGACATAAATCGGAACGCTCGAAAAGAAGTGGAAAGTGGACTTAGCGGCAGCCCTAAAAATATCTTAGGACAGATAAGAAGTGGACATAGATAAGAATTTGATTCGCGGCAGTGAAAATGGAATGGAGATGGAATGGAGCGAATAGGACAGAAACGAAGTGAGGTAGAGGATTGGAGATGTGGGTGATGAGGGAGAGAGAGAGGGGGGGGGTCGAGAACCGGGGAAAATTACTGCCGGGGAGTGTGTCGCACTACAATACCAACACCCGACTCTCTTTCTCCGAACCTCCGGCAGAGGGGACCGACTACTTCCCTCGCTTCCGTCCTTCCTTCCTTTCGACTGCGGCGAGAGTTGGTGCGAAGAATCACAAACCCACGCTCGCGACCAAGCTCACGCGAACACAACCAGCGGCGATCTTTGCACGAGAGACGCGAGGCGTCGAGTATAGAGTCGGGAGGAGAGTCGGGGAAGGTCCCTACTGATTTGCGGGAGGAGGGAAAGAGGGCGAGATGGGAAGAGGGTGAAAGGGAGGGAGAGTGAGATGGAGATAGCAAGGAGGGAGCGGTAGAAAGCCCACCGTTTCCTCCCCCCCACACTCTCCTCCACCTAACGCTCTCGCTACATTTCCCCTCCTGCGGCCGCTCCCTCTAATAAAGTTCTGGCGGGTCCGAACGAAGTGCCAAATGGAGGAGCATCGGCAAAGACAGTAAATAAACGGGGGAGACGAGCCAGTAAATATGGACATGGGGGGTGGAGAAGGGAATGGAGGGAGGGGGACTGGGAGGGTGGAGAGATGGATGTGTGAACGCGGTTGGGAGGGATTGACGGGCTCGAGGGGGCTTGAGGCAGAGGAGACCCAGAGGGAAAGGAAAGGGCCACGGATGAGGGCGGGCGGGGTGGGGAGAGGAGGAATGGAGTGGGAGAAGGGGGAGGATTCGCCTGGGAGAGGAGATTGATACATTTTAAGCGAGGGATAGGGAAGATAAAAGGGAGGGAGGTAAACAAGAGAGGACATACGTGGGAGGGGAAGAAGATGACGGAACGAGATGTGCGGTAAATACGGGAGCGGGGGGAAACACAGAGAGTGAGGGAGGTATGATGGATGGGAGCGAGAGTGAAAACTATTTTGCACCCATTTAAACTTTTCTCGCCTCTCCCAACGGTCCCCAACCGAAAAACTGGACAACACCTGCTATCCGGACAGCAAGCCTCGCTCAACACCACTCTCCGCGTGGGGAGAACTCTTGGCGGCCTTGGGTGTGATTCACGGTCACGCCGTCCCCATAAAGCTGTATCTATGTCCCAGCATCACGTTCGCCATCCCTTTGGAGTATTAAAACCACCCAAGTCAAAAGACGGATCTGACGAAATTAACAAGGAGATGAATCGACTGGTGATGAATAATTGTACTCTCTGGTGAATTTGAAGTACAAAGTTGTCCCTGAGGGTAAGACTGTGTGATATATACCTACTTGCATGTATGTACACGCATACATGTACATGTATACTCAGATAAATGTTTTATATATGTATATATATATATATATATATATATATATATATATATATATACATAACCCATATATATATATATATTGGGTTTTCATTTGTGGACCTATATATATATATATATATATATATATATATATATATATATATATATATATATATATATATATATATATATATATATATATATATATATATATATATATATATATATATATAGGTCCACAAATGAAAACCCATATAGGGAAAAGGCAGCTGGATATGAAAGGGATGAAAAAAATTTTCGATGAAAAAGATATGCTTTGTTGGCACAAGTTCAGGCGACCCGAGAGCCCCATCGTCGGTGTCCGAGGGATGGATGAGGGTAGAAAGGAGAGAAATAGGAGATGGCAATGAATATTCCGATGGAAAAAAATTGGATAGTAGAAATCGAGCGGGGGAGGGGAGGGTGGGGAATGGCGAATGTAGAAAAAGGGGACTAGAACAAAAAGCAGGAAAACTTTCAGTTGGAGGAGTGGAAAGGTAGAGTAGAAAAAATATTTTTTTAGAAATAGATGCGGTTTTGGGGGCAAAGTTTGGTCGACCCGTTAGCCATCATCTCGTTTCACAGAGGGAGAGAGAAACGAAGTGGGAAAGCAATGAATATTCCATGGGGAAAATATGAGACGAAAAGTCTTAGGGGGAAGGTTGATCCCGCAGTAAATGGAAGGGCGAGGTGGGGAAGAGATGAGGTGGCCTGGAAGGACGGAAATCGTAAGAGGAAGGTTTTCGTGTGGGATGGAGAGGGGCTGTGCAGAAGAGCACTAGCGTTAGAGGAGAGAACGCGATGAAAATAGCGTGGGTGAGAGAGAGAGAGAGAGAAGTTAAAGGGAGGAGGTCCTCGGGGAAATTGGGGAGGTGGGGGACAGAATGGGGACGGTGAATGGCGAATGAAATAGGGGTCCATGTGGGTGCAGGCGAGGTTTAGGGATAGGGAGGGGGGGTAAAAAAGAATGTTCGGGACGAAGAGACGGGGGACTGATAAGGAAATGGAGGAGGTTGGGTGGGTTGAGGGTTGGGGGCGTCGTGGACCGAGGGAATGAGAGATGAGGATACGAAAAAGGGGAGGGGGTCGAGAAAGGAGGGTACGGCAGGCGGAGGGAAGCTTGGGAGGAGAGAGAGGGAGGGAGGAAGGTTTCCCGAGTGAGGAAGGATACCGAGTTAGGGCGAGTGCCTGTTTCGGGGAGTGAAAGTGAGCAATAGAGAGGAAGAGAGAGAGAAGTATATGGGGCGTGGGGTGAGACGCGGGATGGCTCGTGGAGAGGAGATAACGGCGCCGGGGGTGCAGATGGGGATGGCGGGAAGACGAGCCGCCGCGCGTGTGGTGGTTTCGGTGAGGGAGACGGAAGGACTTATAGGCGAAAGCGGCAGGAGGATGGATAGCAGTGGAAGCTGGGACCTAGGGAGAAGAATATGTGAGCGATGGGGACGACACGGAAAAAGTGCCCGCTCGGGGTGTACTCTCGGGTGCGGTCATGGTCGTGGGGTGAAAAGGGCCAGGATAAGGGGAAGGTGGAGGAGCAAGCCGAGGGTGAAAAAAAGAGCACAGATACCCAAGGGATAGAGGTAAAAGGGAAGAAAAATAAAACAGAAATAATAAGCACGAAAAATACGCCCACGGTCGGCGCGCAGTGGGGTGCTCAGGGGGGAGAGCGAGGGACTAACTTTTAATATGGACGAAAGGGTGATTAGGTAAGCAGAGAGAAAAGGAGGGACGGGTGGGAAGGTAGCGCTGGGAAAGCAGGTGAATCCCTAGTATCCACATGTTGAGGTTGAGGAATGATTGCAGCGGTGGGAGAGATGGCGGGGAGGGGTGCGCCGAGTGGGTAGGGCTTCATGGAGGGTGAGTGGGTGGGGTCTGAAGGGGTGAAAGAGGGCAAGGCTAGCTGGGCGGGGGGTCGGGGTGGGAACGCGGAAGCCAGACCATCAGAGAACGGGGAGGAGGGAGAGCAGAGGAGTCTCACCGCCGGGCGAAGAGGGAGTGGATATAACGGGACGAGATGGGGGAGAGGAAAGAGCCGAAGGGAGCACAGGTCCAGGGGCGGGCGCGGGTAGTGTTTGCGCACGTTCTCTCCCACCCCTCCCGTCAACGCCTCCCCCACCTTTCTAACCTCTCCCCAACCCCTTCCCACCCGCTGATCTCGGATCCACCCCTTTCGCACTCCGTCCACACCTACCCCCCCGCCTCCTCCTCCTTTCCTCTCACTCTCTCCCTCTCTGTCCCCACCTCCTTTTTCCCCTATCGCCGTCGCCCAGAACGGCAGCTATCGGTGTTTCGGAGGCACACGTAAAGCGTTAACGTGGACGGATGCTGCCTCCACATGGCTATGATGCTGAAGGCCAGCGAGAGGGATGAAGTTCGGGAAGATGGGGGGAGATAAGGTCTGTGTTTGTGTGAGGGAGGGGGAGGTGTTGGTAGCGTTGCCGTAGCCCGACCGGGGCGGGAGTAGTTGGTGGGCGTGGCGGTGACGGAATGACGAAAGGAGGCGAATGCGTTGGCGGGAGAGGAGGATGGTGGATGGATGCGTTGCGCCGCGAGAGATGGAGAAAGGGCGGGGAGGGAGGGGGATGAAGTGAGTAGGTGGAAGCGCCAGGGGCTAGATTCGGGAGTTTCGGAGAGTAGGCTCTTTGGAACGAAGCCCGATGGCAACTGTTGAATCGGGGATATAGCAAAAAGAGGGATGGCTCGGAGGAGAGCGCGGGTGAGGGGCCCTGAGAGTTCCAAAGATAGGGGTGTGGGTTCCGGAGGACGCGGATGGGGCGGGAGGATGAGTGGGCGGATAGGGGAGTGAAGAAAACGGGACAGAGGTGTGTAAGAGGAAGCGGAGGGAGGGAAGAAAGAGTGGGAAAAGATTGGGGAGAAAGGTGGAACTGGTAGGAGCATAAAGGGGAGGAGGGAGGGTTCGGGGCGGGCGGAGTGATCGAGGGAGTAGGTGGATGGAGTTAAGAGAAAGATAGAGGAAGGGAGAGAAAGGACGACGGCTGTTGGTGAGATAATAGGAGTAGGGAGAGACAAGGGTGGAGTGAAAGACGTTAATGGAAGGGTTGAGATAGGAAGGGGCGAATGGGAAGCAAAACAACTCCAGTGCTGGCGCGAAACGACATTTAGACGTAAAAATATGCTTGCGAACGATACCATTCCAGGCTGACATAAAACATGCAAATACGACAAGGGCGAAGCCAGTACCCGGCACGATTCGGAAAGATGCCAGGTGAAATGTGCCAACCTTCCCTAAAGATGTTAACTAGCATGAGCGCTTGGTGGGGTGCTTTCCGAAGGGTGTGTAGCCTAAGAACCTACATCACTCCGCGACCACGTCTAAATTGTTGACTAACTAAACTTTAAACTAAATGTATCCATTAAATCAACAAATATATATTTATAAACCCATTTATATTATAGAATCCTGCTTTCTTTTGTCCCTTGTGAATTAAGTCAAGTAAGTTAATTTTTTGGAACAAAGGAAGCCACGAACAGGATATAAACTACAAAATAGAGGGTTCAGTATTGACTACGGCAAATCAAGTTAAATATTTGGGGGTTGTTCTAACACCACACCTTTCATGGGGAGCACATATCAGGACAATATGCGGATCAGCTTTTAAGAAACTTGGCTTCATTAAACGGGTGGTGGGGAAATGTAATGAAACAGTTAAAGAGAGGTGTTATTTTGCTCTAGTTAGACCTCATTTGGAATATGCCGCAAGTATTTGGGATCCATGGGAGAAAATTTGGCAAAAAGAATAAGATAAAATCCAGAGAAAATCCGCTAGATTCGTTAAAAATTGTTATGATAAGAACACAAGTGTGACAGGTCTCTTAGGGGATTTAGGCTGGGAACCACTTGAAGTGCGGAGAGAACAAGCGAGGCTTAGACTTTTAGAAAGGTTCAGAACAAACGAGTTTAACTATGACACTGAAGGAATTATAATGGCCCCACACTACTTAGGTAGATCAGACCACAAAGATAAACTAAGGGAGATAGATTCCAGGACAGATAGGTACAAATACTCATTCTTTCCCCGAACAATCGGAAATCATAATAGTAAGAAACCGAAGTCACTTTAGAAATATTAAAAACGTTGAATTTACAAGTCGGAACAAATGAAACACTATGGAGATGTTAGGTATACTTTCAGGTGCATGTGTATGTAAGGTGTAGATTGAGTGTTTGCATGTGTGTGGGGTGTAAGTGTTCATGCATGAATTTATGCCAAGTTTTTTTTTGGATATATGATTTTGTGGTTATTGCATGCGGTTTTTTTCTCTTTCTTTTTTAAATTACGGGTGGTGTCCTAACACTCCCCGCCACACGCCCTTGCGGCGGCTTGCGGGGTATTAAATATTAAATAGATGTAGATGTAGAGAAGTCACGCAAACACTGAAGCATTCACACAGAAAAACGAGCACATGTATCGGGATAACGATGGAGGTTGAATAAGTATGCGTCACATCCGGCCTTGAGTGATAACATCCGCCAATATTACGCAATTTCCTCCCGAAAAAATCAAGTGGCGCATGTGGAAATCTTAAGGAGGTTTTTCTTGCTTTACAAATGATTTCGAAGATGTAACCAAGGGAAAGATATCTCGAATGGATGTGATATAACGGTGTTACCTTTTTATTTCGATGATTTATCTTTTAAGAATTTTTACAATACCGAATTCATTTTGTTTCTGAATGGACTTTTAATGATCATCAAATTATTTTTCAATTCATTGAGAAAAAGAAAATTTGAAAATTTGCAGTATGCCTGTTGGATTTTTCTAGCATTGATTCCTAGCAGCTTTGAATTCACTTCCTAGAAAGTCGTTTCATAATTTCCATCAGTGTACATTCTGTACCCTAAATCATCACAGAGCAACACAATATACTTTTTTTTTAATATAGGCTCGAGCTCACAAGCAATAGCAGAGGACTGGCAAACATTACGCCCCAAGCCGGATGGTCGTAGGTTTCCGGCCCAACTGAGTAACCACCACGCGGAATAAAAGGAAGCGTACTGCGATATGACATCCGCCGCACCGTAAGAACGTCCGAAATTCAAATGAATTAGTAAATACCCTATGAATAAAGTACTGCCTCTTGAAGGGTAATGCGGTCAGAATATACAATTTTCAATAAAGGAGTTTTCAATAAACTACTTAAAAACGATCTTTAACTTTAAAAGTTTCTACACATCAATGAAACCGTCGACTTTTGGCAACTTGGCGGCTAGAATTACGCAACTGACTTCTCCCCGATCCAAGTTGCAAAAGACAGACGTTGATCATTTGAGCATCAAATGAAATTCCGTACAAACAACGCATTTAGATTCATGCTATGTGCAGAGAGACGGGTAGAGCCAAACGGTACGTGAAAAGATGACTCAAATAGCCAGAGGCTCACTCTATAAACCTCGTGTTGTCCTTTAATAAATGTATAGAAAACCGTTACGCCACATTCTTGAACAATGAATTCAGCCACGAGGTTGTGATCAATAATAAAAGTGAATCAGCAATCCAATCAAAAGAGTGGAAATAACTTATTTTTAATGGATCCAAATCCACTTCCCTTTCCTCTCACGCGAATATTGAACACAATTCGCTTCGGCAACGCTAAAGCACGCACGCCATGCGTCATTTTCGCAAAAATCCCGCCAATAGAACAAAGAGAAGAGAGAGGGCATCATTTCAGTCGTCCGGACACGGTCCACCTCACATGCTGATTACTTGAAAATTGGACGGTGAGCCGAGTCACCGGGTAACGAGTAAAGACAGTGCTGACGGGAACACGTAGGAAAGACGAACTTCTGAGGCTAACCGACCCTGTAGTTAGCCATTTAGGCGCTCTCCGAGCGAAGTAAGTTCGTAAAAAATTGTTTACAAAAAGGGAAAGTGAGAGAGAGAGGAAAAGGGTAGACGGAGAGATGAGAGTGAGGGAAATGGGATGAGGGGGGAGGGAAGAGGAGGCCGGGAGAAAAAAGAGGGAATCCTGTTTTCCAGCGGGCTAAAGAGGGAGGGGAATAGGATGGATGTGGAAAGAGAGTGCAGGGGGTGATGTTTGGAGGAGGAGGTACTCCAAGAGAGAGAGGGGTGGGTAGGGGAGAGGGTTGTGGAGGGCGGGTAGTGTGAAAGAGGAGAGAGGAGACCGGGGTTTGAACGTTCGGGAGTTGGGAGGGGTTGGGGAGAGAAGAGGAGAGAGGAGAAACGCGAATGGTGGAGTGCGGGAGGGTTTTGCCGTATAGAGGAGTCGGTGCGGTTAGGAACGGCTTGCGCAGGATACGTAAGCGTATGGAGGCAAGAGAAAGGAAGGGGGAGAGCGGGATGGGAAACGATGAAAAGAGGAAGGGAGGAGTGCCGCGAAAGGAAGAAAGAGTCGGGAAAGTCGTGGGGGAGAGGAAGAGATCGAGACGAAGAGAAAGCCGGGGATGAGGACAGAGGCTTAATTCGGTCGAAATTGAGATAGTTGGGCTTCCACATGTATTTAACCTTCCGTCACTAAAAAAAAGGACAGAGTAATAGCGTAGCCATACCAGTTGAGCACGCACGAGTGGAGGAGAGTGGGAGGAGATCGAGGATTTAGAAGGAACCCCTCCCCAACCCCCACCACTCCATCCCAATCCGCTACACTTCCCCTCCGGAAAATGCAGGGGATGGAGAATATGAGAAAAAAGAGGGGAAGAACACTATTTCTCCCCAGCGGAAAAAAATATATAAACACGGCGTGAGGACGCTTTTAGTGAAGCGGATGAGGTTGAAAATATGAAGTTGACTAAGACCTAAGTAGTGTATGTGGAATGAAGGAAGCCTGAGGCCACTCATTAAAGACTGCGAGCTCAGTATTTTTCTTTCACAAAAATATCATAAAAATGATAGCCTTTATCCCAGTGTGGAGGTTTTGAAAATAATAGGGGCTCGCAGCTGAACCACGCACAGCTTGACAATTATTTTTATTACGGCAAGATAAAGCTTCATTATGACCATGAGTATAATATTCTAGAGGAGCCGAAAAAGTGTACTCAAGAAAACAAATGAATACAAAACGTCAAAATAATGAAGGTCGAAGCAGGCATGCCGGAAGGAGGAGACGAAAAAATGAAGGCGCAGTCAAGGAGAAAGCTCAAGTCGGAAAAAAATTTCCAGCTTAAAAACTAACTTTCATTATTTTTGGTTAACTTATCCGAGGTCTGTTAACGGATTAGTATTTCACTGCAATATAAACCACATAAACACACTCATTAATTTTCATCGTGGTCAGTACGCTATATTTCCAAAATATTAGATCGTGCTGTTTGATATTCATATTCGACATAATGCGATTTTGAAAAAAAAACAAATAGAAATTTCACTTTGATGATCATACCTCATTGTAAAATCGCAAAAATGATGACCAAATAATAAACAGAGATGAGTAAACCAAGGAATGAATGAATGGGTAACACTATTGAACTCAAACAGGAAGAAAACGACTTAAGGAACTCAGAAATTTCAAAATAAATACAGTCACGTTCACTATGAATCAAATAAACGTATATGACTATTAACTACGGAGTTAATACCGTCAACGTAAAGAAGGAATAAAAGAGGTTTGATAACGCTTCCCTGGGTAACATCTGAAATGACTTCAACTGCATTTCAAAATTCACTACATCCTGGTCAGAGAGAGAGAGAGAGGTATAAGAATCAAGTGAAACACCGCAAGATCTATTCTAAGCAAATTCTGTGTATTTTACTTTAGAAAATATTGAAGAAATACAAGCCACCAAGGCAAATGCTGACTAAAAGACTAAATGGACAGATTCGGTAAGAAATTAAGAAGCACACGGGAGAATATAGGAAGAAAAGATCGTACGGAGTGCGTTTCAGAAAAGAATAACAAGATTTATTGGACACATCTTGAAACCCAACGAATATATAATTAATATAACACAAGAGAAAATGAATGGAAGGGTTCACGCTGAGATTATAAGCACCACTATTAGCTAAACCCAGGTGTATCGCAATTTCTTGCCACAGTGAGTAGATCTCGAAGAGAATACCTATGCATATGCATGCATGGGTTAGGGAGAAATGGCGAGACAGCTTTGAATGCGAAGAGAATGCGAGTCGCAATTCTGGTGAAGACCCGGGAATGATGAGAATGGGGAGTGAGAGATTTTGATGCAAACGGCATTTGGTCCGCACCAGTAACTCCTAGCCCTCGCATCACGACCAGGTGGAATTGGTGCTCCAAAAGTCTTTAAAAAAATGTGAAAGCGTGTATAGCCCAAATATTGAAGTTGTAACATTAAATTTGCTAGTTAAAATAAAGTGTACATCCTCCTCTACGTCAAACATTTAATTTAACTAATTAAAAATTCATACATCCGCATAACAACATCTCCTGTGTAAACAAGGCAAACGTCACACATTCGCGGGCTACGCTGTCACTTTAATGTGATTTTAGCGCACAGCTCTCCACAAATGAAATCCTCAAACATTTTTACTCGCCTCTCATCTTGTACACCTTGAATATGGCATTTTTAGTGGGATCGCACACACCCTTTTTCCACGCGTATTTCGGAGGTGTAACTACCGCTAAATAAGGTTACTTCTGGTATGGGCAGAAAACATTCTTCAAACATTGCCAAATACCCTTCACTGAACACTCTACTTTTAAGCCAAATCTGGACCTTGACTCCAAAAAATATATCGTAGCCAAAATTAAAAAGAATGACATTTCATGAAAACTAGGAAGGGTGAATGTGGATGGTATTTTTTAGTTGTACTGGAAATGCAGACATCTTACTGAGAACGATAAGGGTAGTATCTTATGATAAACATTTTTTTATTTCTTTTAATGTACCTTTTAAAAAGCATCACATGTGTCCACACAAAGTACTCAATTTTTAAAATTTTTGAATTTTAAATCTCCAAGAATCAAACTTCGCAAACTGTTCAAATTATAGCTTAAAGGCAGAGTGAACGGTACCTTTGAGAAGCAACTTTAAACAATTTAGGATCACACGTCTAAAAGTCAAACTGAAGATGATGGGCTAAAAGTGACCAGGCGACCTTTATCCCATGCAAACCGTCTAGGACGTAAGACACAAGGGGTCGCATGGAAAGGAGATGAGGCGGGGGAAATTAGTTATCGGACAACGGGGGAGAGCCAAGAGGAAAATAGGCGAGGACGACGGTGGAGAGAGGGGAGAAGGAGGTTTAAGGTGGTGGGAGAATGGAAATGTGAGGATCGACGACAGAGGAGGAGGAGGAGGAGGAGGAAGGAGATGGCGACACAGAGCGCCAGAGTGGGGTCGAAAGGGAAGCTCGGCGATGGGAAATGAGAGCCATTTAGTTAAGAAAAAAAACAAGAGGAAGGGGTTTGAAAATGGAGCACACGAAAAAGAAGAAAAAAAAGGATTGAGAGATATGGGAGATATTGAGGCGTGCAAGGAAATTAGGGAGAAGAGATACGGGAGAGTGACGAAGGAAAGTAAATGTAAATACAAGTAGGGTTGAAAAGAAAGGCAAAAAAGGGAAATAATTTCCTTCGTCCCACCAATTTCGGCCCCCCTCACGGTTATAATCCGCGCAAACGCTGGCTTACGCTAATTTTAACATAGAGTATATTCATGCGAAGAGGATGAGAATACTCGGAGATGGCATTAACAAGTTGTTAAGGAAGAAAGCCAAAAGATCGCGCTCATTGAAGTGCCCCCTCTTGGGAAACTCCATTTTTTGCTCCCGAAATGCTTTTAAGTAAAGACCGGAAAGAGAGATAATAGCCTCTGTTCCGGGAAAATGACATCCATGTTCTGGACATAAATCCTAGACTACATTGGAACACCGGTCGACTCCATGTATGAGATGATGCAATCTAAAGATAAATATCTCTTGCTAGTTGAAGAAAGTGAGAATGTATTCCATTCTCTTTTGATTAATCCATAAATAACAAACAGACGAGGAAAAACATGTGATTCGGTTAATTCTAAACCAATTTAAATAAGTCACCCTGTATTATATTCACCACCCACAACTTAGCATAAATAGCATAAAGTTGAATAATGAGTGGAATTATTTTAGGAATTTTAGACGGGTAGTTATTTCGACAGCACTTTTTCCACATCCTGTAATTCGAATTCATGGACGTTGATAAGAGACAGAGGTAAAATGGAGGAAAGGAATATAGAGAAGGATCGCTACGCAAATAAACCTATTTACTTCCTGAGGTCCCGTTTTTGAGGGATTTTCAGAAGAATTTTGCAAGGAACCCTAGTAACCGGGAAAGCATCAAAATGAAATCTAATGTTTATGGATGAACGAATCTGAAAGTCAAAAAACGAAACTTTAAATAATTGAAAAAAGTTCTCTCTTCAAATAACAAGTAAGTTGGCCAAACTTACACTATTATTCTTGGACAGCAAATTTCACTTTTCCAATGGAAATGAGAACACAAAAGGTTTGTAACAAGCAAAAAGTATAAAATGCAAAATTTGACTAGCTCGTCATAACCAATTGGAGTTTAGTGACGGGCACATTTTTTTCAACCTAGGCACTTAAGTGATGTTTCCTGAAACAAAGGTATACGTACATGATTGGTCCTAAAGGTAATAGGACTTATATTTTTCCCTGGAGAGACGGAAAGACGGGCGGTGGTTTCTCTGGCTGGGTTCTAGTGAGGAAAGTCTCAGGAAAAGACGGTTACAGTCGACTTCCAGCCTTAACGGAGTGCGGATCGTTCGTTTGCAAAACCTCTATAAAATGAACTCGTTACGCCTTGAAATTAACCGGTTATTGGAACAGCACTACAACACCAAATATTTCGTAAAACTGCAAAAAAACCAAGAGGGAGACTAATTACATGCTCAATGCAACTAGTAGTGAGAAAGCCATAGGTAGTTCGGGTATTTTTGAGTAGCAAAAGTGATATTGGGAGTATAGAAAAGATGTTGAAGACACCGAACGTTCAGGACGCCCATCAACCTCAAAAGGTGACGAAAATCTTGCAAGACTTATATTATATATATATATATATATAATATATATAAAATATATATATATAATATATATATAATATATATACACTATATATAATATATATTTTATATATATATATTATATATATATATATATATATATATATATATATATATATATATATATATATATATATATATATATATATACAATCACATTTCAGAAAGTTAAGTTTTCGGCCTTCACTGAGCCCTTCTTCAGGTCAGACTCGAGTCTCTCAGAGAAAACCGAAATTTTAAACTTTCCGTAATGTGAATGTCTTTAACGTGTTATCTATTTTATTGTTGTGTTCTATCATGCCGTTCAAATGTTTTCAATGCATATATAATATGTACATACGTATATACACATGCATCAGAAATCATGGGAACACTGAATCTGCGGTTCACAGCGAAGCGTAACGAGTTCACTTTATAGAGGTTTGTAAACGGACGATCCGCACTCCGCAAAGACTGGGAGCCAATCGCCACCCGTCTCCAGCCTTTCTTGAGACTCCCCCCTCCCTCATAACCAGCCAAACAAACCGCGACCCGTCAATCCGTGTATCCGGGAAAAATAAGTTCTACTATCTCTTGGACAGACCTTCTAAGACTATTTTCAGAAGGGAATACTAATATCTTCTACTTCCGTGTGACGGAAGGAAGAAGAGTTCCTTCTTCCTGTGGAAAAGTTAATTATGCCACCGAAATTTTGGAAACGCAAAATTTTTAGAACCTCTTTTGTGTTTCTAATTTTTGGACAATGCACTTACTGTGATTCTAATCTGCTGAGATACAATTCCACTAACAACACCCGTGCCTTATTTTAGCATGAAAATAAGGAAGTATTTCTGTACCTAAAACCAAATATAGAAAGACTTTGATTTGCCATTATATTTATGCAAGGGAAGCCTAATCCACTAGAATAATCAAGCCGCTAAAAATATTCTTTTGAAGATCAACTTTCTTGCCAATCCTCTTGTAATATGAATGTTTGGAAAGTGAAATTTTTAAAAATCTGGGATTTGCAGAATATTTCGTTGAAAGTCATTTACATTGAAAATGTACTTATTGCGGAAACACCACGGACTAAAGTTATCATAAGTTATATACCCAAATCATTTACCCAAAATTATTCATGTAGTTGATGAAAACATTACTAGAGAATAAAATGTTTTAGGCCAACATAGTCGTCCTGCCTTTGGTTAACCAACAAGGAAGTCTTTTCAGATTGTTCTAGCTGATTTTCAATAGTGTTGGTGGGCCTACTGTACTTCCTATGAATTTCTCAGATGACGAGTCTACAAAAACGTGTGACAACTAATTATTACAGAGACGTAATCGTTGGCGGGGTATTCCGTACGCGGTACGGGTGCTGCAAAGGTTGGCGGCCTTGCGCACAATACATTAATTGAAACATCCAAGTCTAAAGAAAAGTTACGGACGACCGAAGCTATGAAGAGCGTCATGGGTCGTATAACAGCGGTTCCAAACTATTTCAGCCCGCGGCTCCCTTACCCCACTGGCCGTTGCCCGTGGCTCCCTCATTACGTTCCTTTGGGTGGGTGAGTGGGTGGGCGGGTGGGCCTGGTGAGCATTCCTGTTGAGAATCCACCGTAATATTATGAGAGGATAAAGCGGCGCCCCCCGGCTGGTTTTCCTGCGCCTCGGGGCGCCGCGGCGCAGTTCTGAAACCACTGTCATATAATATTAGCCCATCATGGAAAGGGCACGGCGGTGCCAGGAACAACCGGTGCTTGGAATTTTAGAGGAAGCAACGGAAAAGAACACGCATTAATGAATGAAGCGATGATGATCAAAATAAATGCTTAAGTAGAGTGTTTATGCAACATGAAATGTAAGGGGTGAGATGAGAATTTGCGACAGTCATTGCAGTGGCATAATGCCATGCTTTTGGAGCTGTCGGTCGTGTGTACTCGGCACTCTGGTTGTATGGTTAATTTATATAAATGACAAAGTGTAACTTTGTTGTAGCGGATACATTTTGTTTGGCACTACATAATTTAGGTCACGTAGATCCTGTATACCGTTAGATAAATGAATCTGCCTGATGATACAGGTATTTCTACGATAAGTAAGCCGTGTTGCACCAAAAAATTTCATATGAAAAATCAAGGTCATATTTCATCATTTGAAAATCAAACAGCTCCACTAAGTTACACCGGACACCATGAGCCTCATCAAACGTAAGCTTGATTCTGAATTAGAAACGTGAGAGATGAATGCCGATAAAGTAAGAGTCCTTAATGTCCTCGATTGTTGTGACTGCGTTTGAAAATAGGTATTGTAGGCCTGAGAGTGTAGCATTATATTAACCAGTTGACGAAACGCATAGATGAATGACTTGTTCTGAAGAATATTGAGAGACGTTTTGGATAAGTTTAAACCCAGATTAAAATAATAGAACCATGTGAAATGAATGGTTAGGTTAATTTTAAAAAAACCCCTGAGAAAGTGGCAAGGGCATTTTGAGATTATTGAATAAAATGATAAAGGTGAAAGCTTGAAGAATTTGAGTGAAAAGGTATTACCTCCAATACAGAGTACCACGACAAATATTACTCAGTCATATTCCTGTAAAAGAATTATTTTACTCGTAAATTCATGATGATTTTACAGTGTAAAAGACTGAAATTGTTAGTTGAAGGTAATATGGCACTGAAAGAGGCACATTCCGATATCTACAGAGCGGACCGGGGAAAGCCCGAGTTGCAATGATGAATGGTGGGCATAAGGAAATGAGAATTAAAGTCAAACAGTTTCAACTAATTATAACAATATTACGTTATGAAGGTATATTTGACGAAAAATCACCCATGAAGAGTTCGGAATGGAAGAAAGGTCTTGGAAATGGAAATAAAACTTGGAAAAGTTAGGAATAAATTATTCTTAAATGCTATGAAACGGCGTTTAGAAAGTGGATAGCCGTGATAATGTAAGGTGATGAATGATCTGAGGAATCAAGTAGTAAAAAAACGGCGCTTATATTAAGCAGGATATATCAAATTGTATATAGAGGAAAATACGAATAAATGATAAAACTTCGTGAAAGAAAGAATGCGGGTGGAAGATTCTAAGAAAAGGTGGGATGATTTTTAAGGGAAATTAACTGTCCTTGGGATCAGCCGAGCTGGTAAAATAAAAATATAATAGAAGGAATGCGATGCAAAGTTATGGTAAAAGCAGAAAGGTTTTTTTTTGGATTGAATGAGATGACTCGAGTGAGTCTTTTGAGGAATTGTGTGACATGGATGCAGAGTATATGAGCAAGTAAAACAATTAGAATGCAAAAATGATTAAATGGATGCGAAAGCATGTAAAAATAAGGCAATAAACCTTTTTTAATTTTGAAAAATTGAAAGACTACAACTGTGGATGTTGGTAAACAGCAAAATGCTGAAGTTGGTTCCGAGTTATAGCGATTCCAAAATGCTTAATTTATAGGTTTTCAAAGACTTGAGATGCAATAACAATTCGTTAAGAATTCAATAAGAGTACATAGTTACACTAAAAGGAAAAGTGAGACTTAGATAAATATAAAGTGAATAGCCTTTTTAAGCACTCCCATAGGCATATATAAGTTAGGTGCAAATATTACAGATTAAATTATGTGCTTTTTCCATAATTTGATTATGGTGTTTGATTTTAATGCATAGAATTTGCCGAAAGTTTATGAAAATTCATCAATTTCAGAGTGCGAAAACCGTTCACCTTGTGCGGGATCCGTGCCCGGATCCCTCGATGAGGGCTATAGCCAATTCCGGTCAAGGTGAATGATTTTTACCCATGTTAAATAAATATTAATGGATCACTCCGTTATAGGTTACTGTAGCGGCATTTCCCGCAGTTCTTCGAGTTTACCGGAATCATGAAAAGCTCCTGCGATTTAACGGAGTGAATAAAATTTAGAATGAGTAAATAATCAAAGTTTCTGTAATTGATTAGGACCTTTAAATAGACCTTTGTGAGGAAAATAATAATTGCCATCGAGTGGTTATTCAACAAATGAATTCAAAACTTATGTATTTATGATTATTTGATATGTGTACCTCGATAAAATATTTGAAAAGTATGGTAATAGGATAAACAAAGACCCTAAGATGCATTACATGTTGACAGAAAGATTTTCAATCGTATTTAGAATGTACAAACAAATTAATTTTGCCCAAATAAGCAACATTGGCACTTTGTACAAGTGCAATTTTACCCATCACAAACTATGGAAATGAAATTTCGGCCCGCCATAAAATGAAGAAAGGTCGACTAAATGCCATGAATATGGAGTATTTGAGAAGTTTTAGTGAAAAAAATAACAGAGAGATAGGGTAATAGATGAGTGGGTCATGGAAGAATGTCCATTGTATGCCCCGATAATGAACGAGTTAGAAATGATCCTGCTACGTTGGTTTGGTCACGTTGAGAGAATGAATGAGGGTCAAATTAGCAAACGGATATATGTGAGGAGAGTAAATTGCTTAGGAGGAAAGGGTAAACCGAGAAATTCTTGGAGAATTCCCTATTCGACGGACATTAGAAGGCCAAGGAACAAAGTATCATGAATGAAGCAATTTATGGGTGTGACAGATTACTCAGGTTTTGAAAAATCCTTGCATTAATATGTATACAATTATAATAAGGAAAAAAGTAGTATAGTGAATAAAAATCCCTAAAACAGTATATACTTAGGCATTCTCGACTATGGCTGCAGCTTAAGTAAACAGCATAGAGTATAATTATTAGCCTCCCAATTAGAAGATTTAGACAGTCCCTAAATACTACTTCAGAGCACTCGAGATCTTCTCGATGGAACATTGCTTTTCTACGAATAATTTAGCATAAAAACCTCTGTATTGCATTATATCATCCTCCATAGCTAAATATTTTCTATCCCCTTCTATACCGTTAGATATTATTAATTCCCTCATTTTATCTAGCATATACACGAGCATAAGTTTTTCATCAAGATAGCGACGGGTCAAACTCATTTTCCAAAAAACGTATAACAAAAAAAAACACCCATTCCTTACGGTGTTGAAATAGATATTTTAAAATGATGATTTTCGAAATTATTCATTTCGACATCTCATTTTCAAATATTAATTTAGCTCTACTAGTACCGTGAATAAACAAACGAAATATTTAGCGCTCTCTCTTAGATAAAATTAAATTTTCTCAATCTTCAATCAAAAGCGTGGAATAACATCCGTCCTTGAGATCATGATACTTCTCATGCCATTCTTGCAGAAATAACACAATGCAAAACCAATGTATTCCCAAGAGCCAGGGAACTCGATTCTTCATCCTGTAATTTAGGATGCTACTCCTAGCTAAGCATACTAGGTGAAGCACTCCAATTCTTCACAAAGTTCCTCTTATCCAAAGCATACTACTCATTCTTCTAACATTTGAAAAATTCTAGAAGGGTAAAATACACCAACAACGAACAAGATAAACATTAAAAGTTAAAACGGGGACGGAAAAGGGGGACGGCGTGGATAAGAAAGGAAAATGAAGTCGAAAACTTGAATAGAGGAAATGAGAGGAAGGGTTGAGAGGGGTGAGGAGACGAAAGAGACTTCTGGTGACGGGGAGAGAAAGGAGGAAAGAGATGGGGAGAGAGAGGAAGGAAGAATGGACGAGGTCGGAAAGGGAAATTAGGGGAAATAGTTGAGGGAAGCAAGGAAATGGAGGCAGGAAAAAGGGAGTATGGGGTTAGATAAGGGGGAGTGAGGAGGTGGGTGTATGGCGCGAACGCGGGAAGGGGGAAGGTCGGGGGTTTTGCAGAGTCGCCTTGGAGAGTGAGGGTGGGAGGGGTTGACGCGGAGGAATACACAGCAGCAGCAGAGGGAGCGTGGGAGGAGAGAGGAGCGAATGAGTGCGAGTGAGTTGAGGAGGGTGGCTGGAGAGATAGCAGAGAGGGAGGCACAGCGTGGAGATGAAGGCGCGTCGAGGTATGTGATGGCGTGTAATGAATGTAAGAATGAAGTGGGGTCGATGGCTAATGGAATGTGAGAGGGAGAGGGGGTGCAAGGAGAATGGCGAGCGAGAGAGGGCGGGAAGGGAGACTGGAGGAGCCCGGAAGGCATGGAGGAGAAGGAGGCGTGGAGCCGGGAGGGGGTAGAGGCATGGGAACGATAAGGGGTGAGAGGGAAGGTGGAGAAATGGCTCGGAGAAGGGAGCGTGCGGGCCGGGCTGGGGAGGAAGTTAAGGGTGGAACAGGGAACGGGGAATGCGGTGGTGGATAGGAGGGGAGGGCGGAGTCGCCCGGGGGGGAAAGGAGGCAGAGATGACAATAAGATAGGATTGGAAACACTTTTGTTGTCGCCGGACAATTATTTGCCCCATTCCACCCTCCCTCAGGCCTTCGATTCTCTCTCCTTCTCCAATCCCCGCCCTGCAACGAGAATCCTCCCCACATCCAATGCATTAGCCATCGTTCCGCGCTGCAATGAGTTGTGTTCGCTATCGGCGCCCACAATGCACCCTCCCCCCAGCAGCACAAGAGTGCGGAACAAAACAAAATCGAGCACGGTTATTGCACATTATTATGCTATCCGCTCGCAGCCGCGATAAGAATGCAAAGTTTTTGAGTGAGGCAAACAACGGCGTCGTTAAATGGGTGCGATCACCCGGATCCCATTCATAACTCAAGTATTGAATTACGAGGTCTATACAAATCTAATGCTCCGCTTCGTTTTTCTTTCTCACCGACCAAGTTTATGAGTGTAGTCAAACTTTATGCAAATTTCCTTTGGCACTTAATTTTACATTTTTTTCTTTAAGTTTCCATTACTGGTTTCCCTTCGAGAAAACACCATTCCTCTCTATGTATATCTTGTTTACCAGGTGAATGCCCTAATTTTGTGGCAAACATTTTCTAAAATAATCCAATCTAACGTAGTCGGAAACTCAATATTTTAAAAATAGGATCATATGTGGGTGGTGAAGTAGGTAATGGGTTATAATATTTTCAATGCCGTGTCAGTAATTTTAATTCATCTTTTAGTATGAGTTGAACCTACCAATCCATTCTTGCTATTACAGCAGTAACTTATTTAAAAATATAGGCAACAAAAAGAAATGCCATATGTTACCAAAGCGTTTGAAGAAACTTCATTTATATGCCAAGGGTATATCACTGATTCCCACGATACCATTTCTGTTTGATTTTACATTCTATTGGCTGTTATTCGCATTTTTCTCGCGATTTTTTATAGCCTATGCCTGAAATACCCATTTTAAATCATGTTACTGGGAAGCAATCGAACGAGTAGAATTAAATATTACAGCAAAGAATCATATTTTTTAATCAGACAGGCATCAAAATAATTGCATAGCTCTGGCAAACAAGATAAGAAGCCACACTAAGATATGCCAATTGATAGTAAGTACTAAATCCAGAAATTTAAATTAATTATAAATGAGAGTTCCGGTAAAATACTATATTAATATTTTTCAGATCCATCTCAAAAGGAATGTATCAGCCAAACACATCCAGTAAAAAGTATCTAGCGATACGGATGTACAGAAGAAACTTTCATTGAATATATAGTAGAAACAGTAGATTAGCGACTACGAGATAAAAAAAGCCTTTGGGAGATTCGTAGAATACAGAATACACATTTAAATACAATAATGATACTTGTTTAATGAAATATTTGCTCACAGGCGTTGTTTCAAATCACTTAGAAGGCCATCACTAAGTCTAATGAATTTATTCATACTTTAAATTGGGCATAATAAAATTTTTCAATTACCATGAGCAGTTTTCATGATTATCGCAACGATTTAGCAACCAACTATTGCAAGCATATTACTTTTTTCAGCAGAATTAAAAAAAAATTATACCTCTTAGCAATAAATTGTAAATAATGAAATGATATTAGCAATGCAATGAAAAGTAAAATGAGATGTCGTATCCAAATAATACGCACCTAACATCAGACAGAATCAATGGCATATCTTTCCATCGACTAATTGCCTCATTAATAACAACCTTATTTATTCGATAATCATTTCTGGTATTGTAAAGGCATATTGGTGCTTTAATTTCCGGTTATATCCAATTATAGAATGATTTATTTCACTTACAACCTATATCTGCTGGTCGGATGATACGATCAATTTTAAATACACACAGTCTGCTATGCAAAAGAAGAGTGGAATTCTTCTCGACCGTAAAAGTGTTACTTATGAACCAGCAATTTCATGGCGTGTATTTTAAAAATAATATCACGATGAAACACCTTCGTAATTGCAGATTTTACGAAAAAACAACTGAAAAACCTATCATAATATATAATTTAAAAAATACATGTCATTAAAGATCATAGAATCAGAAAAAGCAGCATTTTAGACAATTAAAATTTTAGATAATGACTTTGAAACCAGGCACATGAATGAAATAGTAAACTGACAGCAAAATTTCATTCCCAGTGGGTCGATTTTGACGGATAAAAAATAAATTAGTCGACATTTGATTTATAAATTTAAAATTAAAGTGTTCAAAATAATATTATTTCAGCTATTGTATGAATCAAAATCACATGAATATGGACACAAACAGATGACTGGGAAATTTGGCGTTTTTGACCAGAGAATTCCAAAATGCGTATTTACCTTTAAACCTCGTGTTCAATATTTCCACCACAACGATACTTTTCATTAACTGAGTACGTCCAATGTAATTTTACTTAAATTTCATTGATGAAAATAGCCTTTTTTAATAAAAACTTTTTTTCTTGCGAGATTTGGTGTGATATCTTCTTTGACGCTGCCATTAAAGATACATAATGGGTTTCCTGAGTTGTGCACTGCGCATGAACCTAAACCTCATATTTTCGATGCCCACATTCATTCAATGATGCAATACGTTTAATACCTAGTTCGGTCCCAACACCTATTGCGCTAGTTCCAAAGGTGAATACATAGAATATATCAATTTTTGCACACGAAAGTCATTTAAAAAGAACTCCAGTTTTAATAACGTTGAAAACATACTCAGGTACTCCCATTACATTATTGGTACAAAGTATGTATTTCAAATCGAACTTGATTAGTGTTGACTTCGGTTTCTAATCCTTTTTTTATTTCTGTCAAAAATTTGCCTTTTACCTGGATTTTTTCAATTGCATAAATAAAAAGTATTAACAATGCAACACTCCGCGTCAATATCTGACATCATCTTATGGATGATAATTCTTAGATGTATAATAGAAAATACTTTCCATGCATGTCATTTTTATCATTCACAATGTTGTCACAACGTTTTTCACGATGCCTTGTGAGCACAACAAATCTGACGTCATTATAAGGCATATAATAAATTCAGACAGGCTTTTTTTTCTTTACCTACTGAGAGGTTCTTATTTACCTACTGAAAAGCCTTATTTCCTCATCCTTGCTTCTAATTCTTCACTGCGGCATGGCAGCTCAATTACTGTAAAAACAGCTCAGTATATAGTTATAAAAACAACAACAATGGTTCAACGTTTTGTTGAGGTATTTCATTTAGTCAGGGTACCGTATATTTTCTAATTCCACACTCAATTTAAAACTTACAAGCAATGAAATCCAAGCAGGGAAACGTAAATATTAGACACACAAACTGAATTAATTATGACTTATTATTCCTGGATATACTTGGTAAAACCTGACATTTGGATATATTATTAGTTATAATTAACTACTACTATTTACACGAAAAATTCTCCATAGGTATGCGTTCCGTCGGGCTTTAGAGCCTACTGGGGCAGTTTGTTTATTCACGCTGTACAGACTTCAATTGTATCTCATCTGCATGGGAACCGCGACGCACGTACGTCCTGTTCGGTGGAACACCGCGGCTTTACACATGCTGGCCGTAAACTAAGCCTTAATAGAGACACTTAATTAAATTATCTCTGTAATGACAATTTCTACTGGAGAATCACTGCCGTCCTTACTGAACTCGGGATAGCAATGACTGCTTCACCTCTAAGAGCGAAATAATTCTAGTTAGTGACAAAGCAAAATAGAAATAATAAAAAATTCTGGTGATCCTACGCAACATAATAATCCAAGGATAAGTTGTTTCACCCTGCTGGGGGAATTTCATTTGTCGCCGTAGTTGCCGCGACCAGTCTGAGGAAGTCGGAAAAAATTCCCAAAACCCGACTGCGACTCATGCGAACATCATCTTTCTCAGCTGAGTAATTTAGCTGTTAATTGTTTTCCGCGTATCGATACATATCTCCTTTAAAGTCCGTTAGCCAGTTTGCCCAACCTATGAGGCGCAAACCCACAGATTGATGGCCTGGATACAAAACTCAATGGCTTTTATCCGGTATAACACATTCTATACGTAATGAACCATTGAAAATATGACGATGTAAATAGAATATGTTACCATAACGTTCTTATCGATGGTTCAAAATGTCTTACGCTTCGCTAATCAAATGCATATATATATATTTAGCAATGAAAAAAAGAGGCAAGCACTAGGAGTAGTGAGCATAATCGCCCAAATAAAATGCCTCGGTAAAAAACGCCAACCGTGTTCAGAGCCAAGGTTACGAGTTCTATGTTGGACATAAATGTCTTGTAAACTAGAAGACAGAAATCCCCTGGAAAACTCGATGACAAACGATGGGGTTTTGGCTTCCCTTTGGGCACACCGGTGATGATTATAGACCGCAAAACAATACAGGGAGGCGAAAGGACAATAATGCTCGAAATAAAACATAATCTAGATAAGACTTTTTAAAATGTCAGCGGTAAAAGAAGAATAGATGATAAAAGATGCGTGGTCCCTCACTCCTTCTTACTGCTGTTCTGAGTTTTTAAATTCTTCAACAGTAGAGATCATTTACCACCTCGATCGAATCAATACTCTGGTAAGAATAATATAAATGTATAAAACAATTGCTTTGATTCCTAAAATTAAAACTATCAGAAACATTTTTAACTGCATAATTTTAACAGAATACGAAAAAAAAACTTAAAGAGCACTACCACGCCACAAATATAAGTTTGAAACTCCCAAAAATCTCCTTAACGAATTCTTTGATGATGAAAACAATGAAATATCCTGGTATATGCGATTATCCTTTGAATACGAAGAAACCTGGTTTAATTTAATCTCTTCGCCCTTCGACCAATATATCTCCTCGGATGCTGTATTTCATTCGCAGATCCACACTTTTTTTATGTTGAAACAGAAGGTAAAATATAGTGAATTACAATCATCTACATGGAGCGGTACTCTTGGGGGTAAACAGCATGGGTTGAGGCGTTACGGACAATACACATTCTCGTGAAGAACACTTCTTCCCTGGAAATATTTTCAACCGATGTCTTGCGAGATGTAGCTCTGGGTTTTATTGCCAGCCGTTTGTTTTCGGAGAGACTGCGACAAGGCTTTCCAGCCATCTTTCCAAAATCTTCTCGGCAAAGCTCGGACGTACACATAGAGCAAGAAGTCAATGTTCAGCCCTGGTTTTCAAGGGTGTTCTTAGCAGAATCGTCGCAATTCCTGCTCTACACATGTGATTTAGAGTTTTTAAAATCACGTTTCGGATCTTCAGAGGGCGTAGGGAATCACAATTGCTCATACTTTATCTTGTAACAAAGAGGAAGGAGGAGAATAGACAAATGTGAAACTGCATGGTAAGAGGAACGGAAGGAATGACCATGATGAAAGGTCCATCAATGGAATCAATACTGAGAAAAATAACGAAGTTTCTGAAAAATGTTTAATGCATGAAAACACCTTGATTTAAAAAATGATTCGATTCATTTCTATTTTATGTAAACCTATTTTACAGTATCAAAAATCTATAAGAACCTAATGATTTGGTAGACTTACACCATTCAGTGTTGAAAATATCACTTTATTGTTTATCAGATAGCATCAGAATACTATGATGAAACTGGAATTAAAGATATGAGATCAGAAGTAAAAAAATCTTTAACAAAAAAAAACTTTATAATTATTATTGCCCGAATAAAATGTTAACTCAGTCCACATTTAAGTTTCATCGTAAATTTTAAATCCGCAACTTGATTCAGTCAAAGTTCTCAAAGTCATTGCTCATTATATCATACTAGTCCTTATGACTGCAAGGAGAAAAATATTTGGCGCCAGGAACTTAAGGTGAGTAATTTGTTCATGTTGTGCTTTGTAATTCCATTACTCATGCACTATGAGTTGGTGAGCAAATTTCCTAGCAGCAATATATTTAAAAGCCAACGAAATAAGTCATGACCCTAACTGATATGGTAGCATTACGAAATCCTTAAGGCTTAAAAGAGTAAATGATTAAGCCCTTCACCAATTGCACATTTCAGATCATCAATGCAATTAACCAATTTTTAATAAATAAATAAAAACATATGTATACTTTATAATACCGTATTTGGATATAACTATTCATTATGATCAAAGTTTTACCATATTTTGATTAACAAGATATCGTTGACATCAATTTAAATTATAAACTGATCTATTTAAATTCCACTTTTCGGAAACAGAAGGATTCATTGTGGTTTATCGTACATTGGCCTAGGCCAGAGTTAAATGTGAGAATCAAATTAGAATAGTTAACCAAATTCCAAGGAGTAGAGGAGAATTCTTGGCACCCATTGACCTGAATTCCTATAGCCAAAAGCAATTTGTGATCTTGGTATTTCAGAAGGCATACGAGTGTGAGATTAAAATTCCCCATGTTTGCAGCAATGTTTGATCTACACTATGAACATTAATTATTCCGGATAAAGTTGCGGTTTGAAGCCCTGGTCCACCCGATAGTAAGAACTAGCGTTGACATACTTATTTAACTTATATAAACCGAATTTAAGGTGCTAAATATTTTTTTTATTTCGGTATCACATGCATCAAAGACGTGATGAAGAGATGGATTATTTCTTCACATCACATTACTGCTCTCACACAGCTTCATCCGTAAAATGGAATTCAAATAAATTTTAATATATTTCTGATTCACTTTGAAATAAATACGCTGGTAAAGTCAAAAATGATTCAACACAACTCATTTTGTTTGTACCGCTATCTTAATAAAATAATGTTAATGTTTACCCTCTTGGTTCGTTCCACAGATTGCTAACGCATGCATATTCAAGATACGGGAGGAAGGACATTCTCCGCGGATGTTAAGTTCATAGGCGGCGCACCTGAATTCAAATTTTCTTGCTTTGGTGTCAGCAACTCCACCAGGCCACTGAGTCCCTTCCAGATCCCGGCGCATGCTCCAATCTTTAAAAGAAAACATAAATTAACATGGGATCCATTTTTTTTATATGGACGGAAAGCACCTAACCCTCCACTTTCCAATCCAAAAGTTCCGCAAATTAAAACGCCAGCACGAATTACTCTAAAAAAGATTTTATTGGACCCCATTTAGGACCCCCCCCCCAAATCTCCTCGATTAAATCCTCACCGTCGCCATCTATCCACCATCATCGTGTATTGCCCCCATACAACCACCCTCCACACCCACTTCCCCTGCCATATTTTCATCTCAAAGACCCCACTTTGAGAATTATTTATCATCGCACTTTTATACGACAGATCCGTCCGACACGCATAAATTTACTTCGGTAACCGAGAAGGCTTTGGGGGGCGCGAGAGAGGCTCGCCGGCAACGGCTGGTGCTTCGGCGGCGAGTAAAGAGGAGGATGAGGGGAAAAATCGTGTGTGAGGAAAGAGAGGAGGAAAGCGGCGGTCGGTGGTGGGGTTGGGGTGAGGCGGGCGGTGGTCCCGGCCGCGCGTCAACTCAGCTCCGGGGACGACAACGGGGGTGGAGACGAAATGAAGAGCGGGGGGACAAGTGGGTGAGGAGGCGGGAAGGGATGAAAGGAGAGCGGAGGCGGAAAGCACTGCCGGAGGAGGAGGAACAACGAGGTTCCTTGCGGCTTAGGGCAAAGCGACGGCGGCGTGGGGATGCTGAGTGGGGAGGGCTTTTTGAAGGGAGGCAGCCAACTTTCTGGGGACCAAAAAGGGTTGGTTCATGGTTTCAGGGTGCAGGAATTCCACGGTTTAGGGTGGGAATCTCTGGAGAAGACGAAAAAGAATGCTGGAGCAGAAATCAGCGAGGCTCAGTTCTGAGGCTGCGTAGGTGGGAGCCCAGGGACTGAAAGGGGGAGGGAGGGTTACGGAAGAGGAGGAAGTGGTGGAGGCAGGAAGTCTCGTTAGATATCCGCAGCCTTAGGGCGAAGCGTAAAAAGGAGACTAGAATGATGAGGGGTGTGGTGGGAAGGAGGGAGATTTCAGAGTTTTTGGGTGCGTTTGCGGAGAGTGGATTTTTTCCAGACCCCGTTTCCCGAGAGAGGAAGGGTGATGTAAATGAGGGAGGAGAAGGGGCTGCGGGTTTGGGGTGGAAGTCGAACGGCAGGGAAACTTTCGGTGGGTATGTGTCGCCAGTTTTAAATTGTTATATTGTCAACTGCTCCAATCCCCTTCGACGATCCCTCACGGTTGCTCGGCTGTCTCCCCACTCCACTACCCCCTCCCCCCCCCATCCGACTTGAGTGAAATACGACCCGCCAAAAAGTGTTAAGATTAAAATGAGCTTCTTGATTTCGGCACGGGGGGAAAAACCGTTCCATTACAGATGGGATGCGAAAATAATGCCATCGCGTATAAAGCGCGAATGATTTTCGTGCAAAATAATCGGGGCGTGCCGGTATTATTTTTTTGACGCCGAGAGGAAAAGTGTTTGCCTGGCGAAATGAATGTGATTATCCGATGGCCAGATTTTTGCATAAAAATACGGCGCAAATATTTGATTTTCCTCCGGATCTAGAAAACTAATTTTTTTAATGATTGAGAGGGAAAAGTTTCGACTACCTAACTAGTTGAATGGGCATTAAATTTTCTCGATTAACCGTCAAATATTTTGTAAGGTTTCAAACAACTTCCTCGAATGAATACGATCGATGATAAAAAAAATGAGCATCACATAAAAAACACTCTATATGCTTGCGCGGTTGTCAATTGGTACTTTGAAATAAAATTTAAACATGAAATATGTTTCATACCTCTCTCATCAATCAACTAATAACTCACCTACTTATCTGAAATTTCACACCACGTCCTCTCAATCAACACAAAAGCGTGCTTTGAATTAGTTGGGTAAGGTGGGGGTGAGAATCATGGCGAACTTTAGAATTCCGAATAAAAAGACAAAATAACTAGAATTCGGAAGGTTTATAGCTGCTAAGTGGGGCATTTTGGGAAATAATATATTAACTGTATGACTGGAAAAATAATCCGATATCAGAAAATTTACGAGCCTCTTGATGCCAATTTTGACGAATTTTTATCACAAAAGAATTAGGGCCACATGAGGATACAGAATAAAGACAAAATAATTTTCCACTGTGGGCCTATGACGAATAAATTCATTTAGAAAGTAATAATTGATAACGAACCACGACTTCCACTGTTTCAACACTAAGTACAAATGTAATTAACATTCCACCACGTACTTATTCAGAGGGAGTTAGCCTACTTTAATTAATGGATAATTTATGATTTATAGTTGCATCAAAATCCTAGCAATTAAAGACGTTTATCAATGTCAGATGCACGAAATTGAAGAAATGTAATTAAATAAACACATTGATCAGGATTCTACGAGGATAAAAACAAAGAGTTATAACTTAAGACAGTTAACATAACAACTAATAGTGCAATTATTCCAACGGACAAGAAGGAAAGAAATCGATGGAAATTGGGTGAATGGTACACGTAGTACAAGCTAAGGAGGCACGTACGATAGACAAAGTTCCATACTGAAAAACGATAAATTCACAAACCTTGCTGCAACACATGGAATGCACTGAGGTTGTGTGTGGCTCGCTATGGATCATAGGAAAATAAGGTCACAGGTGAATAAAAATTTTCGAAATACGGTGCTAAAAATCGATTTGAAAGATAAAGTGAGAAATGAAGAACTATACGAAAGACTAGAGATAAAAAACACAATTTGGAATACGACAATGAAAGAAAAAACAGATGGATTGACAAAAACTGAGACAGTTGATTAGTTTGATAACATATGACAGGAGAAAGACCACGTGAGAAAAACTAAGGATTATGGTTTAAAATAGTTTTAAAAGAGAGAACTGTAAAATAAAAACTATCTGCAAACAATAAAACTAGATCTGACTGATGAGAATTAAAGACTACAGCAAATCAATATAAGGAATGAAGTGCGAACGAATGAATACCCTTGTAGTGAAAATGAACTCCCAATAAATGACGCATCGACGCGTAAAACTCAGGAGAACGCAAACAAATAAAGGCAGCTCTTTCAAATCTATTCCAGGCATCATGCGCCCACGCCTTCTCTTTCTGTTAGCGCGTCTCGGCGCCAGGGACTTCGCGCTAATTCCTTGCACAATCTGTTTCGGTTGGCTAAGGATTGAGCTGACATCTAGCGATCGCAGAGACTAAAAGGGGTCGTGGCCCGAATGGAAATACAAAGAACCCTTCATGAGGTAGTCCATGCAGTGCAGCGGAGACATCGATCGACATAACCGATCGGGGAGAAGTTTTTTATGTGTGTTTCCACGGCCAGCCAACGAACCGCGAAAGCTATAAATTTACACTTCGCCTCACCCTGTAGTTTCAAAGTAAAAACTTCAGTGCGGTTTTGGGAGAGACAACATTTACATCCATTCATTTCTGATGGCAGTTAACTGCTCGTTCATTTCAACATTGTGTGAGAAGAACGTCTCCACGGCAGATTGGACTAACAAACGTTTCTAGACACTTACTAATGATCACACTATATTTCATCGTGATTTGTTGATTGTTCTTTAGTTAGACTTCATTTTGAGTACATACGAAGTATTCGAAGCAGCCTGTGCGGAATAATTTGATTGCTGCATGAAAGAAAATACTAAGAAAAGGTACCCGAATCGTGTTTCGAGTGATCAGAACGGCACGTCGTTATTGAAAAACCTAGAAAATTTGTCGCTCTAGGCTAACGTTGGATTCAAAAGGAAATGAGTGGGCATATATATTATCCAAGATAAATTTTGAAACAAAAATAATAGCTTTTCATCCTGCAAAATTACATTGGTATGTGAGACCATAAATGAGAAGTTAGGGGAAAAAGACCTGTAATAACCTATCCTCACGAGTACTAAAGAGAAAGGAAAAATAGATACAATCTATTCTATTGTTTCAGGCCTCACTTCGGGGAAGTATTTAATGTCCATCAGGTACCTGATGATGCCGCAAGTCGGTGAAACGCGTTGTACCGTATAATAAAATCTGTGGAAAAGTACGAGTCTGTCTTTTTAGTATGGATAGATACAATCATTCAGCCCATATTAAAATATGGTTTTCAAAATTTTCCCATACATTTCAGGATAAAGTCATAAGCATTTCTTTAAAGTAGCGTAAATACGTATATGATTTCTGGAGGACTGACTTTAAAATGCAACAAATCGGAGGTGATCTTAAATCATTGATAATTTTTATGCACCCAAATGTTACAAATTATACTCTAGCATCTCCGAATCGGATTTAATTTATATGATGATTGCGACAGATATAATCAATGCATGGAAGGAGGAAGGCATTATACGGAGATGAAAACGGGATTTGTTGCACAATAGGATGTTCGGTTGTGATTTTTGAGTGGAAACAAGATAATTATTTGGTAGTTGTGTCCATCCAAAACCTACCTCAACCGGTAAATTACCTATAATAATAATAACCTACAATGGTACACACACTCAATGAATTTCTTCATTGGTTCATTCGTAAAAAAATGTTTACTTCAAAATCGGTGTCTATTATATACTATAAACGGAAATATGAGCAAACAAAGTAATTTTATCTAAAAAATATAAATCCATGCATCACCCTTTCCTCTATGTAATGCAATAGACGAACTATCAACGTAAAACCTTTATCACCAATATATTTCCTTAACTCATATTTCTTTAGTTAAGAGAATTCCTAGACTTATTTATCTTAAACGGAATCATTGTAATACTAGTAACTATATTACCATGGTTAAGATAATTTGGGGAGGTTTCTGGACTATTTTTGGTCTCATCTTGGGATATTTTCGCTAAATGCAAGGCAAAAATGCATAACTCCAGAAAGCCGAAATATAGAGGTACAAGACTTTTCCTACACCGGGATTATGTTCAGCGTACCGGAAGAGAAACTAAATGAAGATAAACCTAATTAAATGAATTTCCACCAAGTTGAGCGGGGAACAATTGAAGATAAACCTATATGATCAACATCTAATTCACTACTAAGTTAAAATCAGACATACGTATTCATTGGAATACGTAACTTTAGGTTCTACGCTGCGAAAGGAGCCGCAAGGCAAAAGAAATATTAAAATATCCGAAAAGTTTCCATTGTTTTTAGATTTTTCACCGAATTCCGAAAAAAATTAATACCTCAACAGCAAAATGTTAAAGAGAGGATGCAGCTTCTTCAAAGAGCGACCTTTGTAATTTGTTGCGTCATGTTCACAACCTAAACAGATGGAGGAAACACCCGAGGGACAATAGTAGGAGAAGATAATTACTTTCGGAATTTGTGAGACGGAGAGAATCTCTGTTAATCTTTCGGAGTAAGGCCCGCATGGGGACTCGTTTCGGACTGAACATAGACCAATGGAGAATCCACGGGAGGTACCATGATTCTCTCTTAAGATGATATTAACCGTACCTTTTTCATGACTACTTGAGAAAACTAAGTAAGTTGGTCCCCCCAATGCAGCGCGGCGTTGGAAGCTTTTTGCCATTCGATTGGCAAAAAAAGAAGCTTAATGAGAATAATCTAAGCAATGTAAAAATAAACAGGAAGGGAGTTGGCTAACCTCGACATTAGTTCCTGCAGTGCCACCACCACTACGGGTACTGAAAGGCCAAAAAGTACCATCGACAGAGCAAACATTTTTAATGGATCAAAGGGAGAACAGCCTGGAGACCTGTGATTGCGAACCTATATACCTCGGAGACCGATGGCATTAATGGGAGACGGAACAGGGAAAAAGTTGGAACATTTGCCTCTTCCTGATAGGTGGGCTGCAATGAATGATTCGGCTTGAATACACCAGAAGAGTCAGTAATAAACACAAACGCACTAATAGCGGAAAGCGCGGTCACGGCATATTCGGATGAATTCATTTCGACAAAGCGAAAGCAATCATCGGAGAGCTCTCAAAAGGACGTTGATTTGATCGATTTTGATCGATTAATCGCCACTGTTGCTCAGTAGCGGATTCAAGGACTAAGGGTGGAGGTTAACGACAAAGGAACCCCGGCCTTTTGAATCTTTCGTTAGTGAAAGCAGAGAAATAAATGATACACAAAGTGTATTACCTGCTTCGATTACAAAAAAATTGGCTGAACCACATATTTTTTCCGTATTTTTCACTCGGGACGTATGAATAAAAAATACAGGAGTTTTCCTTTATTTCGTTTTAAGTGTAAAGGCGATCAGCTATAATTTTTTAGAATGTAAAATAAATTCAGATCCGAATATCTTTTTAAATTTTAAATTGTATCGTAAAAGCTATCCACTGTAAAGTTTCCGCTTCGTAATAGCTACCTACCAAAGGAAGTTACGCAATCCGTCATTCCATCAATTGACACTATTAATAAGGAGAAAAAATGTACAAACATTCGAGCATTCATTAACATAAACCAGAGAGGTACCGTTTCCAGGAATAAACGAATATCGTGAACATAAATTAAATGAATTGTCTCTTCTAAAATAATTACAAAACACACAAGGTTTTGAACCGACGAGCTCGTGAAATGAGCCAGATGTTATTTTATCTGAAGTGGATTAATCAATTAGTGGAAATTGATAATTGGTTCATAGCTGATTTTATGGTACATGGTATGTGTAAGGATTTCAAATGATTGATTTATACGTTTTACTTGTATGTTTCCGAAATAGAAGAAATTAAAACTAGAACTATTTTCCTTCCTGTGTTCCTTATAGGTTGGAAATGCACGTTAAAGCTGGTTGTGGTAGGGATCGAACATTTCTTAATTACATTTTTGTCAAACATTAACTTTCTATATTCATGCAGCACAATGAAATGTAACATTTCAGGGAACGTATCTAATTGATAATCAAATCAAGAGAGAGAGCACAATATACCCATACTAAGGGGAAATTCAACACCACGGATATATCGTACTTCGACTATACATAGGGTCCTTGAATAGAACTAGATAAAAACAGAAATATTATGTCACTACAAAAAAGACACAAATGAAAATGAATAAACATGTAATTTTATAGCCAATAAAAAGGAAATGTACTGCTCGGGTGTTCTACTGGGTACGATATTTCGTTGCAAACGTTTCGGCGGCTAACTCTGACATCATTCTCAGATCGTTGAGTACTGGAGTGAAGTTCTGTCGCATTTATATATTTCCAGGAGTACGACCCCGAACGCGAGGATACATAAACAAGCAAAACTTGACCCGAGAACTCAGCACTCTAAGGACGACGGCAGAGTTAACCACCGAAACGTCTGCAGTGAAATATCTTACGTGGTGGAGTACCCGAGAAGAATTCACCCACAGCATACGACGGGGAAGCACCAAATCCTTCAAAGGAAGGATAGTTAGGTTGTCATGGGTGACGGCCGATGGACATTCACGTCTCCGACAAAAGTTCTAGGGGTTTCCGGTGAGATTGATATCATAGTAAGCTACGACCCGCATGAAAATTCCCAAAAATCTCCAAATTAGCATTTTAAGTTCCTTAGCGGTTGATACATCGATCGTAATTATTATTATAATAAGATGTGCGGCAGAATATTGAACTCATTGTATTTTAGAGAATTTCTACTCAATTATGAAAAAACCGCATCAGGAGACATGAAAACTTGTGCTGCGTGATTGAATGCCAAATGGTCAATTAAATTCTAAATAAACCCTAAGCACATAAGCGTGCGTTAAATGGACTTAATGAGATACGAACAAAAAAAGAATTCATTAAAAATGTGGGCAATTGCGAATGATCCGACGTCTATTTTATGAAAATAAATCATCCGTATATTTTCACATGAAGGGACATATGTACATCAATGCATTTGAGTTTTAAAGAGAGGACACTCCTCTAGATAAAACTGCTCTTTACAAAGAGAGAAACCTTTCGCCGGTGTTACTCCATAATGCATGTTTTTGAGTACCCTCCAGGTTAAGGCATATTTGATAAACTTCAACCCGTGAAAACTTCTGAATAGCCAAGAGAGAGATCCATTCACACATTTTAGTCTTTCAATTCGAAAAATAGTTGACTGCAGTGCTTCATTTTCCACTATCCGACGCTAAATCTTCTGCGCCATGAGAACTCTTTTTTTGTCTCTTGATCTCCATCGTGAGACCTTTAATCCTTACTATTCTCCTTCCTTTTGTGTTCCTAAAAACCCATTGTTTCCCGATGCGTACCCAATTCTTATGATTCTTCTTCTCGATTTTCTCTCTTTTTCTCTCTCTCTCTGTAGCACTTAATTTGACATTTTCCTCTTCTTTTCTTCTCCATAAAGCCTCCTTATTCATTTCATATCAGAACTCACTACCAATATCAGGTTTTGAAGACTCAGCTTTTTCTGGTTCGGTTATCTAATGGTCCAGACCTCTATTCAACATAATACTGAATAAAATATTCTTACCGCCCAGTTTGTCCAGTCGGTTCATACAAGGGCACCCGGAGGACTTCTCTATTCTCTGTTTTCCTTGCTATAATATTTGCGAAAGGGAAAATATATTTTTTACTCGCCATTCACCACTACTCCATGATTCTCATTTTATACATTCCACTAATTGCCTCTCTCAAGTTTATGCTAAACAGGTATAGCCCATCTATCCTTCCTTAATTTGTTTTAATTATGTTTCCGTAGCCTTCCGGTATTTTGATCGAATCCATAAACTTCATCCTCGCTCGTATGCCAGTTGATACGAGTTATGGTTACTCGTACTGGTTAACTCTTGATATGCTTTCCTTGTAGCCCAACTTTATCGTGAAACTGCAGCCTTTCTTCCGAGGTACTATGTAATCTGGTTCCAAGAGCAAATTTTAATTATCTTTTCATCCCTGGAAATGATAATCGGAAAGGAGCCCTGAGCTACAAGTATATCCACCCAAAATAGCATTATCGACGCATCCATTATTCTGCTAATTACGATAGAAACGGGTCTGAAGAGAGATTAATTTTGTGAAGAGAAAGCAGCTATAGCATTTTATCCACGAGCGTTAAAACCGCATTCATTTAGAATAGAGATATTCCTAATTTATTCCGAATCAAATATCTTTTAATAAATCTTATTCTCATGGGCCTCTGCCCTGCAATACTTTTCAAAGCAGACAGTCCAAACGTTAGAAAAACCAGTTTCGTCTATGCTCCCATAAATAGAGCTTCCGGCATCAAACATAATTAAGAACTTCACCATATTTATAGGTTTAAGCTACTTTTTTGTTCATTTTTTTTACCAGTCCATTAAGTATTAAGGTTGACTTCCATATTTTACAGGTTACTATAAGAATTCAATATGGTCTTCTGGTACCTGTACAGACTAAATTATTTTTCCCATAAGAGAATCTATGAATTAAGAGGTTTTCGAAAAAACTAAGTTTGAAGTCACATTTTAAAATAGGAGGGAAAAATCTAAAGCATGCGGAACAGTTTATCCATTTAAGTTATCTTTTGAACATGATGGTCAAAGTAGTAGGGGCCTAAGAAGAATTGTAGTATTAAAAAATCTTTCCCATCGATGAGGAAATTGATGATAGGGACCTGGTGTAAGGATGTTAAGAAAAGATAAGTAAAATATTTGGTAAAGACTACGCCTTTTTAAGTCGCGTAAACATGGTCTTTGAAGCAAGACGATAAGTGCAGATTTGGAGGATTTCGAGATGTGGTTGTAAAGAAGAATGGGCAAGGTGAAACGCATGGAAAGGAAACCAAATGAATGAGTCCTCCGAGCGGCGGGGGAGAAGAAAGGTGGCTGGGAGAATCCAAAAAGGGGAGGTAAAGATAGATTCAGAGCAATTCCATCGATGATATGGTGTTGAGGAATGTGATAGAGGGGGAACTTTGGGCATGCCAGAAGAGGCATGCCAGTAGCAAAAGTAGAGGCATGCCAGATGGAGTGTAGCGATGTTCAGTTTGCGTCCATCTAAAGCCTTTAAGCTGTAGAATACCAATAATAAAATCTAGTTTTCAGCTAATACTACGATCACGCGCAATATCACGAAAAACGTTCCTCATTTCTCCATTGAAATATCCTTAGCATAAAATGAACGCTAAAATTACGAAAATGTTATCAAGCGTAAGTAACATGCTCATCTTCAAACTTAATTGCATTTGCAATTTGATCACCGATCCGTTCCTCTAAGGAGCATTGAAAATTTTTACCTAGTTACCGTACAAGTTCTCTGGAAGTTCTTCTTCGCAAACATTTAGCCAGGTTTATTGCAATTAAATGTCATCAATTCTTTTAATACTGAAGGTTTTTTCAATGAAAGTCTCACATTACCATGTAATATTCATATTTCTGCAGATGAAGCCTTAAATTAAATTGTTTTACCGCGAATCGATCATTTTAACGTTTCAAGCTCTTTTCGCTGCTCAATTTGAGCCCTTTTCTTCAAATCATACTAGCTCATCTCAGTCGTTTTATTCTTTCTAGAAGTTTTCTTATGAATAAAATAAAAAAAATATCACCCAGATGAAACTCAAGATTGATCTGGTAGGAATTTCGATTCCACGACGTTCTTATGCAGGCAATGCACGTAATAGACGGGTAGGCAGATTTTATGATCCCTTTAACATCCGTCCTTGTGGGATGAACTATATAACGAATTCACATGAGATTTCAAGCTGGGAAATATGATTAAGATTTTAGAACGAAAAATTATGCCTCGCGGTGACGACATTTTAATGTCTGATGCTACAAAAAATAATTACGGGATTACAGGAACAATCAAAGTTGTTAATAAAATGTAAGAGTAGATAGTCACTCCAGCTCTATATTCTCACTTAACCGCGAAAAAAAATGGTTGATAATCCTTTGATCACACACCTTGAAAACGCCAGTATTTTACCTGCAACGTTTACTTTTCACGTGATTATTAGCCCATCGATGAACAGGCACGAGGAAAATATAATCATAATCCACCATTTTAGGTATTTAGTTAAAAAAAATAGCCTTCATCGGATAAAATATTGCCGCACTGCCATTCCTATAATGTGCGAGTTGTAAGTAGGTCTGCCCTCAATTTGCCTAAGTTCACACACATATTCTTACTATTCGGTTACTACGCTCGTTTTATCGTAATATTTCCTTGAAATAAGTATGCTAAACATTCACTCCTGTGGAGGATAATTGAACCGTCAGTGAATATTGATATGGATTGCTATCAGTATTAAATTGTTCGGAAAGACCACACTACTTTTTTCCAAATAATCTCCAAGATCCCAATCACCATATGCATAAGAAAATTTCAACTTTTTAAAAAGCCCACAAATTAGGCTTTTAAAAGTCGGGAAAATTAACCACAGCTGGTATGTATAAATTCTGCAAATTAGTTTCATACACAATAAAGCAGTTCTTGAAAAATGAAAAATCAGGTGTCTTCTACCTTCTGTTTGACTCATTAACAGTAAATGTTTGAATTCCAATCTAAAAAATGACGTATCAGTTGACAAAATGGTAACTGAGGACATCCCTTACATTATGAAGTCACAACCCGATTTGTTAAAAACTAATATACAACAGATTTCTGTATAATCTTAATTCATTTTGAAAGAATACACAAGCCCTCTCAGATTACTTTTGGAATATTTAACGTATTTTAAGTCGAATTGAATGAATGTAAAACTCCAATAGCCGTAAACAGTTTACTTTTCTAAACAAAGTACAATAGAAATTAGTTGGCTAGTGCCACAAGTCAAGAAGGGGTAAAAGGTAAAAAGGAGAGGATAGGAAAGGTGAATACGAATACGCGTATTTCGGCCACAAAGTAGCCCTCTTCAGCGTACTGAAGGGTAATCGTCACGAAAACACAAGTCGAAGTGAGGAATATACCCCTTCTTGACTTGTGGCACTAGCCAACTAATTTCTATTGTACTTTGTTTAGAAAGGTAAACTGTTTCCGGCTATTGGAGTTTTACATTCATTCAATATTACTAGCCGTAAGAGCTCATTTCTATCAATATGTATTTTAAGTCCTCTAATTTAATAGGAAAGGATCCTAAATATTTTTCCTTTAACTCAATTACGTTTGTAATGTTTTACGTGTTCTTCACCCCCAACGTTAGAGCGTTATTTGGTGATTAGCTTACATGGAACCAATAAGCATTATTTGTGAAATAAATATATTGGCACAAGTACACAATACTAACTTTTTACGTTCATTTATGAAATACAATTTTCAAAAGACAAGTCCAAACCGTTCTAAACAATAATGCAAGTTAATTTTCATAAATCTCAATGAAAATAATTATATATACTACCTTGATCAAAAAGTTCCCGGAATAACCACCGTGTGGCGCTCCCATCGTTCCGATTTGAGTTCTGTTTTTTTTTGTTAAATTGGTACATCTGTTGTTGATATTCCCTTTAAATCTTAGTGTCATAACTTGACATTTGCAAAAGTTACGTAGCCAAGAGTACATCTATCTCTGTGTGTGTTGGCGATTTTTTACGACGGGATACATCGGCAATTCCCGTGTCAGGGTGGCAAAATATCAGCACAGGGAGCCACAAATGTGTTACCGGTGCACCCGATTCGGACACGCATCTTCCAACTGCACGGCAGCCCCGCGATGCTACAAGTGTGCTGGTGCACATGAAGGCATCCAATGTCCGGATACGGAAAGGAAGAAGACTTGTTGCTGTAACTGCGGAGGAAACCATCCTGCATTTTTCAGGACCTGCCCTGTCTACGCCAAACAGAAGGAGATGAAGATGGCTAGCCTCCGGAGGAAAGGCGCACCAACCCAGGGGGCGAAGAACACCGCCGCTGAAACAGAGCTGCCTTCTCCTCAACAGAAGACGCTTGGTACCTTCAACGCGTCGAAGCCGGGAGACCCAACCAACGCAACCCAACGTCTGACCATGTGCAAGCATCTTGACTTTCCTCCACTCTCGACGCCGGCTCCGGTCGCCAGGGAGACAGCAGAAGAAATAAAAATTCCTCTTCTCCAGAAGAGGCGGGCTGCAGACTCGCAGATGCCGACTCCAACTTTGGCTACATCCCTCTCTTCCATCCTGGAAGCATTGACGTCCTCTGCTGCGCTATTGCAACAACAGCTGCAAGCTTTAACTGTCGCCCTTACCACTATTTTCCCAAACCAAAATGGACCATAGGCGAGAATTAAATAAATCTATCATCCTAGCCACATGGAATGTCGGCGGCGCATTGAAGCGAAAGACCCCTGAATTGCTTGCCTTTCTACGGAAGGCAAGAATCTCAATCGTCTGTCTGCAAGAGACTCATCTCCGTCCTGGAACTTCATACGGCGTTCCAGGCTATGCAGTTTACCGGGATGACCGGCAAACAAGAGGAGGGGGCACGGCGGTCCTCGTTTCGCTTGACCTGGCTGCGAGAAAAATTGACCTACCAGCTCGACTGCATCTAGAGGCGACAGCCATTGAAGTAGATACTTCGATCGGCTCTCTCACAGTGGGGTCACTCTATCTCCCCCCAAAACGACCTCTAGCCACACAGGATTTCGAAGTCATCTTCTCCGGGTCACGGCCGTCGCTTTTTCTCGGGGATCTAAATGCAAAGAATGCTGCATGGCATTCAATTACACCGAACCCTCGGGGTGAAGCGCTGCTCACATGGGCTCAGAACAACGGAGTACGCGTCGCGGGTCCACATGGGCCAACGCATCAGCATCACGGCAGGAGCGAAGACGTCTTAGATATTGCGCTGCACCGTAGGCTCACGAGTTCGCTTTCTCTCGTGGCGACACCGACGTTGGACAGCGACCACTACCCAGTCTGCGCCTATCTGGGATGCTGCCCAACGTTACTTCCCCCACGGCCGGTGCGATGCCTGGACAAAACAGACTGGACAGGGTACAGGCAGATCCTGTCCGACATTTTACCGGAACAGCCGCCATCACTGACGTCACAAGCTATGCTGGACGAATATGCTTCTGTCATAACAGCTGGCGTGGACCAAGCATTACAGAACACCGTGCCAATAAAACTGATCCGCCCTTCTGGACATCTGACGCTGCCTCATTCCATCCTTCGCCGCATCCGCGAAAGAAATCGGCTTCGACGACGATTTCAAAGAACCAAATGTCCCGCGGATGGGGCACGGTTTAGAAGAAAACGAGCCGAAGTGAGGCAGCTCATCCAGGACCACAGGCAGACGACGTGGGAAAGGAAGGTTGCTTCCCTCCGAACCGAAGATGGGAGCATCTGGAGAATGGCAGCTTCTCTTCGCCACAGCATTCGGATCGACCCACCGATCGACTCACCTGGTGGCCCTCTTATCACGGAAGACGAAAAGGTTGAATTTGCAGCAACTACGCTGGAGGCCACTTTCACGTCGACTCCGGATCCACTGGTACCGGATGATCCTAGCGACTTTCCTGAAGAGGATGAAACAACGGAGGAGGGCACCATGACGGTAACGAAGGTTACCGAAAACGACCTGAGAGCAGCCCTTGGACGACTACGCTGCAAGAAAGCACCAGGAGAGGACAACATCCCGAACGAGGCCCTTCGACAGATGCCTGTCTCGCTCGCAACTCACCTGATTACGCTCTTTACGGCCTGCTTCTCCATGGGACATTTTCCGGCCATCTGGAAATCGGCAAAAGTCATCCTATTGCCGAAGCCGCCGAAGTCCGCTAGGAACGTAGAGAACTACCGCCCGATCGCCCTGCTAGCGACCCTGGGAAAGCTGCTTGAGAGGGTACTGCTGCCACATCTCCTGAAGCACATCGCGGCCTACTCAATCTTGCCGGCATCACAGTACGGTTTTCGAGAGGAACACTCCACCACACACCAGCTCGTCCGTCTCGTGGAACAGGTGACGGCCGGATTCAATCGGCGATGCTGCTCAACGGCGGCGTTCTTTGACATCAGGAAAGCCTTCGACCGGGTATGGCACGCTGGTCTCAGGCGAAAACTTGCAATACAGCGGTTTCCAAATTGGCAGCGCCGCTTGCTAACATCATACCTGACAGGAAGGACTTTCCGTGTCGCCTGGGGACGCGCGCTGTCACAGCCGAAACAGGTCCACGCAGGCGTGCCGCAAGGATCGGTGCTCGGACCGATACTTTTTAATCTATATACGGCGGACCTCCCGGTAGACCTTGGACGACATACCATGGTTGCCCTGTATGCGGATGACGCAGCAATAGTGACCACTTCGCGGAGAGCACACATGGCGGCAACATACCTACTGCGAGCAGTAGACAAACTGCTGGAGTGGTACGCCCTGTGGCGAATCAGCGTCAACAGCGCAAAGACACAGACGATTCTTTTTTCACCTGGAGGACTGCGAGAACCAGGAGAAATCCTCGTGGGCACCGAGGAGGCGCCATGGAAGGAAGAGGTGACCTATCTAGGCGTGATACTGGATAAAAGACTGACATTCAAAAGTCACGCCCTCGCTGCCACCAGGAAGGCAAGAGGAAGACGACTACAACTCTCGCCGCTGCTGCGTTCACCGTCCCTCTCTATCAAGACAAAGACGTATCTGTACGTGGCGGCAATTCGCCCAATCTTGATGTACGCTTCACCGGCATGGAGTGGCAGAATGACTCAGACGGCCTTCCACCACTTGGAGGTAACGGAAAGAGGGGCACTCAACAGTGTACTTGGGCTTGGCTGGAACTATGCCGCAGAAATTCTCCACGCCTTAACTGAAACTGCGCCCATTGGAGATGTCATCAAGACTCGCGCGACGGCCTTTTACGAGGAGCTTGAAGGCAAAAAAGAAGAGCACTTGCGGTCGATCGGCGGCTTAAAACCTGTCTCCTGGGAAAGGCACAAACGCCCAAGAGCAGCAACGGGACGGGACGACGACCAACCACCATTGAAAAGGAAAAGGAGTTGATTGGACCTTCCTTCATCGACGGGCTAAGAAGCCGCAAACACAGCAGCTGAATGATTAAATCATCGGGCAGCTGCAAGCCAAGCGTCAAGAGGGAACGTTTTGGCAAAAAAGAAGACGGACGTTGGAAATGTTGGAAAGGTGTTTCGGCAACGATTCTCTAAAAAAAACGGTCGTTTACCAGTGGCACGAGCGGTTCAGAAGTGGTCGTGAGTCAATCGAAGATGATGAACGCAGTGGCAGACCATCGACATCGAAAGTCGGTGAAAAAATTGATAAAGTAAAAGAAATGTTGGTCAATAACCGCAAATTAACCATAAGAGAAATAGCGGAGGACTTGAACATTGCCTATGGATCCGCCCAAGACATTGTGGTTAATGATTTGGGTTTCCGTCGTGTAGCAGCAAAGTTGGTGCCGAAAGACCTCAATTTCATGCAAAAAAGAGACCGTGTTGACGTCGCAAAAGACATGATTTGCGAGGCTGAATCCGATCCCACATTCATCAAAAGGATCATTACTGGAGACGAGACGTGGGTTTATGAGTACGACACGCAATCCAGACATCAGGCAAGTGAATGGCGTTCACCAAATGAGCCGAGACCAAAAAAACCACGTCGTTTTCAGTCAAAAAAGAAGGCAATGCTGACGGTTTTCATGGATTACAACGGTGTAGTGCATCATGAATTTTTGCCAGAAGGCCACACAGTAAACAAAGAGTATTATTTGGGCGTTATGAGACGTTTGCGTGAAGCAATTCGCCGAAAGAGACCAGAAATGTGGGCAGAAAACTCGTGGATTTTGCACCATGATAACGCACCGTCGCACAGTGCTATCATTATTCGTAATTTTTTGACGAAAAATGCAACAAATACCATCCAACAGCCACCGAATTCACCTGATTTGGCTCCCTGTGACTTCTTTCTGTTCAATCGAGTTAAAAAACCATTACGGGGAACGCGTTTTAGCAGCCGAGAGGAAGTAATGGAAAAATCGCAGGAAGCACTGATGGACATACCGAAAACCGAATATAAAAAATGTTTCGAGGATTGGATCAAGCGCTGGCATAAGTGTGTTGCAGCCGATGGGGATTACTTTGAAGGGGACAATATAGATTTAGATGAATAAACTTGTATTTTTAATTTTCTGAATAAATTCCGGGAAATTTTTGATCAAAGGTATATATATATATATATATATATATATATACATATATTATAATTCGTGAACTAATTGATTAAACGCATAGCTACTTACCACTTCACATGAATAGCAATTGCCCATTCTTTTATCCAAGCCAAAGATATAAATCTTGGATATGAATATTCATGTCGCCTGTATTTGTTTCCAATTTCTCTGGATGGTAAGAAAAAAAATTATTTTATGAAAAGCAAATGATAGAGTATTCGTTCGCATACAAATTTTATTCTATAAAATATTTTCAAATTATACCACAAAAAATATTTTGGAGTTATGTACATAGTATTAGATTTATTTAAGCATATACATTTTGATTAATTTCCCCAATTTCCTCAACTTAGTTTTAGAAAAATATAGCTTTTCATTATTTCTAATTTGAGAGGAACAGTTTGATTCTTTGATGGGTTTCATTAAATTAAAGGAACTACTATTGCGTGCATATATATATATATATATATATATATATATATATATATATATATATATATATATATATATATATATATATATATATAACCATAAACACAGTAATCAACCCGAAGGTCGGTTTGGTAGGTGATAGTAGAGTTTACCCAGTACTAAGCCTGACGGCGTGTGAAATTCACACATCAGGGTAGGGAGGCAAGTTCCTTTCCCTGCGCCGGTTATGGTTTCCCAGGAAGACCTAGTAGCCGAAAAATCACATAGCGCTTAAAGATATATATATATATATATATATATATATATATATATATATATATATATATATATATATATATATATATATATATATATATATATTTATGCCATCATTAAGCACCTTACAAAATCCAGTGAAAATTGTTCTGAAGCGTTCAGGCAGTTTCATGCAGATTGGTCTAAAATGAGAAAAATAGATATTTTAGTTGTTGTAAAGTGTATGAATCATTGCTTCGGTTAAATAAGTTCTTGTGTTTATTGACTAAGTTGCTATGAAACTACCAAGGAAATCGAATTTTTTTTTTACTTTTATACGTAAGGAGTTAAACTAACACAATCGTTTTCCTACCTATTTTTTCAGATCATCTGACATCCTTAATTCTTCCCCAAGGCAACATTTCAACATCGCCGAAGAGTGGGATTAAATTTATAATACGAAATGGGTGCGACGTCACTGTCGTTCGATAATTCTGTTCCCAAGCTACTGCGAAGCTACCTCGCTCAATGGTTTGCGAGTTAGATCTAAGGCGCGTCCCTTTTCATTTACAGTCTTGGAAATGGGCATGTATTCTCGAGATCTGCGAATAAGTGACTTGGATGCCCTTCTGACTAGTGTCACGAGTGTGCCCAAAGCGTTAGTTATCGTTCGTCGTTTTCACCTTTGTGCGAAGTTCTAGGCCCTCGCCCTTTCACCACCCCTTCCATCAACGTTTGGGCTTGCATAATGAAAGAAACGGATTCGTCACAATGGGAGCCTGAATCTGGGACGGAAACGGAACGTGTGACATTATGACAACATATCTCATATATTCATCGATATGACGTTAGCGGGTGAGGGTAAGGTCCAAGGGTGACGAATTTCATTGAAACTTGGAGATCAAGTCCCGCATGAACTCCCAGATCACAAAAAGACCGTCTTCTTGGCGTGACTTTTGAGTTAACGGAAAGATCGAATTCAAATATTGAAAAAATCGCAAAAACGCACTTCGTATATTTTATTACTTACTATACTAAGCGTGATGATAACTTTTGGGACTACTCAAGTATCGGAAACTGTTCCCCGCATAATTTACAATTTTTAATTTTATTTATTGCTTTGCTTTATCGCTATTCACAATAAAGTATTGATTCGCAAGGTATTGATTTGGATTTTGGGATTTATTACTATTATCGATTCCGGACTTGCTTTTATTTTCCATCTAGCGAACGCTGAATTTGGATATTTATCATTTTCATCATTAATTTGCATTCAGAAACCCTGAGCAAAGTTAAGAATGAATGCAAGCAAAAGGAATAAAAGAAGCACAACGTGCTTATCTCATATCGGGCGTGATTTCAATGAGCACAGTAGATCCACCAAGTCCGATATATTGCAAGCACAGACGTATGATGTGTATCTGAAATCCCTTCATACGCCCCATAGCCATAAGTTTCGATCAGTCGATTGAATCACGACCCGGGAAAACTAACCAGGCAGTTGGTTTATCGTCACCTCTACATGGATGAGAGCATTGAGCCGATGTCCGCTCTAAAGATTATTCAAATACGCTCCAGTGTGTGCCAACCAGGTGAGTTCAGTTTTCTCGTTGGGCAAAATAATATTTCCTCATGTTACTCAGAAATGAAGTGATATTGATATGCCTGAGCTCATTTTTTTCAAAGAGAGGGCCGTGACTAAAATTCATATTTTCACTCGGAATCAACTGTTTACGGTGCCATTCCGATTCAAGATGTGTGTTAAAAACCAAATTAAACCATTGGAAGACGTGTTGAACAAGGCATACCAAATGCAAAGATTATTTTACTTTTTCTATCACGACACCATGCTACTAACGCTGGCGATGATTACTTGGAACGCTTTCTCGTGCTAAACCAAAATTGAAGCAGCATTATAGAATAACAAATGTAAAAACTTTTTCTATAGCAGTAAGTGTCAGTAATTTCTAACGCCTATAGACCTCGTTTTTACCATTTTAATACTCTCGTAAAATAGTTAAAGTTAATCAAATTAACGTTGGAACTCAATTAAATTTTTCCGGTGATTTAAAGATTGGATAATATTCATATAAATGCAGTTATAAAAATCTCATTAATTCCCCACTGATGTATAAGCATTCGATAATTCTAAATTATCTCTATTAAATATATCATATCATGAAATTAATCGCGATTGACTCTTAAGTTTTTATGTGTACAAGTTACTATATACGATTCAAATATAACATACTAAAATTCATCGATCAAATATTTCTAAAGATAACACTGGGTAATCGGTCACAAGAATATTCTCAGATTACAAAAATATATATAATATAAATATTTCAGCACATATATATATATATATATATATATATATATATTTATATATATTTATATTCTACATAATTTCATAATCTCAGAATATTCTTGTGACCGAATTTAAATAATTTTTCGCGATGTAACAACGGTATGCTTAAAAATTGATGATAGTCTTGAAGCAGATCGATAGCCGTAGTTTATTGTTTCTATTTTATATCAACATCGACTAGCCCTATCCTAAGCTAACGCTAAAGGGCTCATCTGCAACGTCATTTAGTAAACCTATCTAACCTTTGCGCACTAATAGTAAGCCTGCCACTGAAGGGCTCCATCTTACTTCGAATAATATGTGCATGAACTTTTAGCAATATGAAACTGCAATACTTCCTTTATTTAGTTAAGGATATTTTTTTCATTTTTGACAAAGTATAACCCTTTATTGGGCAAGTACCATTTTACATTTAAAGAATAATTTTCTAATGGATGCATCAATACATTTAAAATGATTCCAAACACTAACTCGATTTCATCATATACACCCAATTTAAGCTTTAAAGAAAATTGTAGAATCAATCCAAAACTGGATATTAGGGAGAACATTAGAAAAAATAAACTAATAAACAAATAAAAATATGAGAAAATACAGCACAACATGCAACAATGGAGGGATTTTACTCGGAGGCAGATGATAATTTTTTTCTGATTTGACGTGAACTGTTTAAAATTTTGAACAAAAATTCAAAATGCATTCGCAACGTTGTGAAAAGCAACTTTACGGTAACGACAAATAAAATATTTCTTTTATGTTTCATTCGTCATTTGCTAATCGTGAACTCTGATCAGGCAACACATTGAATTTTAAATTAGCATAGCATCAAATATTTTTAAATTCTCGCACTTAAATGATAAAAACCCCTGCGATTATCAATCTCTGGATAAACAGAATTGGCCTTTAATCCAAAAATCCAGTGCGGGCTATGGATAGAAAAAAGCCAATTTCCGAAAACCTATGGAGGAAAAATTAATTGGTTTCTGTAAAATTTATCAACTTTTGCATTCGTACGGACGGTGCTAGAACGAACGAAACATTTATATACATAATCATATTTACTTTGACACTTAGCCATTTTTAGCAATTTTACCTTCATGATAATTTCAAGACTAAAGGAACCATGGAAATTTTCATTTTTAATGGGCCTATTTGATAATTTTAACTCGATGTTAATGGTTAAGCACAAGAATATAATTTCTTTTTAAGAGTTTTCTTTGGATTTTGAGTCTCAAAAATACACAATAGATTATTTCAAAAACTAATATCAATGAGAAATACTGTTTTTATGGTGGGCTTTTTACGACAATTTTATTAACCAGAGAGCAAAAACTTGTTTTCAAACCATAAGCATAAAATTGAAGCATAAAATTTAAAGATGAAATATAAGAGGAAATATAATTGCTTATATCTCCAATTTCTTATCAAGAGGAAGGCAGTGAAGAAGTTTGGAACACGAAGACTAAGGAAACGGTGTGCACCAATAGAATTGCAGAGTAAAACAAAATTGGAAAGATATTTTTCCACTACCAAACACTACTGGTAGTCCATTTGTCCCTGGGGTACCAAATTTCAATGTTCTTGTAATAGTTTCCCAGGGACTGTACCCTTAGTGTGCTTCCCACTCCTCCATTCTGGTCACCGAGTTTATGCAATGCCCCCGCATGTTGGCACAAAATACTGTTTGGATTGCATCAAGGAACCTTGGTGGGAGAGGAGGAGATTTCCGCATTCAAGGAGGAGTAGAAATGAAAATTAAATAAAAGTAAGTGTAGGGGTAAAACTAACAGGAGACTAACAATATTACCCTCGAAGGCCTCCCAACTGCTCCGGCGCGTCTGGCAAGAGTAGTAACTTCCTGGAGGAAATTGGGTCTATTCTCAAGAGATGGCAATGCAGAAGGCTGAGTTTTCCAATGCTCCTGCCGCTAATTTAATGAGCGCATCCAACTACCCATTTCCCAAGAATGTCACTGAGACTTGGCAGCTCATACTTCTGCTCGTTATTTGCCCCCCTTTGCAGCAAAACACCTTCATTCCCAAAAGAAGGTCTTTCCTTATCGAGTGAGACAAATGAAAGGCAAAAGAAGAGCAGAACCTCCTTAGCTCAGAATCTTCAGTGCTTACCCTACATTACGTACCAGAGATTCTCTACCGGGCGTAACCCCCTATCGAAGAATAACTTCAGGGTCATATATTATATCATAGTTTTCTTGTTGGAATACAATAATGTAACGACTAACAAGATATGCGCTGTAATTCTCTCTAATCCAACCAAAATATTTAAATATCTAAGTGTAGACTAATTATACACCAATCACTAGCGTCAAATTATATATATATATATATATATATATATATATATATATATATATATATAACAGCAATTATAAATTCTAAAAATGATAGAAATGGAATAACTTATTATTGAATTGTAGAACCTTACCACGGCCGTAAAGAGAAGACGTATTAATAACCCTCAAATATTACGGCCTAGGGAATTTATACCACCCGTTAATGGTTTCACTGTAAATTTAACAATTTTGCCTAATAAATTAATTTCCCGTATGAACTTTAATTTTGAAGATCCTCAGACTCCAACCCTTAATAGGTACTTTTCTTTTAATCCCAGTTAATCTTCTATATACCATTTTATTGTTCTCTTCTTTTATTATCTTAAATTTCACACTAAATTTCATGAGCTGAATTTTGAACTGACTCCGCAGCAACTCCAGTGAAACTTCGAATTGATGATGGTCCTAAATCTACGCATAGCCATAATATAATTAAACTGGGATATAACGGCGTTCCAACGTGTACTTACGTCTATTGCGGACTATAAACTCGGCGTCAGTTATAATTAAGTAATTTCTCATAACAAATTCTTTTACCAAATTAGGTTGATTCCTATAGTCAATAAAAAGACAAATTCTCGGCGATAAAACACAATTTATTTTTCTTTCTCGCCACGGTCAATGCTTCTTCTTAAACCTTGAATACTCTTGTATCTCATTCCCATCTCTTCCTTCACTAACCATCGCATTATGTTATTACCATTACCTGCGTCTTCAAGGCACAAAATTACATTCAAAACGTAGTCATTTCTCCTTAGCTGTTCGTATTAGTCATCTACTACCCCATCCCTATGATTACCTGTGGGCACTTCAATCTGAATAGGAGTCAAGTTCTTTGAATATGTTTTAGTAGCAAATAATATAACTACTGATACTGTATCACTCAACTGATCTACGCCAACTTCTCGTTTTTCTTACGTTTTCTTCAATACCCCTGCTACCCCTTCATCGCCCTCTTCCTCTCCGCTGAACATTACTCTGCAACAATCCCTTGCATGTCTCTATTGCACTTTCTTTATCTCTTGATCAATATTTATCAACTCCTCTGTCCTCAACTTCCCCAGAGCGTTCCACGTCCCTATTTATTACAAGAGTTCTTCTGCGTCTTGTATCCTGTCACTACCGATTACGCTAGGCAAGGATTTCGTGGCATGACGACCGCGGAGGCTAGGTCTCCCGTTGCTCCCGCTAGGGCCCGTCCCCTGCAGGCCGTATCCTGTAGTTTTACTGCTCATTTTCACACTGTACCCGCCACAATTTATGGAATACAAAATTACGGAAGTTACTTGCTTTTTTACCCAACAGTATATCTAGTGTGCCACAAATGCATAATCCCGCCCGCTTGGGTGAGCTTACGCCTTTGTTTCCACTTCACTGAGAAACAGACGCTTTGGGAGGATCATATTTCATATGACTCATATCATAAATGTTTTGGTCCGAAATAACCCAACCATAAGCAATGATTAATACTCCTGCTAGCAGAGCTATAGGATGTTCCTGACACGATAGTCCTTCAACCACGCCAAGACTTGCATTCATGGAGAGAAAGGGATGAAAACTTTTTAATTAATTTTACAGTTCATTCCACGCATTGTAGTCATCCCCCGGATGACAATCATTTCAATATTTTAATTTATATTCAAAGACGCGGTGTAATTGAAGAAAGTAATTGGACGGAACATCTATCTGAGCGTATGGAGTTATTATCAGAAAGTGAAGAGTAGGGGACTTAATGTAACAACTCTTCAAATTTAAGTACTGATGATGTTAGACAGACGTTTTCTGGGCTATGTTCACCGAATCATAGTTTGATATTACAAACGCTTATCTTTTCTGTGTTTTAATTTGAAATTAATACAAAAAACGAACAATCGATATGTTTTTATCATTTTGTAACAATACCGAGACCAATATTTTAATAAATTTGCACCAATAAATACACACCCACTCATTTTATTTTTATATAAAACCCATAAACACAGTAATTAGCCCGAAGGTCGGTTTAGTAGGTGATGGCAGAGTTCACCCAGTACTAAGCCCGACGGCGTGTGAAATTCACACATCAGGGTGGGGGGCCGGTTCCTTTCCCTGTGCCGGTTATGGTTTCCCAGGAGGACCTGGTACCCGAAAAAGCACATAGCTTGGGTTCAAATCCCGGCGGTGCTGAAATTTTTCAGTGGTATCTCGATCCCTTTGATCGCTTTGTGGCGGACACTGAGTGAGTACGCCGTCTGTCGGATGGGGCATTAAGCTGCGGACCCCTTGCAGCCTTTCGTTAAGAGTAGGCTAATGCCGACGCCGGGTTTCTCTCCACCCTTCATCCTTTCCTGTACATCCCCTATGGCGCAAATGCTTACCTGTCTGTCGCCTCCCCTAAATACTAATATATATATATATATATATATATATATATATATATATATACACACATACATATATACATACATATATATATATATACATATATACATATATATATATATATTTATTTATTTATTATTAGTAGGTAATCTACCGGTTAAGGTAGGTTTTTGGATGGACATAATTCCTAATTAAATAATTTGTGACCCCTCGCAGAACACAACATCCTTCTCTACATCAGGTCCCTCTTCATCTCTGAATACTTTCTTTCTCCCTTCATTCCGTCCAACATCCCTATCCTGTTCCTTCCCTTTTCTCGTTTGCCTAACATACACCCCTCTATTACAGTCTTCAACATTCCACTGCCGGTCAATACCCCATTCATCCACTTTACCTGCCTCCATAAGATTTCTCCCTCTTCGCCCACCATACCAAGTACTTCCTCATTTGTTTTCTTCTCTGTCCATTTCACATTCTCCATCCTTCTTCACACCCACGTTTCAAACGCCTCCAGTCTACGTCTATCCTCCTGCTTCAATGACCACGTTTCCGCGCCGTACATATCTACGCTCTATATCAAAGTTTTCACGAGTCTTTTCTTAATATCCTTACTCTAAGTTATTGTCGTCAACTCCTTCCTCCTTGTGAAAGCCTCTTTACCTAGTGCAATTCTTCTCCTTACGGCCCTACTACTTTGACCGCGTTGGTCCAAAAAATTTCTGAGATGCGTAAACTGTTCTATCTACTTTAGTTTTTGCCCTTCTATTTTGATGTTTCGCTTAGCCTTTTTCTTTCTAGAAAATCGCATAAACTTTGTTTTATTAATATTGATTCTCATCCCATACCTGTCACACTGAATTTCCAATTCACTCAGCAATGCTTGCAACCCCTTGGCTGACTGACAAACTAAAGCTTGGTCATCAGCAAACCTAACTGATTTAACGAATTACCCGCCCACTTTCATTCCTACCTCCAGTTCTTCCCATGCCTCATTCATCATTTCCTCTATATACAGGTTGAACAGTATATATATATATACAGGGTTCGTCCGGAAAATAAGTGTACTGAGCTCAGGAAAAAAAATTTATTACACTTTTACATATCTTAAGCTAATATTCCTCAAAATAGGACCCTTGTGAGGCGATACACTTGTTCCAGCGGCGTTCCCATTCCTGGAACGCTCCCGCGAAGGCATCATCGGGAACCTCTCGAAGAATCGTCGTCGACGTCTTCTCTGCCCTCCACGAACACCTTGTGCCACCGAAAGATCATGTTTCTGGACATGGCTGACTCCCCGTAAGCCTGGTTAATCATACCGACAGTTTCGGTAGACGATTTCTCAAGCTTTACCGCAAATTTGATGGAATAACGCTGCTCCAAAAACGTCGGCATCGCGTTCCGTGACGTGGGTCGAGCGTGGAGGTTCGCGTTAACAGAGCTCCTCACTACACCACAGCTCAGAGCCGACTGCCTTTTTCAGCGTCGCTTGGGCTGGGCGCGCCTGCAGCGGCGCGCCCAGCCCGGGGGTCAGTACACTTATTTTCCGGACGAACCCTGTATATATATATATATATATATATATATATATATATATATATATATACACATATATATCTTATTATGCCTACTCCCCTCTCCCTACATCCCCTCATTGCCCCCTCACCTCGTTCCCACGCTAATTGCCCCTCAAAAAATATTATTTATCTTTTATCATGCACTTCCATTGCACTTCCTTTTACATAGGCGAATGCATTACCCCCTTATCCATCCGAATGAATAATCACCGGTACTCCTGCAATTCTGCCTCACTCTCTTCTCTTCCTATCCCTTCACACGCCAATTCCCACAACCTTTCATTCGACCAGTGTTTTGCTCTCAGCATCCTAGAATCTCTACCTGATTCAGCCACCAATATAGAGGTGAGAACTCGTGAATCCGCCTACATATTAGCTTTCCGTTCTTTCAAAATTCCCACCTTTAACCGCCGCCTTTAATTTCCCTCCAAGCATTCCCTCCACAGCTCCCCTCCCCGCCCATACCTCTTTCCCCTCTCCACAGCAACAGCATATTTTCAGTCTCTCTTGAGGAAGGCCTCTGAGAGGGCCAAAAGCTCGAACAATTTACCGTGTGAGTGCCCTTTTAAATGTTGCTATTCTATTCTATTTGTGTTATATTGTGTCAGCCCATTATTGTGCCACTCGTGTGAGTTTTTCCGTACAATCGCTATATATGGGACCTGATATGGAGTAGGATGATGGATTTTGTGTTTTGTTAGGAGTCACAAAATATTTATAAATATTTATTTAATAGCTGTGTCCATCCAAAAACCTACCTTGACCGGTGGATTACCTAATACTATATATATATATATATATATATATATATATATATATATATATATATATATATATTTATTTATTTATTTATTTATTTATTTATATAAACACAAATAGATTTTTAAAACATATAAACACAAAGAGAGGACACTCACATATGTAGTTTAGACGTTTCGATGCAACGGCTTCATCATCAGAATCAATGCGTAATATACGTACTATACTTAACACTGGGAGTTGCTTAGTAAGCTATCCATGTTAGATAAAGCCATAAAATGTAAACGTGTTGAGCGTTCAACGGTGGCATGAAATAATTAAACTGAAAATGAGATGACGTGAAACTAATAAGTACTGCGTGGCGTGGCGTATTGACAAATTGAGGACTAATTTTCTCTTGGTCTGTATCCGCTGATTTACAAAATATTATTCGGGCTTTGTGATATTCTTATTTTTCATGGTGGCTCAAAGCTGATTTTTGTTGCGATGTGATAATAAATGACTAATTAACGTGTCATGTCAACCTACTACGCCGAATATCGGTTTTGACACGCGTGTGATTTTAGGTCAATCGGTCTCGCAAAGGCAATTACGTTTTTTTTGCTTATAACCAGTTTCCTAGCTATTTGAACTGTAAAGGTTTGGTTTTAGTGAAGTTCTTCGTCATAATAAAGGTGATTGATTATTTATGTTTAAAGTGCAGATAGTGCTAGCACTCTCCATCAATTTGTACCTCTCTTTACTCTAATTCGCATTCACTTATTCTATTACCATAGGTGATAGGATCTTTCTGGCCTCTCGTTCTCGAGGGCCTTAGCAATGAGTATGCTCCTCCATCAATAGATTATAAGCTACAGGAGACCAGCTTGACGCTCACCTTCCACAAAGCCTTTAAATTCACCACCCTTCAAAAGAAATGTATCCTTAGATTTCCTAAATAGATATTTTATAGGTATTTTAGTACCCTGTAAGTCACCGCTAGGGTGTGTGGCAGGGGATGAATTAACTCCAGACTAATTTTGACTCGAATATGGCCCTACCACGGTCGGACAACATTATGATGATCTCTTATCATTCATGGAGAAAATGACATCTTCAATCCATCTGTTCTACATTTAATCTCTTTAATTTTATTGACATAATCTCTCCTACCATAGTATCATTGGGATAATAATACACCTTCAAAATCACTACTAAAGAGGCATCCTTCCAATTCATGCAAGAGATTTAATCTGTAATTTAGTGAATGGCTAGCTCCGTGAGTGGCATTCTTGAGTAAGTAACATCAATAATAATTTAATGGTAATTTTCGCTTCTCTGTACTATAGTAGGACCGAGCCCAAAATATGGGCTTTATTTGACAAAAAAATCAAGCGAAGGCCCTTAATTCCAGTTATAGCAGTTTTATTTTTAGATTTTCACGTCCTCCAAATTACGGATCTGATGATTCTTAAATTTTTTAATATATTAATGAACCCAATACTCTTTTTAAAAAATAAGCAGCATATGGTCCCCATCCTAAAAGGACTTAGAGCCATCATTTTTTAGGACTTATATAACATGCTTTGATAATCTAAATTCGTTTTCCTTCTCCTACTTTTGATAATGAATTCACTTCAATGCTCATTTTGCTCATCATACACTCACTATAGTTATTTATAAAGGTAGAAATTACAAATGGATAGCATATAGTTCACAAAATGCACAAAATAAATTCCTCATGAGCACATATTCATGCCTTTTTGCGTACAAATATCTCTCATTTAATTAAGAATGAAATGGGAAACTTTTCATCTTGTTTCCTTTTGGGTAAGATATTTTTCTCCGATAGTATTTTAACAGTTACTTAGGTACTTACTAATAATTAACTCATATATAATAGTCGCTTAATATTTCTATTATTACTTCTGCATTTAGTTTAATTATGCTGCATTTTATCATTAAATCATCATTTATTAAACTTGACTGACATCCTCCTCAAAATTCTCTTCGCTACATGAATGCAACCGGTAGAGTAAAACGGCACCGGATTTTTACAAAATTCTAATTGCCTTTATCTATACTCCGTATTTCTTCTAACTTATTGCCAGTTGCTTCATTTCCGTTCCGAAAAATAGCTCTAACACTTGATACGGAAAATTTTAGTTCTGCAAGTTTGGGCTATCTACTCTGCTTCGGTTATAACACGTATTTCACATATGCTCGCCGCGTCTGGCTACTGCAGTCTAAGTCTATCACAGCCAATTCATGGCGACGTAAGGGTTCAAAGTTGTAGCCACTAAGAGTTTCTGGACAGTCTGCTAGTCGATATCGTTGGGAAAAAAATCGGGGCCATAAACGCATTTTAAAAAAGAAACAGCCATTCCGGTGTCAAGGTATTTAAAAGATTAATTCAAAATACGGCGATAACAACTACTGCATCGCAATGAAGTCAAAATTGAATCGAAGAATGACGGATTTACCTTTTCGAATGTTTTACTTCCTTGTTTCCTTTTGCTCCTTCCTTTACGAAGTTCATTCAGGAAATGATATAATAATTGTAAACTGCGCAGAATATGAAGTGCGTTCTTTCAGCTAAAATTTTTACATTTCACTCCTTTGAAACGTCATTTTAGTTAGTGATACGACAGGCAGACGCCGCAATGAATTAACTCCGCAATAAGTTGAACTCTCGTGGATTGAGGATGAGTTATAAGTCTGCGATGAGCCGGGCGCCATTAGATTCATGTACCGTATGGTTGGAAATCTCGACTCCTCTAACATTGTCCTATGGATTATCACAGAATATATGATCATGGGTAGTTCATTATTCTTAAACGAGCGCTACTGATTTTTCCCGTGACGCTCTGGTGGTCCCCGTGCCTCTGATAACTCGATAATCTGGTCCTAATCCTGATATTTCTTTCCGCCAGTCGTCTTGGAGATTAAGCCACCGGGTTTTTAATGAAATCCTCGCCCGAGGCGAAACTCAGCTGCAATTTAAGATACATGCTAAATCCTTCCATAGATTTCGTGCCTTCCATCGGGGGAGGCACGATATTTAACCAGAAGAAGTGCAGCAATATTTACTACATTTCAATTATAATCATTTTCTTTTTTTTCCATTTCAGGTTTAGGCAAATTTCTCTCTTTCAAAGCAAACAACTTATCATCACAGGTCTCTCATAATACTACTCAATTTGTTTCCTTGGGAATTTGCGATCATTTGGAAAGTTTACGCTTTCCAATTTTGTGAGTAGTGTACAGCTTCTCCGTTATCTATTGAACCCCTAACTATTCCTCATTTTGTTTTTCTCGAACAGCTTATCCCTCTACCTATCTAAGGAATTTATCCCATGCTTCTATTTTTCTTACGCCTTTGCCTTTCAATTTTCCATATTTACCACTCTCATTTATCTAAACCTCGATCGTTAATGCTTAGCAATGGAAACATGTTTTACACACACAGTGAACATAATATAGGTACTACATTCGAATAATTAATAACAGATGCACTAAAATATGTGACTGAAGACTTGAAACTTAATATTCTTCAACGAGGCATCCCCAAACCTCTACTTAAATACAATCCGGTGATTAGAACGTTTAACTGTCCAATAATTACCGACCAAAATTGAAAAATAAAGGAATGATTTTGTGTTCAAAATTTAAGAGACAAAGATAACGTTATTGATCCTCGTCATGAACTAAATTTCGACTATGAACATTAATGATGAATATTTACGAGTCACACATGGAGAGAGATGGAATTATACGAATAAGGTTTACACCCTAATCTTGCAATCCACGCTTTGGAAAAAATAAAATTCTCATTTAGTTACTTAAAGTTTCAATTCTATTGATGAATTGGATTGCAAACTGTAGATAAGTTAATTAAGTTGCAGCGTAGATATGATTCAAATTGAGTCTAATCATCTATGACCGTGTATTAAGTTCTGAAGATGCACAGTTTTCTACATGACATAAATCTTCATATTCCTTAGGAATTGAAATGGTGATTACGTTTGAAGATTCCTACGAACATAACTCGCCACGTTTTAAATGAGAGAATTAATTTCATATTCATAATGCACAAAGTAAAAACCACCTAATAACCATATCCATTCCGATACTTTATGAATAAAATAAATCTGATTTGAAATGATGTAACGGTGTGATATTCGGTGTTAGCTCCAACTAATATGCCTTTTTGTCTCACGACTATGCCTTTGTATTTGCTAGCGGCAGTAAAATTGTGAAATAAATTTAGTGAGTCAATTTAAGATAAAAATATTTATCTTTTAAATAGAAGTGACTAAATGGAATCCATTCCCCTAACATCATATAGTTTAACCGATAAGAAGAGACAATTTCTTGGTAAAAACCATGTAATCATGTGAAACAGAAGACGCAATGGCAGCCTTAAGCTAAACGCTAACTTTCCCGTAGTTCCCTCATGCTGCAGTTACCACCGGCTTTTAAAATGAGCGTATTTCTCATATCTGTTATGAAATAATTTAAACTTAAATCCAAGAATGTTATCTATAACGGTGGAACGACACATTTGGAGTGGCGTATTTTTCCACAAACAAGGTTACTCTCTCAAGTAAACTAATACTTCCTCTTTCCAGAGCTTTTACTGGAAGATCTAATCTAATCTTAAATTCTGTGAGCACTGCCTCCGGCAACGCAACTAACCTTTATAACACATGATAATGTGATGTGTCAATGACGAAAAGATTAATGGGAGTACTTGGAAGGGAAAGAAACTTTCTCGTACTTAAAGAATGATTGTCAGTTAAACGGTTCCATTTCGCCCGCCCAACAATTTCCTGCCCCACTTTACGCCCACGTTCAACAGCAAGCCACAACTCCGATATCACAACCCCTCGCCGGTATTTTTATTCTTTTTTAAGTTATAAATTTCCCCCAAGCCTTCATTCACACCCCATCGGGGAGGAAGCGTGTAGGGGTAGCGACAAGAGAGGACGGGCGGGAGTCAAGGAGGCTTTCGACGGAGGAGCCTGGGAGAAAGGCACAGCGACTATGGAGGATAGGAAGAATTTATAAGTGAAATGATATTTACGGAAAACTCAGCCTCAGTTTGGTGGCGAATCCTACCATTTCCCCTATTTTCTCTTCAATTTCCCATAAACTGATTGATGAAGACAATTTCCTTGTCTCTGGAATATGTATTGAGCAAAATTGGTAGGCATTTCATCGTCGGAAGGGTAAGCATCCCTCCCGAATTTATCATTATGTCACATTATACGACACAGGATGGAGTGTTTCTTAGGGCGTCATGAGTACCGCACGGTCGCTTCAAATCGAGACGACAGCATGCGTATATATTTAAGAACTTTATACACACACAACTTCAGACTAGCATGGCCCAATTTCGAACGAATCATGATGGCATAGCATTCATTAATTGTTAGATAAAGGCATGGGCAAAGCCAATAAGTCATGGGATAGAACCTCAATAATTCCATACCCCTCGTCAAGACCACATGAAAATATCAATATTTTCACAGAGAATTCAATGCCTGGAGATAACAGTAGCGAAAGATGACGGAAAAATGAGGACCGAAAATCCATGATTGTATTAGTTTCATTTCCCTGTAAAATATTGAAAGGCTATTAGCTCCCGTTTAGGTAAACTCGTATCCAAATTCATGCAAAAGAATGTGGACAAGATTCGTATTTTACCCATCACCTTGCGCTTCTTATCTTTATTGAATTTTATTACATAATTTCAACATGACCTCTTGTTTCAGTACCTCTCACTTTTCCAGGTGAACTTGTATGAACCAGGTATAGTTATAAAATATGAGAGTGCATGGCGTTTCTACTGCTGTTGTAACTCAAGCAAGAATTAACGATAAAATTTCGAGAGAAAAGGGGAATCATCAGTGATTGGACTAGTTTTTCAGGCAGTACTTGCTTGGTGTAGACAAATCTAGATAAAGGAAAGTTCCCCTACATTTGTATTTTATCGCTCCATCCTATTTTATGCCCGACTCCACCTTTCTCTTAGAGGGAAAAGCCCTAAGCAATTTGATCAATATTGAAAAGAAAATAATATTGAAAATGAATAATATACTAAATTTACATTGAAAAAAACTAAAGTTGTGCAATAGTACATAATGCTACTGATTTTAATAATGCATTTACGGATTTCTTCGTAAATTCAAGAATTCTTAGCCATTTAATGTATTTTTTTTAGTAATATTTAACGATTTTGTAGTGATGAGCAGGACGACGAAGCCAGGAAAATTTTTATTAACATGCTACAGTTCTCCTACTATTATTTTATAAGTTTTACTGCCTTATAATTAAATCAGGTGGGTGTTCATGAACCACATACTTCCTTGGCTTCAATTTTAAATATAAACGATTAAAGGAAACATTTAGACAATAAATCCTTCAAAATCATAATGATCACGAAGTTCTGGCACACAAAAACTAATATGGCACGGTCTACTACATGTAATATGGAACACAAAAGAACAGTCGGGAAAGTCATCAAAAGGTAATCGAAAGCCATATAAACGCGTCTTTCCTGAGCTCCGCGAAATGTGAGCTTTTATTATTACGAGGAAATAATTTGGTGCCTCGTAAAAGAGGAAATAAAAAGCAGAATAGCTGCGAGATGCTTCAGTTTTTTCTGGAGAAAATATATGGCCAGAGATACCAATCCACCAGAGGAGAAAGTATACGAGGAGAAGGAGGTACGGAATAGTCGGTAGATAAATATATCACGGCCTGATTTATTAATATATATATGGAAGATTATTTATTACTATTTACTTAATAATATATACGTGAGAGAGTCATTCCTAGAAATGATAAAAAGGATAATAAACATAGCAACACTTATTCAGATACAATGACGTAATTCTTAAAGCCTTTGTCAACCAATGAAAAATATGACATTTACTTTACAGAAGAACTTCAAAGTCAGGCTATGCTACCTTTACAGATAAAGCACTGAAAAACCCCTTAAATGTCTCACTATAACATCAATAAATTTAGTTCACCCAATGAAATTTTAAATAGGAATATGCTGTGAGAATATAAATCGATACTATCTAAAGTCTTATGATACAGAAAATGCCGAGCTAACGCATTAATGTCGCGCTCGAATTGGATAAAATTACTAAATAGCGTGAATATGTGATTCAATATCTCCTTCGATTCAAAGGAAACAAATCCTCCGGACCGGAGGAGATAGACAAGAGTCCTCAAACAGCTCGCCATTGATGTTACACCCGACCTAGAATACATCTTTAGCGGGTTGATTCCTGAAGACGTCCTTTTCCAAGACTGGTAGACAGAAAGCCCTAGCTACAAGAGTGAAAATAAATTAAACCATGGCTAAAATCTACCAGTTTTACCAAACTCCGTCTGTAAAACCCTGGAGAATATTTCGAAGATGCAATGAGCGTAACGAAATCCCTTGAAGGTCACAATGTCCGGAAATTTCAACAATCGTCATGGTTTTCAGAAACATAAAATCGAAGAAGATACACCCGCGTCAAAAATTTAAAGGATATTCTGAACTCTAAAGAACAGAATATATAAGATGCAATGTTTTAGGATTCCAAGAAGGTTTCAGTTCAATTAGCACATTCCAAATCAAAATAATAATCCGCAAGAGTGTGGAATTAAGTGCGATAAAGCATCCCTCCGAACAAAAAAAAAGGCAGTGTTAGATGGTTTCAGTTACAAGTTCACGTACAAGTAATACCCGGTGTCCCTCGTAGAAGTAGAAACTTTGTACAAATAAGTTATATCAATCAAATATATATATATATATATATATATATATATATATATAACCTTTTTAAACCAACGATTACACATTTAGAAAATAATTACCTTATTGGAAAGAAAATTACAATCTAGTATCAACTATTGCTACCACAGTCAATTTATGCAGCGGAGGAAAGTAGAGCAGAGGCACTTAGTAACTTCGATAGTAAGAGCTATTAATACAGGTACGAGCAGGAATTTTGAGAGTAAGAAAATTGGCCAAGATAACACTAATAAACACGGCACAACAAACTGAGAGGATTAAAATCGTGGGATATAAAGGCTCATTTCAATTCAAAGATTAATTTTTCAAACGGAACTGACGTTACCAAATATAGGATGGAAGATTTTCATATTTTGTGCAACAACCTACGTAGGTAACTGGCACATAGCACACAAGTAATGGTGGGACATATACAAGTATTATTTTCTTATTTCTCTCAATCAAATATTTGAATCTTTGAACTTGGACTAAATTACGATCCAAAGTCCATTTCTTAAATAATACAAGCACTTGGTTTAACAAATTTATTCTTTGAGTTTTTCGCTCAAATCTTCTTCGTAACTACTCGATATCTCAAGCGCATAAATGTTTTCTATTCTTGTAGCAGTCTCATTTTTATTTCTAAAAAATGGCAAAATTTTAAACTTAACTACCACATATTATGACATTATAATGCGACAGCAAATGAATCATATTCATTTTAAATTAAAAGCTTTGTTTCTCTAATCAAAAGCCATCGATTAGGGATTAAATAGATAAAGAACTATCACTAGGTAGATGCTATAGGTATTCTGCTAATATATATTTAAAATTGCAAACTCCACTATGAGGTTTCCCTTTTGATGAAGATTACAGATTAAAAAAATGCTCGCGAATTTACGTCCTCTTCTACCTCTTCAACATGCTTTCTTTGATTTAGGGCCTTGCAAGATCAACTCCCACTTGTTATGTTCATGCGAAACAATAAAATCTTAGAATCAACTAAATTAACACAAAGCAGAAGAAGAGTGCAATAGCAAATTATACTGCACCGAAGAAATGAAGGGAAAAAAGAATAAACTTCGTTCCTCATATGGCGAATAACATAGCCACTAAGCGAGAATCCGTAGATGTGTCTAAAGAGGCAATGAGTGAGTGTCTTTGATCCAAGCATCTTGCCGTGGGTGGCACAGATAAACGCAATGCTCAGGGTACAGCTCAGCTACTTGAGCCATAATGGCCTTTCTTGGAATGGAATGGTCTAAGAGTCGCAGGGCAATGAAGGACATTGAAAGATAACGGGCCAAGATGAATTCGCCAGACCTTAAATGGTGTGTCGGGGTGAAACGGTTAAGTAGCCACTGCCATACGGTTGCCTCGGACGTTTAAAACGTTGTAAAAGTAAACAGATGAGGGCACTCCCACAAATACAGACAAGAGAAGGCACTACTTATTGACGTCAGACAGTCCTTCGGTGAGTTAGAAGGCCGAATTGCTCTTGTTTTGGATCTCACTTCGCCCACCCACGCCAGGAGATAAAGAAGCAATATATTTATTTTTTATCTTCAACTTCCGCGCTAAGCATTACTCATCACGTCGCATTCGCATTGTTAAGATAACCTGAACAAATATATATTTTAAACTAACAAATCTTTCAACAGAATAACATTCGGTGGGCCAAAAAAAATCTATTCGAACAGATGATAAATCATCCTCACCACTCTCTCCCGCTCTGCATTTCTCATTTTATTTGTCTTCTATGTAAACCATTAATCACTTTGTTTTCAAGTTGATTTTTAAAGTTATTACAAGAACTTATATTCCCTGCGATGGGCAGCTGAATTGACCAAACAAAGCCAAAATAGAACGTTTTTCTTGGCGTTATTGAATTACTGCGCGGAGTCAATTCCCAAACTAACAAGGGAAAGCGCCAAAATCCTTAACAGAGGCGTCTCACCAAAAATAGATTCAAGGCATAAAAATATCATTAGTAGAAATTAATGTGGATGGGAATAATGTTGAGGTGATGAGTACGCTTAATTCCTCACTCATAACAAATCCCGAATAAAACTACACTTATGTCACAAGCGAAAAAGGAGAATATGCACGAGAGTAAGTCGCGATATATGTGTGTGTATATATATATATTATATATACATACAAATATATATATATATATATATATATATATATATATATATTATATATACATACAAATATATATATATATATATATATATATATATATATATATATATGTATGTATGTATGTATATATGTGTGTGTGTATATATACACTCGTACATCGCAAACGTCAGCAAGATAAATACAGGAGCATTTACAAGAATTTCCTTGGAAATGCTTTGAACATCCACCGTGCAGCCTTAGTACAGACTTGGCCCCCAGTGGTTTTCATCGGTCCGGGCCCCTAAAAAATCATTTGGCTAACCAACGTTTTGAAGATAGCAGTGATGCAGTAGTCAAATAGGTTACTCGTTGACTGTGAAAGCCAACAAAATAATTCTTTACTGCCTACAATCAAGGACTTGTAAGAAGGTACGATAAGCGTCTTATTGTACAGAGCGAATATGCAGAAAAGTTATACACTTAAATTTCAGGAAGTTACTTTGATTATTATTGCCCCTATCCAGTTTTACGAGTTATTTATTGTCCTATCCATGTACCAATACATTTTCTAAATTAAGTTCGCCATCACAATATTTTATAGTTAATTGTATGCAATCAATTACTTTCATGAAACAGATTTATGTTTTTAAACGAAAGTAAACAACTCTAGAAGAGTACGCCGGGTAAACTCAAAAATAAAATTCCGAAAGGATAAGAAAGGGATTTAGGTTGATTCCAAATTTTATGTACACATTTTTGGATGATTGACGTGAATATCACCAGTCTCCTCTACGAAAGCTTGTTGCTTTTTGAAGAGATGTCTTGATCGTCAGCAGGTGGTCTCCAAAGTGATGGCGCATAATGGAGTGTATTTTTTCTTCTAGCGAATCAATGTGCCCCGTTTTATTCTCCAGACACAATGTACCCGCCGCCCCTTTTCAAAATATCCATGCAGGTAAACCACAACGTCAGGTTTCTTTCGCACATTTCAAACGAGCACACCCTTCCGCTCGAATAGTTATATTTTATCATTTTTTGCTCTTACGATAAAAGAGACTTCGAAAGTTCAGAAAGAGTAAAAAAAAGCAGAAGGAGAATATATAAAAATTAAGGAGGGGAAGGGAAAGTGATGAGTTTCGGTAGAGGAAGAGAGAGAGAGAGAGTGAGACGCGGAAAGTTGGAGTGACGGGAGCTCCAGGATGAGAAAGTCAAGGTCGAGAGATGAAGAAAATGCGAAGCAACTGGCATGTGGAGAAGGAAGAGGAGGAAAATATCCAAGCGCAAGAGGCTCTCAAAATTGTTTCCTTTACGGACGTACGCGAGAGGAAAGGTTCCTTGGTTAGACTCAAACGCCCCCCCCCCCGGTCTGAAACTTTTAAAATTACGAAAATTCCTCACTCTAAGTGGAGTCAACTAGTTATAATGTATGTAAAAACTTTTCCCACTCAAAATGTATACTTTTGGAAAATATAAACAGAAAGTCGACCAAAACATTGCTCCAAAAATCGTTAACTAGTCCTTCTGTTTAATTTTAGATCATGACCGTGCGGCTCAAAAGTTTAATGCTTGCTGGATCAGAGTTAAGACAATTCACCCGAAAGTGAATCGCTAAATGTACTAAATTTAAGAACTATTTTACTAAATGCTTATAAAATTCCACGCTACATAACTACCATCTACTTTTAGGCTACATACCGCATTAGACTATGGTAAAATAAGTTAAACTGGATGTCCTACAGGATATGTACATCCCTGTACGCATATCCACGTAAGTAATCCAAAGTAGTCGGAGACTATCTCAAAATTTATATTTTTGCACGCATTGTGAGCATCAAACTCAGCTTAAATCGTTTTTCGCAAATAAAAATGCTTTAGCAATGCAATTTGAAAAAATATCGGAGGCAAAGAATTCGAGATTTGTAAGTTAACGTTTAGAGAGAATGACTACAGAAAAAGTGGAATTCTCTTCCCACGGAAAATTTTATTCTCATTTATCTGTGTAAGATAAATTATCTGTGCCCTTGAATTATGTATCAATACTATTAGGGACATTACCACGTCTCCCGTATTACTAATTCTCTTTCCTTTATTGTTTGGTTTAAAACTGATACATTGATGGCGTTAAATGATAAACAAAGGAACAGCACAGAAAATTGCATGCATAATATAAACTTCAAAATTGTATCACGTCTGCAAGTAACCAGAGGTCGAAATAAAATACGGTAATAATGGTTTGAGTGGATTTACAAGAGTTATCGGTATTGTGTGTCACGTTCGAAAGTGATTACTGTTAAAATATTTCTAAATGGTGATGTAAATATTTTAAAAAATACACCATGCAAACTACATAAGAGCGACAAACAACCATATTACATATGCTACACACCCAAAATAAATCATGCAGCAAAATTCCCCTCTCTAATGCAATCTCACTCGCATTTCCCCGTCATCTTCGCCACCCCGGAGCATTTCATACTTCGGGAAATTCTCGTGAGAAGCTCGGCCTCGTGCGTATTTGCGGAGGAAACTTAATAGCACGTCAATCGCAACGCGAGCGAGAGAACGCGTTTGCAAAGCACTTCGCGCCTTCCTAACGGGGCCACGGGAAAGACACGCGAGTACTACGTGATCCCTGCTACGCTCGTATCGTGCGGGCGCAAAGAATCTTTTTTTTCCGAGAAGTGCGGACGGTGGATCACTTCCACACGTATCACCAAAAGGCTAAAGTGAAGTGTCTGAGAAATCCATCGTCGGATATTCCAAATCGGCCTTATCTCACGCTAGTCTAAAGATAGAAAGATATGCCGCTTTCGAATCGACAGCTGCGCCCGTATGAATGAGATGCGCTCCGCGTATTTCAGGCCCGCCGTGACAACGCAGGATGTGCACGGGTAGAAAGGCTGGATGACAGAATATCAAAGCAGATAGCTTGTTCTTTGCCTTCTCTTTTTTTTCGGTCCTTCAATATTGAGGGATTTGTCTCACCACGCCCCTCTGAGGTGTATTCTCCACAACTGGACGGCGGGAATAATTTATTTCCTGCCGTTTTCCCGAAATATTTTGCCGTCGGCTTGCAAAACTGGATCGCTGAAACCCGGAGACAACCACGGGGAGAGATGATACATAATGGCATGAGAAGAAACTTCAACTCGAAAATATTTTAGCGTTCAGACAATCCTTGAGATTATTACTGTTATATTCCAAAAGAAAACGTAGCAATGTAGTTACGATGCGGCAACTTAAACTGGGAGGAATTTACGTAAATATTTAACGGACATTTTTGTAGAATTCAAGTTTTATGGCTAGGAAAAATATAGTAAACAATATAGAAATTCCCTGACAGGATTGAATGCAAACTGGCCTTGTCCCTAGATTAAAGTATGGCATAATTGGCGGAGTAGTGTAATGCAGTTAAGCCTTTTTCCAATAACTTTAACTCTAAAATATTCACCAACATTGTTAATAATTAATCAAGATTAATGTTAATGCATATAATCATTAATATTAAATATTTACATACACAAACCTCCAAAAGATGAATTAATTGTTAAATGGTGGATAATTTAAGACCTCTCCATAAAATTGCATGTAGATATATATATATATATATATATATATATATATATATATATATATATATATACACACACACATATATATACATATATATGCATATATATATATACACATATATACACACGAGTGTGAATTTCTTCGTGCTTTACAAATGGGTTTCCACGAAATATCGGCCTCAGCTATCCCTCAAAAAAGGCTTATGTACCCTTCACCGACATTTTTCTTCCCGATTAACTGATTTACAAACATTTAATTGCATGCCTGGATATGGATTTCCATTGATCATTCCTGCAAGAAGAACCAATTCGATTTCCTTTTAAATTTTACATTTTTTAGTATCCTGCAAGCTATCCCTAGGGTGTGTGGCAGGAGGGGGGGGGAGCAATCAAAACTCATAATACGATTGTACGACATTTGATATATAAATGCACGTGTCTCAAAAATCGTATTCTGATCCTAGTAAATTTATTTTTGAAATTTATTTTTTTTATTATCTCCAAATATTACGTTACAGAGCAGGTTAAGGTTTTTTGTCAAAATCATTTACTCACGCATATGAACTAAACTCATAACTTCCCTGGAGATCATAGAAGACATAGTGAACGATTACCGGCACATTTGATGGTTGCCAGATTTTTTGGTGTCGACTGAAACGATTAAAACAACTTCCGAATGAAAGAATAAAGAAAAAAAGATGAAAATCCATGTTTCGTAAGGTACGTTCGACGAACTCATGGAAAGAAACAAGGAACTTGTGTCATAAGAAAATAAGAAAACACCATAAAGCGGCCCTAAATCATACAAGACCTCATTTAAACGCAAAGTACATGGCACACTGAGAATGCAATCAGAAAGCGCCAAAATTACATTCAAACGCATGTAGATTTCTTGGGAAGAGAATAAGTCTGAGTCACTTTAAAGGAGAGAATATGCGGCAGTAAAAGGGCGGCGGAAAGTTTCCTCACTCGAACTTGACCCACACTTTGTGACAGCATCAACTGAGAAGAAGGAGCGAAGAAAGTTACACGGTTTGCCCAGGGTGACGAGGGCAACACAAAAGCAGCGAGGATATGCCGTAGAGAGAAACAAAAGCAAAGTTTTTGTACGCCGAGAAAAGATTTCGCGTGAGACGAATCCTCTCGTCCAAGGACGATTGTGAGTAATTTTTTTTCCCCATGCTCTTCAAGACATGATGGAGAAGAAAATTGGATGAAAGATGAAACATCTCCGCCCCGAAGACTCAAACCTCAACCCTTGAGAGTAAAGAGGGCCTCCTTCCTACAACCACACAATTCCCATCGCTTCCACATCCCTCCCCCCCACACTCACCCCCGCCTATACAAAATACATAGGGATAATAAAATGAATTTACGCTCATCAGAGACTTGGATAAAAGGAAAATTGGCGAGTGTCAGGGGCACGCGGGAGAGAGAGACCGCCGAGTGAAATTCCATTTGCTAATAAAAAATAAAACGCGCATAAAATGGAGTTAGGATATATAGTGTGTACTCCCCTTCTCTCTCGCCATCGTTCCAGAAACCTGTTTCTGCACGGTCTGGTATCCGTTAGATGTGGACCTTTCGTGAGAGCTATAAATGGTCCATCCCTGAGCGAGAGGGAAGCTCGTTTCGCTAATGGAAGCCGCGGAGGAGCGATGGCTGGCGGGGCGTTTGGTGAGGTTGGGGCGATGGCGGAGGAGAGGGAGGTGGGGAAGGGGGGAACTGGGGAAACCCTTCCCCTGGCGAGAGCGCGAATTAGGTTCGCAATCGATAAAATGCAGACGATCGAAAATAAAATAGGAGGAGTGCGAGACGCTTTCGTCGACCGCCGAAGCCCGAAAATTTCGTAGATGATGCGCGATGCCCAATAGTTTCGAACGATAGTGTCCCTGCGATTGCATTAATGGACCGTGACGCCCGAAATAAATGACTGCAGTACGTTAATCGCTCCCTTGACAACAGTCATTTCGGGCCCGAAAAAAACAGTAGTGACCGGTGAAAACGCGGAGGGAGGGAGATTGGGGAGAGGAAAGGGGGAGAGCAAGGCACCAACGTCAGCTAACGGCTCGTGTGCCAAAATTCGTCGTCACTCCCCTTCACTCTTCCCCTTTCCCTCTTTCCCTCCCTCCTCATTCAAACGCGACGAATCGACCCTACCCCGTCGGGCGCCCGTTAAATTGCTATTTCTCTCTTTTATTTTTCTGTCCGTCCTTTCAATTTTTCTTGTCACGCCGACCGATACGCTTCCTGTATCCGTGCTCCACTCGCCGGCTCCTTTTTTTCCCCTTACCCAATCGCCCCCATCCCGCTCATCGCCCAGGAGGCGATTCGAGATTTCTGCCTGCCTATCTCACTTGGGCGATCGCAACGACGCCCATCGGCGTCGGGCATTTAACCTCCGAACCCTTTTTTGCGCACCCGCCATTCTCTTTCCCTCCTTCAGCGAGGGAGGGAAAGAGAGCGGCGGGTCCCGAGTCACGTGTGGGCAAATAAGTATGTACGTACCGTGAAGGAAATGTAAATTCGTTTTTTTTTAGACCGATTAAATGGCCCGCGGGAGAAAGAGAGGGAGGGGGAGGAGAGAAAGAAATGGAGTGAGTCGGAGGCCGACAGGCAAAGTACACGGTGAATCGCCCTCGGGAGGACGCCCAAAAACGAAAGCATTTACGAAATTGACCCAAATGAACTTAATTTTGTTTCCGGAAGCAGTCCGGTGAGATACGAAGCAGCGCTAACTTTTTTAAGAGAGTGTTTTCGACGAAAAAATGCACCAATGACAGAAAAACGGGTGCAATTCAAGAGGACGGTTGGGACGACGGTTCCGTGACACTGTGACAGACCTAGCTGCACAGAATCAAATTTAAACACAAATTATACCTTAGGAAGGGTTTAATACTGTGTAATTTAATAAAAACTTCAGTGATAGGCCCAAAGGCAGCTTATTTAAGCATTATTGAATGATAAAACCTTTTTGCACTTCGTGCATGACCCTTAGGACGAAACCTCACGCCAAAATTTCAAGGAACTGAATACCAATCTTTTATGAAGGCCGGAGCGAATAAGAAAACGGGCGACTCGTAAAACAATCCAGATTTGAAAAATACATTAGCAGCATGATTAAATTAATATAAATTATAATTTTCAAATAAATTCTTGAATACACGCAACTGGATTAAAACATTCTCTGCTGCGCAATATTACGTTTTACTTTCAAGAAGTTCTCTCGGGTTTCCCACCGGGTCAGGTTGCAGTACACCGACGTTTCGAAGGCTGACTCTGCCATCGTCTTCAGGGTGAAGACGATGGCAGAGTCAGCCTTCGAAACGTCGGTGTACTGCAACCTGACCCGGTGGGAAACCCGAGAGAACTTCTTGAATACCATACGCCGGGAAAACCTGAGATCCTTCACTACGTTTTACTGCTAGTGACTTTAAGACGATTTGAGTTTCGTAAAATTTTTATTTTTTAATATCAAGTAAGAAACCAGTATCTCGAAGGCAAGATCATAATACGAAAACTAATGCCAATTTTCTCGAACATGATGAAGTATTTTTTATTTTATATTACCCAACTACAGTTATAATTTCCATATCATGGTTTGTATAAAATGTATCGGGAAGAGTTTGCGGAAAATTCAATTTCAGATATTGCTACAATACCTCGAAATTCTTCAAAATACATCGACGCCCTTGAGCGTCGACAAATTTTTCCAGCGGTTTTCCCAACACTCTAAGCGGATTCCGGAATATCCTTAAGGGTGCACGTGCAAGCTTCTTTGATGGCACCTTAGGGTCCCATGGTGGTGCCCTTCGAGGGAGGATTTCACTTTTGGGAATAGGAAATAGTCTGCTGGTGCAAAGTCGGGCCTATAAGGGGGTTGGAGATTCGTTGCAATGTCGTCGCAGGTCTTCGCATGCAGACACTCGACCCTACTCTTGGTCGTCCGTCAAGACCTTCGGGATGAGTTTAGCAAAGATCTTTCGCATCGCCAAATTGTCAGTGATAATTGTGTGCACTGCCATCTCATCAATGCCAATACGATCTGCGATCACTTGCACACTTAACTGATGGTCTGAATTCAGCACTTCACGCACACGTCAGGAAGAAATTGTTACCGATACTTTTTATGCAAACCTCGTACATCTAAAAGAGTAAATGGTCGGAAATTTGAAATCTTCGAAGCATTTCAATGACATTGGAGTACTTGTTTTGCAGACGGTGAATATTATGACGGTCAATAAACTTAAAGATAGCTGAAGCTGACAACCTTGTTTTCATTAGGTGACTATCCAGTCACTAAATTACTCGTGTATTTAAAATCTTTATTAATTTTTATGAGCTGATGAATGCATTTAGTGGTATAAAATGTTCTGATTCTAATTTTTTTAATCGCCGAATTAATTATCGAAAGACAATGATTGATGGCTGTAGTTCTAGCAATATACGTATAATAACACCAATTATTTGAATAAAATAAACATAGCATATACATTTTTTTTGCTGATTAAAGATCACTGGATTTGGAATTTTCCTATCCCCATCCTGCTTGTCACGTAACCCCCAAAAAGCTAAGCTTAACTCCATGTAATCAATTGCATTCACAATTCATTTATTTTTCCGAAGAATGTACCGATTGCCACAACAATGGAGTCTCGAAATTAATTGGGGGAAGTTTTCACAAGAATTATGCAGATAAATAGGCCACAGAGAGTTCACTTCGTCAAACGAAATGCAAAGCAACGAGCGGATTCTGTTATAAGGGCTTCACTCAGGAGTGAGCACAGTTAAGTGTAAGGAACTGGGGTAGCTTGAGGGGTTGACAAGAAGAAAGGTAACAGTCGGAATGCGCTATGGAGGTAAAAAATTAGACGGCCTGGTCCTTATTACCTCTCCTTTCATTCCGACATATTTGTTTGACGTAAATGCTGACTCTCTCCCGTCAGGTCATTTTCACATTTTACATTCCTATTAAGAGTTGAAACAGAATCGAATATATACCCTAGCTACGCTTATTACTATGGCTGAATGAATTTCTCGATTCTCAAACTCTACGTAATTCAACATAACGAATTAACAATTAATCCAATTTAACTCAGCGGATCATTGATTAATAAATTGTACAGACATGCGCAAATTAGGGAATTTGGAGGAAACCTCTTGGTTTAAGGTATAATAAGTCTATATTTTCCCCAATGAATAACAACATATCGTAACACTAACATAAATATACACTGATTAATATACTTTTATTGTGATTAAATTACCACTTCTTTTTTGTGCACTTCAGTTAAGAGAAAATATTTTGAGCAAGGATAATGTCGAGGTAATATTATACCATTCGCCAATATGCCATGTCTGAAAAATATTAAGCTGCTCAAATAATTTCCACTAACACGGTTGAAATGAATTCTAAGTACTAAACCAGTAAATTCGAAACGTTCCGGGAATATTACTCTTTGGTGCAAATATTTCCTGACAAGAGTATATTTTACCTATCCCGCATAGGAGAGAGTATGATTCACACATTCAGATATGTGGAACAAAATTTAATTTTTGATCCAAGAAATATAGGAATTTTCGCAACTACAAAACCACAAGTTTCACCACAGTAGAATTATATATGCTATAATTCTCTGTCTTGATAAGCCTTCAATACTATAATTTTTTTAATTGGATAGCTTTAAGTCAATATTTCGTACTTAATATAACACATTGTCAAAGGTTGGTGGTACCTGTAGTTAGAATTAGTTGAATTTAATTAGTACGCACTTCATATCGTTACATGAAATACTGAAAGAATTAATTTTCGAACATCACTGCAATGGATTAAGTGCTTTTTTAATTCTCATACTCGATTGTTGAATTATTCACCTGCATTGATACATTATTCGCAAACTATGGAATGTAATCATGGTAACAGTTATTTTTTTAATGTGCATAGTCGCATGCCTTGTCAAAGACATCCAACGGAACAAATAAATTACCAATCGCATTTTCAAAAAATATTCTGCTTAGGTATTTTTTTATGTAAGAACGTTGATAATAATTCATAGTAACATCTAAAATGAGAGTATTAACATTCAAATATTGCCAATTATTATTACCGAGTTCAAAAACACAAGGTTACTTCTTTATTTTTCATAGTGTTTCCTCACCGCTTGAAACGTGATTTAATTCGTTTTATGCCACGTAAAGTGTTAATTTAGCTCCTGAACTAACTAAACAATACAAATAAATTCATAGAGCGGAAAAATAAAAAGGCTTAATCGCTCCTCGATTTGAAGTTCGATTTTAGTTCTCATTGGGTCATTAACGAGGGATAAAATGTATAGATTGTGAAATGATTTACAGAAGTGAAACTAATCACTGAAATCTGTAAAAAATAAGTTACAATGAAATTACTTTAAAATAATCTGGTAGATTCATCGTCAGTCTTTACCTGCATCAAGATAGATGGAAGCCATAATACGTTAATCGAGGAAAAAATCGAACACCATGCAATCGAAGACACTCGAAGAGAAACCAAAAAACATGTCTGTCAATTATCTAAAAATTAAGCGAATCGGATATTTCTTTGGACTTAATTTACCAGTTGGCCCTGCTAGCCGGGGATTCTTATTTTCTGGGCATTGGCAGTGTCTTGATTTAACTATCACTACATTTTGAACCAATAGTAATAGTGTAACTCAATATCACTAATAATAATCGTATATATGATTATTTTGTTTTATTTTTACAATTGTGATTATACGTAGCGCAAAAAATCCATGTTAATTGATACATTGAGTGGGATTTTTAACCTTGGTCCAAAGATTCTATCAAAGACGTAGACATTGGTATTCCGCCAGTACCTCACACATAATATACATATATATATATATTCCGAATGCGTGAGGTTCTGAATAAGTCCAATCAGATAGCTGAGAATATAGCGTGACTAGGCACAATCTAAACAGTCTGATAAGTTCCTTTGCCACGCAATAAGAATGAATAAGGTAAGTCATTTTTATAAAATGAGATTTTTATACAAAATATAGATATAAAGCATGTAAACCTTACTCATTATTCTGGTGACTATTCCCCTAGAAGTTTTCAATCTGTATAAATAAATCAATACCCTTCTGAAAGAAACATTTTTTTTTTGTGAATGGTGACAAGGTATTCCTTCGGGGAAAAAAGGTATGAAGGCGCTATTACGAGATTTTCCTCCGAACGTAGCATACATACATCTTTCACTGACCTATTTAAGATGAATAGAGATCTGCAAACTAACTAACATAGTGTGTAGTCAATGTAAATTTAATGCTTGTAATTCTACACGACAGAATAGTGAGAATAGAAAAAAATGTTTCTTCAATACTTTTACTTACATCTTTCCATTGGAAGTAAGGGCCACTCAACTGCCATGAAAGACGGGATGAGAATTTTCATTCCATATCTCATATTCCACGAAAACATTTTAAGGAACTGAATTTTTTGAATCCTTACAACTTATTCTGAACAAAAATATATCATATTAGAGTTGATTGGACGAACTTCCCAACTCTCGCAGATAGTATGGGTTCCACTCACAAATTTCCCTGGTTTTCTGGTCAATTAATACTTTTACTTAAACCTTATGAACCATTAGCAATAATAACGCTCCACGGGCGATGAAAGCTAAAATAAAGCCGGTATGTGTAATAACAGTCTTTACGAATTGAAAATGGGATAGGTAGGTGGAAATAATTTTGAAAATTTATAATGGAATAACGTTATTTTCTACCAACTACCGTAAATTTTGCCATTTAAAGAACATTTTTATTTCCAACGGCTTCTAAGGACTGCATGCAGCGAACTAAGTACCTGATTAGATTTCGAGTCAACGTCGTTCTAAACAATTTAGTTACTCTGCGCAAAAATTTCGACTGCTAAAATAGGAATGGAAGGAAATGGGGGTGCCAGAAAGGCTAACATAGGTAACTTTTTAAACAAGTAAAAAGTTTAAAACAATTTTTTTAGTAAATACATTGAATCTATCAACGTAAAATAATCTGTGGAAAAATAAAAGGAAATTTCGAGGAAAAACTATCGTCAAATATTTAGGTTCAAATAAGGAAAGGAGAAAGAACAAAGGTAATAGTATTGAACGATACTATTTACAGACATTATTATACAAGATGCTTTATAATACATTGTAAATCACCAGTACTGAGTTTTAAATGGCAGAGCGGGGATCCAGCCCCGCCTCTACAATGATGGCATAACGTAACGGTGTTTCCATTAATATTACTCTGTTCTAATTGGAATTAACTTTTTACGAAAGTAAATAAAATGAACAGTTAAGTCCATTGATATGCAATTTTTTTATCAAAATTTGTTCCAAAAAATATTAATAAAAATTTCCCAATTTCACCCATTAATATTGAGCTTTCAAAATTAAATTGAGCAGATGCCAGCAGATGGCTCCGCACACTCTGGTCACTCGCGATTAAGTCATTTGCTCGAGTATTTTATTTGCTTACTAAATATTTTATTATCGTTTCAAGCTTTTGTTTGCCAAATTGGACTAAAATTGGAGAAAAGACACGTCCATTAGGAACACTTTTGTGCTTAGTCTTCAAACAACATAGACGAGGACATGCGAAAGTTGGAAGGTTCTGATATGTTGCTCGGTAGTGGAAGTATATCTTTTTCAGAATTTCCTAGTTAAAAATTCATGCAGCGTAAAACTAAACGATAGCATAGTCTCAGATGAACAATTCAAGAAATACTCAGTGAATAATGAAGGAATCCTACTGATCACAGAACACTTAAATTGGCCAGACCAATCATTTTAAAGCAGTACCTTGAATATAAAAAAATATATATTTAATATTACACCTCAAGTAAGTAGTACCGTTTTTACAGCTGGTCGCGGCCCCAAAATGGTCGGGAATAGGGGCTTTCACACTCTCTCTCAACGTGACAAGGTGGATAATCTTTCGCAGGTGGGAATTAACATTAGCAGGAAATGTTTGGAACTTAAGAGTAAAAAAGAAAATGGATACCAATATTTTAAAATTTTAAAATATTAAGCAGCTTTGCGGAGCTTGTGAAACATTTTTACCAAGGCCTAATTCGCAGACGTGGAGGCATTTCCATAATTGGCGCCAGTATGGCGCCAACTATGTAGTGCTACGGAAAACGTCTTCCGTCTTCGGATTTTTTGTGAACTCTTGTTCGCTGCGCTGGCTGAAATAAATTATTTGAATGGCAATTACTCTTTGTGATTCGACGAATTGTGAAGGTGGCACGTTGGGAGGTTTCAAGAGAGAACGGAGGCAAGGAAGGGATCACGTTTTTCATCGCGGGTGCAAGAAAGAGCGCGCGACACGAGGCAGTCGGAGAGAGAACGAAGAAGAACGGATGTGACGCGCGCGGTGGGCGGAAAGAACATTCGGCGGAATAAGCCATGCACTTTTCTGGGGCGTCACTTAGTTATTATTAATAATTTCGCAGAAAGCATACGCTCATTGACAAGAACTGGATATACACTGCCAAAGACCATTTTATCTTTCCTCCACCTGAATTTTGATGCAGAACTTTCTTGCGATAACTGGGGTGGTTTTTTCATTGGCAAAGGAAGAAACGTGTGAAGGCTGGAAATATACAGTTCCACTTAGATATTGCGTTACGTACCTACCGTTGAGAAAGCGTCGCGAAAATCGTAAATATATTTCCCCTGAGGCAGAATTACAATTTTTTTATCTTGGCTACATGATGGAAGAAATGATTAGGTACCATTTTATATGTTAAGGGTGAGAGCGTGGTTAGTGCAGGTACTCTTGTTTTGTTGGTGAGCTCTCTGTGTACATAGTCAATGAATTTGCTTTCGAATAAAAAGACATGTGTATACGTCCTTGAATGTCCAGTTTTCTGCGGAAATTGTAGTGGCTGAAGAGGCATATCGTAGAGTAAGAATTTATAATGTCATAACGCATTAAACGAGATTAACTCGACTTGAATGTGCGTTTGCAATATTTACGGGTGTTTGTATGTATGAGTGTGCTTGAATGCGATGTGTGCGTGCGTGTTTGCCTGGACGAGTGCATTTACATTATAGTTTAAGCACTCTTACGGCTTCAAAAATCATTTTATTGCATTTGGTTTGTCGTTATCGTGCACCTAAAGTCAGCTTGTAAATAGCTCTTTGCTTAAAAAAAACTTCACCGATTGAAATTTGAGAGAGGGATTCATCGTTTCTCACCAACTGGAATATTTTAATTTTGATATTTGGACTACTGCTACTGTGAGATAAAACATACACGACATGGATTTAAATATCTCAGGGACCCGCATTCAGACCAAGAAATTCGAAAGCTTAGAGTTTATGATGATCTCCCGAAATTACCATTTCCCACATAATTGAATAGCGTTGAAAAATTTGGGTCACGCTCTCTCGTGGCCTGGCAAATCTTTCACAAAAGCTTATACCTGAATATTTAAAGGCACTGTTTCCTCCATTTTAAATATTTAAGTAAGAGAGCATTACTGAAAGGTACATCTGCATTCCTAAATATATCCCACCGACGGTAAATCATGGACCAGCAGACAGGATGCTACTATATCTCGATTATTTCATTAAAAAGCTCTGACTATTCTTACGATGTGTTAGTAATTCAATGAACGAAGTTTTCAAGTACCCTTCGTTCACACTCGCCTTTTATATCATAAGAAAAATTACGATGAAGAAAGCGTGCTTCAAATTTCTGCTCAGAAAGGCACATTTCTTTTCAAATACAATACTTAGTGATTTCATTTCCAGAGAAAGATTTAAAGGAGAGAAAAATATTAATATGCTAAAAATGGTTACTATCATGTCTTTAGTGCTATTTATTGAAAAATAATAAATGAAAATTTAAATTTACCAGTGGAATTACTACTGTCATCTGCATTATTTACTCAACGTAATATTTATTAATCGAACTACGTGATTTGATCCACACGATTAATTATTTTTAATGCAACGCTAAATCTATTCTCTGCTGAATAGTTTATTATTTTTGAGTTCTAGAATTTAAATGAATTTTCCATTCACATACTTATTTTTGACTACATTTTCACAAATAAATGACCTCTGATTTCCTAAGGAGATCCGCAAGTTTTCATCTGTTGCCTAATAATTAAGTGCATCATTTTCAAAAATATCCATAAACTAAAACTATTACCGAAACTGAAAATTTTCAGGAAATTTTGAAACGGCGAGGATTAACCTACTCAATAATATTTTACCTTTCAATCGTTCAGGCTGAAACAAATCGGTCTTACGAGAAATAATTTCATGTAAAAAAGGCTAAGAATTTCGATTTGCTAGAGAATAAAGTTATTAACAGTAATTATTAACAAACACTAAATAGATCATCGCGGAAAACACACGCTCTTTCCTGTATTAGCCAATAAAAAATTCCATAGAGAATAATAACAGACTGGAGCTACAGTACGAACGTCAGAAGACATTACTCCCACTATCAATTTATGTTTGCGATCGATTGAGATTTCATTACTACCTCCTTTCTAGAAAAGGTTTCAAGATAAAATTGCAAAAGAAAAAACATCCTAATTCAAAGAAACATGAGAAATCAATCAATTAGGTTATTTGCACAGCCTTTCAAAACGTGAGGATCCCAGGTGATGATTCATCCTTAACGTAGGGTCCGGAAATGATTTTCCATCGTCACTCTTAAGAATTCCTAAGAGAGGAGAGTCTAACGAAGGTGGATTCATCGTCCAAATCAGAGTAGCGATACCCCCCCCCAAATCCCAAATTTTATCCTCACGATAAGCCAATTTATCGAACTTATCTCAAGGGAGAAGAAACCTCACCTCCACGTTCTATATTGGTTCATCACCTTATTCATGACATGAGAGAAATTCTCTCTTACGAAGCATTTTTTTCAACGGAGTAGTTTTGAGACGCTGTAAAGTACAGTCATATGATAGTAGGGTATCACTTGAATCTTACGCATTAGGTCGGAAAATCTGGTTCACTCTTTAAAGCATGAGATGGAAGTAAACCTTATTACACCGTAAAAACACGCACTCAGCCATGAAGCTGAATCAAATTCTCTTCTCGCTTTCTCATACAGCATTGAAAGTTTTACAACATTTTTATGCAAGATGATGTCAAGAAGAGAATTTATGCACAGGCATCATCATACCAATATACCCTTGGCGAAGGTTAATCTGACTTTATTTTAAAGTTTCTCGAGTATGACCTAAAATGTACAGTTTATTGCCTTATGCGCCCTTGAAACAAACATTTCTGCGTGTAGCAGTAGAGTCTTCACCATTCACAAACTTATGTATGGAGAATATTTTCATACAATACTCAACAGAGCATTCAAACCATTTCCAAAACTCAAGAACTCAGATTAAAGTTTTAAATCAAAGAATTATAATGGAGATAATAGAGGCGAATATCATTAGTCATTGTAGCAACGAAAATATGTGTATTTCATGATTTGGAAATTTTAAATTGCACTTTCGAAATTTCCTTTGCATATTTGAAGGAACGGCGGTGGAAAAAAACTGTTGTTCATAGTTTCAATGAATTCTCATTGAGCTCCTCATAGTTTCAATTAACGCTAATAATTAATCTTCCTTGGTCAATCAAATCGATAATGCTTGACTAATTGCGCGTCCTTATCTTCTATGTCGTGTATATTATAAGAAGTCATAGCTTTTATTTCCATGATTAACGCAGCGCCGTCTGTGAATAATTAACACAATTTTTACGAAACACAGAGGTATACAAGTAATCAATCGATTCCTCCGCGAATGCGATGTTTTGCTATGAGATAGATAGGGTTTTGAAATCTAATCATTCGCGATTCGCACTCACGGCCATGGTAGTAGGACGGAAATGCGCGATTTAAGGCACAGATGATGAATCAATATCGCGGTGCATCATTTTGAGAGTGAGAAGTCAAATTTCTCAGAAAATAAACGGTGCAATTAAGGGACGCTTCCTTATGATCGCCTTCTGTTTTCGCAGACCTGCCCAAGGTAAAGGTATTTGAGGTTCGGAATCTTCCACGCAACGCAAGGGGGGAGACGGACGTTGCCCGTCTCAAGACAAATGACGCTTAGCCCTTGCCTTGGCCCACTTCCCGTACGGGTGACCTCTTACCGGCGTCTGCGAATCAGTGAAATATGACGTGCCACCATATTCATAGCGCTATTTATACACAATTTGCTATCCGTAGAAAAATTCTCCCCCGGTCTGCTCATTTCAGTGTGATATATTGAGAATGCACCGCGTCAAAAAAAATGTGAAAAGGCTTGTTTCCATCCCGGACATGCCAATTAAGGATCGCAGGCACGGAAATCACAAGCGACACCATGAAAGAAAGTGCACGCTACCCTGCTAACGTGTGAATTTCTCAATAGGCTAAATACAGCTCAGTGAGCTCTACCCTTAGGGGGATCGGAATGGTGAGATAGCTAATGCACTGGCTTCCCACCCTGAGGGCCCGGGTTCATCTCTCAGAGGCGGCATGACTTTTCAATGATATACCGATCCCTCCTTGGTGCACTTCAAATTGGAGTGGGCCGTTCGTCGAATGGGGCACGGTAATTTGTGTGACTTACCGTCAAATGTAGACAAATGCCGGCATTGGGTTTCTCTTCACCCTTTCTTCATTCTCTGGCCCTACGTCTACTAAAGTTTTACGATGCATCATCATCTCGGGGTATTAAAATGGGGATGAACCTAATTGATGAAATTGGTAAGCGCTAAGGTGTTAACCTTAACTCAGTTTCAATGCCTAGGTAAACTAAGACGCTTGAAATATGTATGCCGCATTAGTAGGATATTGACCATTTTTTCTGTGGTTGTATAGATGCTATATGACGACAATTCATCAGTTGATAGAAAGGTTTATTGATAAACTATAATTACGTTTATTTTTAAATATTGTTTTCTCCGGCGTAACTTAAGGAATTTTCATAACATATTGAAATGGAACGAAATTATTGACTTTGTAATTCCACACACTTAATTTACAAACGCATCCCAGGTTTCCACGTTGAACTTCATTCTCAGGTTGTCCTCATTGAAGCAAATATGGTATATATACCTTCTGATCGGGGGAGAGGGGGTTGGTCAGAGAGAAAGGGTAAGCGAGGACGAGGGGTGAAAAGGTTCAAGTGTAGCTGGGAGGAAAAGAGACATCTTTCGTCGTCAACTGCTGACTTGGAAGAGTCGTAGGTCTAGGAGTGGGGAGTGGGAAGGATACAAAATTTCGTTGGCAAGTTCGTCCTTGCAATGGACGCATTTCAACATTTCCAGCTGCTCCAAAGCATCGCGCATTTGACCTTTATTTTGAAAATGAAGAATTTTTGTCACAGTCACTTTTGTGGTCGCTCTCGATTAGGTGTTTGTTATTTTCTAATTCTTTACAAATTTGTTTGGTGTTCTTTTATCCTTTCTATAAATTTTCGTCCTGTTTGCCCAATATATTTCGTGTTACACTCCGAGTGTTGGTTTCAATTCGTACACTCCATTCCTCTCGTCTCTGGGAACTGTATCTTTGGTGTGAGATATCAGGTTCTTAAGGCATGAACCACAGTAATAGGCATATTCAATTTTTTCTTTAGGTAAAATTTCGATTACTTTTGGAGAAATATTCCCTAGATAAGTATTCGTCGCCATTTGGCGGCGGGATCTTTTAAATATTCGGAGTTGTAAATGTGACTTAAAGCTATTTTCGTAAGTTTCTTTCGGTAAAGTTTATTAATTAGATCTTCTGAATGGCCATTGTTAGCTACTATTGTTTTAATAACATTAAGTTTCTTATTTACGTGTATTGGATTTTTCTTATTTACGTGTATTGGCTAATCGGTGGACCTGTGCATGTAATGACGAAAGCTTTTGAGCGAAGCAATGCCTTGAAGATAAATTAATTTATGGTCCGTATCCATTTCCTTCCGAAAAATCGAGAACTCTAATCCATCTTTGTCTTTTCAAAAGGATAGGTCGCGGAAATTCAACGAACCTTTTTCTTTTTTCCACACATGAATTGAGCATTAGAATTGACTGGTCCCAGAAGTACCCGACCCAACCAGAAAACAAAAAACTTTGGTAAAAAATGTATATGCTTTTCAACATAATTTCCTTTCAGCTCTATACACTTTTCTAAGCGATGTTCAATAAGTTAGATACCCTTTTTGTAATAAGAACTATCTTGCTCCTGAAAATAGCCATCAACTGCCGACATCACTTCTTCACGGTTGGAAAATCTTTGACCACCGAGCCATTTTTTCAAGTTTGCGAACAGAAAATAATCTGAGGGACTAAATCTGGCGAAAAGGGTGCATGAGGTAGTCATTCAAACTTTAATTCATGATTTTTGGCCATTGAAATGACGAATTTGTGAGCTGGTGCATTGTCTTGATGAAACAACACTTTTTTCTTAGCCAAATTCGGCCGCTTTTGCGAGATTTCTTCGCTCAAACGTTGCAATAAGTTCGCATAATACTCGCCGTTGATAGTTTTTCCTTTTTAAAGATGGTCAACGAAAATTGTCCCACGCGCATCCCGCACACCGACGCCTTCAGATGAAACGGTCATCTTCCTTGGGGAAGGTTCTCCCTTTTGAATCCATTGTTTTGATTGATCATTTGTCCCGGGTATGAAGCAATGGACCCATGTTTAATTCTTGGTTATGAAACGGCGCAAAAATTCTGCTTTGTTGCTGTGAAACGTTGCTAAGCACTCAATTGAGACATCTTCACGGAACTGGTTTTGCTCAAGTGTGAGCAAACGCGGTACCCATCTTGCACACAGCTTCTCATGTCCAAATTTTCAGTTCATATGCCATGTACCACACTTTTTGAAATGCCTAATATATCTGCTAGCTCGCACAATTTCAGTCTACGATCATCCGATATGACTTTATAGATTTTCTTCACCATTTCTAGAGTCGTCACCTCACTTAGTCGACCAATGCGATGTTCGTCTTGACAGCTCGTATGGACTCGTTTAAACTCTGCTCAATATTTTACTCTTGTAAACGAAGGAGTAGACTCGCAAAGAGTAGAATCCAGTTCAGCTTTTATATTGGTTGGGCTGAGGCCTTTCAAATAAAAGTATTGTGTTACATAACGATGACAAATTTTCTCCATTTTCACAAATTCAATGAAAATGTTCACTATTAATGGCTGCCAAACAAATACTAAACAACGTAGCGTCTTCAAACTTGAAAAGTCTGTAATTTTATTAGCATGAGCTCTCCTACCTTAGTACGATAGGGGTAATAATACATTTTCAACATCACTTCTAAAGAGACCTTCCAGTTTATGCAAGAGTTTAAATCTGTAATTAACGTTCGCTCAATGAGTGATTCCCAGCCTAGCTGCTCTAATATTTTGGATACACTGATAAGTTTATCATAACAACTTTTTAACAAATCTAGCTCCACTACGCTGCACGCGATCCCATTCGGTAATTAATCCAACTTCGTGAGGATCCCATGTACTTGCAGCATATTATAAATGAGGCCTTACCAGTGACAGATAATATTTCCCTTTGACCTTTTCATAACATTTATCAAGTACTCTTCTAATAACTCCTAATTTTTTGTAAGCTTGTCCACATATTCCCCGTATGTGTTTCACCCAGGAGAGATCGTGAGTGAGGGTAATGCCTAGGTTTTTATTGAGTCCACACATTCCATTTCGATTTTCCCGATTCAGTAGGCGCTCAGGAGGAAATTTCTCTTTTTCCAAAACTGTATCACTACAGACTTGTTACCTTTAATTTTAATTTCCAAGTGTCGCACCAGCGTTCTATAGCATCAAGGTCATCTGATACAGCTGCTCTGTCCTCAGGATCACGGACATCACGGTAAACCACTGCATCATTGGCATGAAAATGTATTTTACTGGTGACTACGGAGTCAATGTCGTTAACGTAATGTAGGAATAGAAGAGAGGTCCGATGGCACTTCCCTGGGGAACACCTGAAGTACTATCTACTGCATTTTAGCTAACTCCATCTGTCACTATTCTTTGAACCCGACCATTCAAGAAGTCTTTAATCCAACCCCGGATTTTTATGCATGCCATGTGCTTCTAGCTTTGCGAGTAAATTACTATGAGGTACTTTGTCGAAGGCTTTCTCCAAATCTAGAAAACTCGAGTTCACTTGAACATTACTCTCTCCCAAAGTAATAATTATATAAAAAAACGCAAGTTGTGTATCGCAGGATCTACTTTTTGGAAACCATTCTAATTTTTCATTTATAACTCCTGACTATCAAGGTGTCTCATGATCGCACTAGCAGCTATATATTCCATAACCTTGCACGAAATGGATGTGACGGAAATAGGTCTGTAATTGCTCGGTGTCTCCTTGTCTCCGTTTTTAAATATTGGTGTTATGTCATCCCGTTTCAGATCTCTGGGAGTCTTACGAGCTACTAGCGACTTCTTAAATGTTATTTCGAGAGACGGCGTAATTTTCGAAGTAGATCTATAAATATACGAGCGGGTATTTATCGGGTCCGGAGGATTTATTAGGCCTAATATTTTTAGCAAACGTTCTATTCCATTGTATAAGATTTCAATTTTGGGTATCGGTCGACGGGCACGATTTGGTAAGCTATCGGGGGTATTCTGTGTATATTAGCGGAGACGCTTTCAATGAAGGAAACGCTTTGAAAGAAGGGAATCTAGTTGCCCATCGAAACCTGTCCACATACAGAAGACATCGTCTACAAATCTAAACCAACAAAATACATTATTAATGAGAGAGTGAGCTGAGGAGAACAAAACTTTTTCAAAATAGTCCATATAAATGTCGGCCAAGAGAGGGGATAAGGGCGAGCCCATGGCTAAACCATTGGGTTGTTGGAAATATGCACCATTAAAAATAAAATAATTTTGGGAAACAAACGTCTTTAGCAATAATGGAAGTCGATGTAAATATTTAAGTCATCGGCATATTGGTGATATTTATAAGGCAAACCACTCTAAAAAGAATGCTAATAAATATGGAAAACCATAATTTACGAATATAAAGCCTTGAATCACGCCATTGGAAGCACGATAAGGGTCAAACAATCACTATTTTGACCTTTCTCTGCCTGATTCCGATTAGATAGGGATGAATCCAGGCTATAACTGAGCACGATAATTTTAATTAGCACATTTTTTAGCAAATGGAATGCTTCAAGAAGCCCAATGATTTGAAAAAGTGAAACAATACGATAATTTTAGTTTTCCTATATCACTAACGAGGCCGATATCACGTCATCTTAACTAATCAGACTGTGTTGTATATTCTCGTCTATATCTGGATTGAAACATCAATCAAAATTGGATAGATCATCAATCGCGGCATTGTGTCTTATGCTCATGATTTTTCCAGACTGTAAGAATTGTACAATTTAATCAGTAATGACACGTATCTATTTGGTTTGATGCCTTAGGAAGAAGTTGTTTAAGAATATACTTCAATTAGTGGGTGACATAACTAGATGTAACTACACTAAGGATATTAAGTATAGGAAAATGAAAAGGCCTGACAGGAAAAGTCAAAAAACCAGTTTCAAGAAGAAGATGAACAAGTACATTGTCAAGTTAAGCTAAAATAAAACTAAGGTGTTAGTTTGCAGTCAAAATTTGGAAGATAACCATCATATAGTACTTGGGAGAGACGCACTTAAACAAGTGAAAAAGTTTTGCTATTTACCCAGAAAGATAAGCGACAGGAGAAGCAAGACGGAGATAGTAAGCAGAACAGGGGAGGAAAAAAAGTTATCCAACATTAAAAGCAACTTCTGATAGCATACGGTACTAGTCTACGCATAAGAAAGCGGCTCATCAAAACTTGTACATGGAGTTGACTTTTTATGGTCATGAGACAGAGACGATTGGAGCAGCAGAAAAGAGGTCAGAAGAAATGAAAATGTGGTGCTGCAAAAAGATGACGAAAATAAAATGAAAATCCACAGCAGAAAATGAAGTTCTTCAAAGATTGAAGCCTGAGGAAGACACGGGAAAAAAGAGGAAAATTCAATGAACAAAAACCATAGGCACAGTATTTTACTGAAACCATAGTTGAAGGCAACATAAAAGAGAAAAAAAACAATGTATGGCCAAAAATGGATTAGGAGAAGAAAGTCCGAGCATGGAAAACAGTCCTTTGGGGGAATAAAAAGACTCACAGAGCAAATAGTAGGGTATAGTTTGGAGAGCAACTACATACTATTTTTAATAACAATAATATGGTGCAATAATAAAATTATGGTAGCAAGTTCAGCTTTTTCTAGTTACGATTACCATTTTACCGTACTTAGGTTTACATTACTTTTTTAAACTGGTTTACCATGAAATTTATTAATCTTGTCTTATCATTCTAGTTTCAAAGGTTTCAAATATATTTCTGTTAACAAAAAGTTTTAAATTAAAACCATCACAGGGATATAGATAGGCAATTAATAATTTTCGGGGACATGATCCTCGAAATCGATTAAACCGCGTAAGAGATAATTTTAAAAAAACATTAACCTATTATGGAAGGAGCAATGCAAGGTATGGTCGGGAAAGTGATTAGACGGTTGGAAGAAATTCATTCTAATAAGGTAGATAAAGCAGGAAGATAGGCTAAATAGCAATTCAATGTTGAATTCTATTAAAGGGTGGATGTCGATTGTGTGAGGCAGAGTGATGAAAAGAATAAGAATTTTGATTGGGTTAAACGAAGAATCTGAAGTTTGATATCCTTTAAGCGCAAGCTTAAAAGGATTCATGTCCCTTGGGTCACAGAAATTGTGAAATATTTTTAAGGGATCATAAAAAATAGCACGAAACTTTAGATCATAACTAATGACTTTACTTGAAATGTAAGACTTAAAAACACATATTTTATTGATTATCGATTCCACTATAATTGTCACTAATTACTAGTACCACCAAAAACTTAAGCCATTAATACTATGTGTATATTTGGTATGGAAAAAATACTAAACGCAAAATCATATTTCATGCTAATAAGAAATTCTGCTCGAGCAGAAGAATACATGTATATGCGTTTAAAAAATCAAATTTCGTCCATCGAAGAACGGGGTAAAATAATTTCAATTTAATATCTTATTTTGTAAATATTTATTTTGCGATTTGGATGCCGAGTTTTCTATTAAACTAATCTGTTAAATATAGGTTGTCATAATTTGTAAAAATTCAATATGTTATATCCTTAGATTATTGCATAAAATTCACGTGTGGCACATGTGTCATCGATTCGAATCGAGCATCGCTGGAGCGGCATCTGTTGCAAGTTGAAGCAGGTGCAGTTAGCCTATAGCAACGATGGAGGCAACACGCGACGAGCAAAACCTTGCATTGAAATTTTGATATCGCCTGAGAAAATTTTCGCTGGAGCCCCATGTAATGCTGAATGGCACTGATGGAAAGTCAATTCTTCCCTATTCCACATTTAGAAGATTTTTAAAAATGTTTAAAGAGGATAGGAAATCAATTTAACAAAAGAGCAAGCTTGAAGCCACAGTCACTCTTACGGAAGCAATCATTATAACTCCGCTGATGTCCTTGTGAGATAGAATCGTCGAATTACGTTAAGATTAATTTTTTAATTATATAAAATTTCACTGGGTACCACACACATCTTGGTAACAAAAAATTGCATGATGGTTTTTCTTTCGAAGGTTATCACTCCGGATAAAACCTACCTACTCTCTGCTCCTGAGAACAAACTGCACGGCTGTGTGTGTAAATCTCCGGCATTGCCATAACTAAAAAGAGACGAGGTGGCTTCTACTGGGAATGCAATGGCCATATAAAGTCTTCGAGGCCCAATTAAACAAAAAATGCAACATATAAAAGCAATGAACTGGATGCTGCACTATGATGATGCACAACCACACATCGAACATATTTTTCCTGAATATCTCGCAAAATTCAATGTGAAATGTGTCCCTCGCCCTTCCTACAGGCATAGCTACTTTTTTTAGAAGTTGTAGAGTTTGGTGAATGAGCATGATGCCACTCCATTGACTGTCGTTTACTCTCAGGTGATGCATAACAAACCCATGTTTCGTCACCAGTAATTATGCGAGTCAAGAAAGAGTCTCCTTCATCAGAATAACGTCCCAAAAACGTCAGTGCTGCAGCCATACGCTTGGTTTTGTGCTCATCTGTAAGCTTGCGAGGGACCCATCTTGCACAAATTTTTGCATAATGCAGATGGTGTTTAACAATTTCATGAACAATTGTTCGAGAAACATTGGGAAAATGCTCACAGATGTCATCAATTGTGACGCGCCGATCGTTCCTCACGAATTCGTCAACTGAGCTCACCAGTTGGTCTGTAATGACAGACGGTCTCTCCGAACGCTCATCGTCGTGTGTGTTCCCCCTCCCCATGTTGAAGTTGCGACACCACCGCCGAACAGACGACTCGTCCATTACATTGTCTCCATACACCTCCTTTAATTGGCGATGAATATCACATGGGCGAACGTTTCTTGCATTGAGGAATTTAATCACTGCCCTCACTTCAAAACTGGCGGCGTTCTCAATTTTTTTAAACATTGTAAACAATCACAGAAACAACACAGGCAATGCTAGCGTCACGCAACTTGGCTCAGAGAAGGCAGACAAGCCACTGAAGCTATCTGACCTCGTCCAGCGGCTACTCGCGTCGTCAGCACTTCATGCGGCACGAACGGGTACTACTTTCCGGATGACCCTCGTACTTGGCAAACGCCTCTCATCATCAAAAGTTGCGAAGACTGCTAAGGCGATTTTGAAGGGCACATCAAAAAATGTTCTGGCATGCATTCGAAGGCTGGAAAAAAATGCAGAAGTGCATTGCATGCAATGTGAGCTACTTTGACAATGGTAATCAAAAATTGGGAGATAAGTGAAGGTATGTTGTTCAAACAAATATGACTATTCTCTACTGAACGCACAAGGGAAAGCTTAAATCACCCTGCTCCCTAGGATATACGCCCTTTTAATATGCAACCCGAAGTGCTCGTTTGGACATAAGGATGCCTAAAAGTCAGGGTTTAGTAGATTCGAGTTCAATATGAAACGAAGTAATTTCAAAACATTGAAACGCCAAGTTATACACATTTAGACTTTTTCAATACATAGAATAGTACCTATGACAAAATAAAACCACACGCTCAGTCCATGACTCCCTCACAGTTGTCCAACACGTCTTTCCTGAATATGGGAAAATTTATGTTGCCCTTGACTCTCTCACCTATTCAAATTAGATATGAACTATATTTGTTTGCTATTCACACTGATGATGACTACTCGTCAAAACAATTTTTTAATAATTGAAAACTGAGGAACTCAGCTATATTGCCTCGGCATTGTCGCGTAACGAGTCTCGTGACCGACGGAATATTTCCCAGATATACTTAAGTACCTGAATATCATAGTGTCAACGATATCCCTGTAACTGATCATGGCGGGCCTTATTGCAGAGTGTTGTGGTTTCATCGTGAGTACTATTTTTCCGAGAAAAAGCTAGAATGGGCGATTGAAGGTATGGCTTAATGTTTTATCAATGTAATCTATCAGCAGATTCTCTATTCCACCCCAGTCAGAAAGAATAATATAGTTGGACTTGTATGATCGAAGGAGGTTGAATTTTACCCCAATAGCAGTTCAATACTAAACATTAAGCAAAACATTTACTGGGGATGAGGAATTCACACCAGTGATCATTAAGTTACCTATAGAAAGGTTCAATGAAATCAGATAAAGTCAGTAATATTCAAACTGTTGCTACTTGCTCAAAAGGATTTCCAATATTTGTTAAAAAATCTGCTTCAAACAAACTACTCGTAAATCAGCTTGGGAAGATCGTGGAAGAATAAAAGGAATCGATAGTACATTTAAATTTAGGCATTTAGCAAACGATTTATACAGCCATTAACGTTATATTTGTTAGTTGAATAAATTTGTGCTCGTAGAATATCTCAGAGAGACAATATCATTTCACCTGATTCCAATTCACCATGATTCCTTCCAGAGAATTATATCGGCAAATGAATAAGTGAGGAAAATATAAGATTGCTGTAAAATAGGTCCAGAAAATCATACTTTTCTGATTTCACATAAAAGAGTGGTTGTAAAGCATTCAAAAATACAATGAAGTGCCTCAGTAAATGTTTTAATGATTTTCTCTGCGTAAATCGAACGTTTTTTGTTTGAAAATCGTTCATTTTTAGAAAATATAAAAAAAACTTAGAATATGAATGCTGAATATTGAAGAATCCTGGTCATTCAACTACCCCCACGATCACATGCGCCTAGACTTTTTATTGCTCAGTAGATAAGGCTCTAGTCCATATTTTTATTTTTTATAAACACTATGATCGCAAACTCTGGAAAACCTTCGGCTTTTCGCACATTCATGGTTTTATCTTCACTTATTCATTCTTCAAATGATTATTTCCTCTAAATATCTAACGAAGAACTCGAAATTTAGGCCAAACAATTTAAAAAGTTGAAAAAATTATATGAAATGCAAACAATGGTGTAGATGGTAAAACGTCGACATTGAATTTGCCCAAAATGCAGCGAAATGGGAAAGCCGTGAAGCGCGGCTAAACACATTAGGCGTGCAATATCCTGCAGACGAGTGTAAAAACGGTTTTTATGCGTTAAAATGAGATACCGAAAGTGATTATGATGCGCAAATAGTGGGCTACGACAGCACCGTGGGCGTGAGAGACCAAGGAAAAAAATTAAATCCGTGGAATGTAATCGCAATTTTACTTATGCAGATATTCCAAAAGCAGAAAAGGGACTGTATTACTCCGTGTAGGGAATATAATTTGCATGCCAGAGGGAAAATGTTACAAAAAAACAAATATTTCACGGAATCGTGAAATTACGGAAAAAATCGCCACTTTTAGCAAATAGCACCCAAAGTGACCCCTTTTTTATCGGGATCTAATCATTTTTTTTCATTTAATATCAATAAATGATTATTACCCTCTTAAAATAACTTCCGTAATTGATTTCTTCTTGATTCGGTAGTAAGTAGTCCCACGCTTGGAGATTGACGTAAAAGATCCATCATTGAATAGTAGAAGTAAATATAATGTCATGAGCATCGGAACTGTTAGAAAAAGGTCAGCCCAAAAGTGAAAAATGTTCTGAAACCTTGATTTCAGTAAAGAGAAAATATTTAAGTCCACGTGTGAGTTTTATTACTATCCAGCATCATTAGTATGCAGCAGCTATTATATAAAGTTAAACCATGATTCTTCCGAAATATATTTGCAGCGTTCTTTGTGCTTGGGATTAATAAGCATACTATAGCAAGTTTTCGGATACCGAATACGTTTCAAAATAAAAATCAACCAAACGCTTTGCAAACTTTAAGAAACATTATTCATAAAATATTTCATTCATCAATAAATTTGTAAAAATTGTCGAAAAGAGAGAGAACTGACAAAAATCAAAGAATTAGAAATTATTTTTGAAAATGGAAATTACTGCAAGCTAATCATGTTTAAATCAAGATAAAACTAAATCGAGATAACTCTAATGTATTTCATGAATTATTCTGCGGAGACTTCCTTATTGACAACTTAAATTCAAAATCCATTAATGAAAATAATAGAACAATTATTTTTAGATTTAACATGACATCACAAATCTTCACCAAAACTGTGAGATTTTTTGGTGCCATATCCTCCAAGGATACCACAGACGGCGCGCGGAAAGAAAATGTTCCCTCTACCTTGATGCTATACCTGATGCTTGAAAGCTATACTTTTAATTTTGTGAGTGGTTTACTTACTAATTTTGTGAGCGTCCTTTGTTAAAAGCACTCCTAGAATCTGTAAGAGCTCCGCCCACTAAAAGGTATCTCCCGCAATATGAATATCATAACAAAAAGCGCAAGTTGATTCTCGAAGGAAACACCTTTTCGGAAACCGTGCTGATTTCTTATAAATAACTCCTTGATTATCAAGGAGTCTCCAGATCAAACTAGCCACTATATGTCCTCTGACTTTGCATGAAATGGGTGTGAGAGAAATAGGTCTGCAATTGCTCGGTGTCTCCTTGTCTCCATTTTTAAATAATGGTATTCCGTTATCCGGTTTCAGATCTCTGGGAATCATTTGATCTACTAGCGATTTCTTAAATATGATTTCTAGATATGGTTCCATTTCTGAGGCTAGTTTGTTGAATATACCAGCAGATATTTGATCGACCCCGGAGGATTTATTAGGCCTAATATTTTTCAGCAAACGCTCTATTCCATTATATGATATTTCAATTTTGGGCATAGGTTGACCGGCACGATTTAGTAAGCTATCGGAGGCTTTCTGTGAGATATTAGTTAAGACACTGAAAGAATCAGGATGTTTTCCACCATTAAATAGTTAATTCTTAGATGGCCCAGGGTCTAAAGTACAATTAATTTGTATGTTAATGAGTGAAAATTGACAGAGGGACTTGGGATTCACTATATCAGATAAATGCATATAAAAATCATTGGAAGAGCAAATCAAATAATATCTTAAGGTTACAAAATCTGAGGCTGAATATTACCCGGGGTATTATTTTTAAGTAATTATTAATAAGAAATAACTGATATATCTGGAGAAAATGTATTCCGCATTTTATTTATTCTTATATACATAATTTTGTGAATCATAGCTATAAACGCGTATTTGTTTTGTTTCAGAAAGCCGATTGAAGTAACTCGCAGTAAGCAGAAGATAAGAGGTTCGTAATGTGGTTAAGTCCCTTCATTTTAAAGGTGACAGTGCCTGACAAATACACAATGAAATGATGGATGTTTCTGAAAATGATAGCCCATTATATGACACAGTTGTGAGGTGGAAAAGGCTTCATAAACAGGCCACATGTCCCATACAGACGATCCAAGAAGTAGAAGAATATTACTCACGAACGATGCTGCCACAATGAGGAAAGTGGCGGACTTTATCCCACTAGACCGAGGAGCAACCATCCAAACGATTATGAATGAGACTGATTTTAGCTAAGGCACTGTGCGGAACATTATTCACGAAGAACTGAACACGCTAAAGGTGTCAGCATACTGGGTTCCCCAACTTATGGCTCCTTTTTAGGGGCGAACGGCACGACCTGCAATCGCGACAACGACGCGATTGGCAGTCAAGGCAATGTGGCTTTGAAGTTTGCCACATCTACCCTATTCTCCCCATCTCATCTCAAGTGACTTCTTTTTATCGCCGAAACTCACATCTAGCAAAAAACATTGCTCCACCTCTTGAATGACACCACAAATGACGTCGTTCAAGAGGTAGAACAATGGTTTTCGAGGCCATCTGCTGAGTTCTACAATGACGGCCTTCAAAAGGTCAAGAAACGCTATAAGAAGTGTATAACTCTGAATGGTGATTTTGTAGACAAGTTTGAAGAATAATAAATAAAAATGAAGTTTCTATCTTGATTATTTTTAATTAAAAGCTTACGATACCCTCTCGTTCATGGGCAGAAGATAGATAAACGGGGAAGCGTAATGGAGAGTTGAAGAGGAAATATCCATGGGGAACGGTTTGAAGAAAGTAAAAACCAGATGAATTTAGGATACTTTGAGACAAAAAGGATCTGTATTAAACTAATAAGGAAGGAAGATCAAGACAGATGGACAATACGCGGAATAAATAAATATGAATAAATACAAAATTACTTATTTTCGGGTAAATTATTCAATGCTACAAATAAATATGTAAGGCAGTTGAGTGAATTTATACTTTTGTGAAGAAAAATAACAGCAATTAATATGATTCATTCGTCAAAAACTTAAATTTTGCAAATTTCCTCCAAATGAAAAATTTCATCGAGTACAGGTAAAACACTTAAAATTCCCATTTTCTCCCGCTCTTTTTCCTAAATTACTCATCCCAAAACCTTTTCTCAGTGGACTGTAGACAAAGTGTCAACTACGCTTCATTCAGTTCGGCAGATTTGAGCATGCTTTTACCACACTCCGATCTCAGGTTAGCTTCAGGAAAGTGTGATTTGCGTATGTCAATGTTTGGTGTAGCACTGCAAATACCAGGATGTCCATCCCTCTGAATGTTATCGGCGTTTTTCTTTTTTGCATTGTTTCCTCGACCCGAAAGTTTTCCAGCGTCCCCGCTGGGTGTGTTGAACACCGCACTGTCCACCCCACATGAGCCCAGTTATACTGTGTTTACCAATCAGGTGCGGCATTAAAAATTACAATCTAGGAGTCGTCAAAATTTCTAGCTCAACAAAAGGCAGGTAAATAAGAAAAATTAATCTTTGATTATGATAATGCACAGTCCTTCCATAGATTCCAAATAATAAGATATCGGGGAAAGTTATGGGGATCGAGATGGTGGGGGGCTAAAGTACTGGCTTCCCACCCAGAGGGCCCGGGTTCAAATCCGCGGCGGTGTTGAATATTTTTCAGTGGTATCTCGAGCTCCAGTTAAGGTGTTTTGTGGGGGGAACTTTGAGCGAGTACGCCGTCAGTCGGATGGGATATTAAGCTGCGGACCCCTAGGCGCCTTTCGTAAAGAGTAGGCTAAGGCCGACGCCGGGTTTCTCTCCACCTTTCATCCTTTCCTGTCCATCCCCTATGGCGCAAATGACCTCAGCTGTCGGTCACCTCCCTAAATACTACTACTCGGGGATAATTTTAACACGTTATAAACAAGTTAACACGTTTAAACCACTAGGAACATGGGCGTACAAAAATAATTTTTAGAAAATCTTGATGAAAGCAGTGGGAGATCTATGAAAGTATAGAAACCAGTAGGTTTCTACAGTTTGGTATTTTCGAATTTTACTAAATTTCCAGTTGTTCTCAACTTTTTCAAACAAAATATACAGTGCAGGTCACTTAAGCCATCATAAGAAGGCGCTCTAATGAGGAGATGACAGGTGCTAGGGGTACTTAACTTAATTGCTATAACTCAATGGAGGATATGGCCGTAAGATGTATGGTTGGTAGATATTGCTCAATGGCATGACTACCATAAGACAATCGCGGTTCGGTTTATGACTGCAAAGCTATTTAAGCAGGTTTACGTTATATTTTCATAGTCATGCAGCAAACCTGTGGAAGCTATTAAAAATGAAGTTCTTTCAAAATAGCATCAGATTTAAGCCACGTGAATGTATTTAAGTGGTAAGAACGTCACTCCGCTCAGAGTAGCTTCTATAACTAAAGCGAAAACTGCACTAATTTGAAGCACTAACTAACACAGCCAACCAGTTAGGGTGGTTTGCACTAAATGCAAAAAAAGAGGCATACATTTTCGTAGAGTGCAACCAAATCTATTTACATCCAACAAAACGAACTAACTATTAACTAAGAAGACGCAACCGACAGCAACTTGCTTCCGTTATATTACAAAAGGTTAATATGGAAATATACTAATCTTACTGCTGCAGATAAGAATTGCCAAAAACTATCAATTTATCATGGGAGAATATTTTCGGATCATATTTTTGAAAACTGGAAGATTATTATTGGACAGGGGACTGACAGCTTCTGCAAAACATAAAATGTATCTTTAAAAGAACCCATTGGTCAAAACATTAATAAATCTTAAAAGATTAGACGATAAAATGTAATTTTTTCTTGACCTATAGGTCAAATTATTTATAAAATCATACCTTCGACATCCGATTACCTATTATCTGCTGATAACATACCCTTTGAGTGTATCATGTAAGACCATGCTTAATCCTTTTAATTTTCAAACCTTTTATATAGACGTTATGACAGTTAATTACCTCAATTTTCAACGCACATAAATTTACCATGGTTATCTCTTGACTCAAGAATCTGTTTAACCCGGAATCGATATTTATCAATAGGATTCATAATTTAACTTATCCTTGAGTTATATGCTGTCAAAAAACCGGACTGGGGATCAGGGACTACTCTAGATTCACTCATCTATTTTAGTTGACGCTGTTTTCATTGGCTTTAGTCAAGACAGTGTTTCTTGAAACGATAAGCTACCCGGTACTGATCCGATAGGTTAGCTGAAGGGACAGAGCGGGTCCATGGCGTCCATTGAAGTCGACAGTCCAAAACATTTTCTTACATTATTTGCAAAAATAAAAATTCAAATAGCATGGCCTGACAATTATGAAGCCCGGACACAATTCACACGAATTTGGTTCCCCACGATTCATGACTTCGATTTATTAGCTACAAATTCATCTTAGGGCGAATCAAGTGCGCGAATTTCAATAACCTCTAAATTTTATTGAAATAAAAACTAAGGCGAGTTGTTATTGAAATAATGTGAATAATTTGAGCATTAAATCATCTTTTTTGAGGTTTTTTTATGTTTCTGTTGACCGAAAACCAAGCATGGGTACAGTTGAAATCGTTTGAAATGCTGAATAGCAAAACCTTGCTTGCATGTAAATAGAGGGACTGCATGGAATGGTTTTTCGTAGAAATGGAATCGTTCAAATGCAAATTGAAATTGAGCAACGACCCCGAATGCAGAAACAGCTAGAGAGTAAAATAACGAATTCGATTCCTCGAGAGAAAAAATTGGGTATCACTGCGGAATAAGAAATAAGATTTGAAATAGATTGCACAAAATAACACTCCACACTCCTTGTTAAAACCCTATCATGAAACATACACTCCTTATTAAAACCCTATCGCTCTATAAATTGATGAGCGAAGAAAGAGAACACCTGCCATCCGCTGTTACAATTCTGCTATCCATTTATTTATGAGTGCATAATTTTAGCAACCTTAAAGCAGCTGCATATTGCGGCAAGTGAAAATATATTCAACTCGTCATAATATGCAGCACACATTGTACGGTTTAAACCTCGGCATCCTGGCCTCATACGTTTAAGGTTTATTTTATGAATTCAACGAGCAAAACGAAAAAAATACTATTAATGGCATATCTAATAATTCAGGTTTACACATACAGGTTTACTTATACGCATTTTTGATTAACTAACATATTTCACGAATAATTTCATCGAACTAGCCTGACAGGTTTTAGGAATGGTGAGAGAAACTAAGCCAACTCGAGTTAAAGTGCGCGATACTGATGGGGAGATAAGTTCCTTTGCCTACACATCTTTTTTCAATAAAAATAGATCATATGTTTATTGATATGCGCATATTTTACATACTAAGTGCATAAACATACTTTTAGTCATATTATTTGCTCAAAATTTATTTAATATTTCGTGAAAGTTTGATTGATTAGAATTAAGTTTTTCTAGTGCGGACGCCGTTTCAAGTTGAAAAATGTCTAGTACGCCTATGTTTGAGGTAATAAACGAGCGATGCGCTATCAGCTAGCACTCGGCTACACAGATCGTCACTCGAGGTCTATGTAAGGTCCTGGGAGATTTATGAAGAGTTTAATAATCCCTATGGTGCAGCTAGAAGATGGTTTAAAACGTTGATAGAGCGTAGAACATTAATTTCAACGAATTCCCTAACACTACTCCCACGGAAGTAGGCACCGAAACTATCTGTGAGAGAGAAGATCCTTAATTAACGTTAAAATTACTCTCGGATATATATTGAAATTTTGAGGCACATGAGGCGTGCTTGTGCGCAGCAAGTTCCGAGACTGCTTATACCCGAATAACAGGACTTTCGCGGGCAGATGTTTTCGCAGCTGAAGTTGATGCTACAGGATGATGATGTGTTTCTTTCGAAGGTTATCACTGCGGAGGAAACTAAACTACACTTTGATTCTGAGAGAAAATGTCAAGGCTCTGCAGGAAAATCTTCGGAATCGAAACAACAAAAAAATCCAGGGATAGCTTCCACATAAAAGGCTACGGCCATTTGATTCTTCGATATTCATGGAAATGGTCCGTCAGCAGCATGTCGTAGCAGTATACACAACTGCAAATGGAGCGTAAAACACCGAAGTACTGAAAATTCTTGGCAGCCAAATCAATAAAAAAAACGCCAGAATTTAAAAAGCAAAGGGCAATGGATTCACCATGATGACGCACGACCGCGTATCACAAATTCTGTTATTGAATAATTCACAAAACGACACCATATCAAGTGTAGTCTTGATCCTCCTTACAATTCAAAATCTAACCCCCTGTAACTTTTTCCTGCTCACCAAAGTCAAAAAAACACCTTCGTTAAACCTTTTCTCATCATCAGAAAGAGTCTTGAAGGATGCTATTAAGATTTTGAAGTTTCCAATATGTCTTCGAAGATTGGAAAAATGTTGGAAAAATTGCATTGCATCCAACTGCTTTGAGAAACACATGTACGATCAAAATCTGGAGTATTAGTAAAGGTATGGTGTTAAAAACATTATCAATTTCTATTAAACAGCTCTCATAGTAAACGTAAACTAACAATATATACTAAGATATTACGTAATTTAGCAATGAACGCAACATTAAGGCTTCATTTTACAAATTCCGAAAAACTGAAAAAGTTTACGTGCATACCGTGGAAAAAGTTACCAAAAAATACTTAATGGAACAAGATCAACATAAAATGCTATTTCTTTCTTTAACCTAATAATAACCTTTAAATATGAGGACTCCATCCCGTCATTGTTACTTTTCCAATAATAGTTTTCTCACACACTCTCTTTCTCCTTAAATACCTCTTCATTTGCTCCTTTGTCTTCCTCTTTGAACCTCACACTCAATTTTGTCTTCCATTATGCTCCAAACAATTCAATTTGGCATCATCAATCTCTTTAGTTTCTCTTAAAATGAATGAATGGTATGTAATACAGCCATAGCGGACAAATGGAAATTTGCTTAATCTTTACAGGTTTTCATACTTTCAAGAACAAAAGTTTCGGTGCGCCAAAATTTTCTGATACGTATTTCAAGCACTATTTTTGTAAAACTAGGGATCGCGTTTCAGTAAGCTTATATATTATCTCCTCCACTTCTTTGTGCATCATAAATCGTAACGTGTAGGATACGATCCCATGGATTACGACCATGGCGTTGCAGGAAGGGCTTGCGCGTTCCGTTGAAACCTATCTACAGAGGAAGTTGCTAGGAGAAATACGAAAAAAGACAAAAAAATGGGAGAAGGAAACATTGAAATGTAGAAGGATGTTGAAGACCATGATAGAAGGGAAAATTTAAGGTAAGCGTGGTAGAGGAAGGAAGAGAATAGGTTTTTTTTAGACAGCATACCAACGGATAGAAGTTACGGCGGACTGAAGAAAGAAATAATATAGGAAATACATAAGGAAGTTCTCGCGATATGTAGACCGTACTGGTCCTCTGGGACCGACCGAAACCTACCTTTAATAGGATGAATATACTGAATGAAATGAAAGTGTAGGTACTAAAAACGATGCGTTGAACAAATTTTTGATTGCAACAAGAACTATTTTCAATTCCTAGTGAGCTTTTCTTCCTATTACGTATAAAATAATAGCTCACTCAACTCGGAGAATTAATGGTTAAATGGTTTTGTGACTTCACTAACAATTCACAATTGCATTGCTATTATAGACTTGCTCATACTTCTGAACAAATTTCAAATTTTGCTCTTTCCGCCATAACTCAGTTAACAAATGTAGTACGTAAATTTCAATTCAGTATGACTGATCGTGGACTTAAATGATTGTTTGTCTAAACATCTAAAAATAATGAAGACACCACTGATATACATTATATCTTTCCCCAAATTTCTCAGTACGTAACTTGACGTTACTTTAAGCGAATATTTTGCTTTGCATTAATCGTAGATACACATTCATTAAGATTTCTGACCAGATGTTGCATAAGTTCATATTTTTCCAACTAATTTGGCTTATTTTTATCTTTTCCAAAACAACTTTATTGGAACACCGGTTTTTACCGAACAGAAAAATCAACTGTTTCAATTTCAACCTTATCATGATGATGGCCTCATATCATAGAATTCATCAGTCAAGTGGTCTACATGGACAAAACAATTTTGAAATTTTATTATTTTATAGTTTAATATAATATTTACCGTTTGGAGTGCCGCCTTGGGAATGAGTGTAGTATAAAAATGGGATAGAACCACCGGGGAAGCCTGTCTAGAAGCCAATAGTCGCTTATCGGGATCCCAGGAGCAGTCGCGCCACTATAGATGTCCGGAGAGCAAAAAATGAGAGGAATCCGATCGATACTATAAAAGGTCTATGAGTAAAACATGGTGTTGGTTAGTGTGAGATGAAATTTTTTTCTGGGTCTTAGGGTTACGTCCTTTTATTTCTTACCTTCACATTCGCATTAAACACAGTTTCGACGACACACTTTGCAGAAACAATAATGGATGTATTCTCTAAAAAGGAAATTTAATACTTTCAATATAAATTCAATTATTATCTCACTCGAAGCCTGCAAGTATCCCTTACATTCTGCACAAAATACCTATCAGGAAATATCTCATTGTGGTTCTAAATATGTTTACCGGAATATTATTCATAAAACATAAGTTTGAATTAACCCGCCTTGAAAATAAATTTTCACCAAACAAGGGAACCTCTTTTCAACCTCCTTTCATTATTCTCAATTGATTTTTTATCTCATCCCCCATTCAGATATATTTCTGCAACATTGAGTCCATGAGACGATTATAAGGGGTTCGAATTTTTCATTTCAATATCTAATCTTTAACTAGGTTCAGTCCTCCAAAAGCACTCTATTTACGTCGTCTGACTTCTAAGAGTATGCTTCATATTTCATTTTCATTGTGATAAATTACCGCCCATTAAATTATTGATTAAAGGCTTATGATACGTATGGATTTAAAGGCTAATGATTCTAGTGGATGCGATTTATGGATTTCGGATTTTTTTTAGAAAAAACTCATTCATGAGTTAATTCATAATAACTCGGATCTTTTGGGTCGATATAACTCTTTTAAAACTATTAGATATGATAATTATCAAATTAATGTTCTGTCTACTTAATTCCAAGTTTACATAATTAGCATAATATAATGCATCAATTTCCGAGTGTAATGTACATTTAGCGGATGACTCGGTTAAAAGTTACGGTCACGGCATCTCCCGCAGTTTCTTCGAATTAGCATGATATTATGAAGACGATTCAATAACATCAAGAGCGTAGCAATAATTTTCCGCGCAAGCTCTTGGAGAGGCATAGCAATTGTAAGTACATTGGGAATGATATCACGATTCAGTACCCCGATCACTATTTTATGTTAATTTCCATACTACACAATTTTACTTTTTCTCCGCTACAATCATCTTCATACAGTGAAATGCAACATAAATTAGGGAACACACTTACTTTGGTTTTTTAAATAGATTCCCATTAGGTTGTTTTAAGATTGTACACATTAAAACTTAATTGTATTATTATTAATTCGAGTACACAGAGTATAACATCACCCTTCAGTTTGTCCAAATTGCAACAGTCTACACTCCAGACGAAACCAATATGTACCTGAATGGATGTTATCTTAGGCACATAAAAAGATATTTCGCCGAGTCAGTGAAGTTTGTGCGATGGCGTTTTGCTTCCAGAATACCCTGCGGTACGAGGCACGGGGGAAACATTTTCAAAGCCGATTTGTGTCCTATGGGCAGAGGCCACTCGACGCTACTCCTCATATTAACCACTAAAACACTCCCGTGTATAATTAGTAAAGTTATGTAACCCAATCAATAACTTTCCGGCTCACTGAAAAAAGGAATAGGATTGCTGGGCGTCCATTTTCTGCAGCAATATTTGGATTCAAAAAGAAAATAGCTTCATCGGATTTTCAAGTTTCCCCTCTTTCACGGAGAGCCTTCCTTTGCCCATCGGTCGCTTTCCCAAAACTTGAGACCCTGTCCTTCCGGACGCCTCTCTACCCTCTTCCGCGAGCCTCAGAAACATTAAATGAAACGTTTCCAAGGATTTGACTTTGCTGGAGGAGACCCTTAAGTGAGCGGGAGCAACGGAAGGGATGGGGGAGGGGTGGGGAATGGGATCATGGTTTCGGGGTTGGATGAGGGAGAGAGGCGGTTAGCAGGGTGAGGCCTAGGGAGGAGTTGCGGTCGAAGAAGAATAAGGGCGGGTCCGGAAGGGTGGAAGGGTCCAGCGAGGGTGGGCTCCCGGAGGGGTTAAGGAATAAAACTTACAACCTCCCCGGAGGTTATTTCCAACAGTATCCTATGGTCGTCTCATAGGACGACAAAATATTCAATTCACTTTCCTGGCTTAGAGAATTCATTCCGGAATGTCCTATATTGTGGGCCACGGGCCTCCGCTGGTGAGGAAAACTGAAGAAATTCGCTAAGGTTTGTGATGAATAAAATTGTGAGATATATATAATACCGAGATATACAATATACTTTGTAATTCCGCGGGCGAAGTCGACTTTTAACGGAGAATGCATCCTAATAAAAATACTTCCGCGTAAAATGGTTATTCTGTACCACTTCTGAAGAAATGACCATTACATTCACGTTGAAGAAGAACGTAGTTGTGAGTGGTACTGTTCACATCCAAGAGTTGATAGTTCCCACTTCCAGGTATCTACAAAGGCATATACTTAAATATTTAATGCGTTCGCTCTAAAATAGATTACATCAGCATTAAAATTAACGATTAACATACTAGAAATTATCATTAACTTGAGATTGAGTTTTATCTATTCTATCCAGTAATCTATTAAACTTTATTTAAGATTTCACTCATCGCAAATATTTTCCCAGTTTCTACATAATAGCAGAGAATGTTATAATGCAAATCTCAATCTCAGTATATTTACCGCCAGCATCAACCAAATGTATTAGAACTGAAAGATGATGGCCTTTATTATTGGGTTATCATAGATTTAAGAGCATCTTCTAGCCATCGTTTTAATCAGGCAAAGGTGCAAATGTTTGTTTCCGTCGAGAAATGTCTTTTCTTTTCAATATGGCCGCCTTGGGAAAAGACAATTTTCCCAAACTTTGATCGTTGCAATGACAACCCGATTTAATTTGTTCCGTTTCAATTTAGTACTTAAAGGTGCTCCCTTTTAAAGTCATTATTATTGCGAATGAAAGTGAAAATTTTACAAGCTAGACTTTTCCTTTCCTTATGCTTGGATCAGTTAGAAGAGAGGTCTGTTTAAAGATGGTATGAGCGTTCCGGAGATAATAAGAGCAACAAAAACTTTTTGTCATGAAAACCATCACTAAAGCAGAAAATATTGAAACAGGATTTTTATCACCCCCTTACTTTTTCAGAATAGCTTGCTGTTTAGGTCATAAAGGCAAAGGTCTTTTTGGTCACAGAAGTGGCCGTACAACGTTTTACAGTGTGCTCGCAAAATCTTAATCGTAGGAGCTACTTTATCGAGATTCCTAGCGCTAATAATACAAATCATAGAGACGGTGGTATATTTCATGCAAAATGAATGCATTCAAGAAACTGTCAGAGTCACTTTGTAGAGGAGAATACTTTCACTTGACAGGAATTTTATGGGAATCTACATATTTACCCCGCAAGCTGACAACATTTCGTATGCCAGAGAGTGTTAGGTTACCCAATCATCATCGTGCTTGGTGATTTTTAGCATTAGGAAAAATGTTATTTTCCATTGTCTCGATTGAATGCTCGTTACTTTCTCTACTGTTGTGATCATGAAGTGTTGGAGAGAAAAAGGATTACTTTTAACGGTCTTCCCGGCAGTCAATTCCCCTAACTTCTTATCGTGGCCAGCCAATATAATACGGCGCTAGAGTTATCCCCTCTCTGTGAGCCTTAAGCTCTTACAATTTGCATTTATCCAGTAGTTCAAGGAGTGCGTGTAACCTTCGTAATCCTAGCCGTTCCCAACGCAGGATTTCCACTTATAGTGTGACACATCCCTTTTGTTCGTAACGATATCTAAAGATAGTAACAGCCTTTCTCTGGGAGAGGGAATTATAGTAAAAACAGCTCCAGAGTTAGTAGTCCTTTAAGCAAAAGTCACCATGGTGTCGAAAGATTAACGTCCAATTCAATGGGCTGAGCGCTGCACTCAAAAAACTAACCCGAGTCCGAATCGAAACTCCCATAAAAAATCCACGAACATCCAGATATGGACCCGGGCTTTCGGCAACGAAAGCCTATCGGCACTATCCATGATACCAACCCCATTACCACATGTTCGTAGAAATCCAACACCAATGATCTGAATGCCACATTCAATTTTGAATCCATCCCAAAACTTATGCATCAGCATTGACCTCCAAGGGTCAGCAAATCGGCAGAAACTTAAAATGGGACGATTACTGCAAGTTCTACCCTACACGATCCACTTTATGAAATATTCCCATCGACTGTAGAGCTAAACGATTTCCGATAGTCACAATTTACTGTTTTCAGGTACCTTAACACAAAATTATTTTTAAAACATATTTTCCCATGCTGGTAGTGACTTTAAGGAATAATATACATACAATTACAAAAATGAACACAAAATCTAAATCTGAGGTACATCTGAGGTGACTCAGCCTTAGAGTCAAGTATTCTCTTCAAGTTAAGCATTTCCTTGAAATTCTAAGTATTATTATTTTATTATATAAACAAACTTTGTATCAAGTGACTACATCCGGACAGATTTGAACTATAAACAATTAAACGCGAAGTAAAACTAAAAACGGAGGACTTACAATTTACGACCATAATTCTACGGTAAAATCTGAACGTCCCCAACTTCGACAAGCTATGTTATCTTCGGGTTCATAAAACAGAAGGAGGGCATATCGTTATGATGAAGAACAAGGGGCAGCGAGAGGAGAAGAGAGAAAAGGGGGAGGGCCAGAGGTTTCTCGGGGAAGTGACCGCCGGTGGACATTTTGGGTCAGCATCGAGCGACATATGACGAGCAAAAGAGATGGAAGATTGGGTGAGGGGAAAATATGCCGTCGGCTGAGGGTGAGCTTTTAATGTAGAGTAAACATCAACAAATTGAACACTGAGCAAGTATGTGCCGACACCATCGATACCTCAAACTGAAACCCCTCTCGGGGAGTTGGGTGCATAGGTGCTAGAGGAATTTGTTTGTTTATAGCCAGTTGAGAGCTTTTATTTGGTAGTTTTTGGTAATGTTTGCTGAGAGTAAGTGGAGTGAGACAAAAGCTCTTTCCTCTTAGCATTAGCACTCAAACATTGTCCGATGCCTTTCACACACGAAACTATTTTGAAGGCGATAACATCGCCCGCAGGATCGTCTCCCTTTCTGGGCTGTACGTAGAAGACTTCCAATAATACTTAATATTCCCGATGAAAATAATAATCCTTTCGCATTATGGAAAACTAATTGAGTTCATGTGTAATTTTGACACAACTCCCGGTCTCCGCCGTTTGGTAGGCGAGGAAGCGACATTCGAACTTTAGGAATTTTTTTTGGAGTTTGAAACGAATTTTTCAATTACTGCAAGTGCATACAATACTGTTTGACATTGCTGCTTATTGAGGATATTTGCTAAACTAATGAATACATTGGAGGCTTTTTAAATATGAGTATGGAGAAGGATAGGAAACGTAAAATGGACAGAAAAGAAAACAAATAATGACCAAGTATTGGCCATGGTGGGGGAGAAGATGTGGCTTCTGGGAGAATTCGAAGTGGGCAGGAAAAATAGATTCAAAGGATATTGATTGGAGATGGGATTTTGAAGACTGATAGATGGAAGAGCCTTAGGCAATCAAGGAAAGGATATGAAAAATATATGCATGTTGAACGGAATGAAGAGGGGAAGTAAGTATGCAGTATTGGAGAACAGTTTAACAGTCGGGTTGTCTCTAGTTCAAAGAAATATAGAAATAATAATTCTGTGTTCATTTAAAATCTACCTTATATGGTAGACTATGTAATAATAATAATGTATTCATTAAGCATTTTCAAGAATAGTATACTAACCAGAAGGAAGATTCATTTGATACTGCTTTTCTTTGTAGTTTTTTGGTCAGAATTTTGTCAAATATGGAATTATGCGCACAATAATCTATGCCATAGTATGGACTTCATTTTTAACTTCTTCAATATTGAAAATTATATGTGGTCAGGATGTCTAACATGCGGATGATAAAATATTCCCAATTTTGCCACAAAAAAATTGCCTCTGCACATTATATGGAAGAATATTTCTTTTTTAAGGTAAATCTACTAGCAATGTACGGCCAAAGGTTTTGGTACATAGTGAAACAAAATCAATCTGACAACAGAGCCCCTGTACAGGTGAGGAGTCGACAGAGGCATCAGAAGCTGAAAACAAGGATCACATGTGAACTAAACTTTCAGCCTTGTTAAATACAGTAAATCACTAAAGAAGCTTATTCAAAGGTATAGGCTATTCTATCACTAAAGATGTACTAATTTAGCCTCATCAATTGAGAACTCCAAATCTCTTTCAAAGAGGGCTAAACCCCAGAGCAGCAACACACTCCTATTGAGATCCCATTAGTGTAGATACAGAGTGTAACAGGAGCTCTATACTTGACCTCTGCAGCAATCACATAAAATTATGGTTGCTGAGGGTTTCACAGAGGATGGCTGTGTTAATAGAACATTTTTTATGCTTAGATTTGCTGCAAATACTGTTTTCATTTGACCAACCTTTTCTAATGAGTATGGATGCTATGGCAAACATTATTTGACAAATATTTCTATTAGATATACAGAATGCCATTTTGATAAGTCTAGCATTCATCTGTTTTTTACTCCCTCGGTATTGTCTGAGCTGAATCTTTATACTGTTCTTCTTGGATTCAAGTCTGAAAGGTTGTCTGTGACAAAATATTCCATTGAATTAAGGAGGTTCAAATAGTGACATAATTTGAACACATAGAGCATGATTAAATCTCAGAAAACACTAAAATATAGCGAAATGTAGCGGATTATTTTTATATTTTTATCATACACATAGCTAAGTTATCCATTTAAAATATGGAAAGGCACGGTTTTCAGGACTAAAGGCAATCTCTTAAAATTACTTCTTCACCTTCGTGTATAAATTAAATATTCAAAACTAAAGATAGACTTTTTTAGATGAAATATTCATCATTTATGAGTATCCACAGGTATGACAAATGCCTCAATCGTCAGGGTGATTATGATGAAAAGTAACCATAGGCGAAAATAACTTATAGCAATAAAATAATTTTTTAGTGTTCAATTTTTTTATACCCAATTGGAGGTTGAAAAAAAATCACCCTCTTATAAAATCAGCTGGATAAAATTATTGTGAATTCAACTGGAAGAAAATGATTGATTGTGATGTAGGTTTGGAATGCAGTGGTAGGTGAAGGGAAAAATGGGACTGAAGAGGGATATTCCCAAAAATGGGATTGAAGAGTATAGTTTAGGAGGAAGAAGTGACTAAGGGGAGAATGCTATCGATTTTTCGGGAGAATTAGCTTAATTAAGGTAGCATCTGGTTTAAATATCACGTTGAACTTAGGTATACCTGGAAAATGTGAGAAAGATATCATTTAAGGTAAATAGTGGTTAGGCACAACTTTAACAACAGAGTGCTCAACACACACCTGGAAGCAAAGGTAGATTTGGATCACAATTTATTGCTCACAATGTATCATGATAAATTTAAGATGATGAGGGAAGAGAAAGGGTATAAATAAATGGAATGTAGAAGTCTTAACTGGAGTGATAAAAGAGTTCAAGGAGGCATTTGATGAAATTCTGAGCAAGGATTCGGGGACAGGTACCATAAGTAAAAAGGTGGACATATCTCAATGAAGGAATGAAGAAAGCTGCAAACAAAAAAATAAGAATGGAAAGTAGACAAAGGAATAGGAAGCTATGGATCACAGAGGAAATGATTTGGAAGATGGAAGGAAATGGAAGAATGTGAACACACTAACAAGACACAGAATAACACCCTACACTATAATAAGCCCTTCTACAATCCTACAAACATTAAACCTCCTTTCATTCTATCCAAAATGTCTATTATTTTCCTCCATCTACTTTCCTGCCTTTTGCCTTTCCTACTCTTGCTGTTATCAGCCTGCAACATTCCATTGCCAAGCTAAATGCTGTGTATCCAATTTAATTACTTCCTTTTGATATCTCCCAACAATCCTCTTTCCTCCCCCACTATGCTTAGTACTTCATTTTATTTCCTTTTAGAGCATTTTACCATTTCCATCATTCTCCAAGACCATGCCTCAAAAACCTCCAATCTAGAGCTGCCATCTTGCTTCATCAACAAAGTTTCAACACCATAAAAAATCGTGCTCCATATCAAAGTTTAGATGAGCCATTTCTTACCATCATTATTCAACATCCCTGTCATCAATTACTTCCTTCCTGTGAAATCTTCTTTGCCTAGTGCAATTCTTCTACTTCTACCTACTTCTTTGGCCATTTTGGTCTGAAACAATTTCAGTAAAGGTTCCTGGTAAACTGTTTCACCAGCTCTAGTTTTTGCCTTTGTAATTATATCTTGAACTTAGCCTTTCTCCTTCGTGAAACTTCAGGACCTTTGTTTTGTTAACATTGATTCTCATTCCATACCTATCACACTCATTATCTAATGTGCTCAGGATATCCTTGTAATCCCTTGGCTTACTGGCTAACTAAAGCATAATCATCTGCAAGCCTAACTAATTTTATGAATTCAGCACTGAATTTCATTCCTATATTCAGTTCTTTCCATAGCTCTTCTACCATTTCCTCCATGTATACATTGAAAAGAACAGGTGATAAGGGATCCCTCTGACCTCCCCTCTTTCTAACACTGCACGTCCAGACTGTCTGTCCCCCATGAGTTTCACCTACACGATATTCACTGAGTATGACATGTGGACAGGTTCAAACATTCAGGCAACCCTCTGCAATACATTCATTAATTTTACCCAATTTACCAATTAAAATTTTGCTTTAATTCTATGAAACAAACACGTACAACCAGATTATGATCCATATTCTGTTCTATTAGATACCTCATTACTGTTATTTTATCATGTGTACCACTCCCCTTCATGAACCTACCCTAAACTGGTCATCCCCTACATATTCTGTTTATATCTGATTCCTCCATTGCCATCACAATTGAGTTACCATCAATGAATGGAGTGCATAAATTGTTTTCATTTCTTTGGTAGAATTTTTCTAACCTGCATCACCAACTAATGTGTCAGAAGCAGGAACAGTATTGTTTTCTGAATTCAATGAACCATCATCATTTTCCCAATCACTGGAATACTGCATCAGTGTGAAACAAACAGTTCTTAGCTGTTATTCCATCATCATTCCCATTGCTATGACTTTACAATTATAGAATGCATTCCAGCAATACTTGTGTAATCATAATTTCAACTAAGTACTACAAAAATTATCAGCAAAAACCTCATTTAACATCTCAATATCACTAACACCCTTTCTTGTCTCATCAGATATAATTACTGAATGAGGAATGTAAATGCTCAAGAATAAAGTAATTATATATAATGGCTCAGAATGGCATATGGTAATGCAAAAGAATGCATGGAACTTTTGTACTTCATATAAACCATATGGGCTGCAGTAGTCCAGGGGGTAGAACGTTGGTCTACTGACCGGAAGATCCCGGGTTCGATTCCCGGGCAAGTCCCTGGGCACCTGCAGCTCTGCCCAAGCTTTGTAATTTTTCAGGTACCCTGGGAAACCATAACCGGCACAGGTAAAGGAACTGGCCCCCCTACCCTGATATGTGAATTTCACACGCCGTTGGGCTTAGTACTAGGTGAACTCTACTATCACCTACCAAACCGACCTTCGGGTTGATTACTGTGTTTATGTTTTATATACCAGAGCTTGCTCTAAATAAAACCATAGGGAACAGGGAAGTACCAGATTCATTGAATCATAGCTTTTTTGTTCTTAATATGTGAGTGGACCACAATAAATGATGGCAGCTAAAATCCTCTGGCATAACATCTGTAACTGAAACCTTGTAAGGTTTATATAGTCTAGACATTGTCTCGTCCATACTTTTTTTCCTTCCCAACATATGCTTTTGCGAATACACTGAAATGTAGGGTTTAGTAAATTCCAAGTTCTAAGTCACCTGAAGACCTCTATAAGTCTCATCATTAGTCCCCTACAAATAAAATTTCCATGGGTATATTTCTCATATGTGGTGCACATGCCAGATAATTAATGTTCTCAGTTGGTAGTACAGAAAGTGCTATGTTAATCTCAAAAAAAGCAATCCTGATTGAACTGTGTTGCAGCATCATTCAATTTAGAAATAACTTTAACGGATATTTTGAATGGAAGTTCATTTTTATAACTATGTCCTTTTTAGTGCTTCCTTTGAAAAACGATAATTTATGAAAATATGCAGATATACGAAACAATTTGATGTCATACGGTAATTCATTATTGAAAAATATAATTCAACAGGAACAGGAATTGCTGTGAAAACTAAAAGTTAATTCTCTAAGCAACTTGTTTTTATCAATAAATATTATGATATGATAATGGTATGATAAGTCAGTATGCCTCCTCGTTTGTTTTGAATGGCTCTCCGCAACTATAACATTTCACAATAAACAACTGCATGAATTGTTGTCCCCAGCTGCATGAACTCAACAAGCAACCCACCTATATGGTCTCAAAACAGAGTAGCCATAACATTTTGATTGCCGAAGGCTTGCTTGATTTTTTTTATCACACAGCATTAACACTAGACACAAGTGGTGTGCCTAGTAAGCAACAGAGTATCTCCAGAACCACACGCTCTGCTACAGCATCAAACAAACCTTCAACAAAAACAAAGAACCTCTGGAATCGTTCCAGTCCATGACAATGCCTGTCCTCACAGTGCTGGTGCAACCCAATGGCTCCTTGAGCAATATCAATGGGACATTTTCGATCACCCACCATACAGTCCTGACCTAGCGCCAAGTGACTTCCATATTTTCCCTGAACTGAAGAAGTGGCTTGGAGGGTAGTGCTTCCAAACCAATGAGGATCTTTAAGGCAACCTTAAGACTCATTTAAATTAATTGGCAGCAACATTTTATGAAGAGGGTATTACAAAGCTAGTCCACAAGGATGAAAAATGCTTCAATCCTAAAGATGATTATGTCGAAAAGGAACCATAAGTGTGCATAACTTTTAGTGATAAAATAATATTTTAATGCCCACATATTTTTTTTATGGCCCATCGGAGTTTAAAAAAAAACCACCATCATACAATATCTGCTTCTCCCAACTTATGACTGTTTGTTGGTACGAATACCTGGATTACTACTAGATTAATGGGTCTGTTCATTAATTTCTAAACAGAATATTCTGTTTTTCACCAATTCCACATTCACTACCCTTTTCTCCAGATTCCTAATTATTGCTCTGGCTACTGCTTACTCTCTGCTCCCTTGCTCTTCATTACTATAAAACTATCACTCCAATAATCCCCAACATCTTCCCATCTCCTCCTCACATATCCATCCTATCCATCTCTTGCTTGATGTTTTCTAACTTTCTCGCCTTCAGCATCATCCTATGAAGGGCAATCAAATGAAAACCAAGCACCAGCTACACCAACCAGTTCATGCACCAAAAGGACATAACCCAACAACTGCATTTGCCTATGAGTCACTATTTATTTATCCTACCACAGCAATGGCAGTAGCGATAAATAAAAAGCTAGCTTTTTGCAGACTGAGATTTAATGCAGGTGTTCAGTTTTCATTTTACTGCCCCTAGTGATATAAGAAGTCCCTATTTTCATGGTCGTATTCCTCTAATATCTCTTCCTTTCTACTACCACTTTTCCTGTGTTTCCCTCAATGGTATTTTTAATGTGACTCCATCAATGAAATGGCTACCCCGCTGGGATCAGATGCCTTCATAGCTGCCTTAGTATGGAATAGATACTATGAGGACTACCTTCTATCTAGCTCCTACCCTTTGACCTATCTACCTTGGGTAACCCTACTTGGATAAATTATCATTGCTACCACCAGCATAGCTTTGTGTAAAAGAAAAATACAAACCCTTCCACCAGATCAAGTTTTCAGTTCATGAAAATAAGGGAATAGTCTACATAAAAATTTAAATTATGCTTCTACGGAGGATGACTCAAAAGTATTTCCAAATGAGGATGGGAAGGGGTTGGAAAGTAAGGGGGCACATAGATTCACCCCGAAAATAGATTGGGTGCTTGATTGTGCCCTTGAAATGCCGTTTACAGCTCTATAAATAGATAAAATACCCTCCTGCCTAATCCTTTCACATTCCTCTCTTGTTCTACATCTACTTAATACCCCACAAGCCGCCGCAAGGGTGTGTGGCGGGGGGTGTTAGGACACCACCCGTAATTTAGAAAAGAGACCGCATACAAAAACCACAAATTCATGCATCCACAAAAAAAATGGCATACATTCATGCATGAACACTTACACCCCACACACATGCAAACACTCAAACTACCGACTAACACACACATGCACCTGAAAGTATACCTAACAGCTTTACAGTGTTTAACTTTGCTCCGACTCGTAAATTCAATGTTTTTAATATTTCTAAAGTGACTTCGGTTTCTTACAATTATGATTTCTGATTGTTCGGGGAAAGAATGAGTATTTGTACCTATCTGTCCTGTTACATCAAATCAACCTATCATCTCAATGCCCCCTTGAAAAAAACTAAAACAATGGATGCTCATAGTGCACCACAGTTAAACATCCCACATCTCTTCAGATCTCTCTAAAAAGTTCAAATGCTGATGCTCCCTAAAATATCAAATTGACTAATGCAATGGATACAACAAGTTATTGGCAGTATGGCATCAGCCAAAGTGCATTGATCAATGGTCCTAATAACTGTTCCTAACAGTTCCTGGCAGTTGCTCAAAGTTAGAGACAATTTGAAGTGATAGTATCATGTTAAAAACAATCATATTAAGAAAGGCAGTGGGAGACAGCCTCAATGACAGAGTAGGTACCTGGTATCCATAGAGCAAGGGAGTTACAGAATATAATTAGTAGAAATAAAAGTAGAATCAATGAACAGGTCCCTAATCAGGAGTTCATGCCAACAATTAAATGGAGAGGAAGAAATTATAAGAGTATTTGATTAACAATAGAAATAAGAGTGTTATCTCCATCAGCCTTAAGTATATCTTAAATTAAACTATAAAGGCATGCACTTGTACCTTAGAATATTGATAAGTAAATACAGAAGAAAGAGCATCTTTCCTGGAACTAAGATCACATAGAATAAGACAAGAAGTACAGAATGGATTGTACAAAGAATCTGTTTATGAAGGAACTACTTATAGCACTCAGCAAGGATACTGTTAACAAAAACACTCATGTGGTGGTGGATCAGATCCATAGGAAATCTGGCTTTAGTTCAAAAAGGCAGACCAGAGTATTAATTGTACGATATTCTTAAAAATAAAAGTTTTTACTCGTTATTTCCACAGCCAGATGATAAAGGTCATTTAGGTTGAGACAAATTGAGGAAATGGATTATAAATATGAGAGCAAAAGATTAAAATAACATTTAGAGTAAGCAATATTCTTGAAAATGGAAAATGTGTACACGGGCATATGATGCAACTTTCAAGGAATAGCATAATACTCTAAATATTGCATAGTTACGAACATAGTCATAGTCAGTTAGTTACCGTATGACAAATGTGTTACTATCTCTGGACGATTCAGAGTTCATAACATTCTTTTAAATTTGTACAGAAAACATCTCCGTTCACTGATTTAACTGCGCCATTTCAAATTCATTTTTGACCTCTTAAAATGTTACAAAAAGTGAGATACAACTACAAATTTTAATTACTCTTACCGCTATTATTGTCCCGGGGAATTCCCGTCAACTTTTGAAAATAGAGCTGAACCCTTCCTGAAAGCGTCCGCTAAGTTGGTACCACAATGTGATGACACAAAAGTTGATTTTGCATATTGCATCTCACTACAAAACGAATTCAGCACATTTATCGCTTTGCCGAATCGAACTGCCCGCCAGCGCCGTTTGATCCGTTCTACTTAGAAGGTCGAGTCGAAATCAGGAAAGCGTATCGATAGGTATGAAAGGTATCCCTCACCTCCTCGATATTCATCAAACGATATTTGAGCAAATGTGGACGACATTCGCAAACACAACATGATGTTGCGTCGACAGTGAAGTGGCTGAATTATTTGCTAAAAGAATATAATTCAGACGTTTCACCAGCATTAATTGTAAAAAGAAACTGACTCGAAGAATACCAGTAGCCTAGGCTTCTGAGCCATTTCCTGCTGTTGAAGGATAAGTTTTATCTTCCATCATGCAGATACTGCACATTTTTATGTCTTCCTTTGAATTCCGAGAAGTTCAGTACTGTAATTAGACACTGCACGATGATGTCAATTACAGTTGAGAGTTGAGGGGTTTAGTATCCAGCCACTACTTTGATTATGAAAAAAATGTCAGGTCAATTCCGAAATTCTACGTGGGATCCAATACTCATCATTTCACAGATAATAGCCATTCAGTGTTCTTTGTATGTAGCACTTGGTGTATGGACAATAATTATGGACGGTCTTGTTGGATCATCAAGATCATTAGACCATTTATTTAACTATCAGGTTCGCAAAAAACATTGTTCATTTTGAGCTCTTACCATCCAGTCGTCTGTCAAATTCGCTGTGCCTAATTCTGCATTCTCTTTCAGGAGATACATGTCCGAGATTTTGGAGGAAAGCTTGTTATTGCTGCGTTCATTCTAAACTCTTTAATGGGGTGAGCATTATATTTCCTTCCCAAATAGTTGTTATTAAGGATTTTATTATTCAAGTTGTCATTAAGTAATATAAATCCAGCAAGTATTGCGTATGTTTTGTGCGCCACCTCAACATAAACACGAGAGACTGAATAACAAGTCAAATTTAAGAGATCAAAGTGTAGGTTGGTGACATGTCATTATGCTGTATTTCTTCTGAATTCGATTAAACTGGAAATAAGTGGTACGTAAATCGAAATAAAGTAGCTATTAAGCAAGTTTCACATTTTTGGGGCTTTTAGGGTATGCCAAAATCAGGACGTGAGAATCTCATCGACCAAGCAATATTTTGGTTTAGTGATCCATTAGAAAAAGAAAGCGCCTTACGATGTCAGTTTAATGATTTTAATATTCTGACAGAAAACAGCACATCGCCCAATTAATATGCATTGTTCATGCTATCAATATGAATATCAGAAGAACAAAAATAATTCTTTTCCACCTGGTTTAACACTGCACGTGATTGCTTCAATCTCAACGTTACGAAAATATAAAGGCGTTGACAATAGCGAAAAGCTGAATTATTCATTAGGAAATGCACGCTCGAAAGATGTTGCATCCTGCACTTAATACTTCATATCATTTTTATGTTTGTCGCCGTTCATTATTATTAATTTGCATCTTCGTAAATAATGTAAATATACATGATTTTGCATCTGTTGTTGAAATATGCTTTACCTTTGTGTTGGAAAATTATTCGGGGAGAATTTTATATAAAACTTACATTTGAAAAATGTACTATAAATACAGTGTTTCGAGAAAGAATTATATTCTTATAAAAAAATGATTTGTTAGCAAGAGGCGAACTAGCCATGTAAAAGAATTTTAAAGAATCCGAAGTGTTAGTGGCACATTATTTTCACCATAGGGACTTGGGGAGAGGACTAGTACTATTGGCCGGGGGTGGCATTTAGATTCCAAGAAATATTATATCTAGGATTTCATGTTGAATATGTTTTGTCCTCTTACTGGATCTGTTTAAAACTAGATCTAGTTGCACAATATTAGGTCCTCTTAGAGTTAGATTATGATTAGTTTGAGGCATATACTGAGTCACATCTATTTGATATATCTAGCTTATCATTGGAGTAACTTGATGTGATATCAATGGCAATTTTAGCCAGTTTAATGTATAATTCTTGGTATTGTATCTTTACAGGGCTGTGGGACTCTGGTTCATTGTACAGCGTACGAAGCTGTGCCTTGATTTTGCAACAACAGCGCACCTCATACACCTAGTGGTTTGTTGGGGTTATAATGGTCACTTTCCCAGCTCTCTGTCCTGGTGGGTCCTTAATGTGGCTTGCCTTACAATCATGTGTGTTTGTGGAGAGTTTCTCTGCATGCAAACAGAACTCAAAGCCATCCCGTTAAGGCTTGGGCCAAAAGTGGACTTATAAATTTTTTCCCAGGGGTGCCATTATTTTACAAGAGATACTTGTGAACATGCATTCCAAATAATCGCAATTTATTTATGCGTCAACAGTGATGGGACAGTATGACTGGCATTTGAATGAGTTTTTGTGTACAGTGATCCATCTATAATGGAGTTTAATTATTTATCCTCTTGTTTTGTTGAAATAATGTGAAATTGAAAAGGAAATTTAATCAATGAAAATCAGTTAGAGATATATATTTATATTTGTTTGCTGTATTTCATGTGCATCAATTACATTTCAATATATCTACAAAAAGTTGCTTAGAATAGTAATAAATTATTGAGCCTGTTAAGATATTTGGGAAGCAATGAATTTATTTTTAACAAACGACAACCTTAAGTAAATTAGGTGTCATTCCTAATTTTAGTTTAACAATTAGGTTTTGAAATTAGATAAATCACATAAATACTGCATTACAATAAACTTACAAAAATAATTTTATTTGATGTCCATGTGCATGGAAGCCATATCTATTCATAGCATTTAAAAGGCAATATTGTTGCCATCAATTGGCAACTGAATCATCATTTAGTACTCCAAGAGATAAATTTTGAAAATATTTTGCTGCTATTTTTCTAAAGCAACATTGCTTTTAGCCTGAAAATTTTCAAGTTCCAGATGAGGTTAAATCCCAAAACATCTCTCATACAACAAGTTACAGATAAATAAAATTTAGCAATACCTTCAAGATGGAGAATGAAAAGCACAGTAACATTATATAATTAACCTAAAGACATCAGACTCCATAAATAGGAATGCTTTTTACCATGGAAACATTCCATGATTATGCAACAAGTATTAATAATAGAATAAATAGTGTTACAAATAATAAACTTATTAACACTAACCAGACAAATTGCAAGATACTGAAAGTACACTTTTAGTAAATACTGTGACGCAGTTAATGTTTGAGAAACTCAAGATATTTCCGTGGTATAATCAACCATTTAGACAAAAACTCCTGAGGTGAAACACTAAACAAAGACTAGTCCTCATATATGTCCATCTTTAATTGTGCAGAATTCCACATTTATTTTTAAGGTAAAACATATCATAATACTTCTGTGACTTAAGAAAGGAGAAAACCTGCAACATTAATGGAGGGAATCAGAGTGTGAACATTCATAGTGGCGTCTTCAACTCCAAAGTAATTTTAATTGCTTGAGTGATGTGGTGAGATAAATAGTTGTGCACGTGTTTAAAAATACCTATCTAGAACATTTTTAGCAAAAATTAACAAAAGCCCTTTGCAATCGTGAAAGTTCTTGTTACTTTATATTTTCTCATGTACACTATACTGAGCCTATTTCATTGGATGAAAACTTTACCAGCTCCTAAAAAAACCATCAACAAGGGCAAAGTTACATCAGAGTGGAATTATTTGTTGGCTAGATTAAATAGTGTAAACCTAGCTAAGATCTTGACTCTCTTGAGGTGATGACTCATCCACTTCCACAATGACAGAATCAGCTTCTAATCTCTGCCGTTCCATCATCAATTCTTGTCTCCTCTAAAATATAAAGTTCTTTTAATTAGAATACATGGTATGATGGTATTCATATTACATGATGAAAAAACATTACAATTGATCATAACAGTAACATCAACCTTGTTAAAACTTACTTCAACAACAGAATATCTTCAAAGTCACATATATCTATAAACTTAGCCTAAAAGTTGTCAGAAGGTTAACATTTGCATATGATGTTTAGCACACATTAGATAGCACTTTGAAACAATAAATAATGTCTTATTATTATACAAAGGAAACAAATCAGGCAACAGATGAAAATCCAGAATGCAGCAATATTCAAGTCATAATCTAATCAATATATGCATCTCCATATTACCATTAAATATAGCCAATTAGTCTTTCAGATGCATATATATTTATTGATGCACAAAATTATCTGCTGAATTGAAGCAAATAATTTCCTACAAGGTTTCTGGAGCAGAACAGAACCAGGGAATTGTTGACCCTTGGAACCTGTACCCTGGTAGCTACTGGCATTGCCCTTGAATATATGAACAGAACTTGATGATAAACAATAATATCATATGGAATAAATAAATAGGAAGCAAAAAGACATGCTATATTCTTATGAATACATCAATTCTGGATACAAATTTGAAATTTTTTAAAAGTAATAAATTTTGAAACATGGCACAACACACAGTCCTATATCACAATCTGTGTATTGGTATCTCCACTTCTCAATTTATTCTAGTACACACCATGAACCTGGTCTTTTTTCTCTTGCAGGTACAGGTATATTTAGAGATTTTTTTCCCACTAAACAAAGATATTTTTAACCACATTTCACAGGAGCAACTTCCAGTACCTAGTAGTTCAATAGTATTCTCTCAATGAGATCCTTTCTAAACTCCAAGTCTTTTTTCATCACTTTTTTATGCATTGCAAAGTGCATTAAATGTACATATGCTTATCAAAAATGTATTTTTATTACAAATTTATCCCCTTCCTTTCGGTAAGGAAGGTGGTCAACATCTGATCACACTTATTCACTCTTGCAATGTTTCTGTTATATGCAGTCATCATGAGTCAAGCTTTGGAATTTTTACTTCCTTTTTTCTCATGACAGTCACTTCTTCTCTATTACAAAATGAGCATCACAACATCTCTCTTATCTTTCAATTTCATCATTGTAGACCTATGAACACAGCACCACACTTCCATCTTCCCTTTCCTCAGCATCTTTTGTAAAGCCCAACCAATTATGACCATCTATCAAATTATTTCCAAGCAATAAAGAGTTCATAAATTAAATAATAACTATCTACGTGTTGTATCCTTTCACTAATAGCTTTTCACAGTGTAATTCACACTAATGTTGGAAGACCTAAGTTGTTTCTGCCTTCTAGCTCTAAACCCTTTCAACATTATACACTGCCTTTCCGTATGCAGCCATTTTCAGAAGTTAAATGTGTTTGTGTCAAGCTGCACCATTTTAATAGGGGCTTGGCATAAAAATTTCAATTGGTTAAAGCTAACCATCCTGTTGAGCAATCAGAAATGGTTATTTAGCATTGGTATTCTACTGTTTCAGTACATTTTGGATAACAGACTGACAGACAGATAGACAATGGTAGAACAATACATTTCTTAGCCTATCTTAACAAAGAACAAACATGACACTACAAATAGCAGTCTTCTATTTTGCATACTTCCATGCTGCCTTCATCAACTCTGGCATATCTCTCCTATTCCTACCCCTTCTTCACTTGTTTAATGTTACTTCCCACCCCACTGGGGTCTGATGCTTTTTAACTGCCTCACTGAGGAACTGATGCTGAGCAGACTACCTTTGGCCTGTCTCCTACCCTTTGATCTATCCGACATGGGTGACCCTATCAGGAGCAATTATTATTGTAACTGCCAGCACCGCTCTGCGGGTCATAAGAATGCACAAGCCCTTCGACCACATCAAGGTTGTAAGCCATGGAGTGAGTGAGAAAGGATAAAGAACGATATTATTGTCTAGTGCAAATGCATATTTGTAATGCAAGGAGCTAAATTAAATTGTTAAAATTCTATAGACCCTGGCGAAAGGCATAACATCTTCTGATTCCTTTGTTTTCAGATGATGTCATTTGCCTTTATCTAATGGTAGTTGCTGTACACCTCTCTGTGGTTATGATCCAGCCATCGGCAGAGGTGGCTCAGAAGCATAGAAAACTTGCTTTAACAGGACTCACATACCATTATCAAGCTTCAAGGGTTCAATATTCATAACAGTTAAAATACATGTTTGGTTTTACATGAACTAATTTCACTTCAAAGAAAATAATGAATATAAGTTAAAAATTGAGATAAAGGCTAATGTTCGTATTCATCAACCATCAAGAAAACTAAAACAATGCAGCCACATGATAAAAACAACTAAATGGGAATCAGTGAAGAGCATTATTTAAGGAAGAATTGGTTTCATGTAATACATACTGAACCCTTAAACAGGGGTTTTTGCCTTTGATTTTGGTGCGTCACATGTTATTTTGGGAGGTCACACTGAGTAATAAGCCCTATTTGGCACATTTGCCAAAGGCCAGTAGTTCCTTAGCATGATGCCACCATTACATTTCTCATTGAGTTCTAGTAAACAAATGGTCGCACTGTTTGGATTTTTGAGATGGGATGGCCAAAATGTATTCTTGACAGAGTACATTTTGCAACATCAAGGTAGACACCATAGAGATTAGCATTGGAATATCCCTAACGATAGACTTCTTGATTACCTCTTCAACAATTGTCTCACTGATGGTAAACGCATTGAATCTTAATTGCCTCATTGTCTTTTTTCTATCTAAACAGAATGAGTATATGTACAAGCATATGCACAGTAAACCTTCTCTAATATTTCTGAACACCCATTTTATCCCTTAGATCCCAGCCATGTAGTGACAATAGTTTCTTGCAGGGTCACAAGCTGGCTGCACTGTAATACTTAAGTCAAAAAATATTTTGCTTTAAGTATATCTAAGCATGAATGAAAACCATTTCAAAATAATACATTATTTGTCTGGCAGTATTTTAGAGTATCAATTACAGTGCTACATGAAACATAAAGTACTAGTTCATCAAAATACTGCATGTTGCATAGTCACGACACATTCATTTACAATAGATGGCCAGTTTTTCCATGGGTATTATATTTTCTAAAGCATGAACCTAATTATTTTGAGTTTTTTTGGCAGTAAAACAGTGCAAAAAAAATTGCATCAAAAAAGTGTGGCGCTAAAAGAAAACGCACAACTCTGAGCATTGCAGACAAGATGAAGATTCCCGAGAAATTGGAAGCTGAGGTCCCGGTCACTAGTTTGGTTAATGCGTTTTGTACAGCCAAAGAATTTGCCTGATTTGAAAAAGAAGGAGGATAAAATCATGGAATTTGCCCTCAATTTTGATGTTAAAGCCCATCATATTAACTGGAAGCCTGGGAAAACACTAAGGTTACAAGATGGTGAAAAGCTTGAAAAAACCACACTTCGGTGGTATTCAATAAATTGGTAATTGAGATGCCTATTATAAGGACTGTTGATGCTCTAATCTCTTCAGGATATATCACAATGTCAATTTAAAAGTATACTGCCAAGAATAAGTTTAGCTTACCTTTTGATGTATTAAAACCCAAGGTAAGATAATTTTCCAAAAGGAAAGTCAACATTGAGATGCTAATCTTTTAAGACTTTTAAAATGTAATTTCTGATCATCTCTAACATTTTTGAGGATGACATCGCAATTAAACATCTATGGTTTGTAGCTGGCTTTTAAGCTATTCAAATTTCATGAACTAACAAAATATTAAACGCCTAAAACTTAATATTAATGTTGAAGTCTTCACAGCAATAGAGGAGATTTGTTTTTGAAAATAATCATATTATCTCAAGTAATTTTTCTTTGATCCATTTTTTTCTCCCGTTTTTTTATGAGTTAAAACACCATTTTCAGGATTCTTTATGCTAGTTGGTAAGTCAAAACACCCATTTTATTCACATCTTAGAACTAATATGCAAGGACTGCTGAAAGTAAAAATAATAATAAGCAAGCAATATTGCAATAGCCAGAAACACTAGTTGCATGTTGCCAAGGTGGTAAGCAATGCAGGCAAATGGTATCACTAAGGTGGCAATATAGAAAATTTTTATTCAGCCGAAATATTATTTTTATTGACACACCACAGTTCTGTTAGTCAAATCACATTTTCAGTTAAAATCCAAGTTGAAACTAGGATAAGTTTTTATATTAGTAAGCTTATTAAGATGGATGTATAACAATGGGAAAAGGAAAAATACAGCTATTATTAGAGCTACAACATGAAAAGTATTTACTAAACGGTCACATATCCACAAACTCAAGGAGATCTAAAATAGTGGAGACATTATAAGTCAGTATGCTTCAACAGGGAAAACCAGACAGTAAAGACCATAATACTCAAGGTCTACCACACTAGATAGGAACTGTGGGAAATGAAGGTGAACAAGGAAATTGTACAAGATAATATATCATGCATGAGTGATGCTAGCGTACATTTGTCTATATTTGGCTATTGCACTAGATTTCTTAAATTTTTTTTGCAATTTTCAAGAGACTATGAGACTATGACAACTAAAATTGTCTCTATTATGAACCAATTATTTAATTCTTAGCTAATTAGTCTGCAAGACTCAAGTGACCAACTAGTAATTTAATATATCCCATCACTCGCACTCATCATTTACTTTGAAAAATATTAGATAAAAATCTATCTCAGACCTTTCTTCAAGCTAATCTACCCATTAAAGGTAGATTTTGGATGGTCCATAATGCCTAATATGTTCCATTTATGCTTTCCTCATATTAGCAGTTACTTCTTCATACCAGCCTTCATGTAATCACAAAACCTTACTCTCTTCCTTCATCTACTCTCCTTACATGACATTTTTCCTCATGAGGTGGCCCTCAAATCCCACAATCTCTCCATATTTTCTCCATCCACTTTACTACCTTCTTCCAACGTAGCAACTTCCCCTTTTCCTCTCCTATTTAATGCTTGAGGGATTCTGCATTATCGGGTTTCACCGCGTCGTTGTTTGATGCTGACATCAGTTTTGCCGAAGTTGCATTCGGCGTCTTCAGGTCGAAGATGAGGGACTCGGATTTTTGCCACCCTTATACAGGTGGTCCCGTCTAGTGGTAGTCCCATCTCCACATTGCGTGGAAAAGAGTTCTCCATAAACAGACCAATCAGCGAGCAGCCACTAGACGGGACCACCTATATAAGGGTGGCAAAAATCCGAGCCCCTCATCTTCAACCAGAAGACACCGAATGCAACTTTGGCGAAACTGTTGTCAGCATCAAACAACGACATGGTGAAACCCGATAATGCAGAATCCCTCAAACCACCGCCGTGAAAACCTACGCAGCCATATATTTAATGCTTATTTGTTAGTCCCTCTTTCCCAACTTATTTTTCCCTTCATCTCTATTGCCATATCTCAAAAGCCTCACCAGGTTGCTCCAATTCAGTAATATTTTCTAATGTATCTCTGATCTCCTAAAACCTACAACTATGGGGAAATCATAAAATTTCCAAAACAATGGCAGCTTCTCTTAATAGTTACTGACCAGTTTTCATAGGAGAAAATTGCCATAGAGTGTTGCAATATTTTTGCAGTTGATTTCTGAACAGTAAAAGCAAGGATTTCCTTTCTTGAAAGCATTTTGCGTTTGAAAACAGGAAATTTTGTTGCCGCACCCAATAGGGTCACCTTTGTAAAAATTCAGCTTTGTTGCTACTTACACAGTATATTCATGGACTGCTATTCTGAATAATGGCCACACTATTCCACAGGTAATTATAGTATGGACAATGATTCTGGGTAGAAGTGGACATTAAAATGATTGAGAAAGAGCTGCAATATTCAGTCTTGACCCTTCCACTGGGAAAAATTTCTTGAACAGTGCTTTTATATTTCTATAGTCAATCAGAATACACTAAAGTGAGGAAACTTCACCAATGCCATTGAAGACAAACAAGATGGATGATGGCATAACTGAACATATTTTACAAGTTTTTACCAACAAAAGATATTCCTTTACAATTAACCTTAAGAAACCAATTCTTAACAAATTACAGTAAATCAACTTTTAGCTCCAAATCTTTTCGACTCCATTAACTCATTAAATTTCCCCATTAATACTATATCTTTGTAACTGTTTACATTCTTTACACTCACAATTTAGGTTGATAGGCAAAGGCTCAGTTTATGTACAGAAACCAAAGACAACTTTGTAAGTTCAACAAATTTTTATTCAAACGACCAGTTTTGTTAACAGTTATCATCTTCAGTCTGCTGAAGATTTATGCTCTTTGGTGAAATCAGTCATTTTAATAATACAGAGTGGAACTTGTACAGAATACTTTTGTGCTGACAGAATAAACAATATCCATTTTATCTGCTGTATTATTAAATTCTCTTAACTCCTCCGCCTCTATAAACCAACCTATCTACTAATTAACCACTACCTCTACTAATTTTCTAACAGCCTACAGGTTCTCTTTCAGCTACCAAATATGATTTGAATGAAATAACCTACATCATAAAACTAATAGCAATTATAAAAGTCATTTGACTAACTAAAATCTGGAAATAAGCAATTGATATCATAATGAAAATAGCTGTGAAAACTACCAAGAGTGAATTTAAGCTGTAGTTCTACATAAGTGCTAAAGTCCCAATGCTTTCCACTTCTACCTCATCAGCTGATCCCTGCTATTGCTGCAATGACGAATGTAGAGCTGAGTTGCCAGATATCTTCAGGAAAATGCATATAAAGTACCCGATTATAAATATTTTGAGTAATTTTAATGTAAACTACAGTGGACTCTTGTTAGCATGTTTTTGAAGGAATCCAGAATTCTGAATATAATAACAAGTAAAACATTCAAATCAGGGTTTACCTATGATAAGTTACAACGGTAGAGTATTATAATTAAAGGATACTGTTAATAATGTAGTTGGCAGGCCATTTTTAACAAAAAAAAACTTTCATATTGTCCAATACATATAATGCAACTTGAGCAATTACTTCCTCAATACTTGTTTCATCAAAACTTCATTAATTAATGTTTAATAATTTTTCAGCATATTGTGCATGTATTACATATATTTTTACTTCATTCTATACATCAGTCAAATGAGTCGCATTGTGTTTATTTTATACTATCAACTACCTAAAAAAACTGACCTCAAACAAACCCACATTATATATATATTGTGCTCTCAATTCATTTTTTTTAAAGTCCCAAGTGTGTTCTAACTACATACTGGCAAGACGAGGTATTTTCAAAAAGTTTCCAAGCTTTTTAAATAGTGCACCTCCAGCTGATTATTCTTTAATATGCTTGAAGGCCTTGTGTCTGCAGAAACTTCCTGAATAACCACATTCAACCACTTTGTTGATATCTTGTTTCGTTGATTAGTTGGGGCTATACATGGGAAGGGGCATTTGTGGAGTGTGGTGAGAAATCGGATCTACAGAAATGAGCTCTTTGAAGGAGCAACATTGTTCCAGGAAATTCAGCGTGAAACTCTGCAAATTCTTCACAAAAATTTTTGAGTTGATTTCCAAGGCTTATGGTAAGGATGCTATAAAACATAGTGCGTTTTATGAGTGCTTAAACCAGTTCTAAAAGGGGCAGAAATCAGTGGAAGATAACGAATGTTCTGGAAGACCATCAACGACGACTGATGACCACCACATCGAGAAAGTGAATGATCTCGTTCATGAAAATTGAATCTCATGGAACATTAAGAAGAGTGTGGCATTTTGATTGGTTTATGCTATAAAATCCAGACTGAAAAATTGTGGATGCATCAATTCACCACCGAATTCATGCCTTGCGTGATCCAAGCCAGCTAATTTTTCTCTCAGACCTCAAAGTTTTAGGCAAAAAACCACACCACTGGGCTACCACACCCACCGTACTTACCAGACCTAGCCCCATGTCACCTTTTCTGGTTTCCCAAACTACAAAACCCCTCTCAAAGGAGAAAGATTTGACACCATTCCATAGATAGAGAAAAATTCAATGGAGGAGCTTGTGAGCATTCTGGGAGAAGCCTTCCAGGACTGTTTAAAAGGGTGGAAACACCAATGGGATAAGTGTATGCACTGGGGAGGAGATTACTTTGAAAGGGACCCTAGCCAATAAATTTGTTAAGTTTTAAAGTTTTTTGTAATACATAAAGTTTTGGCGCTTTTTGAACAGGCCACATTCACATAAAAGTTCTAGGAAAAGACTATATTAATAAATATAAGCACTTTTTCACCCTTATTTTTTTTCAAAATACTAAATAATTTCAGCTTTGGCAAATGTCAAAACAATTTACTTTTCACCTGCACATATAACTTTCCAATTCGATTCTGTGTTTGTCATCAAAATAAAAACTGAACAAAAACCTGAAACATTTACAATGCTTCTGGCTGGAATAGGTATTACTCTAAAGCTGCCGTGTCAATTCATTTCAAATGAGGAACTTTGTAAACTTTTGAGATATATTTAAACTTTTCTTCCCTTGAAATTTGTCTTTTGAAAACATGTTCCTCCATTGTTTATATTCCAATACGTGTTCCACTTTTCAAGAGCACAACATATATGTGCATTTGCTATTTTAATGGCATAGCCACCAAATGCTACAAAATAAACCAATATGGCTATTAATGTGTGTTGTGGTGACGTTACAGCATTTGCCAAAATGTCTTCAAAGAGAGTTTCTTTTTTAACCACATACTACAGCCATTTTCTACAACTTGTAGCGAAAATAAAATATGGCTTGAAATAACTTTGATGTTTTTATACGAGAAAATACATCTTTGCATAATTTTTGGGATATTTAGCCTCTGAGTGGTCCACTTACATGCATACAAATCTAAATTTTGGCCTTTCATTAAACATATAAGAGGAACAAGAAAAGCATGCTAAGTTTAACTATTTAAACAGTTTGAAGCTGGGACTGACATGAATGAACATGCTTACATCTTATCATGAAAATCCTAATGAGAGTCCACTGTATATTTTTAAAACAATTTTATGATGTGTTAAAAAAAATGTTGAAAACAAAATATTACTAAAATCATCTACCATCAAAATGTGATATTAGATGCTCTTAACATTACTACCTTGATCAAAAAGTTCCCGGAATAGCCACCGTGTGGCGCTCCCATCGTTCCGATTTGAGTTCTGTTTTTTTTGTTAAATTGGTACATCTGTTGTTGATATTCCCTTTAAATCTTAGTGTCATAACTTGACATTTGCAAAAGTTACGTAGCCAAGAGTACATCTATCTCTGTGTGTGTTGGCGATTTTTTACAATTGCAGAAATGGATTTAAATTTGCAACAACGAACTTGTATTAAATTTTGCGTAAAAAACGGATTTAGTGGCGCACGGACGTTGGAAATGTTGGAAAAGTGTTTCGGCAACGATTCTCTTAAAAAAACGGTCGTTTACCAGTGGCACGAGCGGTTCAGAAGTGGTCGTGAGTCAATCGAAGATGATGAACGCAGTGGCAGACCATCGACATCGAAAGTCGGTGAAAAAATCGATAAAGTAAAAGAAATGTTGGTCAATAACCGCAAATTAACCATCAGAGAAATAGCGGAGGACTTGAACATTGCCTATGGATCCGCCCAAGACATTGTGGTTAATGATTTGGGTTTCCGTCGTGTAGCAGCAAAGTTGGTGCCAAAAGACCTCAATTTCATGCAAAAAAGAGACCGTGTTGACGTCGCAAAAGACATGATTTGCGAGGCTGAATCCGATCCCACATTCATCAAAAGGATCATTACTGGAGACGAGACGTGGGTTTATGAGTACGACACGCAATCCAGACATCAGGCAAGTGAATGGCGTTCACCAAATGAGCCGAGACCAAAAAAACCACGTCGTTTTCAGTCAAAAAAGAAGGCAATGCTGACGGTTTTCATGGATTACAACGGTGTAGTGCATCATGAATTTTTGCCAGAAGGCCAGACAGTAAACAAAGAGTATTATTTGGGCGTTATGAGACGTTTGCGTGAAGCAATTCGCCGAAAGAGACCAGAAATGTGGGCAGAAAACTCGTGGATTTTGCACCATGATAACGCACCGTCGCACAGTGCTATCATTATTCGTAATTTTTTGACGAAAAATGCAACAAATACCATCCAACAGCCACCGAATTCACCTGATTTGGCTCCCTGTGACTTCTTTCTGTTCAATCGAGTTAAAAAACCATTACGGGGAACGCGTTTTAGCAGCCGAGAGGAAGTAATGGAAAAATCGCAGGAAGCACTGATGGACATACCGAAAACCGAATATAAAAAATGTTTCGAGGATTGGATCAAGCGCTGGCATAAGTGTGTTGCAGTCGATGGGGATTACTTTGAAGGGGACAATATAGATTTAGATGAATAAACTTGTATTTTTAATTTTCTGAATAAATTCCGGGAAATTTTTGATCAAGGTAGTATGTTTGCTAATGTGTATAATAAGCACCATGACTTTTTGATAAAGTTTTGCAGGAAAAAATGTGTATCATGTATGGAAAATTATTACCACTTATATTAGGCCTCATAATAAATATACTTTAGAGACCTTGGCAGCATATTAAAAGCAACAAAAAAGAAAATCCTTCCAACTGTAATCATAAATATATCAAAAACATAAAATATATTACATTAGTCATTACCTCAGGTGTTAAAAGAACTATCCGTCCTTCAGCTCGAGGACATAGTTCACACGATTCCTGCTCGAGGTCATCAAGACTTGCCCTTCGTGTCAATCGGGGTCTTGCTGGATGATGATGTGGTCCAACTGGGTGGTGATGAGACCCCAAATCATCAGGTTCACTTTCTGGTCCTAGAGACATTGCACGAATAGGAGGAGGGCCATCCAATTCACTCCCTTCTAGCATCTTTACTAAACTGTGCCTGTTTGAAATATATTCAATGACCTGATTAACAAGAATTAAAAACAAAACAATACATGAAATTACTTTAAGAGCATAATATATTTTAACTTAAGTCCATTTTTTACCATGGTAGATCTATTTTAATTATTCTGCAGGGACTTAACCATGACATACAATCCATACTCACATTTCCTTAATGAAATACTGAAACATTTCTGTGATTTAAAAGCATTTAATTTTTAATTCTATTTCCTTAGCCTAGTTTTTCCATGCAAACAAAGAGCATAAATAATCTTCTTGGTTTTTCTATGTTAAATTCATAGCTTAAGCCAGGAGGGTGAGAAAATAAATATGTTTTAATCACCTGTTATTTATCAAACTAGAAAAATTTAAACCCACATAGGACACTATGCAAGAATTCAAAATCACGAAACCCAATTTGATATTGTAATGTTTCCATTAAATCGGCACTGTAGCCTGCAAAACTGCTTTAAAGAATAACATAGATGTATCATAAATTCTTTCTGTAAAATCTAAAAAAATAATACTTAAAAAACTGAAATCATTGTCAAATTTCGTTGCCAATTAATTAATATAGAAAGGCTATGGAGTAAGCAAATGAAATGAAGAGAAAGAATGTAATTTACCTTAAAATATGAAGTGAACTAGGTATTCACTTGATTTTTTTTATAGATATGAGTCATTTACAATGTGACATTTCCAGTCAAATAAGTCATACAATATTTCACTACATTTTATACTCTAATACAAGTATTACGCATCATTGCCAGTTATTTCAAAGAATGTGTGTAGACAGACAGCAAGGAGTACATTATTTGATTCATCTTAAAAACTTTTTATGGATTATTATGGTGGAAAGTCACTTGTGGCTGTTCTCTTCACCCCTAAGATTCTAGAGAGAATTTTTCTACATGAACTGTTAAACTGAACACATGGCAATTTTTCAATGATGTCTAAAAACTTAATAAGGAACCACATGACAGTATTACAACTATTTTCACTATTATCAGCAAAGAAAAAGAGAGAGCTTTACATAACTAACCTTCTTGATAATGTTACCAGACTTTGACGATGTTTGGAATGGCGTCTGGTCTTTCCTAGTCGCACTTTGATAGCTTGAAAATGATTTTGAATAGCTGTTCTTAATTCGGGACTACCCTCCTCATCAACCTGGAAAATAACAAAATTATTGATAATCTTACCGACAAATTAAACTTAAGCTATCTCATAAAATTAGGAAACTTGGTGTTCATTAGTAGCTATTCCCCTAAGACAAGGCCCACAAGATTTCTAAATTATCAATTAGAATTTATTCATTTTTAGAGTAAATAATGTTTATTTAAGAAGTTATACACAGCCTGTCCCTGCTTTCAGATGATATCACAAAACAATAAATAAATAAGAAGAAACTCGGGGATATATAATTGAATACTCACAATTATGTACCTCATTTAAAATTGTGATGCAAGAGCTTTTGAGTAGTCCTAGCAATGTTTCTCCTGAATTTGATAGCATCTCATGTATGAATTTGATAGCATCTCATGTATGAATTTAATAGCTCTTCAACTCTATGCTCTGGTGTAATTTGTAAACTCTGATTACAGAAATGCACTATTGCCATACACATTTGACTTATCTATGCTCCAGTTTGTGCTATCGTCACTCAGAATTGGCAATCTGACATAAAATGATGCAATGTATAATGTATTTTGCTATATCTAGCAATGTCACCATGTATTTTACCAGGCACAGAGTTTTTTCACATATCATGAGCCTCTGCTTACACCAAGAGGAATTGTGTCAGAGAATTGTGATGCAATCTTAATGAAAATACCAATAGATAAATCCTTGTAAAATGGATTTGACCACTGGAAACTGACATAATCCTCGAATTTTCCCATTAGCAGTCTTCCAAAAGAAAGAATTCTATCAGCAGACAGCACAGACGATTGAATGGAAAAGGAAATGAATCACAGCTGCTACCTTTGTCATTCTACTACATCAGCAGTCCTTCAGCTTGAAACTCGGGTAAGGCTGAAGGACGAACACCAGGTTGCAAAGATTTAAAAAAATAGGATAGGCAGTGCTATGGTCTATCGCATATGTTCAATTATATTCATAAAAAAAACACCTACTACTCCCTACTTCAGCATAATCAAACCTCTTTGTCTCTTTCCCAGTTCACACTATATTGATTTTATTAGAGTCAGTGGGTTAAAGTTCTCAATTGTCAGATTTTATTTTATAAGATTTTTTGCGTCAGGATAACACCTTCTCCAGTTTGAGGTAAATGATGGGAGACCACTACTGGAAAGAGTGTAATTTCCCTTTCTTCTTTACCAATAGAAACTATACATTTGATATTTAATTTGTCTACACTTTATAATTGTAATGAGAGAAACCCTCACTCAAAATCATCAAGAAATTGACATATGTTCATCTTGATATACGAGATTTGACTTTTATGCATTTCAACAATAGTGACATTTTGATTCAGTCCACTTAATCAGAAGATATTGGATACTGACAACCTTCCAGAAACCTAATTGAATGTAAGAAGTGGAGATGATTTAATGAAATCAAATGGAGTTTCTTAGCATAAATAAAAGCTTATTCAAGTTGCTACCCTGGTCATTATCCTTTCCAATCTTTAAACAAATGTGCAATAGAAAATTCATTTTACATATATATGACTCAATACATTGTCTGGAGCATATTATCACAAAAAAGTCTCAATCGCGTCACTTTACAATATTTTTATAATATATTTTTTAAACAGAACACTTTAATATTTTAAAGTAGGGACCTGCTGTCCTAGACCAATAGTATTTACCATTTTAATGACAATGCACATAACATCTGGATTATTGTGATCAATTACAATTTTACACCAACATAAAGATTAGAAATATTTTTTTAAGAGGTCATGAAGCATTTAGTAATGGCATGCAGCATCAAAGTAAAGCCCAGTGCACAGGCTTGGCAACTAAAATGCAGTTGTGATTGTTTCGACTGTCAATGGAAATTCCACAGGCAAATTTTACTAAATGTCACACACCTAAGTAAATCAAGTTAAAATGGTTTTTAATTGTCCAAGTCAACAAATTAGGTATCCCAAAAAACATGACTTATTATGTATGCATCACAATTATTGGGCATTCATGAAAAATTACATTGGATTAATTGAATCTTTCAGATGGCACAGAGTTTTCAAAACATAATTCATCACTTTTACGTACCAGTAACCGAGCCTTTCTCAGAATATCATAACCGTCCCTTCCAGCATACAGGTAAGCTTTTGTTGCAAGACGATAACGTTGGGTGGGAGATAAATATTCATCTCCTACACGAACTAATTTAGGATCCACGCGCTGCCCAGGAGGAGCTTTAGGGTCAAAGGCAAATGATGCCCCTGCGAGCAGTGGAAAGCGGCCTTCAAGCTTTGGATACTGGGAAACTCCATTTTCTAAAGCATTAATAACTTCTTCTCCTAGAAAGTGGAAACATTTGGTGATTGAGAGAAATGTGTATTGAAATATAAAAGATGATATTTTACATCCGAGCATTTTAAAAAAATAAACAGATCTCAGATTTCAATTAACTACTCAACTATGTAGGAACTATCACCTTCAATGGTTTAAAGCACTAAGTTAACTGCTGCATGACTCAATTATTTAGTAGGACTTGGTAAAAGTAATGGAATTTACAAAATACACAGAACATGCTGTGAATGTATTACAGTATTGATTTATAAACTATCAAATACGTAGGTATTGAGTTAGTATATATACAAATTGAATTTTATATACATCAATTAGATATTATCGTAATTTTCTCCATGGCTGAGTTCAACATGTTCTGTGATTTCATGTGGCATAACAGTCCAATACACCTAATCCAGCCACCAGGGCTGAGTAGACAGAGCCAATTATGAGGTTGCAGGAGAAAATTTCAGAAGACCCTACACATAAGTATGGGACCCTCAAGGTCTTCTCTGCCTCTCACCACAATACATTTGAGGCTCCACAAGATTACAATTCCTCCTTCTTCATGAACTCCATCTCTGATGTGTTGAGACTAAGCTTTATGAATGTTCACCATGTTTCTGAAGGCTTGTGCACTTCCCCTGCACCCTGGTAACAGATGGGGGTTCAATCATAGTGCTTCTAACAGTTTGGCATTAAGCAGTTCCACCACCTATCAGTCTCTTGCCAATTCACCTTTCAAGGTGCCTTTTCATAGTCTTTAATCAGAATATGTAGATTCGATATCAATCCTCCCCCTGTCTCACCTTCCCCTTGAGGTCTCATTTGTAAATAGACATACTCATAGAGGATGTTTCCCTTCAGGAAGAAGTAATCCGTGAATATCCCAAAGATATCAACTCTTTTCTTTTACCAGAGTCAGATTAAGTGATAATAATTAAAGGATTGACTATCATCAGCTGCTGTCACCCAGAGAGTAGATCAATACACTTACTCCTCCTCTGGCGGTTTGGACAGCACTGATGATTTCTGCAATGCTGGAACCGATGAATCCACACCTGCCAGTTTTCTACAACCAATATGGTGGGATTGACAAGGATGGACCTCCCCTGATAGCGTCTTTTATGTTCCACTCCGTTGTGCCACATTTATATCTATTGGGTCTTCTGGAATCTTCTCCCGCAATCACCTGTTCGACTTCATCAACCCAGCTCTGGCAGCTGTATTAGGCGATATATTGAACTCAACCATAGAGTAACTATATCATGAAGTCACCTACCCTTAAGTTATGCTGAGCTTAATACGATAGCAACTTGCCCCAGATTGTCAAGCATGATTTAAACATTCAATCAGTTAGTGCATTCAGTATTCCTTTCACAAAGTGCTACCAAGATTCTGCTTCTCATATTTTTATTATTTTCACAGTAAATACCAATAAGAGGCAATTTTTTGTTAAAAATCAGAGCCATAAAAGTCTGTTGCATTGTGAATTGATTACATTAATATTGAAACTCCTTTAATTTCTGCATCTTTCAATCAACCTAAGTAGAAACTTAAGTCAGTAAATCTCAATGTCTCATATATTGCTTACTACTTGATACATTTTCACAGACACTGACATCTAGCACCATGGCTAAGTACCTCATAAACACCATAGTCTGCAATGGGTATGAAACCCACTTAAGCATATGGAAGCTACAGTTCTCCAATAAAAAGGTGGTTAGCAGGAGTAATCATTAACTGATTAACGTAAGTCTGTAATTTATGCAACACTATTGATTTATATTAAAATTATAGGTACACTGAAAGGGGTTTGATGATGCCTTTATTGTCACATTTCAAGGCATGAATTGCCTAAAACATACATACCTAGGCATTCTGACTTTAAAACAGGAAAAAAATTTAACTCCCATATTTAACCCACTACATGTAAAATATATCTTCATATCTCCTTTAAATCATGCTCACCTGTAACTGAGAGAACGACCAAAGGATCCATCATGGGTAACAAATCCATTAAATCCCTAAGAGTAAAGTCCCCAACGGGGTGAATCCTATCTGACCGCAATGTTCCAGAGTTGAGGAGAACAAGGTCAGCTCCAGTTGCTGCCAGCGCAACATCAGCCACCCAATTGCCAAGATTTGTCTCTTTGGAGCGAATGCTTGCAAAACGACCATCCAATTCTACAGAGAAAGTTCCTAAGACTTCCTCCATTCGACCCTCAACCATTCCTATAAAAAATTATGTATTACAATATAAATAAATTTCAATAAAAAAATTATGGATAAATAAAGACCACTCCAGACAAAGATAGAGGCAGTTATGATAATGCTACTGCATACAATAATGGTGTAAAGATGTATATTAACACACAAAAATGGACAATGTGAAAATACACTACCTCAAAGTTATTTATATTTCAGTCTTCACTAAGAGAATTGCTAGTTTCCATTCATCATCAGTGACCCTTTTGATTCTTAAGAATATTAAATAAGCATTCTATTAAATAATACATTTAACAAAAATATGATGAAATTAAGCTTGATTTTTTAAATTCAAATATTAAACGCTAAGTATTTAATTAAGATGAAATAATTAGAGTCAACTCAAATCAGGCAAATGTTTCACATTCTACAGTGAAAAATCACTGACATATTCCCAAAACACATCTAAATAGTAGATGTGTAGTAGTACCTTTAACTATCATTAATCACCCCAGTCAACAGAGAATAGGGAACATGGTGCCATGAAATAAAACACCGATAGTTTAACATAAATAATACACAATGCTAATTGAGCCAAATCTAAAATTTATTTTATCAATAAGTGTTAAGGACCATTGCATTGGTCAATTTTTTTTCTTTTTAGAACTATAAAGGAAAATGGCACAAAAACTAAAAATATTCTTAACAGAGTCATTAATTGTTCAAAATGAAATCTATCTAGAGTGAAGGATTGCATTGCAATTCCGGTGAATGATGCTCATGAAATCTCCTCTGGATTTTCATCAGGAGAGGAAATGAATTATTGTTTTGGAGGATGATTTTGCGATTGTGAATGGGGTTTGGGTGTGGGCCAAGTCTTTGCTCCATTTATATACACTCTCAATGCAGTCAGATACTGTCCAATTGGCTGATTCTCTGAAGTTGAATCTTTTTCATTGCAGGTCTCCATGATTGGCTGAGGGAATATTTGGGGTAAAAAGGGATTATTTTCGCTTTCTTTACTCAGGATATCAAAAGCCTCCTCATTATTCATTAGATCAACAAGCTATCACACCAAAATAACAAAACGTCAATCATTACCTTCAAAGGTGAAAATCCTGAGGATTCCAATAAGCACTTCAAATAAGTCAACGCCAAGAAATCATTTTTAAACATTCAGGTCTGGTAAGTTATAGGTCTAATTTTGCTCAATAAAATAGAATGGCTAATGAATTATTTATATTTGTTTACATTTAAAATTAACACTTATTTAGCATCATTCACATGTTTTTCAACTCTTTAATTTTCCAGCTGTCACAGAAGTATAAGTTATATGCATGTATTCATAAATAGATATTTGAAGAACAAGGGCCTGCACGTAGATTTTCCATGGAGCTTGAAATATCAGTTGATTGCAGACAATATCTGCAAACATATTTGTTTAAAAACGTTTTTCCCATAAGCACTAAGAATAAATATTAGTTCTAACTTTTCACCAATTGAATCAATTACTATGAACATTAGTATCACGCAAACTTTATGTACTTAAAGTAATATTAAGAGACTTGTTTTCAAAAGCATTTGAACCTTTTTTTTATAAAATTGCCTATCTTCATGCTTTGCATTGTTAGGTGCCTGGATGCATTTTAAGAATGCTTAAGTATAATACTAATTTAAAAGTAAAAAATTAACATCTTTCTACACAATCTTAGTTAATATGAAATAAAATGTGCATGTAGATTGGTTTGGTGCGTAGGTGCATATACAAATTGATTAATCAACTTACACTACTTGGGGGGGATCACAAATTTTCAAAATGCACACACACTTATTCACATGACAGATAATTAATGATTATAATTTTGATTATAATCATTAATTATAATTAATAACAATGATTATAATTTTGCAGCAAAAAACTGAAACAAATGAAATTCCTGTTTCCTGTAAATATCATTAACTGCACCAGAAAATTCATGCTTGCCAACTGTGGTAAATATTAAATTAACATTATCAAAAGAAATAACAAATAAAAAGATCTATGAGCATCTCCTGGGTCAATGATATCTGTATTGAGCATAAAATTCTCTCCTAGTAACTAGTCTTTTCACTTTTCTACATGCTGATGACTTTCACTACCTTCCCGCTAAAAGATTAAAAATAAATTTTTGAAAAGAAGAGATTTTAAAAAAATACACATAAACAATAATAACTTTAATATTACTGCACTAGTACTCCAGACAGATTTGTGAATTTCATAATAATTGTAAGGGTCAAATTGCTACCATAAATCCATGAGCCATCCTAGATGTAGGCAAGTAAAGCTAAAATTAAAGCAGAAGATGATTAATTTTTTAGGAAATAAGCAAATACTGAATGATTGGCTTTTAATACTGCATTTTTGTTAGGCATTAAACATTTTTTCCAACATTTATAACCTTTTTTAATGTCCTTGACAACTGCATCTATTATTTATTAATGATTACGCTGACTCTTGCATCTTTGACTGTATATAAAAGATCTTCAATGCAATAACAAAACTAATAAAATAGTACAGTAGTTAGGCCCCTTGTTAAAGGAATTTGTAAAACAATTTTTTCTGACACTGCAAGGAAATACATTTAAAAGTACTAAATTACAATTAATCAAATACCAGAGTATTTTTCCAGCTGTTGGAGAAGTTGCTCATCTTCTTCAAATTGAGATGTTACATTTATCTCTTCAATTTTTACATCAACTGCTCCTTTCCCCGTTGAAATACCACTCGGGAAGGTTAGTGTGATTTTGGAGAACTGTCGGAAATCAGTCCCACTCTTCACAATGTACTTATTTTCAACCTGTCAGAGTAAAAAACAAGACAAGCATTCAAGTATGCATTATGACTATGAGTAAATTTATCCTACCTGAGTCAGTCTTCCATAAAGTGATTTTCCAATTGACTCTGTCCATTTTATTGCGAACCTTAAGTTCATAATTACTTTTCTATTTTTACTTCTGTCATTCAATCATCTACAGAAAAAAAAGTTCTTAGGTGAAGCCATAGCTCAACAATCCATATACCTATTTAACTGTAGCTGAAGGATCTTTGTGGTGAACTTGCCTTCAATTTAATTTATGTCAATTTCAAATCATGTGCAAGGCAAATGATTTTTACATTTGGTTAATCTCATATTTTAACACTTTGTGCCACCTCTACTGATTATTTTATGTCTTATAAAAAAATGCAAATTTAATATAAAACATTCTAAATCAAACCAAAAATACCGTGTCTGGCGTGACTAGGTGAAAAATCTTCCTATTGAAATTGAAAATAAACAACTTGGCTTTTCCACAAAGAAAATTTTTTTATTTATGACCTAAGTTTGGTTATGGTATAACATCGTCAGGTTTGACCCGACAATGTCATACCATAACGAAACTTAGGTCATAAATAAAAAATTGTCTATGTGGAAAAGCCAACTAGTTTAGTTTCGATTTCAACACTCTAAATCACAAATCCTATGAAAAATAGGCAGGGTAACTGTAGTGGCATTCCCATAGAAGGCTCTTCATGAGCCAACTATTTGGCTGTTAGTCTTTGAGAAACAAGTCTCAGGAAATTCTTATAATGTGGGAGTCAATTACATTTTTACAATGCAAGATAAAATACAGAGTAAAATTAATATTATTGATAAAATTTTACTTATAAATTTGCAATTTGTTAAATGCAAACTACATATAAAAAAAGGCATCAAATAAATTTTTTTCTCTAAATTTCCCATAACTCTGGTATTTTGCGGCAAGCACACTCATTTTCAAATGAATTTATAAAAATCAACAGGCTACACTAACTCTCATTGGTATTCACAGAAGCTTACAAATATGTTTTACCCTCTTATTAATACCCTAAAAACCATTATAAAAAAATTACAGGACATTTTCACATCAGTTTGTAGAAAACCATTATTATTGCAGGAGTTGGACCAGTGATAAGGATGCCAGAGTGAATAAAAAGGAAGACAGAACCAGAATTTTAAGGATCAGCCCATAGCTCTATCAAAATTAAATTATTCTTGAGGGTAATGAATATTTTGTTCACAACAACTTGAAAGGCCAATACAATTTTTCCATTGTTTCTTCAACATTATCTTCATACTTTGTCCACTAAAAGATATAGATTACACCCATAGATTAAATAGATTGAAAAAAATTACTGACTTATTACATCATCCTGTTTATATTTCACTGACATTTTAAATGAATCATTAACACTATCAATTAAATGGGATACTACAGGATTCTTGCCTTAATGTGGTCACAATTAACATACAGCTAATTTTCCTGGCTACAGACTACCACATCGCAAAAGTTACCCACTGTATCTCTTTCAGTGCAAAATTCCAAATTTAGGGTACATATAATCTGTTGTTACATGGCAAATTGACCAATGATGGGCAATTATAATTTGGCTGAAAGTTCCTGGCTTGTGCACAGAAATGAACTTTCGGTACAGGTGATTTTACTGTGAAGATTTACCATACTTTACCCTCTGATTCCTGCCTTCTCATACATCAAAGTGACAGGAACTTTCAACCAAGATGATCAAAACATTTAAGTTGATAAAACTTAAGACCTCAAGGTATTACCATAATAAATAAATGATTTATCAAATGCTCCCTAATATATCGTTAATACTTAAAAAAAATACATACCATAAGAACTTCATACACATGGTCATGTCCACCAAGAATCAAATCAATCTCATCAACATTTTCTGCTAACTTTCGGTCATTTGGTGTTCTCATGTGGGTCAATGCTATAACATAATCACATCCCTGAAAGGAAATAGATTTCCATCATTAACATGCATTGTGTATTTGAGAATTGAGGAGCTGAGATAGGTACACTTGCCTATCAGTTTAAATTGACAAAAATGAGTTTCTGCCAACATCGAAAAAATGGAGACTTGTTGAAAACATCAGTGAATAATGAGCGTTTTTACCATAATGGGACACTAGTAACTTATTATGAAGGCAGATTTTTAAGTCCTAAATGCAACCATTTTCAATCAGTAGACATCACTAGCCCACTAAGAACTGGGTACATGAAACTATTTACATTTGCTTTCAATACCCAGCAGTGTCTTGAAATGCATTTTCATCGCATCAATTTGACAGGCAGCAGTGATGCCACTCATTATATGTTAATGTAATGAATATTTTCACCTTTCCCCAAATCTTGGTACACCGGAAACTGCTTTTAGACATTTGGAAAGCAAGTATGTGAACATACGAGTTGGTTAAAATGGATGGGAATGGTTTGGTATAGTGATTAGGAGTTGATGATACTGAACCTAATAGTCAAGGCATAGGCATAATACTGAAGGAGAAGGCTAATGTGTATTTAAGGAATAATCAGCCAAACTTCCTTACATTACTCTGGATTCATTTAACTGTGGCATTAGAATAGGTGTGAATAGCATGTTATTTAATGAATTTCACACTATAATATCACTGATCACATGTATCGCCTCAAATATAGGCTAGCAGTTAAGATGACAATGAGGAAGTGACACATCATCATTATTTCTCCCTCAATCCATCAACAGCTACTGTGAAATGTTGATGAAAGATACCTAAATGTTTCCTCCAATTATTGCTATTGTTTTTCAATTTAATGCAAAATTGGTTTTTCTATTTTCATACCACAATTTTTTCAATATAAAAACTTATTTCATTTAAATTTATGGTACCTATTTGTGCAAACAAATTTATTATGTTTATGTTAGTCTATTATAATTCTGCAAGGTTAAATTAAAGACAAAGAATTAAATTAAATTAATAAGACATCAAATTGCACTTCAAATAATTTTTCTTTCAGCCTTCAATTTCACATTAACCATGATTGAATATACTTTTATCATTAGTCCCCTCAAAAACTCAATTCAAGGTTCCATTGTACTGGAGAGGTTGTGCCTTTTACTTCAAATTTTTCGGTGTAAGGGTTGAATTACTTACATTTATTATCCTCTTTCCATAAACAAATTGACTGCATTTATATTATTTACTTAAATATAGTATGGAAGGATATTTAACATCTAAAACAAAATATTTTTCAACCTGATCTCAATTCAAGCTAGCCTTGATTTGAGTAGTTTCAGGTGTGATTTAGTGGCATTCAAACATAATACGAAAAGATGGTACCCATTTTCCAAGTTTAATAAGCCTAGAAGATGATATAATATATCAAAACAGGGTCATGCCATTAAAATTATCTAGTGGAAAATTGTTGCTATCTTTTCTTATTAGCCTTGATTTTTCATATATTTTTAATAGTCTCTTGTGAACATCAATTTGAGGTGAGGTGAAAGAAAGAGAAAAAACAACTTTGCACTTCCACACACTTTTTTAATATAACACGACCATGGTTTCGATGCTGCGCATCATCTTCAGGTCCTGAAGATCTTCCACCTGAAGATGATGCGCAGCATCGAAACCATGGTCGTGTTATATTAAAAAAGTGTGTGGAAGTGCAAAGTTGTTTTTTCTCTTTCTTTCACCTCACCATGAAAGAATTCCACCAAGTTAAGCCTGAAACTGTTAGATTCATCAATTTGAGGTTTCACATTGTATGTATAACAACACCACAATGGCTATACAAGTATTACAACTGACATCACCACACTACAAGCTTATAATACAGAATTCAAGTAATAGTAATGAATAGTAGCTTACCTCCTTTTTTAGTTGAGCTCCAAGCTTTTTACCAGCTTCTACAAAATCAATAAAAGTCACTTCTTCGGGATTAATTGTGGCTAACGTTTCCAACCACTCTTGTTCAACAAGCCCCATCTAAATTATAAGTAATGAAATAATATTAAAATAAATACACTACACTCAGCATTATAATGAAACAGGAGATGACACACTTAAGTGTTAAAAATTTAATCATATTCAAAAATTAAAATTTCATCCCCTTCAAAAATTAGCTAAATCATTTGATGGAGCAATGCTTGACTTTAAAAATCACATTGCAAGATTAATTGGATAATGAAAAAATGCACTGCTCATGAGTGATATTATTACACATAGCACTTCACATTCAAGTCGCCACACTGCATTCAAAACCATATGGATCACAACAACATGTTCACATGCTGCATTGCATTCACATTTAATATACATTGCCTTGCAACACCGCCTAAGTACCACATATTTTAGTCAATGCATTAAACATCACATTCTCATAGAGACAGGTAACAGAAAACACATCCCACGCAGCCCAGATCAAACTAAAGTGCATGTGTTCAGTACTTTATATTTCAGTTACCCAAGTGCCAAGAGTTGCTCAGAATGTCTTCATTCTTTTTTCTCTCTAAATACATGTATTACTTATTGATCATCATTGTAGGCAGATAACTATAAGTTTTCAATGGTCCAAGAAAACTATTAAAAATTAATTGAATTTTAAAGTGTCTCTTTGCCTTATCTTAGTTTAGCCTTGGTAATTTCCTTCTTCATAATTCAACTAAATATATGGCATTTAATTTTTAATATGCCTATTCTCATCCTCACTCTTTCTTGCAAGCCAATATTCAAAACCTTCCACATCCCACAAGCTCTTTCCCCATCCACTTTCTCTGCCTTTTGTGAAATTCACCCTACAAATTCCTTTCTTACCTACATGCAACACTCCTGTTTTCATCTCATACAAGATTTTCAGAATTTCGGTCTACCCCTAAACCAGTACTCTTCCTCTTCAAGAACCAGGTTTTGGAATAACCATCAAGCCTGCTTAAACGGCCACTTCCACTGAGAAGTCACCTACATCAATGACCATTTATACACAGGAACCAAAATATTTTTTATCTATACTGTAAAACCTTGTCCTGTTGACACCACTAAATTTCATGCATACAAATGACATAATTCAAAGTTCAGAGTAGCCACCAAACTAAAGCATAGGCCTTTAAAAATGCTCATCATGTGAAGAAATCAAAATAGGTCCAATATGAAACTTGAAGCCATGATTAGATCCTGTGACAGAAAAAGATGTAATTCATTTCAAATTCTTTCCCAAAAGCATAGTATTACTAACCATTTAACAATTACTAAGTCTTGTGTGTGCAACATTACAAAGGCATCTACTCTTATAAAGGCATTTTTCTCTCTATTCCTAGCAAAAAATACTCCATTGCACCCTAAACATACTTTTGGTCAATTTTACAGTCAACTAATATAAAATGAGAGCTGAAATTAACAGAAGCAGCATCTTAACCTAGAATCACTAGATCTTATCAAAAAAATTTACTCATGCTTTTGGTGCATCATGCACTGAATTCAGGGTTCTCTCAAGCAGAGCTAAGAGTCCTACCCAAATCTACTCCAGTAATGTTACTTCCCATTAGGGTTTTCTAAGCATTTTATTCAACCTCTACCCATTTTTCTCAATCAGTGGGCCAGGTAAATGAGAAGTCAAGGTTACTTCACAGTCAATACCTAGACTTTAAGAGGGAGGGTGTTCAGTAAAGAAAGAATTGTAGCCTCCTGAGGTGTGGGAGCCAGCATGTATAAATTATAATCATCTAAAGAACATAAGTATGTAATATCAATAAGTTCTCATTCTCATTTTGAAGCCCTTTTGAAATCACAGTTGAATTGCTTCCTGGTGCATTCAGAGACCATTCATGTCACCAATTCAATTACAGTTCCCCATATGCTCTCTACTGAAGGTGGGGAGTGGAAACAGAGAGAAGTAATACAATAAATTTTGCCTGGATCTCTATGTCTCTAGTGTCTTATAATGGATGATTAAAAGCATGCTTTCTCATCAGAAGAGTCAATGGGACGTTATGCTGTGCACACATAAAGCATAGTTAAGATTGTCCGCACATTGAAGCACTCACATTTACAGTAGTCAAGTTTTTCGGGAGCTCAGACAGCTATATTCATATAGTACTCAAATATTACTCCACAAAAACTGTATCATTTCAAAAATACTTTCATAAAACACAAAAAGAGCCTAAATCCTAAGGGACTATACTCTTTGAGACCAAAATAGTGGATAAAAAAGTACACAAAAAATCAAATTTAAAAAATGAATTAATAAAATGAAATGAAAATAACAAATTAAGTCACAAAGTAAAAGTAAACACTCTCACTCAGGTTTGTGGCCTTCATGAGTCCCAATCATGTATGCACTCAGGGTTTACAGGGATTTAGCTTCCGTAGCAGGCAACCATCAATTGTAGTAAGTACAATACAAATGAAAAAAATAAAAGACAGACAACATGGATGCCCACATTCACTGACTCAGGATCCACAGTAGCCCTCTTGAGTCACAAACACCCACACAATCAGGGTTTACAGAGATTTAACCCCTAGCAAATATATGTCATACACATTATTTGCCTCGAGCAACAAAGCATAAATAGCTGAATTATCAAATTATTAATGTTAGTCAGCTCAGTATTATTAAATGGATCAATAAAATGTCACTATAATTTTGGTTCAAATATGGAATATCATAAGAAATCTAAGTTCATTTTTAAGCCCAATTTTTTGGGTCCCTTGAATTTTAAAATGTGTCACATTTCTACAACAATTATTTTAAAATTACCTGCCTTTCAGTGGCTACTTGGGTATTTTAGAGACCAAGATTTACTCTATTTTCAGCCGGTAGCAAATGATGCCAAAGCCAACAGTCACCCTAATTTTGAAACTTTCATGGTTTCTCATAAATAAAAGAATATTCATCATAGAATCCTACAAAAATACTACTGAGGAGATTTATTATTTTAGGCTTAGGTTTCATATGAATGGCACATAATTCTCATTCCACTAAGGGTGGAGGAACCTGGCTTGCCACCAATACCAGAGGAAAGTGACTACAGTAGACAAAAGTCTATGGATTGATGCATGCTATATGGCTATATTTACGGGTCACCTCTAATTGACTCTTTACGCTTAAAGAGAGACCTATTTAGCACAAATGAATGCTATGCACTTCTCCATAGGCCAATATATTTTTTCTCAGAAGTCTAGATAACTTGATTTACCCAATATTAAAATTGCCATAAGAATACCAAAATGATTCCTGAATGACACATGCTTATTACAACACTTCAAGCTTACTAATAAAATTTTAATTTCAGGTGCATAACATCATCTCTATTCCCTGTTGGTTTCCCCGTGTACTGGAGAGCCAGTCAAATCATTTGAGAATTTGTCGCAGCAAGACAGGTGAAGTAAGTGAAGGCAAAATTGTTCTGCATTGACAAGAAACAAAGAAAAGTGATCCTTTGATGCTGGTGCCATATATACCAAAGAAACTTCCAATGTTATTGCTAATTTCAAATCATATCCTTTCTCTATACCCTTATATTATGAAGAAAATATTTTTGGAAATAAACTACAGAAATGCATGGTGTAATTGATTCACTCACATCAATTTGTTAACAAGACAAATGATAATTTCCTCCAACACTGACTTGATGACAAGCCATGTTTTGGTCTAATGACAAACCCTCAAATATGTAATGACAAACCTTAAGCAACATTCTATTATTTTGTACAATTATCTATGCAATTTTTCCAACAAAGCATTGCAAACACAAAAATTAACTTTACTTAATTAAAAAACATTTACTTAAATGGTATGAATTATAATAGTCACATCACTAAACCCAATATCTTTAGCAGCCTACATACAAGGCTTCATTTTGATTTAACAGAGGCATCAGCACATATTGCAACTTGAGCATTACATTGCTAAATTTTAATGATGTGATGCTTAATAACAACTAAATACTTTAAAAAAAACTGCTTCATTAGAAAATTCATTTTTGTGGTAATAAAACTGGTGATATATCACCTTTGTCTGATGGACAAGTTATAAGGAAAGTTCTAGCTTCAATTTATCTCTGGTTACTTGAAATGAGAGACTATGCATAGGTTAGTAGACAAGAGGATAGAAATTTTAAGGTTTCCCTTTTAATCATTCCAGATGACGATATTGCATACATCGCAGCAGTGCAATCCCATCCGTGCAAAGCAGAGCAACAGTTTTCATTATTAACTTGGCAAGCTATAGAAGTCCATGAGAAACAATTGCATTAACAAGATGACAAATTACACTTTAAAATGTTCACAGTTAATGTGGCAGTCTTGTTTGCTTCTCACCTCCATGCCTCATGTCATGTCATCTCAATCCCAATGCATTACTGCATCATCATCTCTCAATCCACGACAAAATGTCTAGTTGGGAATGAGCAGAAAAGGTTTTCTTTACTCAACAATGGTATAAATGTATTTATTATGCACAAGATTGATTTCATGATTGTTATTATGCTTTAAACCATGTTCCAAGAAACTCTGCAATAGGTTATCATCATCCATACCAGTGTGTTGCTGTTTTCAAGGTATGCACCAGCCATTTCATCATAGTAATAAAATTAAAAACCTCTTTTCTTTCATGGCAATTCAATGAATTATGCATCTGTGCAAACATGGTAGTAAATGATTATATACCTAATTTTTTGGGCACTAAGCATAGGTGACCACATTTGCAAAAGGATTGAAGCTGGACTGTTCTACGTACATACAAATTATTGGAGTTGCATTATGCTAATAATTTTACCATTGAACTAACTCGTTTTACAAAATTCCTGACCAAATTAACCTTAAAGAAGTCAAATGTATGAAAATAATAGTCCATGGTGATGATACTAAGTTTTTTGTGCCTTACTTTGATTAACGTAGTTCATGCTCCATGGCTTATTGCCTTTAAAACTTGAATTACAGCACTCTTACAATGGATTAAAATTTGGCTGCAGCAGGTGTCCTCCATGCAACCAACAATACTAGTATTTTTTTAAATATAAATTCTTACTTCATCTTCATCTCTTATAGCATAAATGAGGTACTCTTCATGGTTATTTTATAGATTTTGATATTGAATAGATCAATGGATGCTAAAAAAAAGTTGAAATAGCTGGAAGAATGCAATCAAATTTGAGGCCTGATGACTGAGGTGAATCAAATTGACCTGGATGACAACATTTGTGAAGAGGTAAGAAGTATAGCCAGTACATACAACAAATTTGGTCAACAATCAGATCCTAAAGAGAACAATTTAGAAGCCCCTTCTCTTCTTTCCCTGACTTCCATGTCGAATTGGAACTACACTTATTGATAATTTTTCCCATGCAAACCAGTCAAGTACGGCATCGATATTTTTGCTTACATGGATTCTATGCATACACAATCAATTTTAAAGTTTATTGTTCTGAACCATTGGAAGGGTTACTGGCTATAATTCAGACCAAGATATTGCTCTTAGACTGACTTGACATTTTTATGAAAATGACTCTAATACGAAGTCTATTCAAAAAGTATCGCGAATTTTGAATTTTCGCGGGTTACATATATTTGATTTTTGATTTTTTTGTGGCATTATGTTGGTACTTATGCCAAAAAGTTTGGCCATTTTGAATGTTCAGTTAATTGTTGAGAGCTCTTTTGCTTGGATGTGTTTTGGCTTGACTTTGACTTTTGCCTGCTCCAAAAAATAGATCAAAGAATCTGTACCAAATTTTGTGTGAAAAGCAAAATTAAGTTCACGGACGAATTCCAAATGTTGACCGTGGCATACGGAGAAGCCACCTTGGACTGAAGCAATGTTTATCGGTGGTACAAAATGTCTCAGAAGACCGAGGAGATGTGAACGATGAAGAGCATGCCGGACGCCCAAGCACGTCAACAGCAGACAAAAACATTGATGAAGTGAAGAAAATAGTATTGGCCACTAGTCGAATCACCATTAGAGAAGTTGCTGAGGACCTAAACATATCGATTGGCTTGTGCCTTTCGATTTTTACCAATGATTGGCATGACAAGGATCGCCTCAAAATTTGTACCTAAATTGCTCAATTTCAAACAAAAACAGCAACGCATTAACATTGCTAATGAGCTGTTGGACACTGTCCTTGACGACCCAAAGTTGCTCCAGAGGGTGACAAATCATGGGTTTATGGTAATGAAATAAAAAAGCATGCCAAGTTCAGTTGAATGTGAAAGTTTTGCTAACAGTTTCCTTCGATTGCAGGGGCTTGGTGCATCATGAATTCTTGCCACAGGGTCGAACGGTACATAAAGAATATTACCAGCAACTTATGTGCAATTTGTGCGAAGCAAGCCACCACAAACGCCCAGATTTGTGGAAGAACAAAAATTTGCTTTTGCACCATGAACACACCCCTGCTCACACATCATTACTTGTGCGCGAATATTCAGCCAAAAACAACACACTAATGATGCCGCAGCCACCGTATTCCCCAGATCTGTCCCCCAGTGACTTTTTGTTGTTCCCGAAACTGAAGAGGCACATGAAAGGACAACACTACACTATGATTGACGAGATAAAGACTGCATCGAAGGAAAAGCTGAACAAGATCACATAAAATGATTTTTTGAAGTGCTTTGAGGATTGGAAAAAACGTTGACACAAGTGTGTAATATCTAATGGGGATTACTTTGATGGGGACAAAATAGATATCCATGAATAAATAAATAATTTTTGACAAAACACAAAAGTCGCAATACTTTTTGAACAGACCTCGTTTCACAAATAAAAACTGATTTTCAAACTTTACCTTAGCATGGAAATAACGAGAGAAAAACATTACCGCCATTTGATATTTGCAAAAAATTAAAAGGAAATCTCAAAAGAATATCTGAAATACAAATTTAAGGACATCAATGCTTCAATTTTTAGTTTTTAAGATTGGAATATCTTGGCATCATACTGCCTTTCAACGATGCATGTAATGAAGATGGATGGGATTCTATTGACCAAAAGATAACCTGATATCATCATGAACAATAAAGATTCAGGTGTGATGTGGTGGAATCATTCTATGATGGCAGAAACAGAGAATAACACTTTCAATATTCCACTTTTTAGTTTCTTTAATACTAACTAGTTTCAGTGTACAACACCTTCTCAAGTAAGAACTTTTTCCAGCAAGAACTTGAAAATGGGGTAGTACACCAAAACTAGACCGTATTTAAAAAATTTAAGTGGAAAATTGCAAGTGTTTTTGTCTGTTTCTGATACCATCATGTTACATAGCCACATGTAGTTTAGATGTTTTGGACCAATATTGTAAAAAAATTTTCCAGAAATATTCATTGATGACCCACCATATATTTTTACAATCCACAAGATAAATGATCTAACAAACAATCAAAAAACAAGATCCATCATTTTATTGAATAAATAACTCAGGAACTAATCAACCACAAATCCAACAAAGAACTGAAATCCATGATGTTCTCGTAAAAACTAAAAGGAGAGCTAAATGCTATTCATGGCCTCAATTCAACAGTATACCTCTAGAAACAAAAAAGAACATGGGAGGAGAGGATGCCACAAGTTATGCAGCCAAGCCCAAAATAAATTTGCAAGAAAATACTGCAAAGAATGCGACAACTGGATGTGCCCTGAACATTGATGCTGTTTGAAATGGCTATATTAATTGTGAACAATTTTAAATAACTTTTATCTGCAAATATTTAGTCAAGAATTTAGGCCTGGGCTTTAAAAATATCCCCTCCAATATTTTCCCTAAGCACTATTTTTTCATCTTGACTTAAAGTTGCTAATACTAGCATTAATACATTTTTTTCAATTCCTTACTTGTATATGAGCAATATATAAATGAAACAGATATTTCAAAAGGGTGTACTCTTATATTATCAAGAGGATAACATGTGGAAGACAATTGCCATTCATTAGACCTTGAATATTCTAAATACCTAAACAAAACTCTAGGGTTAAGAGAGTCAATTAATTCACAACAGAACATGTATACTAAACAATTCCAACTAGAAGCTCTTAAGGAATAATACTACAATGCAATCTTGGCATGCTGAACACAAAATTGTAGGAAAATGATCAATAAAGAGAGAATTACAAAATAATATGATTTTTACAAAATATTGTAGTATGAGAATTTCTAGTGATAACTATAGCCATCATGGAAAAATTATTTTACTAAGTCTATATCGGATTATCTAAAATTTGTAACTCTATTCTCACAGGCTGGATCATGGATTTATTTGATCTATCATGAGATTAATGTTAATTAAAATTTGACACTAACTTCTAATGACCAGAAACACCAAGTATATAGGTATATGAATTATATAGGTGTATGAATTAATTCCACAAACCAAGCCAATTCTTTTCCCAGCCCATGTGACCACATGGGTGATCTTCCCATCTGCAAGAGGTCGGCCAGTCTCATTGTCAATTACATTTGACATTAGCCACGGAAACTTGGTTTGCTCAACCCAGTCCGCTAGGACCTCCAGCCCAAAATCTGAAATAAGAAGAATTCCACATCATTATTTTATTAAGAACAGAAATATTAGAGTGTGAATTCTGCTTGATGAAGTGATTTTATAACATTTACTGATTAATAAATAAAAATTTTTACATTTATAGTGTAAATAATGCACTTGAATTTCAACACAGCAAATTATCACATTATAACCACAATGGGTAGAGGGCTCAGAATGAAGCCAAAAATCACACCAAACTACACAGAATAAAATCAAAAGCAATTCCATACAGGAAATGCCACTAGTTTATCATTTATGTGTAGTCAAATCTACATTTAAATCATTTTAGTCTTTTATTAATCATCCTGTTTAAAAATTCATATACAGGGTGCAGCAACATAACTTCCTTTTTTCAAATGCTACCTTAATTGAAAAAAGGAAGTTATGTTGCTGCATCCTGTATTTACACTCGAGTATACTTTTATGACAGCCAAATTTAAAAGTACACATTGGTTGAACAAAAAGTAATGGCATCACTGCCATGTCTAGGTTCAACAATGTGCTTTCAACCTCCATTTGTGTAAGGCATTATACTATTGGTCTCACTGACATAGAATGTACTCGCAAAGTGATCTAAGACATGTTTGCAAACTCAGAACAATGCTAATATATTAAAACTGAGGTTACGGGACGCCAGAATAGCACATACAGTTGCTGCTGCATATGGACAGGCATTAACTGGCTAAGCTATTAGCAAATGAAGTGAGAATGTGTGATTTCTCATTTTATCAGATACAAAAGAAGATCTGATGACGAAAAGCTGCATTAAGGCAGGCCTTGTTGTTGCCATTGTTTTTCACTCAACCCTCTTAGCTCATAGCTCAATTGTCCACATGAAAAGAGCAGAACTGCTACCAAAACCAGACATTTTTTTTTAACATTTTTAATTAACATTCCACTTCATCGCTACTTTAGAAAGAAGTCATAACAAAATGAGAATTGGTGGAAAATGATTAGTTATCAACAAAATTATTTATTTTAAAAATGGTTAATATTTAAATAAGTCAAACATAGTAACAAATGGTACACGATTCTCTTAAAGAAATTAGATTTATGTTAAATTTAGTTACAACAGTTCGGCCCTTAATTTGTCATTACATGTTTTGGCAGCACAAATAATGTTATTTATTAATTAACTACTTCCTAAGTCTGAGGAAAAAGTGAAAGAATGTTAAAACCAGACCTATTGGACCAGAGACATGCACATAGTGCAACATCTTCCCTTGCTTTTGCAGGCACTTCCATGCCCTCACTTTCACCTGATTGTCAACCTATTCCTTAATGGCTTCCTACCCCCTTCTCCTCTCTCCTAAGGTGTGAGGTGTGGGTTCAAGTGGTCAACCAAATGAAAACCACTCGTCAAAACCATGTTTGGTTTCTAATGAATCATGAAGTAGAAAATTATGACATCACAATTCCTTTCAATTCATCAGAAAATTGCCAAAAATAAAGCAATTCTTTAATATTATATACTTCTTGATATATAATTTTATTGACTAGAAGTCTGAAGGGACACAATGAGCATCAAAAGCTTGTTCAATAGCTTCTATCAATCAAATTACAACACAGATTTTGAAAAGACATCTTAAATATTTGCCATATTGTATCTCAGATGAACTTTTAAGCAGCAACTTGACCTATTCCCTAATATCTATTTATATACCCATTAGAGTAACATTCTCAGGAGTTACTCTCATGAAATTCTCATTACATATAAGTATATGACACTCAAAAAGCCATCAGTGTGACTGCTACTCCACACAAAAGAAAAATAACGCAATTAATTACCAAAGTCATGATTTCCGAATACTGCACAATGGGTCCCGCATTCATTTAACACAGAGACCATTTGTTCACCTTTGGTAAAGGTACTCACTGAAAAGAAAAAAAATAACAATTTATAATGCTTACAAGTTGATTATACAAACCTTCAACTGCATATTTTCAATAAAATTTTATCACTAACCAAAACTTTTTACGTTGACAAAAATTACAGGTATTATTGATGCTTACTACAAGAATATTAATACACTTCTTATTTATCTTAAATATTGAAAACTAAAATAACAAGTTAAGAGCCATGGTAGATACATGTACTAGTACACAATGATTTTCCCTCGAAAATCTACATGTTTACATAGTTGAGCATTGTACTTTAAAACTGGCTAAAATATGTATGCGTGTTTAGTTGGATATAAGCCCTGGTGAACAATAGGTTACTCAGATTTGAATTTTCACAATAACAAACTTTAGCCCTCATAACAATAGGACATGATAAGAATTCCAAAAAGTGAGAGTTTTACAAAACACAAACAAGTTGGCAATTTCCCCCACATACTATATACCATAAAGTATTCCCCAAAAATACTCGACATAATGTAACATCTATTTTTGACTTGACTTGAATCTTTTTCGTTCAAATTTCCAACAAAATTTTTAAACAGCCAAGCAGATTAATAAAGTGGGATCAAGGAAGGATTTTGGGAATCATTTCATTGAAAGAAAGAAGTTACAAGAGAAACTAAGTGAAGCAATAAGATAAACCAATAAATTTAACAACAAAAACAACAATCAATGACATGAAAATTAAATGAGTTACATAATCCATTTTAAGTCAGCACACTTCCATTTTGGCACATGATGAGCACAAAATACAACACTATAGCAAAATCATTCCAAATTCTAAATTGCACTTATGGTTGACACTACAAATGATACCAACATATGCACCTGTCTAAGATAGCTGCAGTTAACTGATATTAAAATGAGGTAGAGCCTTTTTTAACAGATTTAATTTAGGTATAATGATATTTTTTCATGTAACTTTATGGTTAAGCTTCAAATGAGAACCCCTAGTAAATATAAATAGGGTAATTTACAAAATGGTAATATCATTGAGCTCAAAATTTAGCCGTAATTTCATAAAAAAACTACCAATAATCACACTGCAAAAACTGGCATAAATTATTCACCATAGCACAGCATAATATCATAATATTTATTTTTGCCCCAACATTATGTAGGTTGCAATGTGACAAAATTTTGTCAAGTTAGTTTTGACCACATTTCCGATGCATTGCAATAATGTTGTACACCACCTAACAACTTGGCACTTAGGGTTTAGCCAGCCCACCCCTGACCTGTTCATAATTACACTAGAATTTCATAGTCACAGTCCTTGACAAAAAAATTGTTGCTGAATAGGTATTTTAAAGTGGTATAATTTTATATTCGAAAAACCCATCTTAAAAGGCTGATTTTTTCAAAAATCAAAATTTCAGCATCAAATTACTTTAAAATCTAATACTACCATTGATACCACTAAATATTTCATTGAACCATTTGAAATAAGCAATTAGCAGTTAATCCTTAATGAAACTTACATATACTTGGAGAAAATATGTCCCCACTGAAGAGAATTAAGGGCTGAAGATGATTAAAGGATTTGACAGCTGAGCAAAATCTTGCTGCCCCTCCAATGGGCTCTCCACTTGTTCCTGGTTCTATGTTATATACATCATTGTAATGAATTATAGTTAGACATCCCGATCCCTGAGCCATGTTGCTAGAAATAGAGGATAAAGTCCGCAAGCCTGCTTGCTTAACTTCCAATGATGCCTGCAAATAAAAAAACAACAGTCCTTAATCAAAATCATCATTCTTTTCTTGAAACAGAAATCCAATTTTTGGGAATGAGGAAATCAAACATAACTAAATAAACTGAAATACATAAACAACTGTGGCGGGTAGGGATGGTGTCAAGCTAATATACTTAGATAATCAATAAACTTCACATTTTAAACATTAAGTATTTAAATATTGGGGCATTCTTAAAGATAAAATCTCATGATGTGTTAAAGAAAAGGGTTTTTGGTAATATACTTTTCCACACTTGAATGTATAAAAGTTAATTCTACGGTGATACTCTACATGAACATCAACATACATTAATACCTTAAATTCACTTAATCAATACTCTAAAATTATCATTTACCAGAAATTTCAAGGTTATGCCAAAATGCAATATTTTTTCCTCAAAATACTGCTATAAGGTTAAGTATCCTACCTGATGGTATTTCCACACAATTCCATTGCACTCCCATCACCATAGTGCATCAACTGCAAGAATGTAGGTCTATGTACACACTGTAAAACTCTTAGTCCCACCTGATCCTACTGCTACATTATTGCTCATGCACTACTTGCACTACGAAGACATTTCTACAAAAGGTATCAATTTTTTATTACTTAAGGTGAGTTTACACAGTGCAAGTGTACTCAACCAAGTCCATAGGGTACGAGTGGACTAATTTTCAAGCCTGAATTCGTTACCACTGACACTACTACAGTGCATGTAAGAATATCAGAGGCATTCACTTAAAAAATATCTGAGCAACTAATTACATCATACTACCTTGATCAAAAAGTTCCCGGAATAACCACCGTGTGGCGCTCCCATCGTTCCGATTTGAGTTCTGTTTTTTTTGTTAAATTGGTACATCTGTTGTTGATATTCCCTTTAAATCTTAGTGTCATAACTTGACATTTGCAAAAGTTACGGTCGGTTTTCGGTATGTCCATCAGTGCTTCCGGCGATTTTTCCATTACTTCCTCTCGGCTGCTAAAACGCGTTCCCCGTAATGGTTTTTTAACTCGATTGAACAGAAAGAAGTCACATCAGGTGAATTCGGTGGCTGTTGGATGGTATTTGTTGCATTTTTCGTCAAAAAATTACGAATAATGATAGCACTGTGCGACGGTGCGTTATCATTGTGCAAAATCCACGAGTTTTCTGCCCACATTTCTGGTCTCTTTCGGCGAATTGCTTCACGCAAACGTCTCATAACGCCCAAATAATACTCTTTGTTTACTTTCTGGCCTTCTGGCAAAAATTCATGATGCACTACACCGTTGTAATCCATGAAAACCGTCAGCATTGCCTTCTTTTTTGACTGAAAACGACGTGGTTTTTTTGGTCTCGGCTCATTTGGTGAACGCCATTCACTTGCCTGATGTCTGGATTGCGTGTCGTACTCATAAACCCACGTCTCGTCTCCAGTAATGATCCTTTTGATGAATGTGGGATCGGATTCAGCCTCGCAAATCATGTCTTTTGCGACGTCAACACGGTCTCTTTTTTGCATGAAATTGAGGTCTCTTGGCACCAACTTTGCTGCTACACGACGGAAACCCAAATCATTAACCACAATGTCTTGGGCGGATCCATAGGCAATGTTCAAGTCCTCCGCTATTTCTCTGATGGTTAATTTGCGGTTATTGACCAACATTTCTTTTACTTTATCAATTTTTTCACCGACTTTCGATGTCGATGGTCTGCCACTGCGTTCATCATCTTCGATTGACTCACGACCACTTCCTAACCGCTCGTGCCACTGGTAAACGACCGTTTTTTTTAGAGAATCGTTGCCGAAACACTTTTCCAACAATTCCAACGTCCGTGCGCCACTAAATCCGTTTTTTACGCAAAATTTAATACAAGTTCGTTGTTGCAAATTTAAATCCATTTCTGAAATTGTAAAAAATCGCCAACACACACAGAGATAGATGTACTCTTGGCTACGTAACTTTTGCAAATGTCAAGTTATGACACTAAGATTTAAAGGGAATATCAACAACAGATGTACCAATTTAACAAAAAAAAACAGAACTCAAATCGGAACGATGGGAGCGCCACACGGTGGTTATTCCGGGAACTTTTTGATCAAGGTAGTATATCTAATTTAGCCTTTTTTAAGGGATTGCAATTACCTGTAACCTAATTAAGAGACATTTACATCATCCAAGTTCTCAGTTCAAATAAAAAATCCATAATTTATTCAAAGTAATTCTAAATAAAGCTTTTTTTTCACCCCTATTGAGAAAAATAATTGCATCAGAGATGCGAAAGAAATTTTGGAAGTCGCTTCTGTCATTGAAATGGCAAGAAAAAAATTAATTCGGTTGTGCTGGCCTAAACTTGTTTTTAAAACAAATGCTGAAATTTTCAATGGTGAAACCAAAATTCTAGCATTTATCATAGGTAGGTAGTGCCAATATATTCCTAGGCAATAAAGTTACCGCTAACTCCAATGTTCATGTCAGAACACTAATAACACAAACATGTCTATATACAATAAGTCCTCAACTTATCGAATGTCAGTATGCTTTAGTTAGGAGATAGTGCCACTTTTCCATTATAAATAAAGAAAAGATACAGGCGGAAGTTGTTGATTACACTCGGGACCTTAGGAGGTTTCATAAGGAACATTCAATTGATTAACTTTGGGAAATTGGTAGGGCATTAGAATTAAAGTTCAAAGGAAATGATTTTGTTGAACCATTACAATTTTAAGCAAAGGAATTGAGAAATAAACATTAGACAGAGCAGGAGAAAATGTAAAATTTATTTGCTTTATGTAAAAAAGTACATACGTACTCAGTGCATTCTTCACTTGTACATAAATAAGTAGCAATTTAAAAAAGAAATTAATAATATGCATAAATATGCTTGCACGCAAAATGTACTTATCCGTTATGTACCACTTCATAAACGCATTATGTCCATTATGTTTTAAAATTTAATAATCTTGGCATGATCTCTACTTTAAGCAATTTAAATAAACCAATGAAATGAATATTAAACTTGTATAATTGTCGTAAGGTTCACGCGAACTTAACAGCCGCTCAAAAAATTGGAGTTCTCTGTAATTTCCGCCAAAGGTCTCCTTGCATTGCCTATACTAAAAATGGCACTGCTGACAGCACAGTATCAATAAGATTAAGCACGTAAGTACTGATGAAACATGCTTCGAGTTACGGGGTATTCACTCGCGCGGAAATTTTCGTGGCGAATAAATTGCCAAGACAGAGACTGACTGTGCAATGACATTCATGTAAACCCACATATACTACAGCATTTAAATGATACATTATATTAGTTATGGACAGCAACACGCAATTAATGTTTAGTGGTGTTGTTAATCATTTTGAAGGGAATCGGTCGAAATTCTGCGAATCGAATCACGCTGTCAAAGATTTGCTGACTAAAATTACAAAACTGGTCGCCCGATTTCTACACCAAAAATGTTGGCATTCTGTGATTGTTTGATTACATTACGCACGGAAGAGAGTGACACTAAATAATGAACTTTTACCCCGAAGATTAGTAATTTTACGCATATAATATATATAGCTTATCGGTGCAACAGATCGCGAATATAATGATCGCTTCAACTTCGACCAGGGATATGGGACTCATTCACTTCATGAATACTTTACAACGTACAGTACAAATATTAGTTAGCATATTTCAGCGGTGAAATCACTGACATAAACTTTAGAGCTGAAATCATCTCCTCTGATATATTGCATCTAACTGAGACAATTGAAGTAACATGCGATTGTGTAATTTCGGAAGCACACAAAATTGCACCGCATGCTCACAAGGCGCATACAGAAGGCTTCAAGCGACTTATTACGAGGGTCATCCGGAAAGTAGTACCCGTTCGTGCCGCATGAAGTGCTGACGACGCGAGTAGCCGCTGGACGAGGTCAGATAGCTTCAGTGGCTTGTCTGCCTTCTCTGAGCCAAGTTGCGTGACGCTAGCATTGCCTGTGTTGTTTCTGTGATTGTTTACAATGTTTAAAAAAATTGAGAACGCCGCCAGTTGTGAAGTGAGGGCAGTGATTAAATTCCTCAATGCAAGAAACGTTCGCCCATGTGATATTCATCGCCAATTAAAGGAGGTGTATGGAGACAATGTAATGGACGAGTCGTCTGTTCGGCGGTGGTGTCGCAACTTCAACATGGGGAGGGGGAACACACACGACGATGAGCGTTCGGAGAGACCGTCTGTCATTACAGACCAACTGGTGAGCTCAGTTGACGAATTCGTGAGGAACGATCGGCGCGTCACAATTGATGACATCTGTGAGCATTTTCCCAATGTTTCTCGAACAATTGTTCATGAAATTGTTAAACACCATCTGCATTATGCAAAAATTTGTGCAAGATGGGTCCCTCGCGTATCTCAATGAGCTGGCGGCGAAGGACTATGCAGCAGGAATACAGAAACTTGTCACACGTTATGACAAATGCCTTAATTTGCTTGGAGATTATGTTGAGAAGTAGTTTAAAGTATCCTCTTTCAAATAAAATTTTTTATGTTTGTTAATATTTACTTTTGTCTTTTTATTTCACGAACGGGTACTACTTTCCGGATGACCCTCGTATTTAGTTCGCCGTTTTTTCCACCTGTTTTCTGTTAACTATTACCATTATTTACCAACTAATGATGAACAGAAAACATTTCACGTGAAATATTGCATTTATGAAGTAAGAATTTAAAGTAGATCGAAGATGTCCTTAAAGGAGATTGACCTCTTGTTGGAAACTATGGTTTAATGTTGATAAAAACTACAAGATATATAACCTCATTGTCTGCATATCATCGTATCAGTGATCGGAAAAGATTTCGTTCGCGTGAATCCATGCGAAGGTAACCCGACGGCATACCGTCATAACCACCCCTAAATGGGCGGAGACTTATCTTTAAGAAAGCGATAAATAAGAATACCAATATTCCACGTACATGAAAATGCCGCGTTTGCACAAATTTCTTTGAAATTATGGCACAAATTAAAAGTGACAATCGTCTGGAAGTTTGAACGTTATCTCCCTTGGGTTGAGCGCGCATAATATTTAAACTCGTACTTTAAAACACTGGGCCTTTCAACACCTTTAATCCAAGCAGTTTTTACCGCCTCCGTCACCATTAATTAGGCAACCTCTATACTTCAAAAGACATCAGATAAGCATTAATTAAGGTAAAAAAATACAGGATGAGTTGGCGTTACCTAACGTAAACCATCAGAAAACTCTTAAAAGCCATCGGGAAACGCTAACTCACCAAGTAAATTAATTATATTAACCAGTTATTTTGAATTTCGCATGAAAATACTGATTTACAGGTACTACCTTGATCAAAAAGTTCCCGGAATAACCACCGTGTGGCGCTCCCATCGTTCCGATTTGAGTTCTGTTTTTTTTGTTAAATTGGTACATCTGTTGTTGATATTCCCTTTAAATCTTAGTGTCATAACTTGACATTTGCAAAAGTTACGTAGCCAAGAGTACATCCATCTCTGTGTGTGTTGGCGATTTTTTACAATTTCAGAAATGGATTTAAATTTGCAACAACGAACTTGTATTAAATTTTGCGTAAAAAAACGGATTTAGTGGCGCACGGACGTTGGAAATGTTGGAAAAGTGTTTCGGCAACGATTCTCTAAAAAAAACGGTCGTTTACCAGTGGCACGAGCGGTTCAGAAGTGGTCGTGAGTCAATCGAAGATGATGAACATCGACATCGAAAGTCGGTGAAAAAATTGATAAAGTAAAAGAAATGTTGGTCAATAACCGCAAATTAACCATCAGAGAAATAGCGGAGGACTTGAACATTGCCTATGGATCCGCCCAAGACATTGTGGTTAATGATTTGGGTTTCCGTCGTGTAGCAGCAAAGTTGGTGCCAAAAGACCTCAATTTCATGCAAAAAAGAGACCGTGTTGACGTCGCAAAAGACATGATTTGCGAGGCTGAATCCGATCCCACATTCATCAAAAGGATCATTACTGGAGACGAGACGTGGGTTTATGAGTACGACACGCAATCCAGACATCAGGCAAGTGAATGGCGTTCACCAAATGAGCCGAGACCAAAAAAACCACGTCGTTTTCAGTCAAAAAAGAAGGCAATGCTGACGGTTTTCATGGATTACAACGGTGTAGTGCATCATGAATTTTTGCCAGAAGGCCAGACAGTAAACAAAGAGTATTATTTGGGCGTTATGAGACGTTTGCGTGAAGCAATTCGCCGAAAGAGACCAGAAATGTGGGCAGAAAACTCGTGGATTTTGCACCATGATAACGCACCGTCGCACAGTGCTATCATTATTCGTAATTTTTTGACGAAAAATGCAACAAATACCATCCAACAGCCACCGAATTCACCTGATTTGGCTCCCTGTGACTTCTTTCTGTTCAATCGAGTTAAAAAACCATTACGGGGAACGCGTTTTAGCAGCCGAGAGGAAGTAATGGAAAAATCGCAGGAAGCACTGATGGACATACCGAAAACCGAATATAAAAAATGTTTCGAGGATTGGATCAAGCGCTGGCATAAGTGTGTTGCAGTCGATGGGGATTACTTTGAAGGGGACAATATAGATTTAGATGAATACACTTGTATTTTTAATTTTCTGAATAAATTCCGGGAAATTTTTGATCAAGGTAGTATAGCATTTACCTGTGTTGAGGGAATAAATGACGATGATCTTTAGTCGGATCTATGCCACCGACTAAATATCTAGGAGAGTTCTAAATAGAATTTTATTTAAGAGTTCAAAGAGAAATACCGAAGGCAATGAAGACAAATGCACATTTGTACAAAAAGAGAAAGTGCAATGTAAACGTAAAACGAACGCACATACGGCCGTGAAAAGACGGAAAAACGAATTGGCCAAGGACGTAAGCGTAAATCTCTACAAAATTTCCTATGACATACTATCCCTTAAAAACTGCAAAAAGTTTTCCCGATACGACTGCACACTAAACATGAACATCTTGAAATCCAAGATCCATACCTCTTTTCTGAGAGAGCAAAACTGGAATTAGAAACTTACCAAATCACCTTAAATTGACAAATCGTCTCGATGACAGAGAATTTAACCTCCGGATGCAATTTGACAGCAAAGTCCACTTAGTACACAAACACATGAAATAACTAACCCTCTCCAGAAAATTACCATCTTTACTTTCTGAAAAACCCACAATCCCTCGACTCTAGCTAATTCCTACTCTTTCGAGCAAAACCTTTCGACAATTTTCACCCGAAGAACTAACCCTACTCAAACGTGAACTTCAGCGCCGCTCCCAAGAGACCCCTCGACTCGATTGCCTGAATAGAGTCCTCTATGAAGTCCCTTAATAACAAATTTATGGCCTTGACTATTTCGCTTTTCTAGAGAAAATACATTCATGCGTGTTGCCTCTAATTATGGACTTTGCTGAATTGTGTGAAAACTTTGGCATACTAATGGCATTAAATTTCAACTTCCTACGTACAGCGTATTATTACATCTTTTATATCTGATGTAAAACCTCTACACGCAGTCATAAGGTTATTACACAAACATCTATTTGCATAAGTATATGAAATAATGGAAGTAGCCTTTCCGCGTTTTATCAACAAACTTGCGATTACAAGAGAAACAGGAATACATATGGGAGAGCAAAACAAACTTACAGGCAAATTTTAGGCAGTTCATCGCCAGGAGAGAATGGGTGACGATGCCGATAAGGTTTAGGGGGAGAGTTCGCCGAGGCCATGGGAAGAGGGGTCCGAAAGGGTTGGGGAACAAATAGTTTAGTCTAATCCCGCGATCGAGCGTTCTCCTAGGTCCTCGAGATCCCCAGAGGGAAGGGAGAGGTCAAGAGAAATAAAATGGAGGCAAATGCGATGGGTGGGGTAGAGAAAATGAAGATTGGATAATTTTTTTATGAGAGTGAAAGCGCAGGGGGCGACGAATTTATGCGAATGCGCCATCTAACAAAATATTCACTCCGAGAGGGGTGATAAATTTAAGGGTCCAGATGGTTGCCATTTCCAGGTTGAGGACTTAAATGGACGGTGTGCGTTTGCTGGTAAGGAGTGAATTGTCAAGGGAAATGAGGGAAATTGCAAAAGGAACATTATGTTGGGTGTTCTGCAAGCACCGGATGAGAATGGTCAATTTAATTCTGCTGTTTGGGCTGCAGAAAACGATCGGACATGCGTGGTGCCTTGGTATGCTGAAATGATGAGATGCTAGTAAGGGTTGCTCTCTTCATGAGGGGAATTGGGAGTGTTGCCTAGGTTTGTTGGATATCTAACATACGTTAGAGTTTTTATTTGTAAATTCAAATGTGGTATTGTTTGATTACAATACTGGAATTAGTTTCTTTAACTTTAACTTGACAAATTTTTTGGATGCCAGGGAATCTTCTGCATATGCACAATTTGTTTTCCCCTCACTCCACCCCTTCTCCGAGACCCTTGAAAAGTCCAGTCGCAGGGAAAACCAAACTTCTTTTGACACTCATACCCTCACCGCAGCTCCCTCATCGCTTCCCCACCACCAGTTCAGAAAGGCCTGTCACCTAATAGCGATCATGATCTCTCGGCCTAGCATATGGCTTAAAGCCGAAAATTTGCATGCAAGTTTATTTCATTTGTTTTTCCTTTAGTTCCTGTCTCTTTTCTCTCTATCTGCAAGATAAAAATCATTGACAAAATACATGCATTTCCATTTAATATATAGTTTTGAGCAGAATAAAGAGTGAAGTGTCAGTTTTGGCTTAAAGCCACTTTATAATACCAGCTATTTACACCATGAATAACCGCTCTTCCCACATCTAGTTACCACACCTAGTATATTAGCTACACAAAAAGAGTTGACTTGCTTAATTAACTGCTTTTTAATGGAAATATTCAAGTTGCGCTTTAATTAATTGGGAAAATATTTTTTTACACCCCTTCTAATATTAAATAAAGTAATATTAAAGCACACTGTAGACAGCATTTAATTTTTCTCTTTCCCTTATAACCGCAAATGAGTTAGCATGAAGTTTCATGTTAACCCTCAAGATGAAATAATGAAGAAATTATACTATGGAACATGGCTGATAGTCTTTGTTGTTGAGTAACAACTTCAAGACATGAAAGAACAATAAAAATCATATTTCAACACTCATACCAGGCTATTCGAGAAGCCAAAAAAGGCTGGGCAGACAATGAAAATGTCAAGTGAATATCAGACGCTGAAGATCTTAATAACTAGAGGTCTTTGAGAATAGACTTTCCATTACTCTACTTTGTGAAATAATGCTTTGAAAGGGAAAAATTGCAGCTACATTTTAAATTCGTTGTATATCTATTGTAGAGGTCGCTGGTTTTATTGCCATTAGTATTACTAATGCTAAAATTATTACATCACCATACTGAATTATTTTTCCTTTACGTTTGTTGCCACCTCAAATACTTTATAATATTTCCAGTTGAAATGACTAGTTCAATGCAATTTATTCACACTATGTAAAAGACTACACCATTTCTACTAACACCTCTCTAGATAACACCTCGCAATGCTTGACACAAGAAATGTTTTCCCCATTTCCTGAATTTCAGGAGGGCAAGGGTAGACCAGAGGTAGCATGTCTGCCTGTAGAGCTGGGCTGCTGGTTTGATTCCTGAGACTGGCAAAAATTGTTCAACTTGTAAAATTTGTTAATGGTTTTTTTTGGTATCAGCCATAGTACTGTGATGCGGAAGGCAACAGGACACCACCACGTTATTCTATCTAGAATATGTAGGCAGCCTTGCCTTGCATTATAATAAGAGTAGAATGTAAGAGCTGCAGCAAACCAATCCTAGGATTTAAATGCTGGTGATGATTTAATTCCAATTATGCTGATTCCCTACCACTATTCACATGATGTACTTTCTCTACTAATTTCTTAGAACCTATGCATAAGTGTTCACTCCACACATTTTTCCAGCATACACATATAATATATGGCCTACATCATTCAAGGTTACTTTAAGTTTCATTCAGTGATTGCAAAGGAATTCTAATAAGTATGTCTCTGATGAATTTTAAGATCCACACCAACAGCTCCACAAATCTGCTTCAAGACCTTGCAAGAGTATGATATCTTATCTTGACACACAATTATAAGCTGGTTCAGCAGCTGAAGCAGTGACATCATGTTTGATGAAAAAAATATACATTGTAATTTTCATTCTCAATATTGACACATAAGTATTATTGATGGCCAGGTGTATTGTATATCTTCAGTACAAATTTCAACTGAGCCCCTACCTACTCAAAACATAGCTACACTTTGGAGATGAAGCAATGATGGAATCGTTTTATTTAAACTACTTCATGACCCACACCAAACCAAAGTCATCAACCTGAAAGTTGATTTCGTAGGTGAAGGTAGAGCGCTCACCTCATACTCACCATTATACAGCCTATGTGATTCACACAACGGGGTAGGGGAGCCAGTTCCTTACCCTGTGCTGCCTATGGATGCCCATTAAGATTTCATAGTAAAAAAAACCACACAACTTGGGCCAAGCTCACAAAGCCCCAAAGAATCGCCCAGAATCAAACACAGGCATTCAGGTTAGCAAACCAGCACTCTATTCAATCGGACAACTTTAGAGGTTATACCTGTATATATATATTTTCAGAAACATACAGAAATGTTTTTGCACTAGGGTGCACATGGATTCTCCACAAAGTTAAAACTTCCAGGTTTGACCATGTTTCTTCATCAGGCTGTGCCACATAGTACAACGATAAAGGATACCTTTTATTCTTTATATTCTGGAGCTTTTTTTTTGCGCCTTTGTGAATATATATCCAGTCATACATATTCTATATAAAACCTGTTTCACCAAAGATGAAAAATTCACTATTTCCACTATCACAAATTTCATTTGCAATCTCCCTTTTTGATAATTTGAATCTCAGGTCAGCTGTTCATGTTTAGACTCATGATAGCTGTTTTCTCATGAGCAAAAGTAATTTCTAGATAATTTTAATGCTTTTACTTTACTGTTGGTTTATGGGATTCCATGACATGGTGAATTGCCCTCTGCAGGCGATTAAAGAGAAGGCCGTATCTCTTCTTCAATTCTGTACCTGTTACAGAGCCTGTATTTCACCTTCAGGTTTTTACATTAGCACATTGACTTCAAAAGATATTTTCTTTCTATTAAAATCTTCTCACTATTAACCTAATCCATTGTCCAACTTTATCAGTGGGGAACTATGCCACACACAATGGCTTTTGAGGTTTGCAGCGCAATGAGGAAACAACCAAAAATTCTTCCTTTGTCCTTAATGGGTTCTCAAATGAAAGATTCATTCTTTCAGTCTATCGATCTATACACACTACCTATTTTATCTATTATTTAAATAAATTGCACAATTTTTACTTTCCCATTGATGCAAGGGAGTTCACAGATTCCCTTAAGCTTCGGAGTGTTGCAAGCATCAATATTTAATTTACTTTTTTGGATGGTTACCAATGAAATTCTAATAGTACAGCAACTAATATAGCAGAATAGGGTATGCTGTTGAGAAAGAGCAGGTAGGTATATGGGCAAAGGTAGATGAGCACAACTCACATGTATGCATAAGTGAGTGCATTTAAATTGGTATATTTCAACATATGACAGCTCTTTCTTACTAGGGGAAATGCCATTAAACTTGCATATAATGTATGTATTCCTTTGATTTCTTGATTCTTTTAGACTGTGGCAAACCGTAGATATCAAGAAATGTGAATACTGTGTTCAGATGGGGACACTGTATTCACCAAATCTACTCCAAATTTCTATTATAATTTTAGAAATTATTTGCTGATGCTATAGATATCTCATATAGACTCATAAAATTAATGCCCATGTGAAATTATTTAAGTAAACTTTAAAAATACATACTTGACATTGAACTTGAAATAAAATTTCCTAATTGAATAATAATGCACAATTGAAAACTACAAAACCTTGTTGTTAATATAATCAAGTAAAATACTGAGTAAGCACTACAACAAATTTTATTACTCTACAATAAGCAAAATTTAGCTTTTATGCCTAGGAAGTCAAGATTTGGGGTCTTACTATTATTTCATCTCATATTTACTACAATGATATAATTGAAAGTTTGTAAAAGAAACATACTTGCAGAATGCAAACACGAATTTACTAACTATATCTTAGTATGCATATTACTAATTAGTACGGTATTTTAATACATAGTACAACTTTGTCATGATCATTTTCAAAATAAATCAACCATTCTTTAAAAAATAGACTATTAAACGAGTAACTATGAAAATTATTCCTAAATATGAATAAATAACAAGGTACATACTATGCTTTCTTATTTATATCCCACAAATTAATAAAATAAGCGATAGATAAGAGTACTTTAAAGGAATTCAATATGTAATAACATAACCAGCTATGTATTCCAAATTCACTGACCACAGATTTTAAAAGTCAACATATAGCCTTTGCTTTTGTTACTGTTTATTATGTGAATAGGACAAATGGTATTGCTATTGCGACAATATTGTCATTAGTTCGGGGATCCATAATAAGTTAGAAATGGGCAGGCGCACTTGTTTGGCGATGACAGGATATGCCAAGAAAATTACAAAATATTACACGTATAAAACAAGATTCTCATTTCATAAAATCGATACAAATTATAAATGCTTAGTCATGAGTGCAGTTTAAAAGATGAGCATCCTTATTCCACCACTTCTTTCAAATAGCTTTCACAGAATTGCATTAACACTCTTGTGAAGCAGTTTATTAAACAAGTATAAAATATATAGAAGATACTAAACAGTTAAACTTTATCAAATAAGAGAAGAAGAGAAAATTTGGTCCATTGATCATCCAAATTTGATCATTTGAAGAAAATATATCTCCTAAGGCAAAAAAAATTATCGCTATAAAAATTTAGTCAGGTGTCAATCTTCTATTATTTTAGTTTGTCCCAATTTCTTTTGGAACAAAACTCATCCATGCCAATTCATATTATATAAATCATTCTGCAAATCTAGATCAATGAAGTAATAAAAGGTGGCTGTTCTTTGTCAATATTCTTCCATACAATAAGTCCAAAAGCAAGAATATCTTCTATTAGTCCTCAACTTCTGAATCCCAACAGTAACTCACTTAAGCACTTTTTTCTTCCATCTTCCCTCTTAATTTATTATTCTTGCTACAATCTTTGATGCCTAGATTATCAAGCTAAATGTATGAAAATCTTCATATTTTGTCTATCCTCTTTTATTTTTATGAAGAGAGATGGTTGCATCATCGGTTTGTAGTTTCTTCTAAATTTGCAATTGAAATTTGATGAATGCAAACTAATCCAGGTTTCAAGTCACATGGAGATAAAGAACTCGAGACTATTTTCCATCAATGTCCATCATAAAATGGGATTTTATATTTACACTGTTTCCATGCAAGAAAACAGTTTTCAAAATGCGAGCAAGAAGACATGTACTTTAAAATGAACTAATGAAGCGCACTGCATGAAGCTGAAAAAATATTTCTAGTGAAACATTCATAGCCTTTGTTAAAGCATGCACAAGACATTTTAGCTGTATTCAATCATTTTAAAGGATGCAACATTCAATTTTTATTGTTATTTTATCCATCAAATAAATTGTTAGAAGTTTGTCATGACTTATTTCTTGACCAACGAAAAGTTTCAAAAAAACATTTTCTATGGGTAAAGAACTTCTGTATTGTTTCACCGTTGCTAACGAAACACTTGTAGAAAATGTATCATTTAAGAACATGAATAAATACCAAGACATGTTGAATCCAATGCAAGCAAGGATCTCCATGATCAACTGTCAGTTTCCTTAACTTTAGAGTATGTGTTGAGAGCATGGAATGTCTACAATGCCGCATAGAAAATGGAACTACTTGAAGTGTTTTCTACCTTGAATGCACCATGCAGTAATCAGTATATATCACAAGCTAAATGATGGCTGCAAGTGGAAGGAGAAAGTTTTTGATTGAGAGGACAAGTAATGCCCATGGCGATAAATATGCAAAATACAATGACTCAAAAGATTGGCCAAACCATGATAATAGGTGTTTCTTCACCCATCAGTAGCTTAACTTGTTTTATATTCATAAATGAACGTTTCAAACAGTTCATATTACAAATAATCAAATAACCAGAAATCAAAATCATAACAATAGTACTATGCTTTGAGATCAAAACAATTTGTGGCGGTGCTAATTTTCCTAGATATACTTGCCAGTGTTTAAAAATTTTCTCTGTACCTATGCTTTCAACCCTGATTTTTAGAACCCCTTACTTCTCAAAAAGCTCTTTTACCCCTTCCAAAATTTTCTGTATCACCTGACAACCCTTTTACCTCTCTTCTTTTCCTAGTCCTTGACATTTACCCTAAAATTCTGTTTTCCTACCGAGCCAGAACAAGTAACGGTGCAGTAAAGCATGTGATGGTCTCACTTTATTCCTGGAACCTTTAACGGTAATGGTATGTAATATGCATTCATAATGAAGATATTTGAGATATTCAGTTTGCATAATAAAGGTCCTCCAAGTAAATTCAATCTCTATCACTAATTGTTCAGCACTCATTACCAATACAGCAGTTTTTTAAACAGTCAAAGCCTTTTCAAGTAACAAGCTTATCTTTCTAAAACTGCACAGAATCAGGCATGATTTCTCCAAGGAAAACATGGCACTATTCAACTAATAACGGCTACTACCAGAACAAACAAAGTAGGCATCATAATAATCACACTATACCAATAGCGAGAGTTTTTAGCGGATTGGTGTGATTATTTGCCAACCTAATAGCCATTTGTAGGTGCCATTTATTGCATTAACAGTTTTTACTTCTTTAACTTCCAAATTTTCCACACGCTTGATTAACTCTCACTGCATTTAGGCTAATTATCTGGAAATGTGTACTAACATTTAAGCCTATTATTATTTGAAGGGCTTCCAAAAAATTTGAAGTAAGTTCTAAATAAATCATTTTTTTCCATAAAAGTCAATTTGGGATCAAAAACTTCATATTTTGTGATTACCCGATAAGGCATGTCCTCTTTGAGTGATACGTGTGATAAATAACGAACAATTCAGCGAATTTGCGGTCTTGAAACATTTGGAGATATTATTTGTAATGTAGTTATATTCATAAAAACACCACTCATTTCTTGTCAATAGCAGCACACATTTCCACGGTTAAAACCATTACTGTAAACTAAAAATCTGAGGGGTGAAGACTAATTGATAGAGATATAAATTAAATTTAAAGCTGATTTTGAACTGGCCCTGGCATGGCATGATGAGAGAGAAATATATATACTCTACTATCCCTATATCACAGAGGTAAGAGACACTGGAAAGAATAATAAATACATACATGTCATGAAATAAAAACAATCAGGCTAGAATAATTTTTTCTAAGCATGCCTTGAATAGAAAGCACATGATACTCATCTCCATTTTGTCCCTATGAAAACTCATTTAGTGGCAAAAGATAATTATTATTTTTGTATACTGGATATAAGTTGGCTGAATTACTCCATCTCTATATGATATGGCCTTAACAATAACATTTCAAATGAAAAATTTCAATTTTTCCTTATCTAAGAAATATTTTAAACATGCCACTGTCTACCAAGGAGAAAATTTGAATATCATCAATCCTAATGAGGCTTGCGGAGAAGGATTTTACTCTTTGGATCCGATTATCAGTTTTGAGAGAAGAATCCACAATGAAGTGCTTAGAATAGGGCAAGAATGGAAAATCAATACGCTATAATACATGCTTGAAAAAAGAGATACAGAAGTTACTTTTCCTTGTTTTACAGTTGATCATACTGATTCATCTTTTTTTATTGATGTGTCAGTAGAAACCAACTTATTTATGAAAATTAAAATTTAAGCATGTATTAAAATGTTTAAAAAAAGGAAAAATAAATCTCTTATGGTACAAACTGTAATGAACTCAGAAAAAAACAATGAAACTTCCACATTAATTGCATGACTGGTGTCATGACACAATAAGAAAATTAGAATTTAGCCAGGACAAGAAATTACATATTTCAGGATCTAGGAAAGTATCCTTTGCAAAAATGTTAAACAATGACCAGTTTGATTTAATTAATCAAACAATAAAGAAGTAGATAGACTATTAGAGCAGTACTAGTTGGTTGTGAAAGGCAAATTCTTGGCATTACAGTTGTATAAAGATACCTTTCAGATGTGACACTGTTTCAAAATTAACATACACAGTAAATGGCAGTACAGCTGTATTAAAATACAGCAGTAAATTAATATGGAAAATTATTTTCATGCAGTTTTATTATCTGAACAATAATCTGAAATCTTGAATATGCAATGCCAAACATGGACAATTAAGCTTAACATCAAATTAATATCAACAAATTAATTTATGCATCATCAATAAATATCTTACATAACAAGGGAAAAATCCGCACATGCAAATAAAGCAGTCAGATGTCAACATTTTCTAGCAATTTAACTCAAACAAAATATACCTAAACATGGTTTTACATAATTGAAATTTCATAAACATGAATAATATGTACATAGGTATTTTTAACTGTTTTAGGTTGCTGATCAGATATATAGGTATACAAACATGAAGGTATACAGGTATATTGATCAGATATACAGCTTTCCTAATATATATAAATGCTTCTCCAGTACAAAGGAATTCATTGATTAATCTAACTGAATTTCAATTTTACATGTGCATATTTTATCCTAAATTTTTGTTCGTATGAGGGCTAACGCGCCTTCAATCGGTAAAACTGATTTCAGCCAAATAAATATCATTATTATTGAATATACAGGTATCGTACCTTCTTAAGGAATGGAAAAATAATCAGAATCACTAAAGGAGAAAATAATGGGGTAAAAAGTGCATTGGTATCAATTTGCAATTTTTTAGTTATCCAAAATATTTCCATCGCCGGAGTTTTAATCAAAGAAGATACCATGAAATGACTTCATCATTAGAAATAGAAGAATTTTTGGCAAATTATGACAGACTGCAATGTTTTACCAATGACATATTGAGTTGGCCCCTCTGTAAATTAACATTGAATCTGATAATATAGGTAAAGAAACATGCTGTGATAGTAAATTAAAACTCCAGTCATTTATCAAAAATCACAAACAACAGTGGTGAATAGCATTAAATATTGATTATAATTAAACAGATTATTTTTACATACTTTGCCTCTCTTATCTCAACCACTGACAATACAGAGAAGCATCAAGGCTGACTAATTATGCCCATCCAATTTATTTTTACTCAATAAAATTAAGGTCCTTCCTCCCTACTTTTGGAAATCACATAATGCTGCTACACCTAAAGCAGCTGAATTCAAACACTTCCAAGCAAATCATTAAAAAATCTTATTAATCAAGAATGTGGTAAGCACACCAACACGGAATGAAGTACTTTGGAAATCACAAGGACCGCCATCCATAAATAAACATCAATGATTTTACATAGGAGACTTCTAGAGATGGTGATGAAAAAATTCCAAAAAAGGTCAGCAAGCACATCTTTTTGAAGCAATACTTGATGCAATCAAAGAATGTTAAAAGCAAAAAAGTGGATTTGAATTAATCAAATTTTAATGTGTTGCAATAGTTTTAGATAAGCAAAGATTGTTTTGCACTTATACAATTTTTATTTGCTTATTTAAAAAATATTAATATTCTTAAGAAGGCAACTAGCTACATCTTGGTTAGAGTAAACTGATTTTGGCATCAAAATCATCATAAAAGTACCCCAACTTGATTCTCTACTGAACTTCGATACAGAGTTTTATACAAAAATAAGATGTATAGGCAACATTATAAACAAAAAATCCATTTCCAAAATCTTGTGATGACAATTTCTAACGTTCCTTACCATATTGCTCTTCAAGAAAGTTAAATATTTCTGTACTGTAATGGTTAAGGGGATGGAATTAAGAGCTTATGATAAAAATAAATCATAAATATGAGGAAAATAGTAAAACTTAGCGCAACAAATTGGGCGCATATTTGCACAATGTATTTAATGGCATAGCGAGTATAGTACTACTAACCATTTTTATGACTCGGTAAAATTTTTTAAATTCATGATACAAATGCGAATGAACGTAAAAGAATGCATGCTAAAGATAAAAACTCAGGTCTGTTAAAACGAAAATTAATACATGAGTGCAGATAGTTATCTGCGGGAAATCAAAAGGAAAAGTACACAATGAAATGAAAGATACTATTTGGTTGCACTACTTTCCCCCACATACTGGAAATCTGATGCTTCTACAGATAACATCCACCAACAGACAGGAGCAAGATTAAGCAATGCAAACTACTTACACAAAAAATGGGTGAGCATGCACGGTCACCATATGAAATATCTTAACCTGCTTCAGCCATCCTACAACACTCCGAACTCCAGATGAAACTTCGTCAGGCACTTCAAATGTGGACGATTCAACAAGGTCAGTCCACCTGGATCTAATAGCCGCTTGGGTTCCAAAATTTGCCATTTTGTAACATCAAAAAGACCCTGCTCCAGATTTATAAGCGAGAGACGAAGAATTAAAGTCCAATTCGTTTTGAAATGGCTTTAAATAAAAAGAGATCTTTAATTTCAGGAAACTTATCACTATTTATATCCGCAAAAGATATCGAAATCTTTTCTAACGGAATAATGCTCGCCATAGTATCCATCATAATCAAGCGATGCATAAAACGAAGCAAAATATATGTCCACATAAAACACGCTACTGAATTTAACTAAAACACAAAATTAAAAAACTCCTCTCATAAATAGGTCGCCTTCAGACCCGAAATACCATTATTCGTCCACCAACAAACATGTTAATCACAGGGACAAAACGCTATCAGCAAACAACAAACAAATTTCAAACCAAACAATACCTTAGATATAACTCACCAAGTCAATTCAAAAGAATATTTCCTATCACAATTGTTCTTTTCAGGAGACTACAGATATATTTTAGTTGAATTCAGTTTTTGTACTTGAATGACTTCACCTTCGTGGTGAAAATCTGAACTAGCTAATGCGGAGATTTCGACCTTCAGGTCGTTCCAGTCTGCTTTTTACGCGCGGTGTTTAAAATCAGTTAAATCGTTACCATTCTTAAACGCAAAATGTCGAATAATGACTATTATGGTTTTCTTGGAAAACGTTAATTTCGTCGTCTTTTGACATCATATCTATAATTTGTTACGAGGTACTCAAATTACAATAATATACGTACTTTCCCATCCGTAGTAGTAGTAGTAGTATTAAGAGGAGGCGACCGACAGCTGAAGTCATTTGCGCCATAGGGAATTGATAGGAAAGGATGATAGGTGGAGAGAAACCCGGCGTCGGCATTAGCCTACTCTCTACGAAAGGCGCCAAGGGGTCCGCAGCTTAACGTCCCATCCGACGGACGGCGTACTCACTCGACGGCGTACTCACTCCACAAAGCACCTTAACTAGGGCACGAGATACCACTGAAAAATATTCAACACCACCAGGATTTGAACCCGGGCCCTCTGGGTGGGAAGCCTTTCCCATCCGTTTGGAGTACTAAGACCCGAGTCCAATGTTATTCCCATATGTATGTTAATAGCTAATATTGATGATATGTAATTAATACATACATTAATTAATATTGACTCACGGATAATCGAGTTCTTCTAAAATTATATGCGATCAACTAATATCAATGAGTAAAATTAGCTAGTTACACGTAAAAATCTAATGAAGAATCTTCAATATTTTCTCATTCTCCGCTAAATTCATTTCCTTCCGCTGAATTGTCAGTTGACCTCAATATTTTTGGTCCAATCGGTTCCACATAATTTTTGTATTAGGAGAGAATGTTGCATACAAGCAACATGAATAAATTATTTGCCTAAATAATTTCCTATACACTCACTTACAAGAATATAAATTTTCATTCTGCGCACATAATAAACGTATATAATTGGGAAGGGCATAAATATTCCCTGGGCATAGTTTTATCCATATACATATTTTTAACTTAATTCACTGCATATCAATCAGAGCATCAGTAATGCATTACTTTTTCCATTTAAATCACTAATAATTCATGATTCAAATCATTCATTAATAAATATCATTTCACCTGCCATACGTAGAACTTAATCATATCCATTGGCTACTCTCGGCAGTGTGTGTAATAATTCCCAATCCTTCATGCATTCAAGAGATTTTTCTTCTTTGAGACACTGTTCTTTGGAAAGGGACGAAATGTAAAAAGGGTATAATCATTTTCTTAGTATTTGGTCGTTTGCATTCCTAACAACCATAGATAAATCTATAAAAAGTGGGAATTCTTTGTCACTAATCATAAACATATCCCTCTAGTTTCAATAAATATCAAGCGACACTGATTTCTTTCCCTAAGTGAGGAATCCTTAGAAAATACGATAAAAATAAAATTAAATTAAACATGCAATACACAAAAATCAGTGATGCCGTTGTGGTAGAGGAAGTTCTTATTCTTACCTGAACTTTTCTTCTGCACTGGGTTGATGTAGACCAATTACAGCGAAGTACTCATTCAAGTAATGTTCCAAGCAAAATAATCAACACTATATACCATTCAGCAAATATAAATCACATTCAACTTATTCCGAGATTGTCAATAATCAGAAAGGGATGGAGACATGGAAGGCCAGGGAATTTTCTTCAGTCACTGGAACGGCGTCCAAAGCGTAAGTGAGGCGCAGATTTGAACGAGAGAACTAGAAGTTCAGGCGGAAGGGATACAACAAGGATGACTCACGCGGATTCTTGAATAAAGAAATGTTCCTCTCATTCCGTTCCGGAGAGGCTCTTTCCACCTCCAGCCGTGTTTAAGCCAACGACGGAATCACTTTCAACTAATTCATTGATATCAATGAATCCCAGTCTCAAAACTTTGGCGAGTTCAGCGGAACTAATTCACTCAGTGATATTGCCGGGGGGGGGGGGGGGGTTGCCTTCATGGGAGATCTCGCGGGACTGCACAACCTCACGGCCCAAACGAAGCGCTCGAACTGTTGCCGGCGTGGTGAAAGGCTCGAGATAGAGTGCAGGAGTGAATTCTTGCCGACGTCCTTGACGTGAACTTACGAGAAGGCTAAGCGTTTGCTGACGGGAAACTCCGGATTGACACGAAATATTAGCTACACAAGGCTCAAAACCGCAACGAACGACCCTCCCGGTTTCATCGCTCTTGTATCGATACTAGGAGCCAACTGAATGGACACGATGTCTAGTGGAAACCGATTGATGGCGTGAAGATATTTCGCTCACTCGCGTTTGCCATCGGCCTTCATCAGCCCTAAGTCCTTGAAGCTAGATAGCAGCGATCTGACTATCCCTTACGATGCTATAGGAGAGCGTAGAGTCCGAGGACCTTAACAACGGGGCCCGCGGCGATTAGTGCATCAGCGCCCGCGGCGAGCAAGGAGCTGTGGCGCCTTTCGTGCGACCTAAAAATCTAGAATAATAGCGTTTGCCAAATTTTCCTCTCCATTCGTGCCAAGCAGAGGCGACTGCTGATCGATGCACGCTTCGCATTCCGCCCGGTTCACATTTATCTGTCTAGTGGTGCGGCGAGAACAAAAAAATAACAACACCCATTTAAAGGAGTGCCGACGGAACCCTACGGCGGTGGAAATGATATCACTCTGGATAATATCTTTGACCTCTATCTACCGCCTCACGGCCACGGTATAGGGCAGCTGCCGCAGTTATCTGAAGCCCCGGTTTCCAAGAATGGAGTTTGATTTCTAATTTTTTCAAGTTTTAAAATTCCAAGGTGAAAGTTATAGCGTAGGTGCTGAATGCTGAGTGAGCAATGTGACTTGAATGTATCGTAAATGGTAGAAGTGTGTAGTAAAACTTCAATATTTTTATTTTTTAGCTTATAGTGCCGGAAAATGTTTTCGAGTGGGAAAATTAATAGTTTTTACAAATATCTTTAAGAGTTGATGACAAGGATAATATATTTTCTCATCAACATAAATTAATCAGCCGAAAACATTCAATTGGCACATTTCTTGGAAAAATGGTTTCAAAATTTGCAACATTAAATTCAAAACTTATAATATGTAATAACTCCAACTGATATGTCTGATACTGATACTGTCTAGATCTCACATCTTTCCGTTTGATTATTACAACCGTGATTCCTCAGCCTTTGCTCCTGATATTTTTTTGTCTTTCAATATTGGAAAATCAAGAAATAAACGTGCTGCATATTCTATGAAATTGGACGACCATTTTACAATTTCTAAAAACCCAAGTCACTTGATAGTTTAAGAACAAATTCAACTGCTGTTATAACAATAAAATAAAACTACAAAGTGCAATAATCTTTTCAAGATTATTTAAAGGATATCCGGAAATGCAATTTTCTTTAATATTTTACCCCAATAATTTATATATTGCCACTTATCATTAAGGTTTACGTGTTTTCATAATATTCTCAGGGGTAAAGGCGGGGGCATACTGTCCATTCGCATAAATGTTGAAGAGCATAAATGTTAAGAGTATATTGACTGTTTACGATAGCTCCCACAGCTCAAAAATGCGTTATATTTTTTTATATTTGTTTCAAAGACAAACTAGGTATTCTTCGAAACGAGACGTGACAAATAACAGCGGCCAATTGTAAACTGATTGTTACCAGAAAATAAATACTTGGTTATTCCATATATATTTATTATTAAACACGACCCGGGTTTTCGACTTACAAAGTCATCATCAAATAAAAAATCATCATAATAAAAAATGCATGTGGAATAGCCAAGTATTTATTTTCTGAAATGAATCGCTTCCACAAAGGGACGCCTGAAACCATTCTATTGATTGTTACCACTTTGGAATAATTCTACTTCTTAAGATCTTAAATCATATCACACCTATCACATCACATCATGTGTCCCTATGAAATATCATTTCCCCGTTTGAAATCGGTTACTTTTTAATTAATATAGTCTTCTATTATATTTCTGTCGTGGCCACTGATTTAATCGATTCAATATGCTTCAAGCTTGAATGGATATTATTATTGAATACTTTTTGGAAGCATTTCCCGCACTTGAACTGAGATTTGTAATTTTTTTTGATTGCTGAAGTCATATAGCACGACTTTAAGTTAGTATTTGGAGATGAGATCTTTTGGTAATAATGCACGTTCGTCATGGACCTGTCATATCATCATTCAGATCAGCGACCTTCAGTTCACCAGGCGAACGAAACTAAAGGACAAAACCACGGCGCATGACACTGAGATAGGTGAGGGGACGGAGAATTAAGGAATGGGAGGGAGAGAGGTGGGAGATGAGACTAGAGGAGACGAGATACCGGCAGGGACAGAGAATATAGAGAACGTGAGAGAGGTTTTATTCACCCACTTGATCAACGAATTCGACATTATTTTTGGTTCATCGTATTATCTTTCACAATATCAGGTTGTAGAATATTGATGGGCGTTATGAGAGGAAGAATTCTAGGAAATCGAGTAATGGGGAAGAAGAGAAATGTAATCGAGTAATGGGAAGGTTTTTTAGAAAGCATTATAGCAAGTAAAAGTAACGATGAAATGAAGAAGGAATTAATGTAGAGCAAACATAAAGTAAATGATCGTTAGAGACCGTCGAAATACCTGCATTTAACAGGTATTATACCTTGAAAAAAGGGGCATATCTCACTGTTATAATGCTTCACTGTCGGCTTTATTCTCCCGAAAGTATTCAATCTATGGCGAGCAAAGAAGACGAAGCATGGAAAAATGTTAGATGGGGAGAGAGCAACAAACAGCGAGCAACTCCGACTTTGGTCCAATCCACACATAACACGCTTTGGAAAGGTCGACCGGACTACATGAGGCAAGAGCTAACACTTGCTACCGATATGGACAGAGTTCAATATGAATCCCAGAGGATGGGCGACATCTTCTCGGATGGGAAGCGCATGTCAACAGATCCACTAAAAGGCATAGCAAATAAGAATCTCGCCGCCCTCCCCTTCAAACGAACCCTCCCGTTTCGCCGACAGTAACGGCATTGTGGTCCGAAACTCTCGCTAATAGTAAGGCTGTGCAAAATAGTGGGCGGGCTACTCAAGTGGGCGGAAAAGCGAGTGGCAAGCGGAGAAACAACGTGGCGTATACAATTGACAGTCTTGTGTCCCGCGTGGAAGCAACAAGCGTGCCACCAACGATGGTAGAAAGCGTGCAGGGGATGGGACTTGTTCGAAACAGTTTATTTCCGAAGTGGTCGCGAAGCAATTACGCAGAGCTCAAAAGTACACGACAATGGTGACTTCATGGTTGGTGGATTGTTACCATTTTCACGCGGGTTAAGCCAACTACCGCCCCCTTTTCCACTAGCCCCCGCGCGCCCACGAGTCCCATCGTTCGCCTACCGCAGAACAGAGCGAGTACGTCAATGTTATTGGCTTCAGTGGAATCGTATCCAGGGAATATCGGTTCAACCTGCATTTGATTCACTTCACTTTCTTAGATTTTTCCAGCACCATCATCGTGACACAATTGACAACCTGTTGACACCTGCCGGAGAAATGGTCACCGCAAATATGTATCGCCATTGATGGTGCATTACAATTTATTATGAAACTAAATTTTAAAAGTGAAAAAACAATTTTAGAGTAGTCACATAGGTAGAAAAACTACCCTAATTAGAATATTGAGATTAAAATTATAAAAATGAGTAGTTTGGTCGAGACCCAGATAAAAATACGTAAAAATACACACAAAAATGTTAGGATCGAGTCGCAACTTAGAACTGATTAGTTGTTATATTGTTTCATATGAGATCGATTTGGATTACCAAAATTAATGAATTTTATCCTCCTGGTGCTCATAAACCCACATGATCTTATCGTGTAAGATGCAAAAAATAAGCAGCCACATAAATGAATATAGAGCATGTTTTCATTGCAAGAGCGCAAGGAAATGAAAAAATGTAGAAATAAAAAGAGACGGAGAGCGTTTTAATACACACAATTAACTTTTTCTATTCCCGGAAACGATAAGGGGGATGCGAGGAATGCCGTTTCAATAAGTGTTTCTCGTTCAATCTTCCAATAAATAAATTTCTACATTTATTCATATTATGGTAATATTTACAAATTTTATGCATGCAAAATCATGATATCACCAGTACAAAATAAAATAAACTTGAGCAATTCCCTCTCAACGCTCTTAAACCACGAATTAAATACTTTAATCTTGGCTGAAGCGCATCACTCATTTGCTTTCAGTCTCAACACCATTGACTCTCCGCTCCCGCATAGAGCACCAAGACGATCGGTGCCTTCGTAAATCACACACGTAATTGAATGCGCTGGTAAGAGGAAGAGGAATGGGGGAGGAGGGATATTTCATCTCCGAAGGAACGGAAAAATATATGGGAATGGCCAACCGATCGACTGGTATTTCGAAAGTTTTATGCCCTGTCGCTCGAGCGAGGAGAATGGATGGTTAGGGAGAAAAGGGGAGAGGGGGGGGCTCAATCAATCGAAAGTTCATCGGCGTATCGTCAAACAAAGGGAACGAAACGTGGATGAAATGAGGCGTTATTGCCCCCTTGCCTTCCGCCCTACCCCTCTCCGCCAGACCGCGCAATCAGGTGCGTCGTACGTGAGTGCCATTCGAAGTCCTCGGCAAAGGAATTCCTCGGGGCGTCACTTCATCCCTTGATGACTTGCCCCCCTCCAGCTCTCTGCCCTCCCCCACCAGCCATCGACCCTCCTTCCGTCTCTCCCACCCTCCTCCCACCACGCGCGCACACACACACACACACCTACCATACTTGCCTCCTCCCCCTCGGAAACCCCATCATCCACACTATTTCATCCCGCAGTCACCATCACCTCTCACTTTTTCACCCGACTTAACACGTACTGCGTCGGTGGTGGTGGTGTCCTGGGGGAGGGACCCCGCCGGCAGCAGGGTGCGCGGGAGAGCTTAATGACCAAAAAGTCGAGAGAAACAGCTGGGTTTAAACTCGGGAACTTGGTCTCCTAAGATACCAATCATGAAGTAATTGCGAAGGGAAATAAGCATCCCGCGTTCTTTGTTCTTGTACCACCTCGCCCCATCCGGCGAGACTACAAAAGAAAAGTTTTGGACTGCTTACGGCCCCTCGCAAAAGCCTCGTTATCGATTTCCGGGCCATCAAGTTTCTCCTTGCGCACAAGTGTATGGGTAAGTGTGGCGGTATGTCTCGAGGAAAGAAAACATCTTTCCCATATATTCCTCTCGAGTATTCCCGATGCCGACAGAGTGGTACATAATGAAAAAAACACCAAGATCCGGGTTATTAGCACAGTTCCCTCGTCGCATGGGGAATTTTTTTTCGTTTCGGTGGGGAATTGGGGAGGGGGGAGAGGTATCCTATCCCGTTGAATTCCTCCTCGGAGTTCCGCTTCCTCTGCCCGAGCACCTTATCTTCTGTCCGTCCCTCTCCCACACCACGACACCGACCGCCGCCACGTCCCCGTCCCGTCACACTAGACTGGAAGTTCCTGGTGTAAGAAGTGTTTCCCGCCGCCCTCGGCGAAGTCCGCGGCCGTCTCTCCGCTGCCCCTCAGAAGCCACTTGGTGGTGAGCAGGCCCTCAACCCCGACGGGCCCCCTCGCGTGGATCTTCGCCGTGCTGATCCCGACCTCGGCCCCTGGGAGTAGACAGTTTAAGGTTAGGGGTGGCAAAAACCTTCGTCTTCATTCATGAAGACGAAGGTTTTTACCATCCCTAACTTTTGAAGACGAGATCGAAACTTTTTTTTGGAAGAATTATCTCAGAGCTCTCGCGGAGAATCGAGTCGCAGCTAAACGGTCGATGAGCGAACCGGTTGAATAATTAATTGGGAAATGTCTTGATGCTGAAAGGGAGAGAAACATTATGCGCGGTTCATTCGAACAAGATTCAGGAACGCGAAAGGAACTCTTATAAAAGAAAACGAATTGCGACGACAAGAATGCCTTAAATCCTAGGAAGTTGGATGAGAAAAAAATATGCCATGCGTAAACTAAGATACATATTATACTGGTCAAATTAAAATGCAGATATTAATAAAAGCTTAAAATACGAAAATTAACCAATTAATAATATTTTTATATCCAATTATAAGATATTACTCGTCATATTGTTAAAGAGATTCCATTGCCAACGTATACGAGAAGTCTCAGGAACAGAAAACCTTAAATAAAATCATACTGGAATTTGACATGGATGAAAGTAGTAACTATGAAAGAATAAGTCAGTACGACAGAGAATCACAAAAATACAAGTTTTCTATTGTTTCAGGCTTCACTTCGTGGAAGTAATTGATATCCATTATTGAAATAGAAAGAAAGACTCGTACTTTTCCACAGATTTTATTATACGGCACGACGCGTTTCACCGACTTGCGGCATCATCAGGTACAAATTTGCAAAACAGACAGAGCAAGCATATAGTATATACCCTCAGGACAGAGTGGGGGCGGGGAGGGTTGGAAGGATTTGAGGGGGGTGGGGGCTCACAGGTGCGTTGATGGATTGTTTTGACCATTTCCAGGCTAATTTCTCGGAGAGGAGTGGGGAGGGGTATGGGAATAATTGCTCATTACAAAGTGTCGTGTTGGGGTTCACCAAGTGCCTTCTAATCTCTAATTGCTCGAGAGCGTCCATTTTTAATCCTTTTGGGAGTGTGTGTAATATCTCTGGGACAAAGTCACTGCTGTGGTTGAATTCTAGTAAATGCTTGGCGAAGAGAGAGTTGTTATTCTGATTTTTGTGACACCTAGCGTGTTCCTTGACTCGTAACTTGATATTCCTGCCGGTCTGACCGACATAAACGCTGTTGCAATCCTCGCATTTCAGTTTATAAATGCCTGATTTGAGAAGGCTATCCTGGGTGTCTTTTCCATTGGCTAGAAGTTTGGAGAGGGTTATGGGTGGGTAGAAGGCTGCTTTGAGTGAGGTGGGTAGGCAGTTGGAAATCCTATATGAAAGATCTCCCAGAAACGGGATCGAGCACCACTTAAAATCTTTAGATACTGCGGGCTGAGATACGAAAATGCTTTTTATGGCCATTGCTTTTTGTTTTTTCCGTAGTAATGTGTCAACTAGTTTGGGGTTGAAACCATTGTTGGTAGCTATATTAGTGATATTCACGAGTTCAATTTTGAAGTTTTTGGGGGAAAGGGGGATGTGTAGGAGGCGGTGGATCATGGAGTGGAGGGCTGCGTGTTTGTGAGAAAAGTGGAGTGCGGAATCATTAGAAATTATATGGTCTGTATATGTGGGTTTCCTATAAATTGCAAATTGCAAGCAAATAAATTGCAAGTATATCCTGTTACCTTAATACCTACACCTTATTAATCTGAATTGCTAAGTCAATCTATACTAACGAGCATTTTTCTATAAAATTAGCAACAATAAATGTATTCAAGTGTGATTTCGATCGTCAAATTCTAATCTGACAGCAAAACCCTTTCTCTAAGTAAAATATTTGTGTAAAGATTTAAACTGAAAAACAAAAAAGGTTGAGCAAGAAGAGAGGAACGCGCGTATCGTCCACTTATAGTTAGAAATTTTCAATCCCGTGGCTGACGACCGACGTGACCAAAGGGAAATCGATCGATAAAACGATCACCGAGACTGCCTTAATTTTTATGCACCTTCATGCATAACCTTCTGCTCAATTGCTCCTTTGTTTTTTGGGTCTAAACTCGAAGCGTATACTTACGCCCTTTACAAAGAATAATGCGGGTAGCATAGCTGTCCCTTTATCGTCGTTGGAAAGGATGCTCTGCTTGCCTACCGTATGCGGCAATTTCGACCACATAAAATTTCATGGCATCATTTACCTGAGGTATATTTTCACGATACTGCTTTTCTTTGAAGATAAATTCCACCTATTTGCCGCTCCTTTAACTGAGAAGCTGGAAGAAAAGCGGATAATCTAAAAGCCACGATATAACCCTATGGTTCACGTAAGGTACAAAATAAGAACCATTACACCACTTTAACCAACTTGAATTGTTTCACCGCTAATTTTTTTAATTTCGAACGATTTCGACCTGTTACATCGTTAGACTTAATAATGATGTAATATGCACAGAAACTCCTCCTCGGAATGAAACTTTTTTAGTGGAAAATTAGAATTATGATGCCATATCGTAGATATCTGCACATTTACTCTACTCTTCAGAATTGCAATAAAAATATTATTTAATTACTATTTCAATGACAAAAGATTAATACACTGTGTAATGATAACATTTAGTAATAGTAATTGGGCTATCTAAGGAAATTATAGCCGATAAAAATAGGAATATTCCACTAATTTGCTATGAATGGGATCAAAATAATAGAAAATGAAATATACTGTCTTATAATCAGTTTTAGGCCATTTTAGTTTTGACGGAAACACATTTTCAAATAATTATTGACAATAGTCTTGCAGTTTCCACATAGGTTTCGCTATCTCATATAAAATCATTACACCATAATAGTGGTAAGTGACGTTGACGTGGAAGAGATAACCTCTCTCGAAATTCGGTCATAGGAACGTGTTAATCAAGAAAACCGATAGAAAGGACTCCTCCAAGGTGAGCTCTTATTTTATTTTATTGCTGTGGCACATTAGTAGTGGGGCTAGGTCCAAGTGGGAATAGGAGACCTCAGCCTCATGATATTTACTTTGTCAGTCACTATCACTGATAGCTCCCAACAATATACGAGGGTCATCCGGAAAGTAGTACCCGTTCGTGCCGCATGAAGTGCTGACGACGCGAGTAGCCGCTGGACGAGGTCAGATAGCTTCAGTGGCTTGTCTGCCTTCTCTGAGCCAAGTTGCGTGACGCTAGCATTGCCTGTGTTGTTTCTGTGATTGTTTACAATGTTTAAAAAAATTGAGAACGCCGCCAGTTGTGAAGTGAGGGCAGTGATTAAATTCCTCAATGCAAGAAACGTTCGCCCATGTGATATTCATCGCCAATTAAAGGAGGTGTATGGAGACAATGTAATGGACGAGTCGTCTGTTCGGCGGTGGTGTCGCAACTTCAACATGGGGAGGGGGAACACACACGACGATGAGCGTTCGGGGAGACCGTCTGTCATTACAGACCAACTGGTGAGCTCAGTTGACGAATTCGTGAGGAACGATCGGCGCGTCACAATTGATGACATCTGTGAGCATTTTCCCAATGTTTCTCGAACAATTGTTCATGAAATTGTTAAACACCATCTGCATTATGCAAAAATTTGTGCAAGATGGGTCCCTCGCGTATCTCAATGAGCTGGCGGCGAAGGACTATGCAGCAGGAATACAGAAACTTGTCACACGTTATGACAAATGCCTTAATTTGCTTGGAGATTATGTTGAGAAGTAGTTTAAAGTATCCTCTTTCAAATAAAATTTTTTATGTTTGTTAATATTTACTTTTGTGTCTTTATTTCACGAACGGGTACTACTTTCCGGATGACCCTCGTACATTTTAAAAACTGGGTTTCATAAAAATCAGAGCATAAAATATCATAGCCGATAGATTGCCGATAATGATAAAGAGTAAAATACAATATTACAGAACATGAAATAGAGTGATTGTATGAGTCGCTTGGTTTTGTATATACATGTACTTGACCTGTGAATATACCTGACGTCCCCGGAGATAGGGGGGTTGAACGGGACGGTTTTGCTCCTGTAAGAAGGGTTAGAGGCTTTTGGTAAGATATTTTTAGGAAAAGTTCCAGGAGACAGTGACTACTTACGATGTATATTTAGTGCAATTTTGTCTTTGTTGCGAAAATTTTTGTCGTTCAGTGTCCAGATTCTGTATTCCTGAAAATCTACTAGGACCTGCCATCAGGCTTTCCAGGTGTCGTTAAGAATTTAAACAACACCAATGAGCGAAACAGTATTGTAACTCCTTAGGAGATTTTGTTATCAGTCGTTATACGTGAACTACTAAAAATAACTCATTGAAAGGCACAATGATAAATGCCTGGAATAATTGAATGAAAGTTCAATTATGTCAAAGGCTCTTTGCTTTTACTATCGAATCCGCACATGCCGCCGTGGTATCATTGACACAGGTGCACTTTAAGGCTTCACAAGTGGCACAATGACCAATGCACAGAGACAGGGAGGTCTCGTCGCAAGATTCAGTATTTTGCATTTTGAATTCAAAATGCGTAGGTCTGCCTGACGCGTGCGTCCTAACACTGATGGCAAGCTACTGAGAGCACTAATTCATCGTCGAGCTCCATCATGTCCTGAAAGGCCAGCCCCTAAGGCGGAAATAATTGTTGAATGAGCAAGTTAAAAATAAAAAATAATCCATATTTTTTAAATTAAAACCACGTACGACTGACACATATAGCATGTTACAAAAACAGGAGTGAGACATCAATACTCGAAATGACGCGAGAAAAAGTATTTCATGTTATTTATAGCCATCAAAATAACCCATCCACGCCAACAGTGTAAATTACGTAAACCAACCAACGGTGTATAGATGTTTTATTCGCACTATTGCATTAATAGAAGTCGTTACATTCTCGCCCTCCTTCGAAACTTTTTGCTGATGAATTACTAGGCTGTGCGGCGGTAGGGGGAGGGAGATATGAGGGTTGATGGGAGTGGAAAGCGACGGGAGTAAGGATGATGGAGAGGAGGCGCGGATCCGAGAGCACGCGATTCCCCGCGGATCCCGTCACCGATTTAAGTCGCGTCGACGCCCCTTCCCCCCCCCCGTCCTCCCTCCCCGCCGGAGCGTATGGGAGGGAAAACCAAACGGTGGGGGGTGAGGGTGGATTACGGAGAGAGAGAATTTCGGGGGAGAAAGAATCGGGTGGGAGGGAAGGAGGATAGGGGAAGGTCAATCATCTGAAAATCGGAGTCATATCAGCCTCGGGCGAAATGGGCACGGTTAAAACCGCCTGGAAATCTCCTTGAATCATCCACTCAAACGTGGCACGAAAATTCTCTCCGATGCCACATTTCTCCAGCAAATGTTTTGCGTTAACTTCTTTCCAGTTTCTTCGGCGCCCGAGTGGTCGTTTACGGTGATGCTCATTTGCCTGATTTTCGATCAGCTTACTCGCAAAATCGACACGGTCCCCACCAACTGCTTCGGGGCAAAGTCGGATGAAATTCTTACGAGCATCAGAGCAGCAGTTCCTGCCCCGGTCGATACTCCCGAGTGCTCAAGCCGCTAGCGCCGTTCGGGCATACGCAGGAGGATAATGCATCATTAATCGAGGTTTCGTCGATTGAAACACTTCAGAATGCATTAAGGTGCGTCAGATGTTACGCAACATGTCATTCCATCTTGGTCTTGTTCCCTTGTTGTTAGCTCCGCTCCTATCTGTAGCGTTATAAATATAATAACGTTGAGTTTTTCAAATGACATTTATCCGTTACGAAGCCATAAAAATAAAATGAATTTTCGATTCTCCAGGGGTTGAATAAAATCATGAAAAACTTGTATGAACAAGTGCTTTTTTAGAAAACCAATTTTTAGAAAATCAATTTTCGTTCACTTCGTCGCGTTACAAATAAAAGTCCCCTTCATATAATGCCTACAAATAATCAAACTGAAATTTAGCTTCAACAATTGGAAGTGAGAGAACAATAACCTTTCAGTCAGCAAAGCATAGTGATATACGTAAAAAAATAAATAAATGGAATATAACACTAACAATAAGACGTGTACAAATCAAAAGAAGTAAAACAATAAAAAAAGTATTCCGGTGAAGCGTGATCGCCGTCGTCTTTCCGAATGGATATTTTTTTATAGTCTTGCATTCAAATAAAAATAAAAATTGAAAAGCATAATTACCTAGTCCAAATCGATATCCGTCGGCAAATCTAGAGCTTGCATTATGGAATACGCAAGCGCTGTCCACTTGCTTCATAAATAGCTCTGCTCTCTCATCTGAAAATACAAATTACACCAAATGAGAAAATCGAAATTTTCATCGCAAAACTTTTCTTTATAAAATTACTTGCTTTCATGAAGATATAGGTAACCCTGGGAATTTTCGAAAAGTCCCAATCTTTTCCAGAAGATATATTATGTATGTTAAATGAGGCAACATAACTTTTTGCAGCTTGTTTATGGGGACAAGCGTTCTTCATCATCTCGCTGCGGAATGAGACAGCTACGTTACTCATTGAATCTGTCGTAAAATACATTTATAATGACCATATTTGATGGCTATTTAGCGAATAATATTTTTGCGTGACCTGCGTAGAGGTATTTAAGTAGATGTTTTGATATCAGTTTTTGTATAATTGACCAGATTGAACCTTATCGGTGATGAGAAATTTTCATTGATTGGATCCGGGGTTGCCTTACCACTTTCCGTCACGATGACATCCGTGTGGCTGCTTCCGAACGCGTGGATGTGCTCCACGGCCTCCGATAAGCTCTTCACGACTTCCACGGTGCACTCCAACGCGCCGTACTCCGTCCTCAGGGATTTTGCTTGCGGTGGGCCGAACGTCAGCTTTTTGTTTAGGTTTGGGCCGGAGTAGATAGTCACCTGGGAAAGGAAATCGCACATGCAGTTAGTGCTAGGCAGAACGAATTCACGTTGCGATTGAAAATAGAGAGCATTTATATCCCGGGGCAATCATCTTCAAAAGATTTATGAAAATGTTTCTTTGAAAAGGTGGTGTGCCACTCGTGATTGGTTAATAATCGCTAAAACTAAAATTTCCAAATATTTTCTGCAATTTGATTGAAATTTTACTGTCGTTAGTTTCGTATCCTCAATTAAATGGAAAATAACATTTTTCATTACCGTAAGCTCACAGAAAAAAGCATTACCCGGAACAGAAGAAATTTTTACTGAAAAATAAAACATTGATGAGAAAGGTATTCGGAATGATCAGGTCATCTTGATCTATATGCAACTTACTTTACGAGCAATTGATTTGAATATCTAGTAGGATATGCAAATTTCGTGACTACATTATGATTTTCTAGGTCATTTTCACGAATAAAAAGGATATGGATTCATAAAATCTTGGAGTCTTCTTTTCTTTTATTAGACCTGAAAATCGAATGTTTTCGAGTTAGTATAAAATGCAGCTGATTCAACTCTCTATTCTCAGTCATTAAAAATGCCGAGCGCGACTATAATATATAATAACCAGTCGGTCCGATGTTCACGGTTAAGTGACGACCAGAGAAAGAAAAGGGCTTGTTGGATATAGTATGATATGGAAAAAAGGGGGGATTTGGACTACCAATAAATCACATTAATATTTACTACTAATTTCAACAATGCTACTAATGCAACAATTTTTTACGGTAAAAGTAACTGATCTCCAGCAATCAAAATTTATGCTTAGAAATCTTAAAATCTTAATCTTTGAATCTTAAAAACCGTCTTCAAGAAATGTTTCCACGTGATGAAGTCCTTCTGGTGAGTATGTTTATTAATTAGCATCAACCTCAAAGTGCTGGCGACAGACATCTGCGAGCCTAGGCACTGCTGCCGGCCTAACACAGCGGGAGACTGTTACGCACGGAGAGAGTTAAATAGCGCTCGTTCATCGGGGAGAGTGCGATATTCATACTTGAGTCGCGAAGGGTTGTGTGGGATGAGGGGGCTGCGACAGTTACCCCTCTATTGGACCCGGCATCAAAATCAGTGTAACGTGAGACCTGTGGATCACTTGCGTTCCTCCGATAGGTAGCTTCATTTTTTACCATTTTACCGAAAAATCATTCGAAATGGCAACGTTCAGTTCATCACAAAGAGTGACATGCGATTAATAGACGAATTATTGTGAATGTAACCATTGAAAATACAATCATTAAATGGAATCGTTCTACACGATACTTTCTCTCCTGACACCCGAAAGTAAATTATTTCATCATTTCGAGCTAGTTTCAACGCCTCCAACCAACTCCTTCCAAACCTCGACTAAGTTATAGCAAACAACAGCATAAAAAAATGATGGTCTTTACCTTACCACCAGTAGTTTCTCCTGTGTTTTTCTTCATTCTTATCAAAAGAAAAGCAACAGAATGCATAGGCCTTAAATACTTAATTTAAATTTTATTGGTTTTCTCTTTTTTTCTATTTATGAGCTAATTTTTCTAATTTAATCTTAAACCGTTCCTTACTTTCTGATAAAAATACCAGTAAGTATCTTTATCAATCAATAATAGATGGCTGAGTTCCTTACCCCTTCCTCCTTCAACATGCTGCAGAGGTCAACGAAAAATGTGCCGTGGTTGAACATGTCCTCGTGGATGAGAAGCGTCTCCATGGCGTTGCAAGCGGCCGGATAGTCACACTTGGAATCTCGCACTATAGAGGATGTAATTTGGATTTATTGATCCAGTTTTAGGCAAAGCTTTATGAACTAATTTCACCCAAAGGCACGGGAAGGATTTCTGGACTGTTGATGGGGTGCGGGACACAGAGTTGGATGGTGATCAAACTAGTAATCAAGAATGCATTAGCAGAGCAATGTGAGAGAACGAGGAAACATGAACAGTCGTCAACTCTCTGTAATTTAACATTTTAATTGAAAACAATTGAAACGTAATCGGCCATAATTGCATCACAGAATTAACTTGGAGTTCATTTAGCAGAATATGTAACAGTGTAATGATATAATTATCCAAAATGAACTGACAACAACTCCGCGCAAACCACAAAAACAGTTGTATATAAATGAGAACTCTAACCATTAAAAAATACTTTCATATAATAATGGTAATAAAACAATTACAATAATAGCACTGTTTCGCTATTCAATTAACACTTAGACCCTCCAACAGTGCGTAGAATTAGAAGGCACCATATAACTTTATGGCTTTCAAAATAAATATGTCGAGTGGAAAAATAATGGCTACCAAACATACATTTTATTTTCACTTGTTTAATCATCTTCAGGGAGAGTATTGATAAAGGAATGTTTTATAAATAGGAGGAAGTAATTTCAGTCAGAGCAGGGGATTATAATGACAGAGTTCCATGATCAGCCACTCGCGCATACGTGTATGCCATGAATCGGTGATACTGCAGTACCAATTTTTTCCGATGAACAGTTTTGTACTGGTTACGTTTTCTTTACTCGCACCAATTTCCCATCACCTTACATTTAACAATTGATAACCTCTGATTTAAAAAAATTAAAGATAAATACAATAACATATTTCGTTATTCATATAAACGATTATCATTAGTCAAACATTAAGGTATCTTAAAAATTGAAGAAATTCGGACACAATTTTAGCCCACTATACCCAAAAATTCCATTCGGAAAAACTGGATTCGGAATATACTTAAACACTTATTTAAAAGGAATATCCTTGGACATTTTTTAAGAATCATTTTTAATTAAATCGATTTCGATGATATTTATGGAAGCATTATTATGTCGTTGGGAAAAGTGGAACGCCCCATGGAACGTTACCTAAGTTGCGATAATTTATTCATACATTTGGGTGTCATAAGTGGTCTGATTGAGTAGTCTTTTTTTGGGAAATACCAGATGAACTAGGATTTGACACAAAAAGAATACAGGATTTTGGTACCAGGTAAGAAATACTATTTATAGATACCTAGGCGCAGGGTCAGGAAGTCTCAAGCTGAAGGTAAATTAAACTTATTTGGATGGAGTGGATATTAATATGATTTCTATGATAACAACGAAAGCCATTTGAAATTTAATATATTACCTCGCTGGTGTATCTTAGATTAAGTTTATAATCCAAAAGCAATGAAAAATGTTATTGCTATATTTATCTTCGACTGGATTAATTAAAAACAGCTGTATAATTGGTCTTGTCATGGGTCACATTCATCATTTTTATTCTTCTTTTGTTTCAGAATATCTTTCGTAATCTTTACCTATGGTCATGTTTACCTTTGTGTTTACGTTTATCTTTGGTGCTATTAGCTAGTTTCAGGGAAGGAAACTAGGTTTTTTTCCCTCAGTTTCGTCACCAAAGGCAACGGTACTAAGTACCACTACTAACCCCCACTGTGAACAACAGTCTTTTCTTCAATGGTTCAACAGTGGCTAACTAAAAAAATAAATTCAACTTGTCATGGCATCAGGATGCATTTCTATATTTTTACAACCAGATATGAAGCCATTTTAAATAAAATTTGGAACACATTTTGAATCACTGTTCTGTATAGCAAACTTCATTCGAAAATAATAGAGACCTTGCAAAACTAAATATCCCATTTCCTGCTATTATAATCTGGAAGTTTAGTTTTATTTCATTAATTTTAATTTATTACCTAACTTAATGGGATATAATGTTTATAGATGCCTATAATGCCGATTTGACAGATATCACAAATAGCACAGCTAAATTATGCACTTATGGCTACTATGTCCTGGGACATTATGGCTATTAAGGTGAAGTTTGACCAATATCTGACTTTAATCTTAAGAAAAAAGATTAAAATTTTGTAGGCAATCTTTTCCTCATGCTATTTGCAAGTTGATCATCTATTCGTGAACATTAAGATACAAATGGTACCGGTTTTAGATCTACTCAAACAGTTAATCAACGTAGTTTACTCCATTTCTATCTTTGGGGACGATTTTGACCCAAATTTAACGCCTAAAGGAACAAGTCATACCACCAACGTGCATAGTTCGAGCAGAAAGGGAGTTTTTCGGTAAATATATGTTATGCATGAGGCATTAAAAATGATGAAGGTTGAAAATTAGGTATTAAATCCCAGTGTGTTGAAGAGATCAAAGAGAAAAACTCCACCCACGAATACCGCATTTTATTGCATCCTTGACTCTATCAACTTTTGCAATGATTGGCAAGCCCAATTCACCATCATTGTGTAATTATGATTATTTTTCCATGAATCATAAAAAATTCCTTGAAAAACAAGCTACAGGGTGCAAAAAATTTATTAGACGCTTAATAGCTTTGAACAACAAATAAAAAAATAATAAAATTTTATCAACAACATGCTTAAAAATCCATTTCATTACTTGCAAGAGAGCTAAAGTGCAAACAAGGATGATTTTCATTAATCATTCATTGCCAAAATGATAAAATTATGAAGAAAACTTATAAACAGACTGTTCTACCCCCTCCCACGTGCATTCAATGGTCATGCAAGTCGGTTTAGGCTCTTTCGCTTGTAGTGAGGCATTTATTCCTCAGAAATGGGTCATAACCTTGATTTTGATAGCTGTGCACCCTTTCAAACGTTGGCCTTAAAACTTACCAGCAGCTGTGGGAGATTTTTTTTGGTGTGAGGACGATTCCATATAACGCATGCATTTTCATTCTCATGCAAATTTACAGAATTTCCTGTACAATTGGCATAAAGTGAAATGCCCGTCTTTGAATTTGAGAGCTTTGAAAATGAATCAGAAATAATATTAAAACACGGAAATTTTGACGTCAGCTAAAATATGCTTCTAGTTTTAGTTTTAATTTTTCAAGGGTAATTCGGCAGGGGTGGGATGTTCCGGGGATGGAAAAAGGGTGAAGGAGAGAAACCCGGCGTCGGTATTAGCCTACTTTTAATTATAGACGGCAAGTTCACAATTTAACGTCCCATTCGACCGACGGGCTGGCCGGTTCCTAGATATTTAAAATTTCGTCGTTTGGGAGTGCTTCGGGTGCCTAGTCACTGTAATAAAACCGTCACGTTTTCTTTCAGTAACTCGATAAAGGATTATTTTTTGCATTTCTTTTCTCACAATTTTATGAGAGTAGCTACATTTCTTAACATTGATACAAGTCAGAAGAAGGTAAAATGAAATCGCCATGATATTTGCACGATGCGAGTAATCAAATGCATCTCAGCGATACTAAATCACGAAAGTTTGAGGTTACCCTAATGATGACCTCGCTGTACATGTGACTTCATGGCAAGCGACACCGGCCTGACATCAATAAACTTTCGATGAAAGACGCACTGCTCTGTTTTGCGTCTCGTCTGAGCGATGGGCAGCGTCACTTGGACTGTACTCGACCAGGAGGAATGGGAGGTTTAAGCGAAACGTCCATCCCTGCGGGGGTTATTAACGCAGTCGAACGAAATTCTAGTATTACCTGTATGCCAGTCAGCACTCTGAAGAGATGAAACGGGAGATGAGTGAAAACAGGACAAAGGCATTAGCGTTTCCGGCTCTAATAATCCAAGTGCTCCGCAGTATCCCACATCCCTACTCAATGCCAGAAAATTTACTTGCCGTCTAAGGACTCTTTAAAATGAACTTTGCTAGCTGATTATAACCGGTAAGTCACCCTCTGTCATTCGCCTAGCAGCGAATATCCTCTACCGATTCAACATCATGAAGCCACCCTCCACTCTTGTCAAGTTGAAATCCCTCAAAGAAACTTTGCCGCTGCTTGCTGTACCTCGGAAACAAACCTCCTTCTCACATCAAGTACTTCTGATGGGATTGACATAAAATCTTATTTTTTACGATTGAAACAAAATGATCAATGATGAATGAAGCACGAAATCAGTTTACACATGGTATTTTTAACCAAAGGCACGAAGATTTTAGTTGTAGGCATGACATATTTAATGTGTGTATGACATTCGTGGTAGTAGGAAACACGAATAATTTCAATAAGCTGTAGGGAAATTATAGTAACAATTTACTCATAACTAAGCAGCGAGACACATAAAATGAGAAATATTTTTTGTTTTTCCTACCACAAAATGAAATCATTATTGTTTTTAATAATTCAAGTTCCGATTTCAAATTAGTTACCACAGTTGCAGCTATTAAATAGAACGGTATTGTGGCCGAAGTAAAAGGATTTAAACGTACGCATGACTTGCAATTAGTGCACGGACACATTGCTAAACAAAGTTGAGGGTTCCCGCTTCAGATACATAAAACTTTACGGCCGCCAAGCAATCAGTTTCGACGGCGCGACGGCCGGAGCCAGGCCCTAGAATTGAAATCGTATCTAGGCATTCAATCTACGCGTAGTTGTAAAGCTTGGTCGCTGCCATGCGTTTGTTTCATCGAGGAAGCCGACCCACGCAGTCCGTCCGTACAAGCGGTCGCCTTGAGGGAGCTCTCCCATTCTCGGTCGCACGTTATGGGGCCAAGGTCGCCCTGGGCTGGATAGTCTTCGCCCTCTCGCGGTTTCTCGCGCTGCCAGAAGCATCAGCGAGCGCATTTAATGATGTCAATGACTCAACTTCATTCTTCACTTCAGTACTTCTTCTTTAGACTTCGCCCTCGGAGAACACCTAGTAACAATGGCAAGGTGGACGTGAAAGTACCGACTCAAGAAATACGAATGCAAATTGTCAAGAGAGAGAGACGCATTCGGCCAAGGTTAAAGCTAGAACACGGATCTATATCAATAGCGTGGCCGCTGTACAATTTACTACTGGGTAACGTACTCGACGGGTGAGGTCATACATCTCTCGTGCCGAGTCGAATGGGTAATTAACGCAGGCAAAGGTATAGAAGTTGGGGAACGACCTGGATTCGGCGGCAGAACCCTTGGAATCACGTCTTATATAGAAAACAATTCTTCTTTTGCTTTTGCTGTGTCGCTTTTATGTGAGGTGATCAATGCAGATTTTAAATTGTATTGATATTTTTATGAACTATCAGTTACATTTGCGTGGAGCACAATGGAATAATTTTTAAGAAAAAATTTAAATTCATTGCCCTTCTCCGTTTTATAACCCACGATTTAAAATAACAACATCAATATTAATTGATTTGAAAGATATTAATATTCAATTCCATGACGAAACTGAAGAAAAAATAATGGGACGGGAATAGGGAGGGCTGTGAAATTATTATGGTGGCTGTTGGCATATAACAACAATCATCACTTCCTCTATAAAATGTTTGGTATTGTGCACATCGTTATGCATCAAATTGCAAATATTGGTAACCATTTCAATCACAAATGTGTTTATTATGGCTGCAGTCGGTTCACAGTAAGATGTGGGATTACTTTGACGCTAGAGCGCAGAAGTCGTTCCTGAGATTTTGGAAGCAAAGATACTTTGCTCCCATTTTTTCTCGTTGAAAAGATTTTTAAAAAATCATTTTAGCAATCACAAAAAAAATAACATTTACCGAGTATTGAGATTTGATATGAATTCGTTGCTAAAACCAATGGAAAAGATTCGAATAGCTTAATCTTAACGAAGAAGTTCTGTGAAGAATAAAAATTGATCTATTCGCCAAAAATTTAAACTGGAAGCAAATCATGCTATGCTAATCTTGCATGATCTCGCCAATTATAAATGCATACCGGTTCACTGAAGGCAAAAGCAGGAGCGATTCGAACAAATATGGAAGGAGACTACAAATAATGAGAAAGAGTAAACAGGAAAAACGGCGAAAAATGAAATGGAAGAAGAATTCAGGGTTGAGGGCTAAGTACAACCGAATAGAGGTCCGACGGAGAATTCAAGTTACCAACACGTTCTGAGAATGAAACTGGGATAATACGACAAACAGGTGAGATCTATTTTCCCCGAGCATTCCAATGGCTACAATATGAAGGATTTCATTAAGGAAAAAGCGTTCAAGACAGAATTCCTTCTCTTTCATTCGTGTTTCCTTCTATCATTCTCGCGATTTCTCCGAAGACTTGATTGGATGGCACATACCGCCACCGGTCTAAGAATTGGAGAGCAGGAAAAAAGGAAACATACACGTCGGAATAGGTAGGTATATACGTTTATAATTGAGCAATAAATGGTTGTAAGATGAACTTTTTCTTATTTCTTAAGGTAGTAGCCCATGCCCAAGTAGTCGAATGCCAAGATCATAAACACCTAAACTCCGGAATAGAGGTAATCCCCATCCTCTTATCATCTGAATTAATACTACACCTCGAGAAAACAATGAAACGAAAGAAGTAATGAATAGACACGATGTAATACATTTTAATCGTTATGTTGTCCAAATCCACACAAATTCGTTCCTGAAATATTTTCCGATTCAGACCTTTGGGATTTTTTTAAATGTCCTGACAACATTGGACACATGTTGAATGTATCGAGTAACGATTCCAGCAAAATAAAACGTTTTTTATCCCCAAATTACTTTCCTAAACGTTCCATTTCATGCCTTATTCTTACGCAGAGGCATGCTTCATGGCAGGCAGTGCATCAAATCTAAGGCGTAATTTCCTCGCCCGAAATGAAAAACACATCAAAGGAAAAATATATCGCGCTCACCAATTTTCATGGCTTTCTCCACCGACGCCTTTGAGTCCACGTACACGTGACAGACGCCTTCTGCGTGCCCTAACACTGGAATGTGAGTGCTCCTCTCTTGGATGCTTCGAACGAGTTCAGATGAGCCCCTTGGAATGATCAGGTCAATGTGGTCCTCCATGGTCAGCAAGTCACTTATTTCGTCGCGGGTTGACACCTGAAATGAAATTCGTAAACATCACGCAATTAAAGAGATAGTCTCGCATTTCTTGCTAATGGGCCTCGAGTGGCCGATTATCACGCATAAGGCCATCCCAATACAATAAGGAAAGATGACCAACCGGGATTATTGACCCAAAACGTGAATGCCATCTCGTTCCTCGAAGTAATTATTCATGATTTTACGAATTATTTAGAATCATACGAGGAAATAAGTTATACAGATACCCTTTCCGCCGCTCATTTCGTAGTAGGCACAGGGAAAAACTGCCTCAATTCGGGTCATTTCAGGAAATTTATACCCTTGGTTAATTTCTTCCTACATCGCTCCTATTCATTTATTTATTGTTTAATGCATGATCTTTTATTTACAAGCGACTTCTAATGTAATATTTATTAGTCTTCGACCTCATCCACCCATGGAATTTTCGGTTTACGCTATCCTCTCAAACCTCTTATTCTTTTCTCTTGTATCTAGTAATTCGCCAAGTGGCTCTTAACTAGTATCTGTTCTCTCAGTACGACCAAACCAGAGTGGTCAAGCCTTTTTATATTTGACTCTTATGGGTGCACCAAAACCATGTTTTTTCATGATTACTCATTTCTTACACTTAACCTTCTATGTTTATCTCGCACAGTCTTTTAAGTTTTTCTTACCTACTGAGCCACAATCGATGCTAATTTTGGCATGACCAAGTTTTACCTCCCGAAATTATAGTAGGCAGGAGCATTCCTATTCTAATGGCTTGTATAAACTGCCATATGCGCTGCTTTTGGTAGCTGCATTTTTTCATGTACTCCACATACCACCAACAGCTTTTGTGTTATCAGTCACACATTAAAACTAATTAAACTTCACTAGTGGTTTTTATTATCATCCTCTATCACTACTATTAAAAAATCATCCTAGATTCATTAAATAGTTTATCGTACATCAAACTACTTTAGTAGGAAATGTTCACCGTCATTATGATCATTTGTGGGGGAAAAATATCGTTATGCATGACTATTTTGATGGTTTTATACAGCTGCATGCTAAGATAATACAATTATCGGCAGTTTTCATAGTTTTTACTTGACATAATGCATTCAATACGACTTCAATTATTTATGTCATTTCTAAAGAGCAACCAGACTAATAATGCAATTTAGTCGACAATTCTATACTAATGGCAAAATCAGGCCTAGACAGTTTTTGTCCATCCCGACTTTTTTATGTACTTGAAGGAAGACCCAGCTCCGAAGATTAAGCACTGAATTTTTTATTAATTGGTATGCATGCTAAACAGACTCATTCATAATCCTGAGCAAGTGGGCAATTTGCCAATTTATAAGTCACTTGTCTAGCTACCAGGGCGGAATGGCATGCGGTAAGGCGATAAATGACTTATTCATCGTCATATGCCCTCATGACGATTGACACGAGTGGGAACGAGCAGAGTAACATAATTTCACTCCGCGGACATTTATTATTGAAGCAACTTGATTTTGCATGAATGAAGGTGAATGAATAATGAAAAACAACTGAATATATTACGCGGCTAAAAGAGAGAAGGCCAAATATAGTGGCAGCGGTACGTTACTTTCCATTTAGAATCGCTATTTCCTAAAGTTTATTTGGTTGGATAGCCATGGAAATAAGGGCTATTTCTCAAGGTATTATATAACTATCCCTATTTGGAGTCGATGTCCACGTGGGATACTTTGTTGCTAGGGTATATTTGAATTTGATTAGTTTCGTCATGCGATTTAGTACTCCTATCAACTATGCCGGAAGTAGAGGAGATACTGTTTTGGCCATATGCCATTTTGAATTATTTTCTTCCTAATCTCCAAAAGCCCTCGTGGAGGAGACATCGATAATTTCCATATCTTTCGACGATTATACTCGTCAGGTATGCTAGTAGTATTACCCACCAGTGACATCGCCTTTGATGCTCCGATCGTAGTTAGTGACTCTTTGACCAATTCCATCAGAGTGCGATTGCTATGTGCTGCCTCCTTGCCTCCTTTCAGCAGCAGACCATTTGCCGAACTTAATGCCAGCGCTGCCACCTGGTAAACAAAAAAACTATTTAAAGAATGCCATAGATAATACCCGAAACAAGTACTTTTTGTAACATCAATTTATTGTGGATTATCGAACGAGATGATCGACAAAATTGATCCTCTTAAATGTTCCACGCTCAAAATAACACGAAATACAAAAAAGCACTGCCAAATTTCCTGGCCCATACATGCTACTCGACTTTGACTCGTACGCTTAGTGTTGGGTGAAATTATCTCCTCAAGCGTGAGGATTTTGATAAAAGTCTCGGTCTTGATAAAGTAAAGGCACTTGATAAAGACTCGTGCCGACTTGCATTACCTGCGGTAGGCAATCCGGTCTGGATTCAAATATCACCATAAGGACTCCGATGGGAACGGTGACCTGGGTCAACTCCATGCCATCGGCAAGTTTCGTCCTCCGCAGGACGCGCCCTACATTGCGGTGGCTGGAATCGGCAATTTGGTTGATTCCTGAGAAACGAGACATGCATAAGTGGCATTATAATTTTTTTAAATCTAGTTTATTCTGGAGCACTTTGCGATTATCTGAAGCTTGCGTTAAAATTCTCTGATTTTGGGAAAGTCAATTAATTGTCAGGAAAATTTGGAAAAATGAATGCATCACGTCTCCACCATTGAATAAATTAATGAAGGTTCAGTGGATTTCAAATGAAGATCATTGAGTTTCTCATAAAATTATTGGATATCAAATAAATTGGATATCATATCAAAATCATATTCAGTAAATATGGCGGTTTCCATGCCTGGTACATTTTCAAAGTTATGAAATTAATAGCTGTTAACAATTGTAATTGTTCTCTGGGTACAACCAACCGGACCAACTTCGCGTGTCAGCTCAATCATTAGTCAAATAGAATATATATTTACCAAATATATATAGCAGGAATGAGCCATAGATATTAAAGGAAATGCAATTGATGACAATTCGACTCCAAAATACTGGCACTATTTTTAAGGAACTTTTATTAAAACAAAAGAAGTCTCTTTTCATGCAACTGAATATTTTTAGGCGAATTCTATTTCGATAATGGGGATCATATTGTTAAAGGACATTGTTGAAAATATTGGCAGGAAACCAATGCAAATGCCACGGTTTTAACAGTGCCTTATCAATGCGATGATCCAAATATTACAATTTTAATTTTTCCAATATTCTGTAAAAAGATTTTTAATAAAAGATAATAAATATTACGGTTCTCATTGATGAAAATTTTAGATTGTGGCGAGCTCGAACTATCCTATATTCGTAGCAAGAGATTTTGCAGACTCGTATGCAGATTTTGTGATTATGCATTTATTTTGTAACCTGATAAGGAAATTTCTCGGAATGCTACAAAATTCAATGCTCTTTAATCATTATCAGAGTTCTAGCGATAATAAATGCATTTGGCGTACCAAGGAGTGGGAATTTTATTTTTCTTCTCACATCCAACGAATCTTATGCATACCTCCTTATTTAAAGTTACTCACGCAGAAGGAGTGCCCCTCGATTGAATGCGAGATAATTTACATCTTTCAAACGAAACAGGATTACAGGAAGGCAGTGTTCGGTTTGCACTGGGTGACATTTTCATACCTTTCATCGGATTGGGCGTTGATGAAATGTTCGTAATCACTATTTGCGACAGTAATTGAATACGTGGGGATATTTGAAATCTGGCCAGTTCACTTTGCGGAAACAATCGAGTTTATGGTTGCAAGCGATCGAATGTTTTAAAAGTAACGTATGCACATTCATTAGAATGACAGTCTTTCATGAAACGCTCGGAACGTACGTGTTTCACTTCATTAGCCCTCCATTCGTGTGCGCTCGCTCGCTCAAGGCCGGTGGTGGTTGTGACTTGAGAGCAATTAGAGGCAGAGTATTGATTTTCAGCAATGAGTGCTTAGTAAAATTTGAAAAAAAATGTACGTCTGTTTTCATTGAAATGAAATCAAAGAAGATGGAATAAATAATGAAAATTTTATCAATCAATTGTTTTTATTAAATTTTTTCGTCCAATAAAACGCAGTCTCTCCTAATTGAGGACCTTCAGAAACATTGAACACTTGGAAAGAAAAAAACTAGAGATATATGTGACGAAAGACATAATTCATATTTTTTAATACTAAGCATCCGTTACCTACAGTAAATTTCAATACTCCAAATATATAGAATGGAATATGGCACGCATGGGTTTTCTCACCCGAGTTAGCTTCATACATAACCAACTAACCACATAAATCAACCCAAAGGTTGGTTTGATCAGAGGGAGTAGGGTTCACTTAATGCTAAGCACCATATGGCGTGTGAAAGTCACGCATCAGGGTAGGGAGGCAAGTTCCTTTCACTATGCAGCCTATGGTTTCCCAGGAAGATCTGGTGAGAGAATAATCACACTGTTTGAGTGTGACTAAGGATACCCAAAGACGTCGTTCAGAATTGAACCCGAGCCCTCTGGTTAGTATCCCAGTGCTCTACCTACTCGACTACCGCCCATTCCTTCATTGCATTGAAATTATTCATCGATCTAAGCTGTTATTTTGAATTAAATTTAACTTTTTATGGAAGAATTGAGGTCAATTGAGTTTTCAACGAAGTGGAGGACAAATTATTCAAATGTCCTTCAGATGACGTGTCCCTTATACACGTGCAACGAGAAACCGAGTAGGATTTGATGTTAAATTCTAATTGCTGAATGCAATAGGTAGGTGCTTGAGTGGGTGTCTCACCCGTCGCGAGGGACTTGAGTTTAGCGGGCGTCAGCTGGAGGCGTGAGAGGAGAGGCTTGGACAGTCCACCCTTAGTCGCCACGGCGATATCCTCCGCGTTTGCTTCCAGGATTTCTTTTTCCCGCGTCTGCAGCAGCTGGCCCAGGTGGCGGATGGCTTCGGCGCGCTCCAAAGCCGACAGGCCCTGAAGGATTCTACATCCGCTGCGAGCTGAGGGGTTGAAGTGTGAAAAGAAGTCTTTAATGAGTGGCGTGAATTGAAATTGTTTCCTGGAATAACTGATTCACATTCAACAATCACACATTCAAACAATCATTCGGATGCCCAATGGATCGGTTGTGGTAAACACTTCGAAATAAAAGTAATTAAAGGAATTTTTTTTAAATTCACTATCAGAACGGTAACTGATCCCAACCCAGTTCTTGGGATCTCCGTAACATCTTCACCGATTCATCCGCAGGAAAAAGAGCATACCTAATGTATTAGGTATACAAAATGGCTTATTTCTTCTAAAGATGAACGCCGTTCATAAATAATTAGTGAATCCCGAAATTTGATCTACCCGCTGAAATATACCCACAATGGAAAATCAGAATTTTCGCATTTTTCTATTTCTAATTTCAGTTTTTATTTCATTTTTTGACACCTCACCTCAGGGCATGATTAGTTTCAAATACGTCAAATCTGCTCGTAAGTGAATAGCTTACGATTCGCTGGCAAATCGATCGGATTTTTTTCTGTTTTCATATCTCTCTTGTATTTTTTTGACCTCATGCAGAAAAATGTTTGTAACATTTTTGTTTATTCGGCTAAATTATAGTCGGGGAGAGTCCTACAACTGAACTGGATATGGTCATAACTTAATTTGACTCAACAATAAAACATGAAGTTGTAATTTTCCATTAGTAACTCCTATTCAAGTCTATACTTAAGTAATTTATAAAGAAATATAAAAGATAGAATCAATATCTATCCAGAGAGCTTTCAACTAGTTACAGCTGTAAAACAAGTGTAAAGTCGGCAAATTTGGAGCGTAAGTTCTAATCTCGTCGAAATTCTGCTCCAGATTAGGTCTATCTTAAACCCCATGTTATGATAATTTAAATCGCTTCTGAATGGCAGTCAAGAAATCAATTCTATCTTTATCATGTTAAACTGCTATACACCAATTAACGATATAGTACAATTTTCATTATATGAGAGCCTACAAAAAAGATTCTCTTAAGCAATATATATTTTTCATCCGTAAAAAAGTATTGAAATGCCTAGTGTAGTATGAGATAAAAGTACTATTCGCATTAATTTTTTGATTCATTTACTTTCCAATTTTATAAATTAAAGTTATTTAGTCGAACATATACGAAGAGTCAATCAACTTGAAATATAAAAAAGGCATCAATCACTTTCGGTTTCAAACTGTTCATCATATTGAATATGTAGAGAGGCTGTTTCCGTCTTTTTTATTCGTCTGTGCAAGTTAGTAAACACTTTTTAGGTAAATAATTTCCCAAAAGTTATTGGCAGTCTTCAGATTTTTCAATTCAGGGCCAAAAAGCTTGAATACAATGAAATTGGAAACTATGTGAGCGACTGACGGGAAAAAACATTGAAAAGCATTAGAAATTCTAGACATCGTCTTCCTTAGTTTATTCAAAGTTCGTGACCTTTTATTATAGCTATAGTATGTAGCTCTGTAAAGGAGGGTTCATTGTGAAATCGTGACATCATCTCTCCATATTATTATCTATGCCATCACTCTCTACCAGCACTCTCTACCCATTTGCGTTCTTAATCCATAAGGCTAAACAAATCAGTCTTATCAGATTGGAAACTTGCATGTCGTCAACATTGTCACTGAGCTCTTATAAAACTCTCTCATGACAAAAGTACTCCTTGAACAATCCATGCAATGGTAATTACATGCCTTCTATGATAAAATATTCTTTCAAGCCAGGGATTGTCAACTGGATTGTCGAACTGTGTTTTTCTTACCATTCTCCGCTAAAATCTCGACGGGTGTGCCTGAGCTCTGAGTGTTCGAGAAAAATGTTCCAATTTTGCGCCCATCCAAGATGGACTTGATCGCCTTCTCTTGCATTCCGTTGCAGATGATCACGGAAACGCCGTGGTCCAAGGCCCAGGTCGCTGCCTTCACCTAGAAAATGAAAAGAATGCGTTCTTATCTTGTCCAATTTCTAAAGGCGAGCCGAGTGTTTAAATATATCGTTCTAATCTGACGGGACTAGAAGTAGAATTATCCAGTTGAATGACTCCATCTAACCAGTCTCCAAAATACAGTCTCCTGTATACGATGAACTAGAGGAAAGAATTTCCGGTGTTCATGGAAGCACTTGTTAGTGATCGGGCATTCGAATTCGGCTGTCGGCGAAGGAGGATACGGGAGTGAGGTAGGGAAGTGCGATTGAGGAATAAGGTTTGGCCACGAGGAGAAAACAATGGTTTTGAAGGAGGAAGATTTTAACCATTAATGACGTCTGTTCGAAACACATAATGGAACAAGCAAAGGTGGAAAAAGGCGTGAGCTTCATCTTGTTTTTACAGTAGTTCATCATAGATCTAGGAACAGAATAATCAATTCGCACGATTTGCGATTTCGAATGTAGATCCTTAATATAATTGAGTGTTTTTGAAACGCAGCATTAATTTCCAAAGAATAAAATAGGGGAGACGAATAACAAAATGGTATATTGAGGCTTTAATTGAGACAAAAAGAAAGGAATATCAGAAGCCAGTTGAAAATATTCCTATTGAGAAAAATGGGATAGGTGAAGTAGAAAAAAGATGGGAACCTCTATGAAAAAAGGTAGCGAAAGACGCGAACGTTATAGAAGGACATGTAAAGAGAAATTGACAAAGGAAACCATGGATTATAGAATATATAATTAGAAAATGTGAGAGAAAATAGATGAAAGAAGAAAATGGACAAAATCAGAATTTATAATGAGAAAGTGCAAAGATTTAAGCAATAGAGTAAGAGAGAAGCCAGAAAAGCGCCATAAGGAAATAATGTGTGGAAAGAGAAGTACGAGGATATGGGGACAGTGGGAAGGCAGAGACAGTGGGAAGTGTGCTAAATGCACAGGAAGGTGAAGAAGCTGTGAGAGAGTGCAAAAGAAAAATATGTTAGACTCTAACTCGGAAATAAGACTGGGACATCATTAGTCGAAGCAGAAAAGATTCGCAGATGTTGAACAGAATAATAAATAGAAATATCAAGGTTAAAAATTAGAAATAGAGTATGTTGTCGATTACGATAGCTTATTTCCAGAAATATCTGCTGATGAGATAGGAAATGTATTCAAGGAAATGACAAAGTTAAGGCTATAGGGATTGATTTAATATTTATTATAAATAAATATTCCGTGTAATCTTATTCAAAAATAAAAAGCGTAAAAGTAAAAGTGTCCAAGGACTTATTTGTAATACGAGGGTCATCCGGAAAGTAGTACCCGTTCGTGCCGCATGAAGTGCTGACGACGCGAGTAGCCGCTGGACGAGGTCAGATAGCTTCAGTGGCTTGTCTGCCTTCTCTGAGCCAAGTTGCGTGACGCTAGCATTGCCTGTGTTGTTTCTGTGATTGTTTACAATGTTTAAAAAAATTGAGAACGCCGCCAGTTGTGAAGTGAGGGCAGTGATTAAATTCCTCAATGCAAGAAACGTTCGCCCATGTGATATTCATCGCCAATTAAAGGAGGTGTATGGAGACAATGTAATGGACGAGTCGTCTGTTCGGCGGTGGTGTCGCAACTTCAACATGGGGAGGGGGAACACACACGACGATGAGCGTTCGGAGAGACCGTCTGTCATTACAGACCAACTGGTGAGCTCAGTTGACGAATTCGTGAGGAACGATCGGCGCGTCACAATTGATGACATCTGTGAGCATTTTCCCAATGTTTCTCGAACAATTGTTCATGAAATTGTTAAACACCATCTGCATTATGCAAAAATTTGTGCAAGATGGGTCCCTCGCGTATCTCAATGAGCTGGCGGCGAAGGACTATGCAGCAGGAATACAGAAACTTGTCACACGTTATGACAAATGCCTTAATTTGCTTGGAGATTATGTTGAGAAGTAGTTTAAAGTATCCTCTTTCAAATAAAATTTTTTATGTTTGTTAATATTTACTTTTGTGTCTTTATTTCACGAACGGGTACTACTTTCCGGATGACCCTCGTATTTATGAAGAAACCAGAAGAGTTTGTTCATTCAGTATTGATTCGCAATCTTTGAAAGGGAATTGCGAGGTATATGCGAACTGTAGGACTATAACTTTGATTCCTCACTTTTAATCATCAAAAAAGGGGCAGAGCCGGTCGGGAATGAATAATTAGGGGGAAATCAGTCTAAATTTAGAAAGATTGTGGGTACTTGTGACCCCATAAAAGCTATAGCATCTCTAAAAGAAAAACATACGTGTAGAGCATAACCAGAATATTAAATTGCCTCGTGGAATTAGAGAAAGAATTCGTAAGATTAAGTAAATTTGACACTTAATGTTGGCAAAAGATAAGAGCGGACTGGAGGGAAGTAGAAACTTGAGCGTCTAAGACGGCATAAATAGAGGCAGGGAATGGAAAATCGAGATGAGCAGTCATAAATAAGGGGTTAAAGGCAGGATTGCCGGTTATAACCCGTGCTTTCGACGCGTAAACGGCGGAAGTGTTAAGAGAAGCATCAGAAAAGCTGGAGTTAGGAATGAAACTAGAAGGAGAACTCATCAAAGCAAAGTAAGCTACGAGCTCGGGAGCTAGTAGCTTGCTTTGAATGAATGGCTAATTATACGAGCTCTCGACTCGTATAATTAATCATTCATTAAAAAGATTGCAAACACTGCTGAGCCCTTGAAAAGAATCAATGTTATATATTTGAGATGAGAATATATAATAAGTAAGATATTAAGTTTCTCAAGAAGTAGGATGGCTAAGATGAATATTAAAACAGTAGTGAATAAACCTGAGTCGAAAGAGCATTGCATCTATTCAGGCAGACGGAAATGGGAAAAGTATTAAGGGCATCAAAAGAAGAATTACGTATGCTAGGCTAAGAAGTTTTAACTAAGAGAAGGGACCTGATAGGAAGTACATCAATTAAAGATGGAAAGATTAGTGAGTACCTTAATATTCAGCGTAGTATGATATGACTGGAACACTTTGTCGTAGAATTCTTGAACTCGAAATGAGATTTCGTTCGTTTTCTGAATCATTTTCATTTTGTTGTCCCACGCGAGGAGTGAATGACGTCCCTTTTAAACTGTCAAATAATCCGTTTTTATTTTACGTAAAATTTTCTCCTTCCACTCCTTCCTCTTCCCCGTTTCTAAGGGATGGTCCCTCTCATACCGACGTTCTGAAGACACGTCCATTTAGATCCCTCATTCAACTTATTTTCTTTCCCCTACCGTGGTTATCGCTTATGCTCTAGTGGGCCTTAAAACAGCAAAGGAGTGGGCAGCCGCCCAGAGAATGATCAAAATACGATGGGTCCGAGCCGGCACTATCTACGGCAGACGAAGAGGAGTGAGGGCCAACATTTATAGTAAGCAAGGTAGGGATGCCAAAAGGGAGGCTCATCTAGGGCGTGGGACTGTCTATCCGTCGTCACCTTTGGATAGAGGGGTGTTTGGCCTTGCTGCTTACAGCTATGGACTAGTGAAAACTGTGTCACACCGTCTTTATACTCGTAACTACGAGCTGTGTTCTCCCCTGATGAAGTTTGTTAAGAAAACTTTGTCCTACGCTTTGTCATACACTTAATATAAGAGTCAAAAATCTGAGTCCAACCGCAGGAACGGATGTTTTTCGGTGATAGCGGTTCAAAAATATGCGTTTGAGAATTTACTCAACCGTTGAAAAGCGAAAACGCCAAATGCTCCTTGCAGGACGAGTTTTTGATTCAAAGTCAATATTCAATTCAAATTTTTATCAAAATCTTTTTTATAGCAAGTATCTAAATAAAATTTCTTCATTAGATTCCCCGTCCTAGAAAATTTATATCGTAAAATATGCATTTAAATTGAGTTGGTGAAGAAAAATAAGTTTGAATCAAATAAAGTTTAGGAGTCGTGAATATTAGTTAAAAATGTAATGCGATTTTTCAAAAAGAAAAAAATACATGGAGGGTTTATAAAAATATAAATAAATGGATGGATCCAGCGGTACAGCTGTAAAACAATTAGAGGGAAATAACAGCTATTTCATTTATTATCTATGTGAGAAAGTACGAAATGATAGTTCTTTCGTGCACAATCGTGAAGATTCTCTACTTAGGTGAAGTTGATGTGGGTAACAAATGGAACATGTAAGCATTTTTAATAGTGTTGCATAATGTAGGATTTTTTAAATCCGTCAAAAAAGAGTCGATTTTGGTAGGAAAAATACAGTTATCCTTTGTACAGCCATCATAAAACAGTCGCCCTTTGGCATGCTGGTTAATAGAGTTCTTCTCAAATGTATAATTAATTTGACACCATTAATATAAATACACTACCCATTAGTACGCACACATATTTCTGCTGCTGAGCTATACGAAGAGAACTCCCTTGAAACCATGATGGAAAAAGGTAAACGATCGTAGAAAATGGAGAAAACACTTAAAAGTAGAAAACAGCTGCAAGGATGCCATGAACGCTTGCCTTATCTGTTGGATACATAACAAAATAGTATTTCCGTAGTGCGTTTAAACCTAAATGGTATATACCTGCTATGAATGCCTTCAAAGTTACATAATTTCCCCATTTCAAACTAATCCAACACATAAATAATATTTGGAGATGAAATTGTTTCAAATAACGTCATTAAATTGATTTCTAACTGTGCGGAAGGACAGATTTTTCCGTAACTTTTTTATTAGAGCACTAGATCTTCCGGATGAATTCTTAACATTAATTTTGGAGACTTTTTTTATGTTGCCTACTGAAAAGACTTGACGTTATATGAAACTTTTAATTAAGTTTTGAAATAAAGAAAATAGGTGAAAGAGATAAAACAATGCTTTTCGAAGCTTTTCAGGTGTAATTTTGCCAAGGAACACTGACAATGGAAGGAAAATTATGGCATAGATTTATCAAGGCCCAAGAGCTAAACAGAGGAGTCATTCTTTTGAAATAACATTGTTCACGACACGAGAAAGTGCATTCAATGCAATTAAACACGAAGCTACATAAAACGCGTTTTTTGTTTCATAATTAAACTATCAAAAACAGGTTTTTAATTCCGTGCGCGATGAGTGATATTCCGATTAAATCTAAAAGATTTAATCATTTTAAGCAAGGTGAAATAAAACAATGGTCGTATTTCGTTGAATTCTTCGAATGTTTCTGTGCTGCGATTCTGCTAGTAAGAATATAAAAAGTTTAGGTTCAATGAAGTGTATTTTTAAATCTGACCTTGGAGTCCATTCCCCCTGTCCCTACTCTTGATTTCCGGCCAAATTGAACACTCTGCGACATCTGCGAGGTGAAAGTGTTGATCATGCGAGCGCCGTCTTGATCAGGTGGGCAAGTGTATATTCCGTCCACGTCGGACATCAATATTAAGAGATCTGCCTGGACTTCAGCGGCTAACATGGCAGCCAAGCTGTCGTTATCCTTGATGCTAATCACCTGGAAATAAATTAGTGGAATAGCATGGCGTTACAATAACATGCACAAATCAACAAGATAACCAGCCAAACGGCAAAAATATATACAAACGGATGTTATATATATACACTTACTATACTTACTTATATACATAGAGTCTTACTTGAAGAAGGCCTCGGAGAAGGCCGAAAGCTCAAACAATCTACAATGTTAGTGTCCTCCATGTGTTATGTGTTAGCTGTTTCATTTTGTGTTCTATTATGCCGTTATATATATATATATATATATATATATATATATATATATATATATATATACATATGGAAACAGATATAAGGAAAAGGGATAGGAACACATATAAAGGACGAACACAATAAAGGCTTAGAAATAAATAAAGGTTAAGAGCATCCGCCCGGCAAGTGGAAAGATCCGGTGTTCGAATCCCGGTCAAGGAAATATTTTTACTCTTGTGATCCGTTCGATTCCGCCTTCCCCACCTTTATTGTGTTCGTCCTTTATATGTGTTCCTATTCCTTTTCCTTATATCTGTTTCCATATGTATGAGTATTTATTCGCCGTTTGGCGGGATGTCGTGTTTGAATGTGTGTGCATCACTATCCTGTTCCTTCCCTTTCCTCGTTTGCCCAACATTCTCCCCTCAATCACAGTCTTCAACATCCCACTGCCGGTCGATACCCCCTTCAACCACTTTTCCTGTCTCCATAGGATTTCTTCCAACAAACCCCTCTGTTCGCATATATATATATATATATATATATATATATATATATATATATATGTGTGTATATATATATACTAGTATAGATATATAATAGTATATATATATATATATATATATATATATATATATTAGGGACGTAAGGAAAAGAATTGCATTAGGACGTTGAGTAAAGATGCCAAGAAAAAGGATCGTGAAAACATTGATATGGAGTGTAGTTATGGAGGGCGCAGAAACATGGTCACTGAAGTAGGATGATAGACGTAGATAATAGAACCAAAATCCATACCAACACCATACCATCAACTCAAATGTAAAACATATGAGTATCTTCCCCACTCCTTCCCTCCTTTCACAACCAAAGAATTCTCCCCCATCCCACTTACTCCCATATGCATATTTTTTAAATATAATTTACCAACTGAGCTGCAAACTCTCACCCTGCCTCTTGCTTTTATTGTTTGGCAATGTATTTAAATATCAAGTATCATTAAATATTGTCATGATAATTTTTTTGAGATTTATATCTTGGTACCATATGAACTTAAGACATTTCGATATTAGTAAATTTTATCTCAAGTGAAACTGCAAAGGTGATGTTAAAAAATTGATCGTAAAAATATTTTAATTTTTTTATTACATACTGAGACGAATTACCATGATTTCTAAATTTTTTCGAAATTTCTAAATTCTCATGACTTGGTTGGTTGTACCATCAAATATACCCCCACTTAATAGAGATCGTGATATTAACCCATGAGTAATTGTATTAGAGCATTGATCATAAATTGTATTATAATAACCCTTCAAACCCATCAAAGTAAATTTATGACAAGCTGATGCATGAGCGATTCCATGAATCAATCTTTTCCCCAAATGATACGTCGGTCCCAAGACTAGACAATACCTTTTTGGAGCTGGAATGTTCCTCATCAGCTTGTGGCGGTGGAGAGACGGCGTCGTTGGTGTTTATTATGGGAACTATGTTGAGGCTAATCAACTCCGAGAGCGTGCTGAAGAGGTTGCGGCGAGTTTCCTCGTTGTAGAAGTCTGGCTTAGTAACGAGCACCTGGAAAATTTTGACGGCAAAGGTCATGAAACGGCAGCATTTCTGAACAACTGGGTTGGGTAAGCTATTTCGAAAGTTATAAATTCTTAACTGCAGAATTGCGCCAAGTAAAATAAAGAAACGGCGAACGAATGACTCAATGGCGTACTATGTTAAGTCGTATTATGCAGCTGCTTAAAAGAAACTCGGGAGAGAGATGGGGTAAGTTTTTGAAGCAGGACTTAAAGATCGCCGTTAATTTTACGAAACGACCCATTTAAAATAACAACAAGGTGATTTACCAAAAGGTTTCCTTACAAATTTTCTGTGGCGCCTTAATTAGGTTATTAAATGTTCAAATTGAGGTACTTTTTTTCGATTTCCACAAGAGCATAGATAAGGTGGAGAAAGATTCTGGTGGGAAGACTGTCACATTAAACATCTGCTCATGTGGTTTTTTCGTATTCACCTGCGCTAGTTTCACCCCGTATTGAGCAAACATGGCATCGTAGAGTGACATGAGTCCAGACTGGCCGACGGCGGCAGCTGCTCGTGGCTCAAGAAGCGTCCCGGCATCCTAAAATAAAAATAAATCAAATGTTTATTCTACCACTCATAAAGAAATAGATGAGGTTGGATAAAACAGTTCTTCTTATTATTATTTCAAACTTACATGTAAACGGACCAAAATTAAATACAGAAACTTAATTGCAAGTCACTATAAAATGGCGTAATTTGGTTATTTACATGTATTTCAACTTTATTGCTGCCACGCCACAAAATACCTGTAATGCGTGGTGTAATTTTACTAAAAAATACGCTTGAAGAGAATGTGTTCTAACAGAGAGACGTAGTGTTCTGTAATCAACCAAAGATTCACTGCATTCGTCATTTTGCTATCATACGATCACACAGACAAAAATAGTTTTCAAATGATATCCATCGGAATGTATCCAATTTAAGATTTTGAGAACTCTTCTAAATATTGGAGCATTAGTAGTGATGAAATGGATTCCGAAATATTCCATTAAAACCCAATTTTCGACAGGTCTAGTCGGGTGAGTAATGCGCTCTCCTGCCAACCCAACGGTCGTCGTGGGATCGAATTACGTCTCGGAATTACTTATGTACAAATAAAAGTGTCTCGCTCAGGGAAAACATTATAACAAGCCAGTAGGATTTAATTTTGCTCCCAGAAATGAGCATAATACCGTGAGGAGAGTGAAATATTAAATACATCCACATTTATACATTTAATTCCAGAGATTCCATTTAAATTTTGGCCTATTTTTGAACCCTTTTAAAAGCCAAAATAAATATAAATATTTTTTATGATGTAAGCTTCGATCAAAATAGATCGAATTTAGGGCGATGACTGCTCCATAATCTCTAAATACACATATTTTACTGCCCTTATCCCCTCCTTGAAATTAGCCTACCTACCCCTAACCTTCTTTCCCTCCACATGGTTTGAATTTAACTTTAATGAAGTGCTATATGGTTAATGGTGTTAAATAATCCTTATACCGATGGATCGCATGAAGTTTTTTTTTTAATTTTTGGCTACGCACGCAGCTGATTGAATATTTTTCCAACACGATGCTTAGAATGCGCTTTGTAGTTAATGTTTCAAGAGAAATGCAATTATTTGATGAAATACCAATACGTGCGCCATAATAGGGTAGGGGCCTCTATTCTCCATTCATGCATTGTATCGGGTTACTGGCGGAAGGATGGTGGAGGAGATGTGACTTTGGTATGCTCACAGGCATTCCACATATCCCCCCGCACAGCGAGTTCCTCCGCCGCTGCTTTCCGCGTCTCCGGCGGCACTCCTTCGCTATTTTTGGATCTTTTGAGTCCATGCATTTTTTATGGCCGGATCCTCGACCTCCTTTTACAAAGTTAAAATGTTTAGGACTACCTCTAAAAAATTGTGTTTATTAAAGAAATAGAGTAAAAATTCCGCCTGGATTACCCTATGGGCAGAATTCAGCAATATTTGAATTCTCTGCAGCGTTCGGGAAAACAGTGTTGGTTCCTCTTGCATTTATGTACCCAAAAATATTTAGCTTGATCATTTGCCTCGCCAAATTAAAACTCGATATTCATTTAGAATGCCTTGCTGGGGTATATTTACCATTATAAATTTATATTGGAATAAAATGTGTCTTTTAATATCCGTGGCAGCAGTGCCAAAAGTCCGAGGGAAGCGTATCGTGTGGTCTATTCATAAGGCTGGATAAAATTACTGTCATTGGTGTTTAATAAAACTCATCGAAGCCCTGTTTATTCGTAGGAAATACCTTCTCGAACCGATGTTCAAGTCTGGTGGTCGAACCTTCTCGTAAAGAGTAACTATAATAATGACTAAATAAAATAAATAAAATATTTTCTGAAAATTCCAGGAGTAAAAATCGCTGATAAAAGTTAGACTTAGGAAATGCTATGGAAATATGAATTTTTTTAGATTTTTCCGTTGAAAACGTTGAGTACTTTCTTTTATGGAGCCGTTTGATATTAAATACTCTTCCGTTTATCGACAATTATATTTCGTTGCCACGAGCATGAAGGTCACGAATGAAATGAAATACGATAATACTCGTATCTTTACAATTACAAATATGAATTATTAAAATGTTTCAGGGAAAAATGCCGTAGAAAACTTTATATCTGCATACAAAATACTATCTAAAAACATTATTAGGTTACGGACTGAATAAAATAATGGAAATTAGAATGGCTAAAAGTATTCTGAAATGATTAATTGACCAAAAGAGCTGCATTGAAAAATTTGAAACAAATTTTAAATCGAATAAATATTAAAATGGCCCTTTTTAGAATGATACTTCCCCGTGGATGATTTGGCAGGACGTTAATGAAACTTTTACAGCAATTTTTCAATTAAACATTTCGCCCTCCTCGCGAGGTTAATAGTTTCTGAATCATGGTGGACAGTATGCCTCAAACATCACACGCGCCCGCAATTATTCACGCAATAACAGGGAAATTGGTCAAGATGCGATGAGGAGACCTCAAAACTTGCATCAAGATTCCTTTGAATTTTCCATGAACATAATTCAATTTTCTAATATGCATGTGGATAAAGTAACAATACTACAAATGGCAGCGGAAAAATTCATTAACGATATTATTTCCTTTCACTTGAAAGAGAAGTGTCCTATGCAGTGGTTGTAGCGACAGGTAACTGATCGAAGGGCACAGATACGACTAAGGGTGACACCTCCGGGCATCTTTAGCTTCAATCAAGCAATGTGACATTTCTGATACAAGATATTTAGTGAAACCGCAGGCAGGTCGGTGAAAGGAACTTGCCCCTTTAGCCTGGATGTGTAAATTTCACATGACGTATAGGGCTTAATATTAAGTGAGCTCAGTTCTCACCTGTCAAAGAATTTCAGGGTTGATCACTGTGGATTTTACACTTGAAAGCTGAAAACCAATATTTATGAGTTTAATGCGAAGGCTTCCGTGACGGTATGAAGATGTCTCCCCATCGTTTTAGGGTTGCTCATTCGTTGATCCGTTTCACTTGCCGACAACTTTTGTGGACGTATTTTTTTTTTTTAATTTTTCAGTTCAAAGTGCCTGAAGATACCGATTGGAATACCGAAAAAACTCGTCAAGCGAAACGGATTGACGTGGGAGTAACCCGGAAAACCTTTGAAACATTTATGAGTTTATTTATAGTATATCCCCATGGCGACCAATACTAAAATTGTTTCCTTTTATTTAGCGAGCTACATAAATCGCAGCGCACAAAATGGCAGAGATCAAATCGATACAACACATAATGGTCATCCAAGATTTGAACTCAAGTTCGACTAACTAAATAAGTGAATTCTTAATGACATTCTCCCAAATCTCATGGGTAGCCAAATCTGCTAAATACTAATTCTCGAAAAATGCTTTTGCCAATAATGCAAGGTGAGTTTGGATTAAATAAAACAATTGATCCATCGAGCGAGAATATTTTGTACATATTAACATTAATAAATGTCAGTTAAAGCCTTCTGTTGACAAGTGAATTAGCATAAAGCCAGCTGTTGAGCAAATTAATATTTTATCAGTTAAAATTAAAAGCTTTTATAATGCTATATATTAGGTTTGATATATCTCACAATGACGAGAACGTGTTTCCAAAGTTCAATTAATAATGTATTATTGCAATAATAATATTAATGTCGCATTCTAGCGATGTCTTCAAGTGGATGCTGAGTTTCACCGTGGCCTATGCTTGTGTACATAAATTGAAAGTAATTGAACAGTCTTAAGAAACCAATCCTTATTAAAACGTAGTAGTAAACCTTGATTCCACACGTGAAACTAAGACGTCATTTGAAAACGATGCAATTCATTACAACTAATCAAAATAAAACATAACGAGGTGAGTTCAGATCCAAAAGTCGCCCAATTGTTTCCTCAGGATTGGGAGAAGATTAAGAGGTCCAATTGAGCTTAAAATACGCGATCAGTCTTCGTAAATATGTCACTTTTGTTTTGGCCAAACCGCAAAGTGCTTAGGTTTTCATAGCGGCACTAAGAGTTGGAATCGTTTTCAATGCATAAAATGGTGTAGTTTAGTGCATGAGAACAGCGTGTCATCCTCTTTCTCCATTTATATGACTTGATGCCCATTGATATTTGTCATCAATTGATTGGGACAAAGAGAGGTGATGGTTTTAGAGGGGTGAAAAATGTACGTTCGTGGGTGTTAGTGTTTAAATAATTTTTAATCTTATTAAGTAATCTACCGGTTAAGGTAGGTTTTCCATGGACCCAAATACCAAATAAATATTTTGTGACTACTAACAAAACTCCCTCATTTGTTTTCTTCTCGGTCCTTTTCACCTTCTCCATCCTTCTCCACACCCACATTTCAAAAGCCTCCAATCTACGTCTATCCTCCTGCTTCAATAACCACGTTTCCGCGCCGTACATAGTTATACTCCATATTCTAGTTTTATGAGTCTTTTCTTAATATTCTTACTCAGCATCCCTGTCAACAACTCCCTCCTTGTGAAAGCCTCTTTGCCTGGCGTATTCTTCTCCTTAAGTCTGTACTACTTTGACCGTGTTGGTCCAAAACACTTCCGAGATACGTAAACTGTTCTACCTGCTCTAGTTTTTGCCCTCCTATTATAATGTTTAGCCTAGCCTTTTTCTTTCCAGAAAATCGCATAACCTTTGTTTTATTAATATTGATTCTCATCCCATGCCTGTCGCACTGAATTTCGAATTCACTCAGCAATGCTTACAACCCCTTGGCTGACTGACAAACTAAAGCTTGGTCATCAACAAACCTAACTGATTTTACGTATTCCCCGCCAACTATCATTCCTACTTCCAGTTCTTCCCATGCCTTTTTAATCATTTCCTCTACATACAGGTTGAACAGCAACGGTGACAATGGGCAACCCTGCCTTACACCTCTTCCTAGCACTGCCCATCCAGACTCCTCGTTCCCCACTGGCGCCTGAGCAGTCTGATACATAAACAGGTTCCGGATTAGCCTCCAGTCCCTCCAATCTAATCCTATTTTCTGCAATTTAATCATTAGTTTTCTCATTCCACTCTATCAAACGCCTTTTTGAAATCAACGAAACAGGCAAATAGGTCCTGATTGTATTCTATATTCCTCTCGATTATTGATCTCAATACTGCTATGGCATTACGCGTGCTTCTCCCCTTTCTAAACCCAAACTGATCATTCCCTAAGTAATCATTTGCCTTGCTTTCCATCCTTTTGTTGATTATCCTAAGAACCAATTTTGCTGCAGGGGAAATCCAGCTCATTATTCCGTAGTCTTCACATGAAGTAGCCTTTAACTTTTTCGAAATAGGAATTAACACATCTCACAAAACCTTCCGACCAGATCCCGTCACCATAGATGCTACGAATCAGTCCATATAGCCTTTTCATACCACATTCTCTTAAATCTTTTAGTAGTTCCGCAGCAATATTGTCTACCCCCACGGCCTTATTTAGCTTCATCCCTCTTAATGCCATTTCTATCTCATTGTCGAGTATGCCTGGGCCTAAGCTATCATCCTCTACGTCATTTTATCTTTCTATTTTTAACCTTGGTGGCTTCAGGTCTTTACCTTACAGTATTATTTTTTTAGTAGTATTTACCATGCATTCCTTCATCTCTCTTGGATCTTTTCTGTGCCAACTATTATCTCACCCGACTTATCTCTAACTGTTTGCACAGATATTCCCTTCATAGTTCCCGATAGTGATTTAACCTTGCTGTATAGCGCACCAATTTCACCCTTCTTCTGGAAACCATATCTTCACACTGCGTCTTCAACCATGTTTCTTTTGCTTTATTTGTAGCTCGTCTCAAACTATTATTAAACTCTCTGTACTTCCTTTTGCCTAGCTCTGTGTTTACATTCTTCCATTTTCTTCTCTCATTCATCTTTGCAATCATCTCAACCGTGGCCCACGGTTTCCTTGTCCTTTTTCCGCTAACGGTTCCTATGGTGTCTTTTGCGGCTTTCGATATTCCTTTCTTGATTCAATCCCATTTTTCTTCGATAGTACTGAGCTCTTTACCGTCCTCCATGGTTTCCTCTACAGCCTGCTGGTACTCCTTCCTTGTCAAGCTATTTAATGCTTCTACATTCCATTTTCTAACCCTCCGCCCCTGCCTTATCTTTTTGAAACGGATGTTACATTTCATAACAACTAAATTGTGGTCAGAGTCCGCATCCACACCCGGGAAGCTGTGCAAATTTATCATACTGTTCCTAAACCTGTGTCTAACAAGAATATAATCTAACTGATATCTTTCTGAGTCACTTGGCATTTTCCATGTATACCTGCGTCTTTTGTGGTGTCTAAACCAAGTGTTGGTGATGACTAACCCCTGTCTCCTGCAGAACGCAATTGTTTTCTCCCTGCGATCATTCCTCGTGCCTAAACCGTAGTCCCCCACCTCATCACCATCTCTTCCTTCGCCTACGCCTTAGTCACATTCCAATCCCCCATCACTATGAAATGTTTCCCTGCAGGAACACACGTGACCATTAAGTTCATCGGTTCTGCTTTTATCTGTACCAGTAGTATTCTATCCGTTGCTCGTTTTATGTTGACCATACTTCTTCCTACCTCTTTATTCATTGTATTTATATAACATTGTTTGTAATGTAGGGTTAGGTGGAAGAAGGGACTATTAGTCTCAACCTCGCCCAATTAAGTCGATAAATAAATAAATAAATAAATAAATATTCAATATTATGGCAACCTTTCGTTGGCTCTCATCCCCGTCCCTGCATATTATTCTATAACTATCACTCTAGTAATTTCCACTATCCTTCCATTTCACCTCGAATAAACCTAAAATATCTCCAATTTCCATCTCGCGCTTAATATTCTCTAATTTTCCTTCCCTCAACATCGTCCTAGCATTCCAAGTTCCTATTTTAACTAAATTGGTCTCCTTCTTCTGCGTCTATTCTGCTGCTGCCGGTTTTCCCTTGCAAGGGTTTCGTGGGATGACGACCGCGCAAGCCTTGCCTCCCCCGCTGCCGGGCACGACACACGGCCGATTGGGCCGAGCCCCGTAGATGCCAGGACTCGAAATCTCTGTAGTGACCATCATTTTGATTTTGGGAATGATAATTGAGGTGGTTTCCCGTTGCCTTCCTCAATAGTGTTTTTAACGTGACCATAACTCAATGGTTGCCCCACTAGGGTCAGACACCTTTACAGCCGCCTCACTCAGGAACAGACGCTGCGTGGACTACCTTTCGTCTGGCTCCTAACCTTCGACCTATCTGGCATGGGTGACCCTACCAGGAGCAGTTATCATTGCTCTCACCAGCATCACTCTAGAGTTGATAAGAACGCACGAGCCCTTTCCACCACCTCAAGGTTGTAGCTGATGGGAGGGTTTTAATATAAATAGTATAGAAATTGTGATCCATCTTGGCTATGGAAACCAATACTAGTAAAAGTGGCTCAATTTATTAAGTACTTATATTATATAGGACGAGGGAAAGTCGAATATTTTTCCCCTTTGATGTTCTTTGATAAAGCGAGAGGAGATTTCAGCAACCAACATGAAATGGTCTTCTCCTAGTACATTGGGAAGATCTCTTAGCACTTTCTCCAAAACGCTAAAGAAGAACTCATTTTTACGGTTATGCTGGGTAACAAAAGTTTTAATTAACAATAAAGTATATGTACATACCTGAGAAAATAAATGAATGGCATAGTCCTTCGTAGTGCTTTCTTAGCCGAGGAGCTGCACACATTTGACTAAATATGTATGCTATCATTTTCGGCAAAAATTAAAATATGCAGCTTCAGTAATAAAATCTGCTTTACTAGATTGTACCTCTCTCGTGTGGTCCTTGGGTGATAATGTTTCCCGCATGCTGAGAGACATGAGCAGCTCCTGGGTTAACTTCTGCTTGCCGAAAGCGACAGCTCCGCTCGTAACCATCAAACACTCCCTCCCAGCGATCTGGCATTCAGCGACCTTGCGTCCGTAGTGAAAGAAAACAAAGGGCGTCTAGAAAATGATCTCTCACGAAAGGCATTTGTACAAATAACTTCCGCTAGAGTAATGGATCTTACAGCTGTTCTATATTAATCTTCATCTACTAATACAAGTCCTCGTAAGGATGCACAATAAACATTTTATACCAAGATATATTCCAATAAATATCGATTGAGCTAATCAATCTGACGATTATTGTTAACGTGATAACTTCAGCAGAGTGATCAAGGAGAGCAGAAAATCAATTAGAGAGCAGAAAATCAAGGGAAATGATTTTCTGTATGTTTTAAATAATTAATTACACTATTTAACATGCGCTTTATCTCAATTCTTCTCAATTAACTATGAAGTATATCGTTGATTTAATTATCGTTCTAAGTTCTCAATTAGGGTTTTAGATTATGCAACTTGTCACTATTTTTTCAATAACCTAAAATAATCAGTTAAAACGGGTGTACATCCTACATCCTTGTATTTAATAAAAACATTGAAAGAAATGAAAACTATTACTGCGAATCGCATGAAGGTATTATTAGGAACAATTAGGTAACAAGCGACTAATTCCAACGGATGGCGAAAACGTTAAACCAAAATTAACATTTGCATTAAGTATTTGGGGTAAAACAAGGGAACACATTTGTTGAAGAGCTTGCATCATATTTAAAATAAGAAATATTTTTCCCCAAAGTATATACTTTTAAAAATTATTCGTAGCAGCAGAATACTCAATCAAAATCACCTTTGAGTCAACAAGGCTTTAAAAGTCAGAGTTATATAGGCAATGAAACATATGGATGCAATTTAACAGTACAATTTGTATATAAGAAGTGTGGCATCGAATTTCGATAGCTTCAAATGCAGAAATTTCAAAGTGCAAAGTTCATTCGTCTTGATCGAGATGATTTTGGCATGCGAATGATTCACTTTGAAATGTCTACGTTTTAATGCATACTTGCGGATGGCTCCGTGAAAAGTTACTGTCGTGAAATCTATCACAGAAGTATTTGAATTTCATAGCTAGTCAATTTTATTTTCCCGTTCTAAGGATTAATCAATTGTACAGAATGACTAGTAATTATAAATATTCATCGCGTTTTCTATCCTATGGCACAGAAAATTATTGCTTTTCCGATGCATGTGAGACAAAGGGTCAAATTTAGGGCTTTTATGCATTTAACTTCAGTAATAACCTTTTCCCGCCGTCCTTCACGAATACACAAAAAAGGTAGTGCCAGTAGATTTTGGAAAGCCGTAAAAAAATTATACTTCCACCTCCCAGGGACATTTGCCCTAAATGGTAATTTAGACTGAAGTAATTGGTGGAAATTGCTTAGAGAGCTTTGCGAAACCGTAGGAGGCCTTTGCACTCATGCGTCCAATGCAAGGAAAGATTGTTGCGACTTTTTTTTATCATCCCTAGGCTTCCCACCACCGACCTGTTCCACAATGGAAGCAAGCCTTCCAAGCGCTAAACCGCATTCATCCTCACGAGTGATGACCGCACTTCCCAGCTTGACCACGAGGCGGCGAGCGTACTTTAGCTGACTCCTGTCCGTGAAGTTGGTGAGCCTTTTCTCATTCGTTTGAAGAGTCCTCTTCACATCCTTCGTTGAACTCTGGAAAGTAAAATTGAAAAACTTCATTGAGATGATTGCGAAACATTTAGCTGTTAATATCTAAATGCATATACCCATCCATCCGACGGCAACGAAATTGATGAGTTAATTTCAATCATAGTTTAGCATGTTTTAGATGAAATATTCCGAGATGGGTTGCCGACGTGATTTGAACTTTCCGAAGAGTGTTTCGCTAGTGTTTATTTTATTTTCTGAAACAAGAATTTAGCAAATGTGTGTCATTGCTCCTCTTTATTATTATGTTATATCATAAGCAGAGAAATATAGTTATAAATAGTCTAAAATGAAAAAGATGAATAAGAATTAAGGTTTTATCAATTTTATCAATATTAATACAGTATAATAAGGGAATACCTTTATTGATGCTAGATTAAGGCAATCTCAGCATGCTTTTATCAGCTTTTATATTGAAGATAGAAGTTTTTTTAGAATTATTTAAGAAAAAACGACATGTACTGAAAAAAATGAATGAGTAGTTTATCGTTATTCTACTGCGCTCATCCGAACCTAGCCATACATGACGGATGGGAGACAGCGTACACTCCTATCCAATCGGAGGCCATAATCATTTGAGTGCGCACAGCGGATTACTGTCGTCACGACGATTTCATCCATTTATTTACTAATGCAAGGGTCCTGAATTTATTTGTCTTCACCACACTTGAGTGCACTTTGAAAATACGAAAGTGGGCGAATCGAATTAAAGGGAAAAGTTTTCCATCGCGATCGAGTACTCTCATCTCCTACTTTGGCGCCGAGTTTTCAACGCTTCGCGAGAGGCTGAAGCAGCAAATTCAGAATTCCCGCTTGGAAATTTGCATATTTTGCATATATAGACCCCGTGCTAGTACAGAAACACAGTAAAGGTGCCACAATTGAAAATGCTTATCGTAATATCTCCACATTTCAAACTATTGGGAGCGCTGGTGGTTCCAGAACCCGGTCAGCCCTTTGCAGTAGTGAGTGATTAGCCGTTCCCATTACGTAAGTGGCTTCAGCCAGCATTTGGTAATTTTAGTTGAAGCGGGGAGGTTCATCGGAGTACCCTCCAGAGGGCCCTTTTGCAATGCCCTTGGCCAAATTCTATTGCGGTGGCGGTGACCTCGACGGCAGCATGGATTGGACTTCTCAGACAACCCTTGGCCTAGCGATATTTATTAAAGTCCTTCACTTTTTATTCTGAATTTAAAATTTTTCTGTTAACAGCAAAATAATATGACACTTTAAATCAAATTCTCAATAAAAAATTGAAAGCTAGACAAAAACGTTACAGAATACTCTTCTTTCCCGCGATAATCTTTCCCTTGACCTGAAAATATTGCCCTCTACTATCGTCCGAAATCCTTCAATCAGAAATCCACTTGCAATGAATGTTTCCTTTCGACCAACGACTTATCTTCCCCCAAAGTTATGCTAAACGAGGAATGAAATGCGTTTTTGTACAAAATTATTCTTTATTGTGATATTTTTTATGCATTTTGATCGCAAAGCCTGACTTTAATTTTGACCTTTGACTTTAAACTCAGTGATATGCATTGCTTTTTGAAATCATTAATTTTGTCCAAAATTAATGATTTTCAACTTCCGCATGCGTCAGAACGGATAAAAGAGGAGTGTTTTACTGGTGAATTTTTACAAATCCTTTTATTTGAATTTTGAAAATTTTCAGCGAGCTACTTGCTTTCAAGCGAAAGTTTAGATCCACTTGTTATGAGGGGAATGTGATGCATACAAATGTATCGAGTAGAAGGGAAAGATGATTCGCAAACAGAGGAAGGTGAAAGGAAAAATGATGGGCAGGTGTTTGAAATTCAAACTGCAAATATGATTACAAGTAAACACAAACTGCCCAAAATCGGATGTTCCACAAGTAATCCCCAAGGAAATCTTCTGTTGCTGATTACAAATCATATTTCCTCGAAGCTCATAGGTCGCTGCCGGAGGGAATGAATTTTAAAATCGATAACAAAGTATCACAACATGTTAGATTTACTTCAGGAAGTAAATTGCTCTCGCATACCAATGCAAAAGTTTTTACATACAAGGATTTATCCCAATTATATAGTAATTACTTAAAATTAACTTACCGACAGAGAGACAGTAAAACAGCGAAACACCTCATTTGAAGAATTATATGAATTTAAATGACCTGTTCATTACATTTTTCAAAAGAAGAAATAAAATAGTAAGTTTATATTTGAAGACTTGTGATAGGAATAGAATAGGCATGTTGGGCGTTATATGCGGAATTGACGAAGGTGAGAATGAAGATAAATTGAAGAAGGTGATGGATGCGGAATTGACGCTGAATTAATGGTAGTGTCGGATGCCAGGTTCTATTTTGTGAGGAGAGGCAAAGAAAGTCATCGTTGCTCTGTTGTACGTTAAGGACTGTGTTAATCCAAAACACCTACCTTAAACGGTAGCACATTAATAATAATTTCCTATTTACTCATGAGAATACATAGAACCAGTATAGACTGTAGATTGGTATCCTTACGCGAACTAAGTAATTTTTTCTAAAAATAATATAGTGCTAAGTGTATTTTGAAGTAAATGGACCCAAACACGTAATAATTCTCTACTTCAGGTTTTCTATTGTCCCATTCTTTTGAACTCGCAGTGGTGACTGGGATTACCTAGAAATACAGAAAGGGAAAGGTCTTGGTTTAACCTTTACTGCCGGTATTCCTCGAACGAACTGTTTTTCACTTGGGGCGGAAGCATATGCATATTACCTCAGGCAGCGACGAACGTGCAGAATGGCATCATTCTCGATGTTTACGGATCTCTCCCGAAGTTGAATGGGACAGATACGGCCGACCGTATGTTAACGGAAGCCCTTTGGAGTACGAAAACGGAAGAATTCCTCTGCGACGCACGTATCTTGTAGCGGAAGTGCCTTTCAAAAGTCTCTCTTCTTCTTCCAAGATGATTGTGCAAATACAAGAACTGACACTCAACGAGATCAGCTGCCGAAGGACAGAGATTTTTTTTGAAGAAGAAAAAAGAGTGAGGATGATAAGAACAGAACTGAGATTAGCCCATTCTGACGAAGCGGACGTTATTAGTCGTCGAGTGCGCACAGTGGAGTCCAGAGAAAGAATCTTTTGATCGGAAGGAAAACCAATACGGAAGATGCAGCGTATATTCAAATGGCATATTCTGTAAATGAAAACTGGATACGCAAGTAATATTGTTCACAAGTTACTTATCTGGCCTTCGCACTAGGAGGAAGTGGAGTAAGTCCCACCTTGAAAAATGAATTCTTTGAAATAAACATACTTATAAACTGTTCAAAGTTTAAACGTCATACAGGCAAAGGCTTTCACGCAATTTACGTAAGAGCTCCTGGTAATTATCTAAAATAGCATCGAGTAGGAGTTTAGGGTTTGCAATGCGTGTTGGAAATCCCGAGTGGATTTAATCTCATACAAATAATACTGAGGCAAAAATAATAGGAGTACTTAAGCAGATGTAGAAAATTTTATTGATGTCATTTTGTCGTGAAGCCATTTTATACCATTACGTTTCAAGGTAACGCTTATCAGACACTATTTCAGAGATATATGTAAATAGATATTTACTTTGGAAATTGTATTTGCCATCGGAAGTCGTCAATCCCACGGTTTGTTCCGCTGGATACACTTTATCTATTCATGACTATATTTCTTCATTTCACACTCGCGTATTTCATACGAGGGCGACATCAGTAGCGCTCTTTATCTTCCATTGAACTTATCGAGACTCTCATGCTTCACTACTCTGGAGCTAATAATTTGATCCATTCTTTTCGTTTGGTCCTGAACATAAATCTCTCCAAAGAGAGTCTTCCATGCCGATCTACTCGATCTTTACCTATTTGATCTTCATTGTCCCCCTTTGGTTTACCACAAAATATTCATAATTATTGTCAATGAAAATCTTCACGACACTTAAATCAATCGCTGTAAGGGGTGACTCCTTTGATTAGTCTATTAACGAGTCGCAAATGTAATTCGCTAGGAATGCAATCGACTAGAAGGTACCGGGTCTCCGCCTCGGGTCGCGTGGCAAAGACTTTTCACCTGTCGCGCGCGCGCGTACGAAGGCGGCAGCTGCGCTCCATCCATCAAAGGTAAACACCGTGATTAAATGAAGCCCTGGGGCCGTTCGTCGCCGCGGGGTGGGGGAGAAAGGGAGAGGGAGTTTGCGCCCGGAAGTGGGCGGAGGAAGCGACAAGGGCGCGGACGGCGACGGAGCCATTCGCGAAAATGACTGATTTCCTGCGCGCACCATCGCCGCCAGGATTCCAGCTCCAGAACCCCTCCGCGAAGTCCTCGCCGAGATTGCTGTTTATTAATTTGTTTTTCATCACGTGCCGCTGAGTTTCGCGGCTCCCTCCACAAATTTAGAGGGAGGGAGATGGGGTGTGTGTGGGCCTCTCGGGGCGAACATTTCCATCCCGCAGATCGTAGAGGGAGACCTCGTAGTTATTCGGGCGGATAGCAAGGACATCGGGGTTTCTGTTATCGTCCTGCCGCTAAAATTGCAATCGCCTTGACGAACATGAGTGCGGAATGGAGGTAGGGTGGGTTGACGGGGAAGGATTTGAGGGTGGGAGTCCACATCGAATGGGGTTTTATGACAACCAAGATCGGCCGACGGAGAAATTTTTTAATAAGGACATTGATTTATCGGAAGGCGTGCATGGTGACATTTTTATGGTAAAGAATTGGAAGAGAAATTTTGATTCGTCCCGTATCAGAATTTGTTTTTAATAGGAATTTCTGCAAAAAAAATTTCGCGTTATTCATTTATGTAAATCACTTGTTGCGAAAATGTTGCCGCGGGGAATGAAATATTTCCTTCTTCATGGGCACACTTTAATTTTATCTACCTGCGCATTCTATGAAAAATACAACCAAGGCAGAAAATATTTGTTTACAGAGTTACTTAAACGGACACTTTGCGTATGAATTCATTTCAAAATTAGACCCACAAAGTGAGGGCACATATTCATGAAATAAAAAAAATTATTACCGAATCAATCAATAATCACAAGTAAAATAAATTTCGTCTGTGAATGCCTTATTTTCGACAATCCATAAACCAGGTCCGTAATAATTATTTCAGTGAAACTGTTTTTCGCCAAGTACCCACAGTGATTACAAAAATATCACCCCATTAAGCATTACATCCCAAGAGAAGACCCTGCTTCTCCCTTTTGCGTATCTTTCTTATGACCATGTTTGGCAGCAAAAACTGAGCAGTTTGTCTGAAAAACGACGTACTTGTTTATGGTTTCTGTTACATCGCCACTCAAGAATAGCCACCATTTTCATCACCCATGGGTCTCATCAAAGAAAAAAACCACGCGTGCCAATCATTGCAATGGTGCCACGGCACGAACGGCGAATCGAGGAACCAGACACGTCAATGCGGAGTGACGTCGCTCACCCCTAAGGGAAGAGAGAGAGAGGAAAAAAATGAAAGCGATTGTTTCATTCTTTCTCCTCGTGTTTACACATGAATACTTGCCATCTCTCTCTCATATGCACCCTCCATCCCCCACTGCTCTCCACCCCCATCCCACCCAAGGGCACAGTCTGTGTGCACGGCGGGTAAGAGATGGATATAAAGTACTTTGTTATGGATAGTTACGGATCAAAGTCCCTCCAGCGACATCGCCAATCCATCTCACTACTCCCTCCTAACCCTCCTCTTTCCACACCACAAATTCCCTCCCTCCTTCTCTCTCCATCTCCCCATCACTCTCTCTTTCTCTCCCTCTGTCTCTCTCTTCTCTCCCCCCCTCTTCCACCCTCCGCCTCTTCCTCCCCTCCGAGTCCGAAAGGGTTCAAGAGTTCATTAACTCAACAAGGCCTATATTTACCAATGGCTCCCGCGGCGGTGAATGTCACCGTGAGTCACGTTGCTGCTGGTGGTTTGGAGGAAGCGAGGGAGGAAAGGGGTCGGGGAGGGGTTCGAGGATGAGGGAGGGGGGATTGGAGAAGGGGCGCGGGGGGAGAGGGCGAGAGATAGAGAGAGAGAAGGGGTGGCATGAGGGGTCGATGGAGGGAGAGGAGGGCGAGCAAAGGGAGCATGAGGTCCCAATACTCTGACCGATTAAATCCTGTACTTGGGAAGTCAATGAAAGAAGCAGTAATGATTTGACTGACGAAGAGCAGAAAATTAGTAACTATCAGCGTTTCGATCCTAAATTGTCGTCAACTGGCACTTTTTTTTCTATTTAAGTTGGTTGCATTCCTATGAAACTATATACTCTGATATGAAACGGTTACGGAAAAATTTGTGACCAGCCGGTTTCTGTATTGCGCATTTCTGCTGTAGTTGGAACTCGAATTTTTTATTTGATGGTCTCATTTTGATTTAAGATTCAAGAGAAACACTTTCCAGTACGGGAAAATAATTTTACTGACTTTGGTATGCTTTCCAAGAGCCTCATTTAAATAAAATCTAGTAATATATCGGTTAGTAGTTATGGATAATTCAAGAACAAAAAATATTTTCGCTTAGGAATACGTTTCCATCTTTGAAATGTATATACTGAAATATAATATTCGATTTATTTAGTGTAATATGTCTAATCACCCATACGTATGTGACGAGATTATGCTCGTCAGACAAGAATGAGTTGCAATTTGTGATGAATTGATTATTCTATAACCTACTAAAGGAACAATGCTTGAAAATCACTCACACGCACTGAATTATCGAAGTTGGGAGAATATATTCTAGCTGAAATGGGGTTCAAATGCCTTTTAAAGCGAGAAAAATTGGAAATTTAATGTATCTGGAAATTGTGGCATGACGTCCGGCATATTTTATGTCCCAGCGGGGCAACGGCAATATTTATTTTATTTCCACGCAACTCGTCACAACCGATTTCAATGGATGCCTGTATAAATGAAATTTATCAATAATGATGCTCTGTAATTAGATTCAATTTGATATTACTTATTCTTGGTCAGTCTGTTGTTATTGAATTTAACAATTGATCGATTAATCATGAGTATTTTACATCGTCAATTCATTTTAGTGCACGAATTGCACACATTAACGGAATAAATTAAAACTCATTCATAAATCTGACTTTCCCCCAGTATACCTAGAGTAGATATTCTGTACTCCACCAATTTTCTTTACCCAAGTACGTACAAAATAAATTTACAGGGTGTGATCCAAAAGTAATGCAATTGAATTTTGCGCGCCGCTCTCATTGGTCGGAGTGGGATTAAACTACTTGAAGTAGGTGGTGGGGACGATAAGCTTTACCGCAAAACCAGTCTCAGTGCTCTCCAAACTGTGGAAGCGTTATAATGTCAGTTATTGTAAACCTCTGCGCGCCGACCGAGTCACGGAAGGACAACCGAGCGGAAATTTCAAGTGAAATTTTGCGACGTATTGAAAACAAACCTGAATATTTGGACAAAATCATTACTGGTGATGAAACCTGGGTTTTTGAATACGACCCAGAAACAAAACGCCAAAGCTCTAAGTGGCTCACCGACCAATGCCCCGAGCCCAAAAAAGTTAGCTAAAAGTTAAGTTTAAAAGTTAATTTAAACAATTAGCAAATCAAAAGTGAAAACAATGCTCATTGTCTTTTTAGACGGTGAAGGAGTGGTCCATAAGGAGTTTGTTCCACAAGGACAGACATTTAACGCTGCCTACTAAGTGGACTCCTAAAGCGGTGGAAAGACTGAAAAAGCGTCATCAGGACGAGGAAAGACATCTCCGCTACATGGCAACTCCATCACGACAACGCGCCTTGCCACAACACGCTACGAGTCCGCGAGTTCCTGGCCAAACACCAGGTACAAACGCTACCCTACCTCCCCCCTATAGTCCTGAAGTCAACTCAGCAGAATTATTTTTGTTTCCTCAGATTAAGGCGCCCTGAATGGAACCCGATTTTCGTCCTTGGAAAGATCCAATCGGCCGTGACGAAGACCTTGCGAGAGGTCCCTGAAGATACCTTCCAGGGCGCGTACCGGTCATGGCAGAGTCGCTGGAAAAAATGTGTAGAGGGGCAAGGGCAGTCCTTCGAAGAATTTTAAGTCCTCGTGCAAATCTGTTAAATTAATTACTTTAAAAAAATAATTACATTATTTTGGAACGCACTCTGTAGCACGAAAAATTAGACAAATTACCTTTTTTTGTGCACTGATTAAATACTTCGTAAAGAAAGGCTTGAAAGCAAAGAGAATCCATAGCCACTTTCAGAACACTCTTGGGGACTATGCTCCTTCATATTCAACTGTGGCTAAGTGGACAAACGAGAATGTTTGGTCGTAACAGCTTAGGTGATGATCTGCGCAGTGGTCGACCACAATGTACCACCCAAGAAATAATTGCAAAAGTGCATAAAATGATCATGGAGGTTCGCTGGGACTGAAGAGCGAGAGATCGCTGAAGCTGTAGGGATGCCACCTTAACGGGCATTATCACATTTTAACAGTGGAATTGGATATGAGAAAATTATCAGCTAGATGGGTGACGCGACTCTTGACGCAGGATCACGAACGAATCAGAATGGAAATTTCCGAACAATGTTTGACCCGTTTTAAGAGAAACCAACAGGATTTTCCTACATTCGGTAATTAATATTCATTTCTTATAAGAGAAAATAACATTGAGAGTTGTAGAATAATATACGATTTTGTAACTAAGATCACGCATGGAAAATTATCAATTTGGTATAACAAATAAATTATTAGAATTTGCTTTGAATTATTTTCCCACCATTGAAATCATTTATAAATAATATTTACTCAATTGAACACCTACTTACTTTTATCCTACGCTGAAATAACATTAAATTAACATTAAATGTGAGGCAAAAAATTCCAACTCCACATACATATCCGGCTCCAATGTCATATCTCCATGATTAGAAATTCGCTTTTCGATGCCTATCGACTCCACATAGATATTAATATTAATGAATTATTTGGCATGTATAATTTATTATTTCATAAAATGTAAATTATTATTTGAAATGATTCGATAAGAATTACTACCATTACTGAAGGGACGAGGAGCTTATTCATCCTCCTAACCTTGATGTCATTGCAAAAAATATTCACTCGGCGCTGTCGCTATAACATGAATGTGTTCTATGACTACCACCATGAAGTGAAATGTCATCATTCAACTCTTCGGAAAAACAAACAATGACTGCGCCGATTCATACATGTACGCATCAAGTTTGCACTATCATTGCTATCGAACTCCATTCATGTGTTAACTCCCTTAACACTCATAAAATTAATCACGGTAGAGATTACAACAAGAAAATAGTTATGTAAGAAAATTGTTTTTATGTCGGAACATAGGTACTGTAACTGATGGTGTAATTTATAAATGTGAGCCCCTAATGAAAAAAGTCCTTTATTGCTATGACTAAGATTTCGTTTTCAAGCTGAAATATAAATATGAAACGTGTGCAATAACCAATTTCCCACAGCAGTTACAACGGGGCAATAATTCACAGAGAAAGGAATTCAATTTTTTAGGCTCGGTCAATTAATGAATTCAATATAAGACACAAGGCCGTTTGATTGTACTGCTTAGTGAAAGTTGAAGCTATCTCTTTCGAAGGGAATAAATAGGAAGCAGAAGTGCATTAATATTCCATGTGGTTTTATAAATTAAAATCTCTCAGGTTAACATAAACTGAGCTGATGGCTTAGACACAAGTGTTCCCTAACTTCTTCGTACAGAGTTCCTAAAGGAACGTCAAAGAGCAAGAGTGCACGTTTACGCAAATCATTTCAACACACTTCTTTGAACTTGATCAAACGCCAGATATTTTCCACTGAATAACTGACAATTTCACAAACACCTCCAAAGCTGATAAGGATAGATGTCGCGAACGTACTGGTATCTACTGTCAATACTTTTTCTTGAACAATATCGAACAGCAGTGGGATCATTTGCTTTAAAAGACATTACAACTATTTTAACAAACATTTTGACAATTGGCATAATTACATGCCTTTAAATTTACATAAACTCCAATATGAAATAGCTGTTAACAACAATTTTCTACCGGAAGAGAAATACTTAGTTATTTTACATATATTTTACTATACACGACCTAGGTTTCGACTTATAAAGTCATCATCAGGTGTAACTTTGTAACAGGACTTTGTAAGTCAAAACATAGGTCGCGTAACCTAAAATATACGTGGAATAACTAAGTATTTCTTTTCCGATATGAATCGCTTCCACAAAGTGACGCCTCAAACCATTCTGTTCAACAAGTTGCTATTTTGAACGAATTCTTAACTTCTGCACAATGTATAAAATGCTATAAACATTGCTCTGTATGTACTCCGGAAACGAATTTTTTTTTGTTAAAAAAACATATGTGTACTTTTTGAAAGACAGCTAAAATAAAAAATAACAAAATTTCAGCTCACAGTGCCGTGGAAAAGTAAAAAAAAGCAAGTGAAAACTTACGAAAAATCATGCCACAAAACTTGGGAAATATTTACTGCAAAAATTCGTCCATTCCTGTCGAATTATGGTATATTAATATAGCTACTGGTACAAAAACTTCTTAACAAACATTTTTGAAGAACTTAACTTTCCTTCCCATATATCCTGGTCTAATTATTTTAATTCACTTTTATAATCAGGCTGAATCAAATTTAGAAGTAGACACGATGTTTCGAAAGTCCGGTGGGAGATCAATAACATATCAAGTGGGGTGACAACCGTTCCTAAATTTTTTTCTTCCGACGAGTGGATTCTTCTTTATACTACCGTATCATAATCATGAGTCCCATCGCTTATCTGAAGAGACATCGGGACGTGACATAAGCGCATACTCGATGTTGCATTCAATCTAACGAGTACGGCCAGAAGGATTACACATATAATTACAACGTATTTGGTTAAAAAATACGTTAATTAGAACATAAGACTTAGATGTTACACTAGGATGAATATTCGATCAAATGTAATAAATTTTATTCAACATCAAAATCATTCATTTTACAAGACGCAAGTTTCTACGTAATTTTGCAAGCTACACAATATGGGTGCCGCCAGAGAAGGGTGACGTGAGACTTACATTCGTATTCCCCTTAGATTTTCGTCGCTCCCATAAATGTCCTTTGACAGAATTTATGGCTTCTGTATGGAGTTGACCATGACCACTTTGAAATGACAATAATCAACTCCGTATCAAAGCCATAGATACAAAACTGGTCATCGATCTGAGGTCTGAAAACAGATAGATTTTCATGGCCGAATTATTTTAGTCTACCAAGAAAAAATGATGGATAAAAAGGAATCGCCTTCAGAAGGAGAGAGGATGAAAACTAAAGGTTATATATTATTTGAAAGGAAGCTGCGTATGCCGTTGCCATACCTTTAGATTTCAACCAGCAGGGACTCTGGTACCTGCATATTTATACAAAAGGCGTTGCATGCAGTCGTCTAACCCGTTTGCTATGGCGTCGTTACATTAAGTTGGTTTAACTCATGCGCACCATTTCATCCATGGCTCATTAAAAATTTAGAATTTATTATTAATTCCGGAGTTGAAATATTATTTATATAAAACAGTCGGTGGCCCTCCGAGAACAGAGACTCATCCGACCAAATGAGAGCAGCTTGGAAGCCCTGATCTAATTTGTATTTGAAAAAATTTGCTTTTTATCTTCAAACTTTTTTCCCCTTTCCGGCACTTTTTATTGATTTAAATTTAAAAAACCTTAGCATTAAGTTTTAAAACTGATTTAAAAAATTAATTTAGATGTTTTTTAAATAATTGCCCGTTTCTACAATTCCAAGATGCCACCGTTGCGCAATCTACACAGCGTATCAAAATACAATCAATCGTTAGGAATATGATGTTTGAAACTCAAGAGGTGGCCCTGCGATAGCAATTTGATTCGGGAGTACAATAACCTGTGCGCAAATATTTATAAAATAGTGCAAAAACAAAGCGGCGCATAGTGACGGACGCCATTCGCGGAGCCTCTCGTTCGAGTGATATTATCAAAGAACAGCGACTACTCAAATAGATTCTGGCCGGTGTCCATTTAACCGTGCTTAAGTGCTCCAGTATTTCCAAAGTACTCTCGTAGTCACATTCCGAACATGCTGACTCAAAGGCAGAGGTGAAACGAGAGCGATTCAATTTAGACACAAAAACGCTTTGACGCCTGAGATAATCGTACCTTCGAAACAGGGCACTCGGAACAGCAAATAAGATTTCCTTTCGCGCACAGAACCACTCGTAAATTACTCACTTTGTGACCATTACTGGCACTTTAAACGGAGCAGATATCCACTGATTCATTGATTTGCGGAAATAGGGTTGGTAAAATTTAAATACTAACCAAAACTGTCTGGTATCCGTAAAATTTAGGTAAAACTTGAAAAAGAAAGATCGTATTTTGTCATATCTAAAGAAAAATAAGGCTACGATCAGAAATATTTCCGCAGGTAATTCACGGCAATGGAAAAATGACAGAAAAGGTCAGAGTAGAGTGATCCAAAAGCCACCCAAATCCTCCTTCATTCAGAATACATACAATGCAATGCTAATTTGCGATAATTTTGCCAATTTAACAGTGATAAATTATTTGCAATCACAAATTGGCTGATAACTAGTGAAAATGAGGATTTTAGGCCCATGAGATCTAGAAAAAAATAATTATAAAGGACTACAAAATTGGCTGCGTTTTATTGAAAATTACTGCCATTTAATGTATATTATGACGTACGAAAATGTTTTTGGGACCTCATAAGCTCGATAATTACCCTTATGAAAGCTGGGTAAAATATTCAAAATAATGATGGAAATTTGGGACCAGAGCCATTTAACCTTGAAATAAAAGAGAGGTGAGCCATTTCCGATTAACTTATGCTGTACGTAGCATATAAAAGGATTACATCGAGGAAAAAATAATTAATTTAGGTTTAACGATTTATCGAGCGTTAATTCAAATACGCCCCTTGATATTATTTTCCATATAATTTCCCATCATTGCTAATTGAATTTTCGCCCCGCAATTTTCACGATAACGACTTTTAACGCATTAATCTATTATTTTAAGAGTGATGCGATTCTTCCAAACAAGTCTCCCACCCCAATGCATGATTTCCCGTTTTAGGAGAATAAGGGGATTTTATTCCAGTTGGGGATGGATGTATGGCTTTATGCGCCATTGAGCCGAAGCATAAGTAGAACACTTAAATAAGTAGTGAGCTCGTCATTCGATTTGGTTTCAAATGAAATACATTTAAATTCATATTTAATTAGGAAGTCTTTTGGGACTGACCTCCGAGCATTTAAAAAATACTATTACAAGAATAATTGCTAGTAAATAATGAATTCGCATTATTTTTGGCCAGCTACGTCATTTGGTTCCACAGGGTCATTCCAAAGGGTATGACAGGAATTTTTGCTTTCAAAACTGGTTGGACAATAAATACACTACTAGGCATTAAGACAGAGTCACCGGTGATTCAACCTTCCCTCTCAACAACGAGGTGTTTGATAACTAAACTTGATAAATATAAAGAGGTTAATTAAATTAATTTGATACAATAAATATTGAATCCTCGCAGTATTATAGTGTAAACAAATGTTTAATAAATTTCCTTCACTTTGAAATCTTAAAAATTTGGCAGATGTTACTTATATTTTTTCATTTTAATCAGAGATTTATACCATAGTGCACATTATAAACATGCCATGGACGGCGTAACGACTAAGTTTAATTTTTTATTTCATGATTCGAGAACGACTAAGGGAAATGTCTTGTAAACTTACTCTAAAGTGACAAAAATTACAAGTAAAAGAAAAAATATTATTTTAATGAAATTACTTTGCATATATTACCTATAAAAAGAATGCATTACACGCTTTCCTTCGCCATTTTTCCGTAGCATTGAAATCCATCCAAAGGTCAGAAGTTAGTAATGAGACCTCATTCTGGTAGGTTTGCAGCTAAATTTCTATTCATGTATCTTAACAATAGCTCTACCACACTTTCGAATGGCGAATACTAGCTAACAAAATATAGAAAGGCAAAGAGAAGAATGGAAATGTATGCTCAAAGAATTGAAACATCTCTAATTTTAAATTGGGTTATAATATCAATTTTTTTAGTATTAGCAGCACTAAGTTGTTTCATGTTAGATATACTGAATTCACCTAAGATATACTGTTGCGTCCCAATTTGAATTGCATTTATATATGTTTATAATAACTAATTAATTACATGTATGTATCTCCTCCTGAAAAGATATAAATTAATCAGTTATTTTTCGATCTCAGAGGAGTCCTACAATTGAAGCATTTAGGGAATATTTTTATCTTATTTTTTAGTGACCAACGAAGGATACCGGGATATTTGCAAATATCATGGCTGTAATAATGAAATAATTTGGAACGATCCGTCTCATTGTATTTTCAACCTCATCGATGTACCGAAATTGTTGAGATCCCAGTTAGCGGGTCCGAAAGACGTGGACCGCCGACGCAACACATTTTTATCGCAAGGTCAACACACTGTCCGTGGTCGAGAAACTGACCTGCAGCATGGACGCCCCCCTCCTGGGACCCATGACCGCCGCGGGGAGACCGTGGTGCCGGAAGAGACCCCTCGCCGCGATCTTGCATCCTCCGGTCAGCGCCCTCCCGGCCGACCGCTGACTGACGGGAACGGTGAGGAGCAGCATTGTTAGATGCGGAGGCGGTGGTGGAGTTCGACGCTCGGGTAGCCCGGCAGAAAAGGAGTGGACGTCGGTGGGTCAGTGCAAATGACCGACCGGTAGAGTAAGACGGCCTCTGTGCGGTGGATGGACTGGGACCTGGCGACAGCTGGATGCCGAATGCACGGGCGGCTCACGCGGGTCCGTGTGGGGATACACAATCTGCGAACTTTGAAACCAGATAAAGCGAGTGAGGGAGGGAATGGGAGCTATTGGGTAAAAACGGGAAGAGCCAGTGGACGGGCGTCAGTTGGGACTGGATTTTTGATGGGAGGCCTATCGGAATGCGTTCGGAAACAATTCACAATTGCTCGTCTCGAAACTTTTATTACTTGGAAGGGCGATGATAGCGATGGAAGGAACTGATCATGGGGAATCGGGAGTGAAAGCCAGTGGGGACAAACCGGGAAAGTCTACTTTTATATATACTTGCGGGCACTTCATTATGATAGTAGACTAGATAGTAGGTTATTAATTAGACGGACGATGAAATACATGCAGACATCTGATGTAATAACGCTTATCATGTATAAATATGGAAATTAAAAATACCGGAGACCAAGCTCGGGTCACGTTGTGCACATTAGAAATGTGAAAGACTTGTGCATTGTATCTCATGGTAACCCAGATATCTGAAGGCACTTGCGTCTAATTTTTTAAAGCTCAATGCGTGTTCTTTAAAACTCAATAGGTTCTCCCTAATAACTGTAGTTTTTATGAGTTAAGCTTTTTCATTTTTAGACCAGATTAGACAGTCTCGAACGCGATGAGCTCCAAATATAGTCACCATCAAAAATACTCCCTTCCAGTCTCTCCGAATCGCTAACACAGACGATATTCACCAGTTAGCAGTGCAATGCCTTTGATACACAAATTTATAAGCATCAAAATATGTATATCTGCGGTGATAATCCAAACAACACTCGTAATAAAACGGAGTTATATCCCAGAAGGGTATGGTGTAGAAAAGGGTCGCAAATGGACCGGATCCTGATCTGGACTGCGATGGGTGAAATATTGGGCCATCAACTTATATTGTTCAGTATATGAACCAGCAACGTATCTATGAAACCCGTACTGCAAAGGGGGCTGTCATTTTTACATATAAAAATTGAAATTCATGCTAATTTGAAAATGATATCACTAATTCAGCTAGAGCGACACACTCTGCAGTTGATCACTTTGTGCTTGAGAGACAGTAGATACTCAATTGTAGAGTCTGGCGTAAGTATTATTCATTTTTAATTCTATGAAAGCCGAAAATATTCCTCAAGGGGGGGATATGACCTCTTCCTGGATATTTTCATGCTATGAGCGCTGGCTGCTCTCGTATGCCAATCTTGTGCTCTGCGGATCGAATCAAGACCCCACGAAGGGTTTCAATCAGACGTGAAGGATCTGGTTAGACGACACCTCTTTGGAATAATTGTAAATATATTCCTTTTACAACCGTGGTCGGCGAATTATATGCCGGCACTTCTTGATTTGACACTCGGCAACGAAGGGTTACCGGCTTGTTTTTTGGCTTATGTGTCGCAAAAATATTATTTCTTGGTAGATTTTTAATTACTCTATCATTGGCAATTGTAAACCTCCTGAGACATAATATTCCCATTTGGTCCAAATTGGAGATCCTTTCAACAACGGGGAAAATATGATGAAACTCAAGTCCTGGAGGCTGTCTAAATTTCATGAGGTCAGATTGAAATGGTATTAGTCTATGCAATATAATTAAAGCAGCCTGATGTGAGGAAAAAACCTAACGGGTAAGTAGAAGGATACAACCTCATTATCCGCTTGTGTCGGGTTAATGTTATTGGTAATGCAATCGTCCCGTGGCTCAAGCTGGGGGTAGTGAAGCTTCGCTATGGCTTTTATCGATCAACCATACGGCTTGGTAACCCTGCAGGTAGCGTTCGGCCATTAATATAAGTGTTTGATTCAAATTCAAGGGATATCTGTGGATGTCCACAGCTTCAAATCGAAGTTTTGACATCAGAGTTTGTGAAAAATTGCAGAAAAAGAAACGCTGACTATGCCAATTATACACACATTTTCACGTTGAATTTCTACACCTTTCTCTCATCTATAAAAATCAACGTAAGATTTTATTGCGGTTGTTATGGTCAACAAATCTGTTCCTCTGAAAAATGATTGTAACCATCGGAAAAGCAATAATCCGATTTTTATTACCACTTAAGGTCCTTCAGTTTTGAGTGCTATCACTATTTCGTTGATGCTATCCCAATTGCATTAATGGTTCAACGCAAAATGGGATAGATAACAAGGGCACCAGAGTTGGGTAGAAAATGACATATGGATAGAACTTTATTGGATCACTACAAAACGGAAGTGATACACGTATCGTTTACTTTTTCATCTCAAATACTACCATTCGAAATAATCTTAATGGGCACCTTATGGCTATATTTCAGACTTGAAAATTTTATTACTCAACCATGCTTTCGTTATAAACTGTCACTATCAACGCGTCGAATTGACCTTGTTACTGGCCAAGTATAACTGAAATCGTGGTGAAGTGATCGATCTTTATTATCTGAGCAACTATAAGTTTATCTCCCACTCTACGACGAGACTACAAAGGGTGACGTCTTGACAACTTTTAATTGCGCTTGCTGACTGCTCGTGCGTCAGTGTTTCTGTGACATTGGTAATTATCAAAGTATCACAAACAGTTTGTGTAGTAAACAAACACTTTCAGTGTTTCCGCGTAGCCTTACGCATTAAAAATTTTATTGACACGCCATCATATTATTTCACGATTAATTTTTATCGCTGCTTGTATCCGTGGTTTTATTTTGCCTCGAGTCAGTTGTTGGCTGAATCCATCATAAGTATCTGTCACATTCTGCCACCCATTTTCGCACTACAAAGGTGGCAACTTTCCTCCCACGAGAAGTCGGCCTAGTAGTGAAACTGTGGGGCGCCCGCAGGGCGGTCGATCTGCTCCGTCGGCTCAGCTGGGCCTCCGGGCGCCTGGGAGTGAAAATCGGCGACTGTGCTCGACAACTTCTGAAACTACTCAGGGAACTTTCCGTTGGCTGATATTTACATGACTCAACCATTGGGGGTAAAGTTGAGCGGGGGAGGAGGGGAGTGGGATGCCTCTCCAACTCGGTTTCAAGGAAGACTGAACGGAGTCATGGCGAAAAGCGCTCAGATCGAAAGGCGGTAGCTGGAATCAGACCACTCGGCGTAATCGGTTAGCCACCTTCGCCGAATGGATTGTAAGCGAGTCTGTTGTGGTAAGAATGTGAAAATTTTCCTCAGTCAATAACCGAGGGAAAATGACTCGGAAAGTCATTAGCCAAGAATATCGACCAACATGTAGTCTTAAGTATGACGGGAACTTCCATCAAGTAAACCAAAAAATTGACGTGTTTGCTAGCTAACCAAACACCTATTGCCACATAAATAGAACGGAAACTTCGACTCAAACAGATTCTAGTTTCGAAAAAATAAAATTACGTAGATATTTGCGGATTCTGAGGACCAAGAATAGCATAAACGTGCATTAGTCCTATTTTCCTGAAGAATAAAAAAATATGTACCCAACACTAAGATTATTTTTAAAACCATGACTAACAATGAAATTTCTATACAGAAAGCAAAACAGGATTGAAAAACGCAAAATGTACAGAGAACAGAAAAAAAAGAAACGCTGCCCATGATAAGCACGCCATGTGAATATAAATTTTAATTGCATTCATAATTGAGTGAATGGAACAAGTTCATTAATAATGCAAAAATATCCGATTTTATCGAAATTTTGGATCAACTGTCATAAAAATTAATGCAAATATATGAGAGCAATGTCCCTTTATGCATTATCAATTTAAAAAATAACGTTTCAGATTTTGGAATACGAAAAATATACTGAGGTGCGAAAAAATCAAAATCACCAAAATAAGCATTTGAAAAAATTTTCTCCTAAATTTTAATATAATAATCAAGGGATTAAATGGTGACCAAAAATAGAAAAATATTTCTTTTTTTCATTCTAGGAAAATAAGTGCCTACCAGCACGAAATGTTTAATGCGACATAACTTCGACAACTTTAATTATCATAGGTGATACCAAAAATTAAAAAGGGAAGTTACATTTGGAAGGCCTGCAACTAAGGTGAGGCCTCAGTATACAGGACAAACATGAATACCTAGACCACTCCCATGAATTGGTTGAATAATTGAACAACACTTCCTTGCCAATTATGCACACACCTTTGCACTGCACAAATAATACGATCTATGCTATAAATTAAATGTACTATTTTGTAGTAACCAGGGCTGCAACCAGTGGGCCGATCACCTGCGCTGGGAACAACATTAGAAGGAGGGGGGGGGGGGGGGGTGCCAAAATGGGAAAACAATTTTTGTATAGTCAATAGGGTCTGATCAATATGGTAATTACGTGTCTGGAGACTCATAGGAAAGTTATTGGCCTTGTTATAAACCCTATTATTTCACATGATTGACAGCAGTAGAGATGACTTCCTGCTTCAAAAACGTAATTTTATTGTCCCTGACTTAAAATGTAGAATGAGTAACTTATTCCATATTCCATTCGTATTTTCAAATTATTATTTCAATTCTCCTCTACTTATGATTTGTGTAGAATATAAAATATTAATGTAGAACATAATATAAAATAATTTGTAAACATTATAACATATTTGTATGAAAGCTTCTATTTTGGATTAGAATAGTTCATTTATAATATTAATAAGCTTTGCTGCTCATAAATTATGTAACTATATAAATATATGTGTGTGTGTTGTGTGTGTGTGTGCGCATGTGTGTATATATATATATATGAAAAAAAAAAATATATATATATATATATATATATATATATAAAACAAACTTGGACAGCAACAAAAAATATAAGAACACATAAAAAGATCACTCACACGTTGTTTCTTGATTATATATATATATATATATATATATATATATATATATATATATATATATATATATATATAAAACAAACTTGGACAGCAACAAAAAATATAAGAACACATAAAAAGATCACTCACACGTTGTTTCTTGATTATATATATATATATATATATATATATATATATATATATATATATATAACCTTATACACAGTAATCAACCCAAAGGTCGGTTTGTAGGTGAAGGTAGAGTTTCCCCAGTACTAAGCCCGACGGCATGTGAAATTCACAAATCAGGGTAATGGGACCAGTTCCTTTTCCTGTACTGGTTATGGTTTCCCAGGAAGATCAGTTTCCTGAAAAATCTCATAGCTTGGTTGAAGCTGCACATGCCCAGAAGAGGCTTGCCCAGGAATCGAACCCAGTCCTTTTGCTCAGTAGTCCAACGCTCTACCCCTGGACTGCTGCAACTCATATATATATATATATATATATATATATATATATATATATATATATATATATATATATATATATATAAGAGCACAGGAAAAAGGCATTGGCCCCCTTATCCTTGTGTGTGAATTTCACACCCTGTTGGGCTTAGTACTGGGGGTAAACTCTACAATCACCTACCAAACTGACCTTTGGGTTGATTAATGTGTTTATATACATATATAAAGTTATCGTTAAATCAGAAGAGTTCATTAGACCACCCCCATGGGATACCTCAATAACATACATAATTATCTATCAGCCCAAAGACTGATTTGATATTGGGGAGTATTATTCCAACTGTTTCTTTGCTGATAGGTTACAGAGCATTTATATGTTCTGATTACTATGACTTATTTAGTGAAAGGATCACTCTTCTTCTGTTGAATCAATTTGGTAGGAAACATTTGCACTGGAAACCTGAAAACTGTATTTTTTGCAACAATGCTGACACATCAGACTGGCAGATGCTGATGCAAATTTGGTATCATCTTGAAAATTATTCATATCAGATGGAACCCATCAAGCCGGTAACCTCTTTATATGATATCATCAAGGCACATACCTCTCACCCATTCATAAACTGAACACTAGAAGCTAGCAGCGAAATTTATGCTGTACCCAATAGATACTTAAAGACTAGAGGGCCATCTGATACATATGAGTAAATAGGACATCATTTTATTGAATTATGCCAATAATTTTCTGTTTAATTTTAATAAGAAAGGGTTGGAGATGAATTAGAATGGGAAATTCCATATACATAGCTCATATTTTTATATAAGTTAACTTTTTGTCGTAACAAAGTAATTTGATTCCTACCATCACACACAGTAATCAACTGGAGGGTTGATTTGATAGGTGAGGATAGAGCTCACCTAGAGCTAAGCCCAAAAGCATGTGAAATTCATTCATTAGGGTAGGAAAGTCAGTTATTTTCATTGTTTGTCTGTGGTTTATGAGAAAGATGTGATGCTTATAAATTACACATCTTGGTATGCCATCCAATACTACATTTGATATAAAAGATTTGACAAATATTTTCTTCTCTGCTTTAACATGCAGAAATTAAAGAGACTGATATATTCAGGGTTAAAAAATTACAGCTGCGTTCTATATAAATGAAATTTAGAATACCATGGCTTGTAAGTCTTAAAACAGCATCTAAACATGATTCAATGTAATTGCCAATGCCCTATCTTCTCCTATTGGCAAACTGCATATTTAATTTCAAAATGGATAAATACCTATGATGATGAAACCTCATGGCATGAATTACCTATGCCAACAGCTAGGTATGATGAGGAATATGGTGAAATCATAACCCTAGCCTTTTGACTTGGGTCAAGCAGTGATTTCAAAAGTGATGAAGTTGTCAAGTATGTATTATAATAAAATACCTCTGGCATAATAAACTCATAAGTTTCGTTAGAACCTAGGTAGGTACCTATCTATTTATGCATATATATATATATATATATATATATATATATATATATATATATATATATATATATATATATATATATATATATATTAATTAAACAGTAATCAACCCAAAGATCGGTTTAGTAGATGATGGTAGATATCACCTAGTACTAAGCCCGCAAGTACTATACCACAATATATGCTCAAATAGGCACTATTTTAGCCAATTATATTGAGTAGAAGAACTAAAAACTTTGTCAAGCTCAAATACACTCCAGCACAGCTCTCTATTCTTCCCTAATATTAAAACATACTGCAATTCATACTGCAACACCTGAAATCCATTATCTTGTTATGTTATCAGATTTAAAACTGGAAATTCTGCATCATACGAGATTAAAAATGAAAAATATTAAATATTACCTATATCAATCTCATACATAGTACATTAAAACTAAAATCACATTAACGAGTTTTGATTTCTCCACAAATATGAAAAGCATTAATTATTAACATAAGAATTAATTTTATAGTTTGGACTAGATAGGTACCCTTATAGTTAATGCTTCAAATAATAGAAGCAATGCATGTTAAATAATATGGTATATCTTATTTGATTATAAAATTCAAGAAGCTGGAATCCTCTGATTTCAGTTATTTTTTTCCCCACCCAATCTTAATTATTTTTAAGTGCTACAACCATATTTTCTCTTTGTAAAAGAAAATGTATACCCATTTGTAAAGTTATATCTGAGGAGAATGAAAATTCATAGCCAACTTGTCATCATTCAACTTCTTATTTATATTTTTCATTGGCTGCATTATAGTAACTTCAATTTTTAATTGAATTTGTGTTAAGGCAATTGGTTGTGATTAATTGGTATATGACACTTAAAATAAATCACAATAAGGGTGAGCATGATCTTACAGCTGATCAGGTTGGTCATCAGGGTGTTATATAATATGAAAATCCAGATTTTCCATTGGTGAATAGATTTATGCTTTGCCTCTTACCTATCTATTTTGCTTCAAAATCAAGATGATCAAGCAATTGAGGGCATAACCATCTTCCTTATTTTATGTTTCAGATGCTCAACTGTATTCCATGTGCATACAATGCCAAGAGTTAGGCAAGAAAACTTAATAATCATTGGTATTTTGGGTTATAGTTGTCAGGTGGAGGAGTGATTACAGAGTTTGAATTACAGGGGACCATGATCAAGTCATTGTCTAAGAAAAGAGTAGCAGAATATCCTAATAGCTGCCAAAAGTTGAGTACTTGATTATCATAATTTAAACATATTTACAGAACAAATTGAAGACATCTTCTGTTAATATTTGCACATCTATTGGTATCTAAATTGTAATCCAGCTTAATAACACTATGGAAGTTCAGCAAAGCAAGCCAGTAATCTAGTTTTACAACTGCCATGACACCCAAAGTCCCTCCCTATTCAACATTAGTTGAATTGTTAGGCAAGAATGTCACTCACTACTTAGCTAGTATTGCCCTGGTTCAATGAATCCTAACCATGTATTATTTTCTCATATTTATTATCCATCTACTGAAGTGATACATATTTTTATGTCCATTGAAATGAGATCGGTGGAGCAGAGAAGAGACAAAGGACTTAAAACAAATCAACAATGAGGTTTTAAAATATAATAATAGTGGCAAACGGAAAGAACAGATGATATATAAAAATAATACATGAATGGGATGATGAGTTAGTAACTTATTCTAATACTAACTTCTAAATGATTACAGAGTGTGAAATCATAAATTTAAGAAAACATAATATTTCCATTGGAGCAATCTGTTCTCTACTACTAGGTTATGAAATTGTCCAAAATGGGACGACAATTTAAAGGCACATAAATATTGCATTTCAGTCTCCGTGATTCTTAGTGAGTATCCTAAATAGATATAACCCTAATCCGATGACCAAATATGAAAAGTTTATATATTTAGAAATTAAGAACCATATGTATATCCAGGAAAAAATTGTTCAATGAGGATCAGTATAGAGGAAATGTGATTTCTTCTGGATTAGATAGAAAGTGAAAGGGTGTATCCTAAGGGGTTGTGTCAAAATTCTTAAGTGAGCATGACTAACACCATGAAACTTGTGGCATAGAAGTAATTTTATGGCAAATATTAATGCTACTGGTGCATAAAATTGTACTTGCAGTGGGTTCAAGACACATCTACAAAACTTGGGGTCATAATATCCTAATTTTAACAGAGCAAGGTATAGGGTTTAGGCACATAGACCATACTTTGGACTCTTGAATGTTTTAATTTCTGTTGCTATGCCTATATTATGCATGAAGATAAGACTTTAAAATCAATTTCTATTAGACTAAGAACATGCTTTGAATTAGACTACATTGGCTAACTAATCAGGATATATACATATATTATTTCAAATGAACCAAGTACAAATATTTTACATATTATGATTTAGTGTCAGTAAACTTGCAACCGGTAATTAATTAAAAAATGCCAATTTTTGATTAATCATGATATTCCACCATAGAAACTGCGGGAGATGCCGCAACAGTAACTTTTAATCGAGTCATCCGCTATTGTGGATTTCAATGCAACAATTACAGAGTGTAATAATCATTCGCCTTGACCGGATATTAAGGGATCTGGGTTCAAATCCCAGTCAAGGTGAATGATTTTTAAAACTCCGTAATTGTTGCATATTTCACCATATCGTGCCTGAAATGTCTCTTTTTATTTGTAACCGGTAGTTTATTACCAAAATCTATGCACTGCTGGCAGATGTGATAAATATTAGTATAATGAATGTAAAGGAGGTTTAGGTACCTATCACAATGATTAATGTTATTATGCATGAGAGCGCAGACACATTGACTGTATGTCGAAAGCACCACTTCAAGAATAAACCATTCCTCCTTAGCAAAGAATCAAAAATATGCAATTAACATTGCTCCAAACTGGAATCAAAATGATATATAAAACTGGTGTATGTATTTTCAGTTTGACTGTATATGGAACACAATGTGGGCCCTAATAGGACCACAAAATATTCCATACGCAACAGCACTCATAATCCACCTTAGCAGGAACAAATAGCTTTGAAAATCTACAATTGTTCAGACAACCCTACTCACTCCTTTCCGAGAGACTAACCTTGAGGTGGAAAAAAAAACTAATTCTTCAATGATCCTGATCCCCCACCCTCCACATGCCCCCATCCACCAAAACCCCCTGTTACATTATAGCCATGACAAAATCATCCCTTTCCCTAACCAAATAACTCCAAACACCACTTTCTACATCCCACCCTTCCTCAACCGCCAACCATAGCCACCCATTCCCCTCTGTCATAAGCATATATATGTATATTCCAGTGCTGGTTGTAAATAAAATTTGCAACTGATGATGCTGTAAGTCGGTGAAACCTTAAAATAAAGTCTGTGGTAAAGTAAAAAATCTTTTTAATATGGATACCTATAGTTTATACAACAAAGTCATTTAATTCAGTGCCTCAATGTTAAATATTCTTTTACTGTTGATTCTCATATATTCTACATTTCCATTAGCATTTTAAACATAGGTGGAAATGGAATTTGAAGGTTTGGTTAGGAGGTGAACAATATTATTTATAAAATATCAGTTCCCCTCATGATATTAGCATACATGCAATTACTATGAAATATATGAGTAAATATCACTACAAGCTACAATTAGTGCTAATAAAATCCTCACTTTAAGATAATCTCTCCTGAAATGGTCAAATATAAAATACTCGAGTCAATGCACCTGGGGTATAAAAAAGTTTGCTTTGTGCAGTAAAAATACTTTTTATTTTGATGTTCATTTTAATATTTGCTTTTATTACAATGTGATGATACAGTTTTTAAAAAAAATTTTTATTATAATAAAAAAAATCCACGTACCTGCAAAAGCTGCAGGGGAATTATCTGTGTTTTACTACATGTGGAAAATTTTGTGATCATAACTTCCCCTTCGATTTGCAGAAAATCAACCTCATATAAAGAGTTTTTATTAGAACAGTGTGCATGCATAAAACAAACTCAAAAGGGATAAGTATCCACCAACTAAAGTGAAATAAATTATGTTTTTGCAACCCAATATTATCTTTCTTTCCACAAGAAGAAGTACAATACTAGAATTTCATTCAGAGAGCTGTGATTAATATCACATTTCCAACATTTAGAGAAAGTTTTTTAAAATTTTATTACCATAAAAGGGAAGAACATATTTGCTCATAGTGACCATTTATTAACTTTATAATTTTTTCCCAATGGAAAATTAACCTACTAAACTATCCAATAATTGGAGTGTAATTAATCTGGCAGTAATGAAGCCAACAAGTTGAAAGTTGATGTTGATTAAATTTTTAAAAGAATAATAGTTTATTCCATTAAAGTGGTGGAAAATTTCTCAAGACCAAGATCTGCACCACTCCCCATTATCTTAAACTAGATATACTTGACACTTGGGTAATTCTATATATGCCATTTTGGATTGACAGTTAACATCAAATGATTATGGCTGATTTACATGCATCCTAAAATTTATGTGGAATTAAGTCAACACGTAAGTCATACGAGGTGGGAAAATCAATTCTAAGGGGTGCATTTGGCTAAGCCGCCTGATTGAATGAGAGTGGTTGTTGATTTGATCTTTGAGGATAGGGAAGTTCTGGTTAAGAGGATCTGAGTTGAAGTGCACTAGGTATCCTGGAGATCAGAGAGACTGTTTGTGGAGTGAGAGACCGTAACATGAATGAAATAGCCATATGAGATAAGGGCCACACAAAGAGCAGAGACTTCAGTATATTAACACTCCCTGGCATGCATCCAGGAAGAAGAGAGAAGGGGGCCCTTTTCTAAAGCTACAAGTCCATTTTCAAGTCCACTGCAAGTAGTTTTAGATGGATACTTAAGTTTAAAATTTCCATACTGGATAATGCAAGCAAGTAACAAATGCTGCATCATTTGTTACCATCAGTCTACTCTTTATGTACAAATTACAAGGACTTGAAATTGACTCATAGTTTTGATAAATGGATCTGAGGAGTTTTTAAGAGCATCAGTTGTGTTCAATTTTAAGTTGTCACACTGTTGAATCAATGTTGCAACTAAATTAAAAAAAATAAAAGCATCGACTGAAGTTTTACATATCAACATGTTCTACTTCCTTCTCTAAAGGGGCAGATTGCCTGTCCTTTCTTTGTAACACCTTTCTTATGGAGGGGTTATTACTCTTTTTTCAACCTTTTTAGGTATGTTTACATCATAGATGAAATTTGAAACTTCTCTTTGGGTCAGCCCACTGGTAATCCTATCCACAGTTTAAATCAAACTCACAGGGACCAAAAAACGTTATGTTTCAATCAAACATAGCGCTTTGCAATTTCTAAACTCTAATATTTCTTGTTGCATAATGTTTTCATGCTCCAACAATTATTACGTATAATCACAGTATAGATTAATAAATTACTAAAAATTAAAACCGACCCGTTCAGAGTGGTGCGTTGGACATTTCGGTACCGTAAATATACACGTAAATACTATATATCTGCAGCGGCGCAATCAGTTTAAGCCTAAGTACGCAATTTCTTCAATTTCCTTCTCTGTGTGGCTGGACTGGACGGCATATGCACTGTTATTATAATCGTTGGGTCACCTTCTAGCTTGTTCGGCAGGATCTTTTTGTTAAACTGTTAAATTTCTTATACTCCTCTTCCTAATTCCTTCTTCAGTATGATGCACGCTCCAGTCATCTTTGGTCGTCTCCTAAGCATATCACTCAGCATCCATCGCTTCAGAGGTCGCCGACCGCAGCCCATTTCATTGCACTGATACCTAATTTATCTAGTTCTATTCTTCCCATCTCTATCTTCGCATTTTACAGCCTGTCAATAATTTCAAGAGATTTCACATTCCCCTCTCCTGTTACACATTGTTCCGCTAACTGATTCACCACTGACCGCCCAACCAGTAGTCTTCACCCAGAGATCCTATCGGGAGACTATTTTACCTACAGAATATTTTACCGACACGAAAGCCATCACGTCATAATGTATAAAAGGCTGCACCACCAATGGAGTCTAATGTGGTGGTTTATAGTTAAAGTACTTGGGCCAATTCCATGGGCTCTTCACTGGCAGCTGATTATCGGAAGATTATTTTTGATCTGCGTCATCAGCGTATTCTGATGAAAGAACTGCCTTTCATCTGTGGAGAGGTGTCTTTTGAATGCAGACGGTATATTTTTGTTTTCTCGTTCCAGAAAAGTAAGAAAATTATTTTTTCTACAGCTGAAAAATTTTGGCTTCACCGAACCGGGAAACCTCAGTTGCGTAGCGTAGCATGCTACCCATAAGCTACAAAAAGAGATAATGAAGTTATATATCGATATTTCATCAAAATATTCCCTCGATTCTTTTTCCCCGAAGAGATCATATAACACTATAAAGTGGCCATAAATGTAAGTACAATATATCTACTACATGACTACATGTACGCCTAATTAATGTTATCACACGTTGGAAAATACAGAGGCGAGATAAAACATTGGACGGTAAATACAAAACCGAACCAGATGGGATATGCTACACGCACATATTCACCACCAAATTTTTCTTGGCCCCCCCCCCTCCCGATGATTGTCGTACCTTCTCACTGCAGTTATCATTTAACGGGAGTAAATGCCCTCTTCCGTCGGATCCTTCTGGAGTAGCGGACCATTTTACTCGCCCGGAAATGGAATAACACCTCTCTACTGAATTTCTTTTGCGCTGCTCTAAGAACGCCAGAGTTTCGATCTGAACTATAGTGAAAGTTTTCCCCCAGCGAGAGGGAGGCGGCGCCGAGACGAGCGGTCAACATCACGCAGGCGCACGCGCCAGTAATATAAATCCAAATCACAAATGCTCGGGCATTCGTAAAAAAATACGCAAAGGCACCGTAATTTTTGCAATCTCGATGAGGGAGGAAAGTTTAAGTTTCCTTTACGAGAGCTCCGATTTTTATGTGACTCTTCACTCAATAGCAATCAAAACACATTGTTGTATCTTCTCCGAGACACTGCTTGAAAAATAAGAGTACTATATTGTCCTATGTCCTATGTTGAATGGGTGTCATACTACGATACTTATTACGAGGCCTCGGGCCCTGAAACTTTAAGAGTTCTGTACTAATCGAAATTTTTAATGGTAGGAAATTCGTAAATACTGACGGGCTCCCATACCCTTGCCATCAACGACCTCACGTTCACTACGAAACGGTCGGCGAACTCTTTGAGCCAAAACATTTAGGGAAATACTTCGAGCTTGATAACTCAGAGACACTGAGTGTGTAAAGACGTGTTTCGCCATTTTATTAAATTGTATAATAGTTTATCCTTATCAGCAAGGTGTGCATGAGTACCAAACCTAATACGTGTGGACCAACCGTAGGAATATGCATATACATGATTATATATGCATATAGTATACTGCCCTATTTTGGCCCAATATATGTCGTTTCTCACTTAAAACGCTTAAATGCTGCATAACACTTTCTACGCCCATTTTTTCTATGCCTTTAGGCACATTTTACATTCTATATCCACTACAACTGCGTATAACTATGCCTACCTGTTCTTATTTCCTAGTTTTCAGTGTTATAATAGCACAGAAGTTGAAAAATTATTTTCATACGACTTCAGTTTTCGTTTGGCGTTATATAACCGAATTTTATATATATATATATATATATATATATATATATATATATATATATATATATATATATATATATATCTAGAATTATAGCTTATATTTTTGAGTTCGTAGAATTTCAGTGAAGGACAAATCCCCTGCATTGAGCCCTTGGGTTTATCTCTCCAAATATTGAGATTTTAGTGCTAAAGGCAGAATTCAATCCAAATTAAAATAAAATACGGATAAGAAAAATTACTGCAGCAAAATTCATGGGCTGACATTAAACTCCACGACCATAGGTTTCAAGTTTAATCATGAGGGACGCAACCAAATCTCCTATCGCAGATAATTCACCCGATTGAGAACCCTCCCGGAAAAGCACGAGTTTAAGAGGAATATATATATGTGTATATATATATATATATACTATATATATATACATATATATATATAGATATACATATATATATATATACATATATATATACATATATATATATATATAGATATACATATATACATATATATATATACATATATATGCATATGTATGATTACAAGAAGCTTTTGGTACAATCATCAAAGAATAATAATAAGAAAACAGGATATTTTTTAATTTTAAACAATTGCTAAAAGTATGAGCTTAAATTTTGCGATACAAGAGGCTTTGCAATAGCATATCACTTCCGAATTATTCACAATGATTTAGCTCCTATTACAATAAAGAAAACACAATAATTATCCGAAGTTCGAATCGTATTTTCTCGCAATTTTTTTCGAGAGGTTAAATTCAATCATAGATCTATATGGATCGACCGGTTTCGAAACGGGTTTCTGCTTACCGCAAAATACAACCGATGAATTCAAATTCTCTTTTCGCTCCCCCTTAGTTATACCTGGAGGGATTGCACTTGAGTAAGCGTTTCTATTGAAATATGATGCGAACACAACGGACGATAGACAGTATCTCGGCATATCGCGTTGTCATGAAGAAAAATGTAATCTCAGATTCTAAATCATAACGTTATAATTTTTAAAATCTGTATTACAAAAAAAGTACAAATATGCCTATTTAATTGAGTCATTTAAGTAGAAGGATGAGTTTCGTCATAATTAGTGCATTCAATAGAAATGTTAACGGTTATTTCATGGACATAAATATGCAAACGAGTTAATGAGTCTCGGAAAGGTGTAAATTACTTTGCTGCGGTTTACGCGTTTCCTTCAACTGAAATTCGCATTTTACTTGAATGAGTTCAACTGCATAGTTCTCTCTGTTATTTGACATTAATTAAATATCATTCTGTTTGAATTTCAATTTCACGCTCAATAAAGCCCGTCATTCTCGTCCTTTGAATTTGACGCCAATGCTCTTTATGAAGCTGCGGAGCAATTGTGAAATGACCTCGGCAGCATGAAAACTTAGAAGGTCCAATTATAGTCAATTTTCGAAAGGAAGAGAAGTATTTAAAAAATGCAAAAATGAATTGCCATGAACTAGGATCGCTGCTTGCACACAAAATAAGCGGATATTAAGGACAGGATATTTAACCTGCTTCGGATACTAATTGCCAATTATAACTTCAGAAAATCGTATAATTGAATTGTGACAAATTAAAATCACTAGTTAAATTTCTACAAGTCATTCATTTAGTAGACCATGGGTAGAGGTAGATATTATCATGGCCTTGATGTAATGATTGCCGGTTAAATAAATGAAGAGTGAACATTTACTTATTATTAATGGTTTTAATATATCCTATAGAACATGAAGGATTAAATAAATTAATGCTTGATACTATTTATTGTACAGGTAAAATACCTGTATACACGTCTTTAATCTTGCATACACATGAAGTGCTGGTGGAATGTCAACAGTAAATGTTTCTTATGCTCATTCAGAGTTTGTTGAAATATGATACATCCATTCGTAACTATGATTCTAGAGCACTAGTACCACCTAATATATTTATATTGTGTTAATAATCTTAAACGTCCCACCTTCCACTTGCCATTTAATTTACAGTGAATGAGCATCCATCTATTGTGCCATCAATTGTATTCAAGATAATGCTGAAGGATTTTAAAAATTGAGGAAACATAAAAATTAAGGAAACTTTTACCTATCATCAGCAAACATCCTGTGACGATTAGCAGTCCCTCGCTGAACACGAATGCAAGGTAAATCACAGTCAGAGATTGGAGGGAGGGTTAAATTTTCTCTTTGACCCCTTTGGTTGTCTATATGGGTCAGGTAAACATAAAACCTCATAACATGGATTTTGATGAGTTTGGTTTTCAGAAGGATTCTTCGGCTATGAACTCGGGTCTGTCCAGTGCTAACATACTCTAAGATCTAAAAAAAAGCAATTCTGTAAGTAGTGGTCAGTGGAGAAATTTCTTTAAATTATTATTTCAATCGATGTTTGGTTTATTTTAGAAAGCACGTTGAAGTGAAAAAATTCTAAAGAAAAAGAAGGCCTCTCTTTTATATATGAATAAATGGTTAGAATGCCTGAATGGGAGGGCAGTATTTCCGTTCCCGTGAAGAAACTGTCTGAATGACACCGTAACATTAAGACAATTAGACTCCTCATTTACAAAAAAATGTAAAAGTTAGCGCTAGCAATACTTAAAGACAAGAACATTAAAAATATAAATTAATGTAAATGCTAAAAAATAAATACTTTGCTTCCGGTAAAGTATAGCTATTAATATTTGATATTTTACAAAATGATTAAATGGTGAATATTACCCAAGGACTATCAAACTAGATTGCTAATATAAGATAACATTTTTGTTTCGGCTCCTCTGGTTCCCATAAAATGACTTATTTCTGTTTCATTTCGGAACGCTTTGTGGCCCCACTCTTTGTGAAATAGGTAAGATTATGTTCATTGGCAATTAGTTTTAACGGAGTTTTTTTTAATATTCCAACTAAAGCGACTCAAAAAAGAAAAACAGTCGCTTCAATATGCTTTAGTGTATTAAAATTTTAGGAGTGAAATAGGGCATGCGTTTTCTAAAGGCCGATTAATTCTAATTGAAAATCAACCTGTGCTTATGTATCTTAATGAATGGAAATCGTGTCAAAATGTCTTGAATATTCACGATCTACCCAATGATATCAATTTTCTGATCGAATCCGTAACGAATTAGTCATGTCTAATCTTCCTGTCGATTTCATGCATTATACTTTGAATAATATTTATGCGAATCATGCAGTTCTTTCATCATGGCTTGTGAATATTTAATGCAAGAAACTTTATCTTCGTAACATTTATATTTATCATCACATTGATGGCGAAAACGTTGAACAACTAGAAATGAATTGTGTGAAAGGCATTTAAATGAATGCTACAAATTACTGCCACGCAGCAAAACTTTTATCTCTTATAGACAGGATATTTAAACTTTCTTGGTCTGATTAAGGAGGCTATGAACATTCCATTAGGTTTATGAGTACATTTTGTGCATCAATCATCTGTCCACCTATCATCTCACTGCCAGGACAAATAAAATGCTTTTTCTCTTAACAAATGGAAACAATAATAATTATAGAAAGTATAATTGTTTGATTTAATCACTAGCAAAGTTCTTTCGCTCGCCGCATTTTACTCTCAAAAACGATCACCAAAAGATACGGAAAACTCACTACAAATGGCGAAGGAATATTTTGCATTTCCAAGAATGTCTTATTCACTATCATTTCAATGCACCAAATATTCCAAAATTTTATCAATTGAAATAAGATGAGTGTCACAAGTGACATTAACTGGCCCTATTCAACTGTTTGTAATTCAGACCAGATAGTAAATGGTGCGAAGTAGGAGGAAATGGGCAAAGCCAATAGATGGCGTTCATTAAAACTTCAATACATGATATGAAAGACAGTGCCACGTTTAGTTTTCAGGTGTTTAAAGGGAAATAAACTAAAGATATAATTGAAACAAAATCTTGAATAAGTAGCTGACTTTTTTTAAATGATGTAGTCACTATCTCGTTTGCTTTCCCCCTCCTATACGCTTATCAATTCGAACTAATAATGCTCTCCAAACAAAACGTTAGCATAGATGTTTACTTATGGTTTTAATTATCGACATAAGGGATAAGTGCTGACAGATTTGATTTTTCAACCTAAATTTAAACAGATATTGCTGATTAGAGCTGATTTTGTCACTTGGAATCAATTCAAAATGAAGACATAGCTGAACATTTAAATGAGAATCCACAAGCATGTTTACCCCATTTCCGATTCCTTGTCAAGCAAGGTTATGGAACATACAAGTGTTACTTAGATAGTGAGGTACCTCGAGAGTCTAGAGTTATTAAGAAAAACCATCACGATTTCCGAAAGGGCCACAACTTGCGCTCGTTTCTCATGATGTCCTTGGTTCGTGAGAAAATAATGTTCCAGTGGACGCCGTTTATCTAGATTTTAAAAAAAACTTCGACAAAGTACCTCATAGCAAACTACTTTTAAAGTAAGAAGCCTAAGGCATAGATACAAATATTCTGAGTAGGACTAAAGACTTTTTGAATGGTCGCACTCGAAGGATAGTCATTGATGGCGTTATCCCTAATGCAGTAGAAGTTGCTTCAGGAGTTCTTTGGGAAAGTGTTGTCGGGCCTATTTTATTCCCTCTTTAAGTTAACAACGTCAGCTCTGAGGTCAATAGTAAGATACTTCTCTTTGGCGACGACTCAGTGGTTAATAGATTTATCCGTAGTCCTGAGGATAAAGTAGCTTTAGTAGATGACCCTAATGCTACGAAACGTTAGTTCGACACTTGGAAATTAGAAGTAAACTTTGAAAAGTGTGCAGTGATGATTTTTTGGTATAGGAGCAGTTCCCTACAAATTGCATACTGCATGATAAACAAAAAATTAGGATTTATTAATTTAAAATAGGAGCTAGATTTGTAAAACGTTGTCATCACAAACCGAGGAGTGCATCAAAATTATTAAAGAAACTATTATTTGGGAATCTCTCACAGAGTGAAGGTTACATTTAAGATTAAATCGCTTTCATAAATTGAAAAGATGTGTCTTAAGCGACAATGTTAAAATGTTAGTTACTAGCTACTTACTAGTCAACAATAGCCCCATCGTATTACGTTAGGAGATATCATGTAAATAAAATTAGAAATATTAAGTATAGAATAGATTCAAGATTTCACTTTTCCCGCGAAATATAAGGGATCAAAATAACGTTATCCGACCGCGTAGAGAGGGAAAAGTATTTCTCTTTTTTCGTTCTAAGTAGCCCTGTACGCTGTCTTTATCTCTCCCATCTAGCTTTGGCCATTGCCCTTATGGTTGCCAACTTCTGGTTGCTCTTTTGCTTTCTTATTAAAGAATTGCTCACTCAGACACCGCAGTGCATGATCTTGAAGTATTCATGATACTATATACATAATTTTAATAATTAAAATACAGACACATATCTGTGCTCCATGTGACACAATCTACCGGTGGCTTTTAGGGTACTGTGTCGATGTAGATGAGTGATTATGGAACAGATAATTGTGATTACGGGAGAGAATTGAGACTACGTAAAATATTACATTGATAATAGCTTATTTTAAAACCAGAAATGAAATAATTGACGTAACAATGCTTCAAGAATATATAATTGGACGATGAAGGCCGGAACAAGGAAGGCCGTAGGAAGAAACTACGATTAGAATTTCTATTATATTATTGTGCTACCAATATTTCCCTCAAATTATGGACTTCATTTGTCAATAATTTTGAAAGTATCCTCTTAAATTTTAGTTTTAAAATGAAATTCAGTCGAACGTGGAACCGTTATCTGACGCTTCCCAAAAGACCGGCACGATTAAATTGTAACGTGTAAGAATTTTGTTTGCAGGGATCTACCTTTCGCGCCAAAACAAGAGGGACGGTTTACATTAATACAGCCGCACACACTGGGCGAAACAGAAAGGCAGTAACATTAACCTAGTTAAAATAGATTTTCATTCTGCGGCGCGTGCAAGATGGAATCACAAAATAACTCAGTTAGCATTAGCAAACGTGTATGTTGCTGAAATATCCCTTTCCTCGCGCATTAGCGTACTTAAAACCGGGACCGTTCGTTTAATTAACATGAAACTTATCTCTTCGGATTATGCTCATTGTGTTTGCAAAACTTTTACAATTAATCTCACCAAATTAATTATTGAACCTATCAAATCAACAAAAAATCACAAAAAAGAATAATCGCATTTTTTTAACAGACCTTGGACGCATGAATATTTTTGAATGTGAATTACATTTTATCTGTCAATTGCTTTTTGACAACCTGATCATTGCAGTGGGTTTTAAATTGTACCCATAAAAAACTATCTAAATTGTAATAAATATACGAGTTTAAGTTGGTGTAACTAACTCAAGAATACAGGGTTCGTCCGGAAAATAAGTGTACTGAGCTCAGGAAAAAAAATTTATTACACTTTTACATATCTTAAGCTAATATTCCTCAAAATAGGACCCTTGTGAGTCGTTTTTACATATCTTAAGCTAATATTCCTCAAAATAGGACACTTGTTCCAGCGGCGTTCCCATTCCTGGAACGCTCCCGCGAAGGCATCATCGGGAACCTCTCGAAGACTCGTCGTCGACCTCTTCTCTGCCCTCCACGAACATCTTGTGCCACCGAAAGATCATGTTTCTGGACATGGCTGACTCCTCGTAAGCCTGGTTAATCATACCGACAGTTTCGGTAGACGATTTCCCAAGCTTTACCGCAAATTTGATGGAATAACGCTGCTCCAAAAACTTCGGCATCGCGTTCCGTGACGTGGGTCGAGCGTGGAGGTTCGCGTTAACAGAGCTCCTCACTACACCACAGCTCAGAGCCGACTGCCTTTTTCAGCGTCGCTTGCCAACATACCCCCCTCCAATCGCAGCCCATCAGAGCGGTGCTGGGCGCGCCTGGAGCGGCGCGCCCAGCCCAGGAGTCAGTACACTTATTTTCCGGACGAACCCTGTATGTATGTGGCAATAAAAATAACCCCCAAAAAATATTATTTAATCTTTCGATGAATTTAGGTTACTTTCGCCTACAAGAGCAAAATCAAATTAATTGCAAATTATAATTTATTTTTATTAGAAGATAAAATTTCAAGGTCTTTAGACCAAACTAGCCTGTGCCTATATCTCACAAAAGTAACGGTGGATGATCAATCTCGAGTAAACCAGTTAGACTTGGTCCACAATCATTGCTGAGCTCTTCAGAAAATCGGTGTGTTAAGTATATGGGATGCAGATTAATATAAATAATACGTAAGTAACGAGGTTATCAAGAAGTAAGGATAATTTAAATGTCAAATTAGGAGGGCAAAAATTAGAGCTGGTGAAATTTTATTATCTTCTAAATGTTTTCGACCAAGATGGTCAATGTGGTTAGGGCATCAGAAGAAGTGCGTTATGTAAAGAAGCTGTCACAAGGAGGGGGGAGTTGACGACAGAAGCCTTCAGTAAAGATGTTAAGAAAATGCTCATCAAAACCTCCATAGGGAGCATAGTTTTTGAGGCACGGAAATGTTCGTTGAAGCAAAATGATAAATGTAGAGGTTATTAAATTGTGAATGTGGAGAAAGATGGCTAAAGTAAAACGGGCGAAAAGGAAAACCAAATCCCCCATCAGCTAAGCAATGCGAGGAACACAAACAGCTTGTTGGGAGAGGTCCAAAGGGGAAAGAAAGGTGGATGGAGAGTATTTTGATTGATGATCGGAATGCTGAAGACTAATAGAGAGGAGAACAGGATGGGCAATTGAAGAAGTATTTGTTTTTTATCAGATGTCAGGTTTTCTTTTGCAAGGAGAGTCCAAAAAATTTATTGTTGTTCAGTTTTGGTCATCCAAGAGCTATTTAAACGGTAGAAAACCAATAATAGTTTCATGTTTATATATATATATATATATATATATATATATATATTTATTTATTTATTTATTTATTAATATTCGATGTTTGTGCCACAGGAGGCTAGTGGTGAAGGTGGGAGGGATCGAAATTCAAACAGAAAAAAATTTCTTTGACTTGGCATACCAACATTCGATTTATCGGGTCGATGGGCTTATTCATTTAAATATACTAAGTAAGTATCTATTGAATGAACAAATTATTGTTTATTTTTTAACATTAAAAATAATTAATTGAAGTCTATTTCAGTTGATCCATGCCTGTTTTGGATTTACTTTCCATGTACCAATATATGTATGAACATATTATTTTAAAATCAAAGATTAAAATAGAGTTTTCCCATATCGTTTCTTAGTACTTTCTGCCTCATTTTTGACTAACCTATGTATACCACAAAATTGGGTTAAAATATTGCAAAGGTGAATGCAGAAACACCCTGTGAACCTTTTGGGGTTTGAGCCATGTGTAGGAAAGGACTCCGACGCCTTGGAAGTTAGGAAAATGGAACTTTCTGCAGAGGGGACCTGGGAATTTAAAGAAATTGTAGTTTACAGTCGGAAGCTTTTCTAGGCTGAGAGTTGCAAAGAATGGAAAATTTTATGTAACTCAAGATTGACTGTCCTACTCTAGCAAATCAGCGTTACAAAATAAATGCCTACTTCGTCACTATGCAATCTCTGACATTTGAAAGACATCATCTCATATTATTGGTATCGGAAGAGGAAGCTGAGCTGCAAGAGAGGTGATTTGTCGCAGAGTGATGTAGATTATAAGAGGGAAAAATCGATGTTTTTGAGCAAGGAAGATTCTATACATACGAAAAAGGTACTCGAGGTAAGGTAAACCCCTTGAGAGAAGAAAATGTAATGCAACTCAATGAATGACAGAGTCAGGCGATATCGACCAGAAGAACAACTTGCAATTTGTTTAGGAAGTTTACTGCAAGGAAACAAATATATATATATATATAGGATATGTCCAAAAGGAGCAGAGCGTGCCGTCAAAACTCCCCCGCAAACTTTGCAGCTATAATTTGATGACGCAAAATAAATTATGATAACTCAAAAAATAATGTATGCAATATGAGCACTCAGAGATCAGAGTAATGCAGTCTATTCAATGTTAAGTGTGCCCTAAGATGATGGAAAAATTCATCGGAAATATATTTTACGGAGTACAATATACGTAGGTCCGTAAGATGTTAATTTGTACGAACAGTAGTTTCAGTGATTATGTTCTACATGCTAATGATAATTTAAGATGGAATCGTGTCAACTGTGCATGAGAAACTTTGATTAATTACATTGCACGCCAACTTTTTTACGACTTCACCAAAATTTCAAAAAATCTTTCACGAACGAATAAACGTAATAGTTTGGCCATTAATGACGATTTTTTGATATTTGAAATTATAAATTATAATATTCGCACATTCATTGCGGTGGTTGAAACAAAACAAAGAGCCGATAAGAAAGTAGTCGAAGAAAGAAATATCGTAGAATGTATGTACTCTTGTAAGCCCAGATGAATGATTGACATTGTGTGGAAAAATGAATTCAATCCAACGTGATAGAAGGCACATTAGATGGGAATTTTCCAAGAGGAAGGTTAAGGGGGAAAAAAAACAAAATATAAAAGATTAAAAAAAAGAGTAGCCTTGTATAAAAAAATTAATATTGCAGAGGCAAGTAACGGAATTATACCGTCAACCAATCATTGGATTGAAATGATCCCTTTGTATAATCATATTTAATTTTCCAGTTTAACAACAGAATTGAACATGAATCTTTCCTGGGATATTTATTTTTTGAATTTTTCTTTTCAAATACCTCCCAGGTAATTTTATTTTGTATTTTCAGAACTTCAAGGGATTAAATTATTGCATAGCATTTCTTAAGGGGACGTGAATACTCTAAGCTTTCTGATGACTTATAGATGCACTACATACATATATCTCCATTTTCTGATACATAAAAGTAGATGAAGAATATTAAGTATCTGAGAAGGCAAAAGAGGAAAGTTTGAAAGCTGTTACAGAGAAATTAGGCAAAATGAAGAAGAAGAGCAAAATAACCTCGAAAAGATTCACTGCCGAGTAAGTAGAAAAATGCATCACAATGTCAGAGATAGGAATTAAAAAGTACTAACGTAGGATAAGAAATGGTCGTGAAAGTATGCCCAAGAGTAAATGAAGATTTGGAAACTACGGAAAATGGTCCATAAAGAGATCAGAGCAGAGTGCACGAAAATGATCGCGACCCGACAACGCTCAGAAGTGCCTTTGACATGCAAGGAAAGACCTTAAGCGACACAAGGCTCCTGAAGGGAACCAAATCAGCGGAGAAATTATCAATACGCCCCGTGGAAAATCCAAGGAAAGACACAAGGAAGCAATCTTATGCAGCTGCAAAAGTGGAAGATTATCTTCTAAAGGACCTTGAGAATGATGTACTGATTACCATAAAGAATAACGAGGATATATGGATATGAGGAACGACGAATGCTAAGTTAAGTATGAAAAATGTTCCAAATATTGATACAAATTTCAGCTAATGAATAGAGAGGCATATTAAAAGTAACCTGTCGGAAAACGAATTTGAATTATTGATGAAAAGAGGAATAATATAAGCCATCGGCTAAGGATGCCTACTAATAGGAAAAAATATGCACGCCAAACAAATCTAAAATTGGATCACCAATTCCACGAATCGGATATCCAATTTTAAAGGATTTCAATCATGCCGAGTGGAATAAAATGTCCAAACTACTGAAAATACTTGACATTAATTGAAGAGACAAAAAAATAATCAACCTGCAGTGTAAGAGCCATATCGCCACAAAACGAATGAAAGACAGGAGAAAATTAGAAACAAAATTAAATAAATGACTCTACCTCCCACTTGCAAATTTCAACATTTCCAAAAAGAGATAAAGATAAGAGAACAAGACAAAGACATATAAGGAATGAAAGATGGAGGAATAAACATGATCTGTAACACTGTTGGAAAAACAGTGATAGAAAAGAATTCAGGAAATTCGATGGAATTATTGAAAACAATAGATCGCGTAGGTCAGAGGTGGAAAGGAAATTAAAATTCTAGTACTCGGAAGAAAGAAGATGCAGAATGATACCTCTTAAAAAAAAAGAATGAGACAAAATAGACTCTTTCCCCTGAGTGTTCCTCGGAAAGTAGCACCTCATAGAATGGAAGGTGCTCAACGATATTAAACGGAGATTATTTCAAGCTAATAAGGCGTTTAACAATAAGGGGACAACTGAGAAGGTACATTTACAAACAAGGAAGCATTACGTTGGAAAAGAGTACACCACAAGGAAGACCAAGGAACAAAGACTTGGCACGAACAAAGAAGAATGTTAGAGGGAAGGCCTTAACATGGAACATTGAAGTTAGCTTCAGAAAGGAAAGAATGGATCCTACCAAACTCCGGATTATATGTAATGTCGATTATGTCACCCGTAGTTCTTCATTTTGGCATAAAAGTTGCCAAAGAGGCGAGTAACGAAGGGGAGAAGGTCAACTCAAAGTTAAGATAATTGCCATTTTGTCATAGAATATAGGACAAAATAATAAAATTGAATATACCTTATACTATTTTTTATTATTATGGATGAATTTCACTATTATTTTCCACTATGAAGAATATGATTTTTTCAAGGGAAAAGAGTATTCTATAGATCATTTTGTACCAGTCTTTTACAAATAACTTCTCATTAATGCGTCATATATCATCCTAACGTGGGTTGATGTAATTTTTACATACCAATCGATCCAGTTTTCGACATAATACTTTACATACGTATATCTAGTGGCGCCGATTTCAGATTTTCCATTCATTGAGCAGCGTTATTATTTTTTATCACGCGTGAGGTACACTCTAGATTCCCAACGCGGGCCTCACCTTAATATTTTCATTTTATCATCATTCTTTTTATGAGAGCAACTTTCTATAATGCAACTCCGCAGTTATTTTGAACGCATTTCTTTCTTACGTAGTGAGAATATTTGCACAAGTAATTATATGATTGAGGTCACTTGGGAGAGACTCACGACATGCATGTGTGTATTTTATATCATTGTCGGATTTTCATGTGTGCGAGCAATGGTATCCCTCCTACAGCATTATATCTAAGGTGCTCTTGGAGTTTCGGTGGGTAAGCAGTAGAGTGGTACGTGATCAACAAAACGGCAGAAAAGCAGATTAGTTGGCTAGGAATACTTTGAGGCCCTCCGTAACATTTTTGGAGTTGAAAAATTCAGTTCATTTAATACAACGAAGTGCACTCAAATCAAATGCTTGATTGGAGTGGTTTAGAGAAGAGATCTTGCTAATATACACTCAATCTATGGAATCATCCTTCCGCTAAGCAATGCTTACTCCTCTCCACATTGATACCTGAGCTTACCTGATTTATTTGGGACCGAGACGTTTTAATCGATGGTAATCATGAACATCGTTACACCAGCATACGCTTAAAGGTACGTTGGCTTACGCAACTCACTAAATGAATTGTATCCTGGAATGCTGAACGATTAAATATTTATGCTCCACATTTTTGGCGAGAACTTTCGAGTTAAATGTTGCGTTTACTTTTCCAAACATTAGATGTGACGATTCTTGAGTTTAAAAAATGTTCAGGGCATGAATTTAACATTCAACTATCATAAAATACAAAAAAGCGTGTTTTAGCTTCATTAAGTTAACAGATTTCAGCTTCAACTGCATAAAAGCTTATGTCAAATTCTGAATCTCAGATTCAGCCAAATAAAATATGTCTAGCGCAAAATATTTGCACCGTTTTGCAGAAAACTTTAAAGTAATCGAGGCAAAATTCTCTCCTTACCTTGCTCTGTCTACAATTGCAAATATTAAATGAAAATATAATTTTCTATGCTCTCTATCGAGAATGAGGTGTTTCTCTCTTAAATACTGAGTGGAGACCAGTTTAAGGCGATACACCTATAACGGCGAATCCATTGGGCAAAGGCGAATCCATTGGGCAAAGGCGAATCCATTGGGCAAAGGCGAATCCATTGGGCAAAGGCGAATCCATTGGGCGTCAATATATTAGGAAGAAGCAATAAAAATTTCTTCAGTGATGAAATAATTTAACTAATATTTTACATTTAATAAAATGCTGTTAATTAAAACTATTTTTCAAATAAAAATTTTAGTTATTAATAATGAAGGCTTTTCTCCAAAAATAAACATATTTAATGAGATCACTTGGCTTAATTGGTTCAAATAATAATGCTCAAGGCCCAATATCCTGTAAATTTTCCCAACTCACCGGAAAGATTGATTAGTATTTTATTTATTGGCAAAAATATGTTTTACTATCTAACACCATTTCCAAAAATTGCGAGTGTATCTACAAATTTAGCGGATGCTGTGATGTAAATGCTTACGAATAAATCTCTTAATCAGGAAATTGCAAATTATATTACTCTTGACTAACATAAGAAAATCTACGTCTCCAGTTTTAGACATTAAATTTCTAGTCCACGCCTCAGGCTTTGGATGGAAGTACACAGTTCGTCTTCTTATAAAGCTTAAAAGGTGATGACTTCTAATAATCAGATAATAAACTGTCCCCATTTTGTTTGTTCATTAACATCAGAATCGTCATAATTAATCTCTCAACTTTATTGTTTTCCTCGGGCATGCCCTATGATCCAACAATCTCAGCAAAAGAATTTATGATTAACGTAATCCCCTGTATGCAAATCTGCCTTTTAATGATCTTATCCAATCAACGGCAGCAAGAGGCTTTTAATTGCTCCGACGAAACTAAGCTTATTTAGTCATTTAGAATCGAAGGGGTCGAATTTGCGAAAGAATGGATTTATGTATGATCTTCGGTTTCTGCTTCTGGCTTATTTAACGTCCACCCTCTGTCTTTTGCGCCGGGGGCCGTAATTTGACCGCATGATAAATTGACTAGCAAAATTAAACGAGCATGGAACCACTCCATCTATTAAACAAACAATTACTAGACACGCTGTTTCCACTCACGTGTACGCGCGGGCTTGGGAGAGAGGGTGGGAGGTGGGTGTGTGGGTGAAGAGGAGGGGGGGGGTGGGGGGGGGAGAGAGAGCCGCCTTCTTAACGGCCGAAATTCCATTACTACGAGGAGATTAATATTCAGTTGAAATTTAGAGCGCGCGGCCCACGAGTTTTCGCATTCCATTATCCATTGAGAGGCCGCGTAACACCACACCTCCCGCGAGCTTGCTCACTCCCACTGGCAATCCCTCCAGCTCCATGCTACTTTTCCTCATCTCTCTTCCCCCTTTCCCCCTATTCCCTCTCTCTCTCCCTCCCATCATAACGCAGCAGGCACATTCCCATTCGCCCACCCACCAATCCCGCTTCATTATTCACAAACTAATCAACGCAGTTCACGCATCGCGCCGCGGTCGGCGAGCGTCGCGTACGTCCGCTGCACCGTTGCTTAGTTACACTTTCCGCGCGACGCCCGCGTGAAGTGAGATGGAAAGGAGACATTTGACGGAGGGGGAGGAGGAGGAGAGGAAGGAGCAGGTGGGAGGAGTGGTATATACGGGAGGAGGGGATGGGGAGTGAGTGGTACGGGGAAGAAAGAGCGGCATAGGCGCGATCGCGTGATACGACGCCAATTTCCTGGATCTCTTCCCTCCACCTCGATCCTCCCTCTCCGTATCCCCCCAACCCCTTAAAACCTCATGCCCATAGATCCGTGCATCAATTAAAAACACCAGGAGGGATGAGGAAGGGATCGACTGAGGGAGGTTGGAGTGGGTGAGGTTGGCTCCGGATATCCCCTTCCCCCGCCCCCCCCCCCCCTCCCCCAAGGCAAATTGTGAGCAAACGATCTTCATCGGGCGAACGTTGTCACATCCGCTCATTCAATCCTTCTTTCAATTATTTCTAAACAGCGTTGGTGGTTTTAGCCGAAGCGACCCTCTTTCATTTTCTGTTTGGGTATCCTGGGCGCTGCGGGGGGTAGAGGCAAAGAATCGCACCCGGAATCTCTTACGTCAGAGATTCCAGCAACATTTCCATATTTACGGATCCTAATCCCGCTCTTCGCAATTTCGCTCTTCGTTGCCCAACTTTTACTTCAGGTGCAATATAACACCAGTGTTCCATTATTTTGCCGTCCCAATTCGATTATTCAGCACCCGATGTCTTTCGTCTTTACATTTTTATATTTTGTGCGCTAAACGAAAGTATGCAAGTGACTGAATGCATTGCATTCACTCGTCGATTCAAAGGATCCGCTTGAAATGCATGCTCGAATTACTTATCCGCTTGACACATCATTCGATATCCCGGAAGGGTGAGCTCATCGGTTCACGCCGCGATCGAATCTGGGATTACGACGGAAAAATTTTCACGTTCTCTAGTGTTTATTTTTATTTTTGAATCCTGTACAATAAACTTCTCACTTATTTTGAAATGACAAACCAATTCTTCAAGAAAAATAAATGAGTGCATGACTTCGGCGAAAAATGTCGAAGGACAATCGTGATTCGTCTCTCTTTGAAATGTTTCAGAACGTACCTGACGTATAGGCGGAGACAGCCAGTATATGCAGTTACACGAACTGGTTGCCAGACATGACGTACGAGCTATCCCAGGAAGATAATAACCGGTGATAAAGTGAACAACACTAATCTAGCTGATCCGAATTGGGTCATTTTTCAAACACAATAGGGCGTTAGGCCTGCCATGAATATTACTTACCAAGGCTTTAATTTTCCCAAACCCCTTCATATAACTGGAACGATTTCTTTTAGGTTTTATCTCCTGATCTTTCCTCCTCGCACTTCAACTGACGCTGAGTTATTCTTACAGATAGGGGATTCAAACGTTGTTTGATTGATCAAGTCACAATTATTATTATTATTATAAAATTTATTGCATAGTAATTAAATTGAAATAATATTATTTCAATATGATGATGATAGAATTTAGGAATTACTCAAGCACGAACAAGAATGAAGATAAGCGTAATTGTTCAATTATGGAATACTATATTGCATGCTAACGCTTTGAAATACCATGCATAGTACTCAGCACTTCGCGAATACTCTTTCTCATAATATAGGCTAGGTTCAAAGAGCTTTGTTACGGACACAAAGAGGAACTCGTTAATTTATTCTGCATTATATTAATTAACAGTCTAAAATTAATATATTTTCCTTAATATTACTCTATAGCACTACTTTTGAGGCAGTAATGCGGAAGTTTGCTGCTGACGTTGAAGCTTTGCCAAAGCGCCATAGAGTCCTCCTTTGTGATGATGCTGATTCCAACTGAACGTTAACTCATACCAACCACACTATAATTTATATTTGGCCAAGAAATCAATATTGCGAATTTAAGATTTTCGCTGGTATTAGCACTTGAATATTTTGACAAAGGTTGACTGGTGAAAAAAGTGTATGCTTCGCAACATCAGTCAACACATTCTCCTAAATTAGCCTAAAATGCCTTAAAAGATAACGAGAAGGTTTTATTTCATCATTAGAATACGTTCTTTTCTCAACTTAATTTACGATTGATTTGCTACTTTCAAGCATCAAACACGCTAAGCATGAAACCTATCATTTGCTTAAATACTAGTCGGATGTTAACTCGGTAGATTTTGAAATTCCGAGTCAAATCTTAAATTCTCCCACTTATCGCAAGAAGAAACGGCGAAGTAGAAGTGCGGAGGGAACCTTCCGTTAGCATACGCATGTCATACTCTTGAAATAATGTGCTAAGAAGTGAAAGGTGTCTTCCGATGGAATAACTTGACAATGCACATAAAGTATTAAGTCCAGGGAGGAACACTGAGACATAACTTTCTGCGTCCAAAATTTAATTGCCGCATCATCGTCTCCATCGGTTACTTCAGCGTTACTGGGCGCCTAGGAATTTACTCTAAACAAATCGTTACATAAGTAAAAGACAAGACTTTGGTGACAAATGAGCTGATAACAATTGATTTTCATAGTTATTTACAGCGGGAAGCATACAAGTGAAATACGAAGCCGATAGAAGCACTGATTTATGACAGCTGACTTTGATTTCGCAGTTCGTTTTCTCTTTTTCTTGAAATTTACAAATGATTTACCTAGGTCAATCGATAGACTTCAAGGAAAAAATTTAGAGTTTAGAATCCTAACCTGAAATTTGCATTTTTTTAAACTGTCCAAAATGACTCAAAATGATCAAAAAAATCCAAAGTGATCGGCATCCTGTCATTCAGGTTAGAGGCTCACAGATTCACGAAAATATTTCATTTTTTTTGTATGAATTTCGAAAATTTCAAGATTTTGTTTGAGGTGGGTAGATAGCCATTAAATCCCCGATTTTCTATAATTTCCATAAGGAAGGAATGCGTGTGCTCGCATTTGATTTTAATATAATTTAGATGTGCATTGGAAATTCAGTGTGACAGGTATAGGATGAGAATCAATATTAATAAAACAAAGGTTATGCGATGTTCTAGAAAGAAAAAGGCTAAGCTTAACATTAAAGTAGGAGGGCAAAAACTAGAGCAGGTAGAACAGTTTACGTATCTCGGTAGTGTTTTGGACCAACACGGTCAAAGTAGTAGGGACGTAAGGCGAAGAATTGCGCTAGGTAAAGAGGCTTTCACAAGGAGGAGGGAGTTAATGACGGGAACGTTGAGTAAGGATGTTAAGAAAAGACTCGTAAAAACTTTAATTTGGAGCGTAGCTATGTACGGCGTGGAAACGTGGTCATTGAAGCAGGAGGATAGACGTAGACTGGAGGCTTTTGAAATATGGGTGTGGAGAAGAATGGAGAAGGTGAAATGGACAGAGAAGAAAACAAACGAGGAAGTACTTGGTATGGTGGGCGAAGAGAGAGGTTTGTTGGGAGCAATCCTATGGAGGCAGGAAAAGTGGCTGAAGGGGGTATTGACCGGCAGCGGGATGTTGAAGACTGTAATTGAGGGGAGAATGCTAGGCAAACGAGGAAAGGGAAGGAACAGGATAGGGATGTTGGACGGGATGAAGGAAGGAAGAAAGTGCTCAGAGATGAAGAGGGACCTGATATAGAGTAGGATGATGGATTTTTTTGTTTTGTTATGAATAATAAAATGTTTGTTTGGTAGTTGTGTCCATCCAATAACCTACCTTAACCGGTAGATTGCCTTTAAAAAAAATATATTAAAAGATTTACTTCCTACCTCGGTGGCGGTAGGGTAACATCATCTCTTACCATTCCAGACATGGCGGATTCCATTCCCGCCTAAGTCGACTTCACTTCACACAGGGCTTTGGTGTGTGTTTGTTTGATTGCCTTTGTTGTTTACAAACCAGTGCAAAAGGTCAAACTTAGTTGCCTTTGAGTTATTATTAAATAAATAAAAGATTCTTTGAAGTTAATTTATTTAGTTATTTCTTAAAAAAAACTAATAAGCAGATCGTTTAAAGATAACCAGTAACAGTTATCAGTACAATTCGAATATCAAAGAATTTCTTTGATGATGAGTTAAACATTGAGAAGGAATTAGTATATTTTTTGAGCTAAAATATTTACAAATATACCAATACAAGTTTTCAATAGAAACACAATAAAGATATAGATTTGTACTAGCCTTTGACAAAATATACTTCACATTTAGTTACGTAATAAAACCTTTTGAGCCGCTCTTTTTAGTGGACTAGATAAAAAGCAACAAAAATATACATAACTTTTACGTATTCTTAAAAAATTCTGATGCTTATACGTCGCCAATAGTGGTTCGTTATTATAATTATACCAAGGTAATTGAACTTTATCCAGTGGATTCGCCATTAGAGGGGTTTCGCTGTAACCTGGTCACAAATCAGTATTACAGGGAAAAACACCTCATTCTCGAGAGAGAGCATAGAAAGCGTATTTGAATTTGAATATTTGCTATCGTAAACAGAGCAAGGTAAAGAGAGAATTTAGCCGTGATTATTTAAGGTTTTGTGTAAAACAGTGTAAAATATTTTGGGCTAGACGTATTTTATTTGAGCTTCAAAATTTGACCTAAGTTTCTCTGCATTTTAAGCTGAAATCTGTTAAATTCATAAACCTAAAACGTGCTTTTTTGTCATTTCATGACTGTTGAATGCAAACATATTGAATGTATTTTACAGTTCACAATTCCGAAATTTAACACTATAACTACTTCTCACTTGTCAAAAAAGTAGACCAACTTTATAAACAAGCAATCTTTGAATATGTCGATAAGAATCTGGTCGTACTTCACGTTTATGGCAATTGCCTTTTATTATTTTACAGTATTAGTTAGTACATGTTTTAGTCAGGATGTATTATTATTATTAACAGCGATAGATGAGGGATAAGTCCAGATAACTCCTTTAGCCAAGAATCCTAATTTTTACGGAAAAATCTCGGGCAACAATCAAATTCTAGGCCTTTCAAAGTTTAAAGTATTCGAGAGCATTGAAAAAAATGAATTTCGTTTTCAACTAGATCCTTCAGTATTTATTTCTTCAGATCATCATTAATTACCTACCTAAATCCATTTGACTATGCAAACATGCTTTATTCGTCAACGGAGCAGGGTTAGCAAAGGAATTTACGTACACAGTGTAGGCATTCGTGGCTGTTCGTTGACCTGAGAAGGATTAGCTCCTTAACTCGCTCGTTACTGCGCGAGAAAAAAGTTGACCCAAAACAAAACTGCAGCAAAACTCTGAAGTCAAGTTAGAACTGAAGATTAGAAAAACCGCTCTGCCATGATTGGTTTTGGTGACTGTCCTCAAACAGAAATAATATTAGCCCTTTCCTAAATTGCATCAGTTCTTACCTCCCCTCTGAACGATATTACTTAAGACCTTACTTAAACCTTTCACACAGGCCTGCAGGGCTCAATCAGTATTATTTTTATAAGTAGACGCACACAAAGTCAAGAAACTCTCAAGGTGGCGCCAATACTGATTGATTTCTTTCCAGACTCCTTCCAGAATCTCTGAAGCCACTGGGTTAATTAGAGTTTCCATGCATTTCCACATCAAACAGGTGCTCCGGCGGTTTGCGAGCATATCCTTTTAATTAACCTTAGCAATTAAGTCAAAAGGAGTGTTAGGGTAGGTGACCTGGAAGGCTAAGGTAAAGTAGACTCTTATCACTATTGATTCCTTTTCATTTGAATGCTCCCAAGTGTTACCTCAAATATCTCAATCCTGCAATATTAATTAAACATAGCTCCGGCCACCTGCGCAAGAGAACGTGCGTAGGTTCATCAACTTGCCATGGGGGATAGTGGACTTCCACAATACATACGTATGATACACCGATTAAAATTTAATCAATCAATGAATTCATCAGTAGATTCGATTAATGCATCCGATGCACTCCAGAGATTCTTTATTAAATTTCAATATTTCATTTTCTCACCCTGAATTAAATTTAAAAATTATCAAAAAATCGGACATACGGTTTAATAATTAGTTTACAAGTGATGCTATAGACAGATACTGAATGAAGCTTTATCAAAGCCAAATTACACCTGAAATAGAATGTCATCCGCTTTGTTAGCGCACGCTGTGTGTGTGTGTAAACCCTAAGGCTATAAATAACGATGAATTGCGATTGATTTGAACGCAGCCATAAAACTAATTAAGCCTATCACTCTCTCGGGGAGATGAAATTTTGAAATCAGAAAATGGGTTTAAACACACTACTTTCAAAAACCCGACTGGCAAAGCAATAAATCATTTCGTCATGATGAAGTAAAATGTAATGTCGACGAAAAGTTTTAATCTAATCAATCATCGCAAAAACCATTGACAAACTCCGCGAAAGCTTTTGCGGGGAAAAGAGTATTGGTTTCGAGTCTTGGGCGTTGATTCTCCGTCCGTGGGAAAAAATATCGCCAATAAAATAAGTTGGAATCAATATTTGAGCAGCAAAGTTTGAGCTGTGACTTAAGGTGAAAAAGGATGGCTTAAGGAGATTATACAATTTGCATATTTTTATAAAAGTCTAAGGTCATATTTCTGAATTAAAAGTGTCAGTTCCTGTGAGAGGGCTCGTGTTTGTCCCTTAAGTTCTAATTTACATAAAGTCTCTTCTTCCTTTTATCTGAGGCTGGAATTAGCTCTTGTCAAAATTATTAGCTCGGAAACCTTAAGCCGACTCAATTAATGCGAGACAATTGTGAATTAAAACTTATTCTTCTGAAAATTCTTAACTTTTGGTGTTCATCTTTTTAAATTTGGGCGTCGTAGCGTAGAAAAACCCCGAGATTTTGCGAATGTCTCGATTAAAAAAAAAAAAGAGTCTCTCACGCCACCCAAACGGAAACACTGTACTGGCCTTCGAAAGATGTACCGATCTACTAATTCGTGTAGCATTTGGTTGGCATTTCAAAGTATTCTTCCTCTGCGTATATACTCACATATTTTGGGTTACACAGGAAATCTTGAGCCAACTCAATAACTGCGAGACACTACATTATAGTATCTTCAAAATCATTACGCCCGAGTTTATGACAAAATTTTGTTTATCAAATCTGTTGATATCTGTTATATACTCTTCCCAAAATTGTTAGAAGAGGAAATGAAGCGATGATGAACAGTGATACTTCTCTACATACACATAAACAGCTGCCTTCAAAGAGGGAGATATACGAGTATATATTATTATTATGTAATCTACCGGTGGAGTTAGATTTTGGATGGACACAACTACCAAATAAATAGTTTGTTACTTCTAACAAAATACAATCCAGCAACCTTATTCTACATCAAGTCCCTCTTCATCTCTGAATAGTTCCTTCCTCCCTTCATCCCGTCCATCATCCCTGTACTGCTCCTGCTCTTTCCTCGTTGGACTAACTTTCTCCCCTCTGTTACAGTCTTCAACATCGCACTACCGATCAATACGCCCTTCATCCATTTTCCCTACCTCCTTAGGGTTTCTGCCAATAAACCCTTCTCCTCCCCCATCTAACCTAGTACTTCTTCATTTGTTTTCTTTTCGGTCCATTTCACATCCTCCATTCTTCTCCACGCCCACATTTCAAAGGCCTTCAATCTACTCCTATCATCCTGCTTCAGTGACCACGTTTCAGCGCCGTGCATAACTACGCACCATATCAAAGTTTTGACGAGTCTCTTCTTAGCATCCTTACTCAGCGTCTCTGTCATCAACTCCCTCCTCGTTGCGAAAGCCTCTTTGCCTAGCGCAGTGCATTCTTTGTCAATCTATTTAATGCGTCTACATTCTATTTACTAACCCGCCACCGGTGCCTTATCTTTTTGAAACGGACGCTACACTTCATAACAACCAAATTGTGGTCAGAGTCCTCATCCGCTCCCGGGAAGCTGTGCGAATTGATCATACTGTTCCTAAACTTGTGCCTTACCAGATAATAATCTAACTGATACCTTTCTGAGTCACCTGGCATTTTCCATGTACGTATACCTACGCCTTTTGTAGTGTCTAAATCAAGTGGTGATGACTAACCTCTGTCTCCTTCAGAACTCAATCGCTTTCTCTCCACGGTCACTCCTCGAGCCTAAATCATAGAACCCCACCCCTCCCGATTTCTACCTTCGCCTACCATCCCATTGCAATCCCCCATCACTATCAAATGTTTCCCTGAAGAAACAAAGGCGATTTTGTCCTCTGACTGATCGCACATATATATATATATATATATATATATATATATATATATATATATATATATATATATATATATATATATATATATTGATGATATAGAAACACGCACACGAGCAATATATTTGGATGGCACAATAGAACACAATTAAATAGTAACACTTAAAAGAACACTCACATAATAGATTGTTTAAGCTTTCGGCCTTCTCTGAGGCCTTCTTCAAGGAAGACTCTGCCTTACTCTTGCTTGAAGAAGGCCTCGGAGAAGGCCGAAAGCTTAAACAATCTGCAATGCGTGTTCTTTTAAGTGATACAATTTTATTTGTGTTCTATTGTGCCATATAGAGGCATATGAAATAAACGTAACTGTTTTCGATTTGTGAGTCAGTACTCTCCCCGCAACTTAAGATCTGGCGCCCTGATGCCGAGTCGGGCATCGGAACGCCGGTCAGAATGAAGATTCTCACCCGATGGACGGCCCGAGAAAAATTTATATACTCTGCCCTTTTGAGCTACATAATTAATTCACGTTTCTCTCTAAGGATTACTGTGTACCTTGCGAAAAACAACCGGCAATCCAGTTTGTCCAATACACTCTGGTTGTCACTGATTCTGGATATGTTTTCATGGGTATATGTTACTAAGGAAGGCCTACATATAAACTATGGTTGTTGCCAATCAAAATCGAAGTCTAATAGTGCACTTGTTTATTATTTGTAACTTCTCTCACTGAGTCAAGTTTCCTAATATATGTATTTTTAGTCAAAAGTTTCATTTAAACAGTTTCCTATATGAGAGGAAAACTCTTGAATAATACATGCTGCTTTGTTTGATCTGTAGATTAATAAAATTGGCTTACAATGAGAAGGAGCTTTAGGTTAGCAATATTATGAAATTTTATGAACTATAATTCGAACTGCCTGGGACCTCACGATAATGGCTCACTTCCGGAACTCACTTTACATTTGATGGGTTATATTTATTTCAGCGTTCTGATGAAAAGATCTGAGGTAAAATATAAAGAAAACTTAGCATAGGATTCACTCAGCGCCGTGATGGAAAAATATTAATTCAACTTTCGTAGTTAATAATAGTTAGTTACAGTTTTCCTGGTTGATAAATTAATTTCATGATTCTGAAATCAAATTTAAGAAAAAGTAAGTTAAAATATGAGCTGTCGATTTGGGGTTGTGTTAAAGGTAAATATTTGAAACAGAATTTAACACTTAATAAATGCCGTTAATTCAGGCAAGAGGCTTTATAAATTGAGAAATCTCTCAATTACACTTCTAATTCCTCTTAAGGTGGCAATTATGATATCTATATTTGAACATAAAATATTATAAGATATAAGTAATGTTATCCTTCATTTTCCGCGCAGATTTAAGATACGTACAATTTCAAATCTCCATGGCTATAATTGAATTTGTAGGGTTTAAAATTTAGGATACATGAGACGGTTCAAAAATGAGCTAGGTGAAGCATTAGCGTTCAAAAAGTTCATCCATTAATTTACAAGTTCAACAAGCATGGGAAGAGAAATCATGTACACCATACAACGTCGAGGAAAGAATTCAAGCGGTATACTACTGGTCCGTCAATGATGACAAAACTTGAGAGATAAACTATCAAATAGATTTGTTAGAGAGTTCTACCGACTATATTAGTATCAATTTTCGTTTAAGAGGGCTCTTTTAATGGGAGACCTTCATTTTTCTTTTTGAGTGTTCTTCCCAAGCCTCCATGTCACGCCCAGAATATTATATTAATGCACTCATAGTTGTTGAGATGTTATCTTTTGTCGATATCAATGAACGAATGGATCTATGCTTTAGACTGAGAAAGGCGAACTCCCGCGGGGGGGCTGAGATTTATATGCTTCAGTAACTTCTTGGGACATACTTTAACCATGAATTTTCAAAATGAGATCCTTTGGTGTTTTGGCGGAAAGATATTATCGCAAATGCCTTTTAGTTTAAATAAAATACATTATTAAAAACGTAAAAAATTTTTTTGGACAATAATAATCAGTATGCTATGTAAAATATCCACTTGGTTTGAAAAGTATAATAGACATGAATGCATTTAAAATAAAATTGCCATATGATAAGGGGATAATTGTTTGAAAAATAGGAAAAATGAAAATTATGGATTATATTTGAGTGCAAAATAATTAGATTTCTAATAAGGTAATTTAAAATACCTTTTAAATTCAATTAAGGGTGACATGAAGTGCCTGATGCCCACACAGATTCCCTGCTCCTGAGGTTTCTGAAAAAGCAGCGATTCTCCTAATGCGCGCGTCACGGACTTGAAGTTCCCACCAAAAAAATAACAATTCTCAATCGCCATTCATTTTTCTAAGTTCTATGCGAAAATAAAACAAAAATGAAATTTGACTAATACAACTCCGTATGCGTGACGGGCATTTGATGATCGACTGCCACATTTCACTATTCAGAAGGCGCTCACCTCTGTCGGCCCACTCATTTGAAATGAAGGACATTATACGATATATTGTCTCCCGCATTAAGCGCTTTGTTTTCAACAAATAGCACGACGAAGCGAAGAGCGATAAGTGCGCGCTCATGTATTAGCCTGTATCGACCAAATGGCGGGAAGGAAAGGGAAGAGGAGGAGGGCGCTGGAAAGAGGGACGTGGAGGTGGACGAGGCCGAGGGAGAGAAGGATGAAGGTTATGCAGGAAAGAGAGGGAAAGGGAGTAGAGCTGGGAGCGCGTCCCTCGTTATGCTACAAAACTTTTCCGTTTCCCGTATAATGAGCGAAGCGGTACCCGAAACCCTTTTCCGAAATTTCTCGAATCACCCTCCCGTCCACTCATTCACCCGCCAGCTCTTCCGTCCCCTCCCCCCTTTCTCTCTCCAACTCGAAGTTCTTTCCATTTCTCCTTCTATCTCTCTTTCCCTCTCTCTAAGGTCCCTCCTCTTCCCTCAATGGCCCCTTCAACACCGGGGAACGTATTTTTTCCCCACATAAGACGCCACTCCGCCCACCCGGTTCGCCCCATAACCCTCCGTCCCTACTCTCTACCCCACCCGTCCCGCCCATTCCGTCGCTTCACCCCCTTCCCACGCATCCCCCGGAAAACATGAACTCCCCACGCTAATCCATCAACGCGTGCGCCTTCTCCCGCCTCCGCTCAACGTCGTCCTCGCCCGAAACCAACCTCCTACCCCGGACGCCCTGCCTCATCCCCCCCCCCCGCCTCGTCCCGCCCCTTACCATGCAGCTCTGCTCCAACTCCCGCTAGCGCGCACACGGACGCCCCCGCAAGCAGCCCGGAACGATCCTTCTCGTGGAGATTCCGATCCGATTCCCTCGATTCCCGCTCTCTCTCTCTCTTTCTGACCGGGCGGGCGTGCAGTCGTTAGAAGAGGTTAACCCCCGATCGCCATTAGGCGTGGCCGGGTACACTCCTGGAGATATGGGAAGTATTCTTGGGGAGAGGGGAGAAACCTGGTATCGGCCGATGTTGGCGGGACACGTTTGTGGATCAAGAGGCGAGAGTTTTGTCCATTTCTTCGCCCACCTTCCTTCTTTCGAAGGTTCGGAACTCCCCAGGACCTTCATCCTTGCCCCGCCATGTTAGGTCGCGTAATTCTTCAAATTTTTCAATAGGGGTTGGCGGTTAAAAGTTGACTTAAAGTTTTCAAGGCTCGACAACGACGAAGTTCTTACGCCCAGGCCTCGATGAGTCCTCAATTTTATTCGCCACAACTAGGAATTATCGAAGCCGCAACGCTACAACCTTGAGACTGTCGGAGGACGACAATTTTGAGATCTCATTTAATAAATAATTCCCTAGGATATAAAAAAATAAACATAAATAGTTTTCATTGAAATTGATAAGCCTTGCCACTATCTTCTACAAATGACGAGCAATGGCAAAGCTAAGGAAAGGTAATTTAACATTCTTGCGCATAATCAAGTTCCACGGAAAAGGAGATTCTCAGCCCTGTGACAGCAAAGGTAAATAAAGATGAAATCAATAAACTGCTATGTTGGTACCAGAAGCCAGTAGTAGTTACAGGACACTTCAAAAGTCCTCAGAATGCACTCATAAATGTTATGTATAACTTTCAAATTCGCATGCTGTGTAATTTAGGCAAGTAAAAAGTGCTGCACAATATACCACCATCAGCAGAATTCGTATGTCTAGATTGCATTAGTATTTTTAAACGGACTTGTAGCTTTGAAAAATAGGCTGAGATAAATTAATTTTCGTGGAAGGGCATATTTTGGCTATCACTTAGTTGTCGTACTAAGCTATTATTTTCCAGTAAGCGTTATGGTAATCAACCGAAAGATTGATTTGACAGGTGAGGGTGTAGTTCTCCTTTTACTGTCCTATACATTCGGTTTGTGGAATTCACGGATCACGATAGGGGGGCAGTTCGTTTCTTCGTCACCTCACAGGAATATCTGGTGCCAAAAAAAGCACATAACTTGGATTAAGCTAAGGGTAACAGCGGCTTCACCCGGAATTAAACATGGGACCTCCATTCAACAGACCATCGCTCCACAAACTGGGCTACAACGCCACTTCTCGGTAATTACTTTCAAGTTTTCAAGTTCCAAGTGTAAGCTGCGGATTATTATTATTCCGGTAACTTTTCTCCTAACGAACGAAGGCATACGAGAAAAATGCTGTCATCGATATGATTGAACGCGGAACGAGAGTCAAAACCTGCGAATCAGAAGAGAAGCGCGCCCACCGACGCAACGCCACGTAAGCCCGCCGTAGACCTGCCATCCATTCCGATCCTATTAACCCTCACGAGTTTTAGTGGCACTTGGAGGGATGGCAGTGTTTGGCATCGCGCGCTTCCATGGCAGAAGCCACGCCGCAACTGCCCCTCGTAAATCAACGCGCGCCAGAGAAGCCTCCAGTGCCCTAGGAGGAATTTAACCGCGCAACGATTCGACTATCTTGCACGCCAAAATACGCGACTATTGTGATTGAATTACGTCCGTATCCGATTTAAACACATCCCTCCAGGCTCTCATTCGGTCACGTTTGCAATATCTCATGATCTGGGATATTAAAGCTGGTTCCTGATAAGGGATCGTATCGATATGACCATATCACAGCTTTCCTTGCCAAAGACACGGACGACGGGATCTTTCACTCAATTCTGGTGTGGGGGGATGTTGCAGTAATTTCGGTTGTACGAAGAGGGCAGTCCGTCATATTCCATAAAGAATAATCGTCAAATGGAGTAGACACTATGGGTATTTTAAGTTTTAAACAAGTAAATAAAAACCCAGCCCCTTGGCTTAATAGTACCATATATCCGTAGTTGGGTGTTTAGTGGCGTTTTCGCGGATAAGGCTGCATTTCCCTTACAGTTGGGAAAACATTCAACATTTCTTTCCAGAGAAGCTTTAAAAAAGGGATCGAGATGGTGCGGTGGCTAATGTACTGGCTTCCCACCCAGAGGGCCCCGGTACGAATCCCGGAGGCAGTAGATACTTTTCAGTAGTATCCCGATCCCTACTTCAGGTGCTTTGTGGAGGGCACTTCGAGTGAGTACGCCGTCCGTTGAATGGGACGTTAACATGCCGGCCCCCTTGACGTTCTTCGTTAAGAGCAGGCTAATGCCGACGTCGAGTTTCTCTCCACCTTTAATCCCTTCCTGTTCATTCCTAATGGCGGAAATTACCTTAGCTGTCGGTCGCCTCCCCTAAAAACTAGTACTAGTATTAAAAATATTATAATGTAATTTTCGTTCTAATAGTTCTAATTTTTATCATCTTTTCAATACGTGACTTTTTGCACTGGAATGTTAAGAAACTTTACCCGTTAATATTGGGCGTTTTTAATTTAGTTCCTAATGGCGGTGAAGTAATTTTCATTTTTTTTAATGCTGCTAATGGCGTCATATTAGAATAATTTGCTTTTGATTTCGGGATTTACGCCGTTTAGTTGGTCATATTAATAGAGATCTTAAATTTAATTTTATTTAAAAAATTCGTTTCATAGAAAGAAACAAACTGGCATTCTCTACCCAATGTTCTAAAACTGTTGTCTTGACCGCATTACAACATAAGACAATATTGATCCATGATTATCAAAACAGCCGTTTTCATACTCACTCCCGTGAAAATGGCAATTCATCATTTGAAATAGGTTAATACACTTACGTTGGTCAATGGATCATCACAAACGCGCACAAAAGGCTACTAACATCGATTAGTGGGAGGTGATAAAGTAATTTAAACAGCAGGGAATTATTATTATTCCAAATTTTGAATTACTGCTACCTTATTCCCTCCTCAAATTTCCTCGTTTTATTTTTACAGCCAGGCTTTTACACCTATTATTTTATATTCTTAGCCTTCTTTTGTAACGTTATCCGTGAAGAAAGTTGCTAAACGTGAGGACACACACCATAATTTTTTTTGCGTGCCCTCTTCATCGCGAAGTTTTCAACAAAATTTTATCTGAACCTACTTTTCTGTAAGTTTTCTTCAACGGTGACGCCATACTTTCGGTTGACATTAATCATTTCACCAAATTTCCACCGAATTTCCATTTATTACAATCTCTTTACTCCTGTTGTATCGCCCATCTCGACTAATGAAATAGCAATGATGCCAAAAATAAAATAAGTACAAGTCGAGCAGCAACAACATTGTAAAAAATTGCATATATTTTAGAATTTTTTACTCGTGAGTTTTTTTCGCTATTAATAAAATTCACTAATTATTCCCGGGAAATGATGATGAAATTCATTCTCAATCACATACGAAATACTAGTATTTTCGTTCTTTGGCTAGTATAATATATCAATTATTTGTTTTGTTTCGTATTATATTACAAAATTTTCCACAAATCCCGGACATCGAGCCTTGACGTTGAATCAATGGTACAATAATTTGCTGGACTACGACCGGCAATATATTTGTCTAGACTTTTGCCAAAATGGTGCACAGTTAGTGAAGTTGGCACAGTAATTAACCTGGAATCATTCCGAGACCTATCACTCACATTACATGAATCCTTCACGTCGGCTCTGTTATTCCGGAACGTACACACCGACTGACCCGGAAGGTCTAACTAGGGTAGAATCCTCCCTTGGTCATGAATGTTGTGCTACCATGTAATGCATTCCATGCACTGAATTACCGGTGCGACGTTACCCCGGCCGTAAGAGCTCCTCCAAAAACCAACTTCCATTATTAGATTCACCAATACTTTCCTGATTTAAAGCGGATTTTTCTCTTTAATACAATTTATTATTTAGATTTTATAACTTCACAGATAGAAACGTTTGCACAAGCCATTGAAAGAATTATCAGAAGCTAAATTATCACACTCCTCAAAATGTGGTGCAATTCTAGTGGATGATGGGAATAAAGCTGTGAATATTGGAACATTCGGCCGTCTCCTTCTCTGAATTCCATCTTTATTGTCGTCATTCTTCCTTATCACTGCTCCTCGATGCCATGATTCCTGCAGCAGTTTAACGTTAAATTTTTCTGTGCCCATTATTTAATTCAATAAAATATATATATAACATACAATATAATTGTGTGGAGTAAAAATTTCTACAGAGATTTATGGAAAATTCTCAGTGTGCTCGCGACATTTTTTGAAGGGTAGAAATTTGTACGCACAGTGGCAGAAACGAATAAGCTGCCACTATAGTTTAGGAGATTAACCCTATTCCACACTAGGAAAGCTCCCTCGAGGGGCTATTGCAGGACAATGTCAAGGGGCTTCCATCGAACTAACACGGGATTAACAAACAGCTGCGAAACGTAACGGCTGACAAAGAAGTAGTTGTTACGGTTTAAATTTACGCTATATTAAAATTAGAGAGGCACTATTATTCAATGCGAAAATATATTATCGTAAAGAACATTTCGCCATTCAAAATTCGAAAATGAATACGCTGAAAATACTACTGATGTAGCGGTACACCTAAATTTGTATTTAAAATTAATTTTCATTATTTATTTCGTAAAAAAATAAATTATTACATGGGGGGGGGTTTATTTGTGAAAGTAGAGTACACTTAGTATAAGAGAAGATATAATATGAATGTAAAATGTTTTGAAATTATCCTCGCTAATGGAGCGGCTACCTTGAAATAGAAAATTCAAAAACTTAAAGAACTTAATTTTCACGTACGCACATTCATAGCTTAGAACAAGGTTTACAAGTTTAACGTTATTTCTCTAACGGTTGGAAGTGTTGGAAGCAAAATATTAGGAAAGAGAAAGAGGGAAGGAAGGAAGGAATAAATAGGCATTTTAGAGTGAATATGGAATGAAGTATTTAAAGTTAATGAAAAGGAAGCGATGTCGGAAAAACAAAAGTAAGTTCAAGCGATACGTGGAACATGAATTGTTAGAAAAAATCTTAAACCTACCAGTTATACTGTATGTGGATAACCTTGGAATGAAAACGTCGGCACTACTCAGTCGTACGTTGAACTCATTCAACTGTAGCTAGAACTTTCTTTGCTCCATTGATACCCAAGGCCTCGTGACCAGAGCGCAACCATCAAATAGCATGTAAAGCTTGTGTATTTCGTACTTCGCTGACAAAGTTAAACATCGCGTACATTTTGGGGAATTTTTAGATTGATGCAAATTCAAAATCCAAAATCCAAATCCCAAATATAACTCAAATAAATACATCCCAAATAAAAGTAGTAGATATTTATAGCAAGCTTCCCATAGGGAAGATAAATAATGAATACATCATATTAGCAAATATTCGGTGCCAATAACTTTATCTGCATTCTGGAATGCTTCTTCCCCATCAATTCATCTCAAGCTGAGACAACTTGATATCAATTGAGAAAAGAGTACAGAAGAGAAACAACTCGTCTTCGACTTCGAAATAAGTTGTAACCGAGAAAACAATTTATCTTTGTCCTTTTTAGTCAATAATTTAGTAATTTTCAGCATTCTTTTTAGTAATACATAATTGCCCGTCGGACCCATCATGAGCAATGGCGCTAGTACTCTCATTTTGATGGGATTCCCATCGCACAATATATAGTCTATATCTACATCTATTTAATACCCCGGAAGCCGCCGCAAGGGCGTGTGGCGGGGGGTGTTACGACACCACCCGTAATTTAGAAAAGAAAGAGAAAAAAAACCGCATGCAATAACCACAAAATCATACATCCAAAAAAAAAAAACTTGGCATAAATTCATGCATGAACACTTTACATCCTACACACATGCAAACACTCAATCTACACCTTACATACACATGCACCTGAAAGTATACCTAACATCTCTATAGTGTTTAATTTTGTTCCGACTTGTAAATTCAACGTTTTTAATATTTCTAAAGTGACTTCGGTTTCTTACTATTATGATTTCTGATAGTTCGGGGAAAGAATGAGTATTTGTACCTATCTGTCCTGGAATCTATCTCCCTTAGTTTATCTTTGTGGTCTGATCTACCTAAGTAGTGTGGGGCCATTATAATTCCTTCAGTGTCATAGTTAAACTCGTTTGTTCTGAACCTTTCTAAAAGTCTAAGCCTAGCTTGTTCTCTCCGCACTTAAAGTGGTTCCCAGCCTAAATCCCCTAAGAGACCTGTCACACTTGTGTTCTTATCATAACAATTTTTAACGAATCTAGCGGAATTTTATCTGGACTTTATCTAATTCTTTTTGCCAAATTTTCTCCCACGGATCCCAAAAACTTGCGGCATATTCCAAATGAGGTCTAATTAGAGCAAAATAACACCTCTCTTTAACTTTTTCATTACATTTCCCCACCACCCGTTTAATGAAGCCAAGTTTCTTTAAATCTGATCCGCATATTGTCCTGATATGTGCTCCCCATGAAAGGTGTGGTGTTAGAACAACCCCCAAATATTTAACTTGATTTGCCGTAGTCAATACTGAACCCTCTATTTTGTAGTTTATATCCTGTTCCTCGCTTCCTTTATTCCAAAATTTCAAAATTGCACATTTATCTATATTAAGTGTTAATCCCCATTTATTGCACCATTCCGAGATATTGTCTAAGTCTCTAGACAGTAGCTCGCGATCTAGTTGGCTCCTTATTTCCCTGTATATCACCGTGTCGTCAGCAAATAACCTTAGATTGCTACTAACGTGTGTGCTTAAGTCATTTATGTATATTAAGAACAGAAGAGGCCCTATTACACTTCCCTGGGGGACGCCTGAAGTAACATCTCTCTCCGTTGAGCACAACCCATCTATGACTACTATTTGTTTGCGGTTTGACAAGAAGTCTCTAATCCAATTAATTATTTTCTCATTGATCCCATAGTATTTAAGTTTATGTAACAATTTATTGTGTGGGACTTTGTCGAAGGCTTTTTTGAAATCCAGGAACACTGCATCGACTTGTGTGTTGTTTTCTCCCGATCTAAGTATATCGTGAATGAAGAGACCAAGTTGTGTTTCGCAAGATCTGCTTTTCCTAAATCCGTGCTGGTTGTGGATTAGTATTTTCCTACTATCAAGAAATCTCATAATGTTAGTGATAATAATGTGTTCCAATATTTTGCAAGAGGTCGATGTTAAAGAAATGGGTCGGTAATTGGTTGGTTTATCCCTATCGCCGCCTTTATAGATGGGAGTTATATGGGCTAGCTTCCAGTCGCGAGGCACTGAGCCTTCTTCTATCGATTTTAGAAAAACAATATGTAAAAACGGGGCAATGTCTTCAGCTAATTCCTTTAATATTCTAGCAGGTATTTCTTCCGGACCAGGTGCCTTGTGTGCTTTGATACTACGGAGCAGATGTACTATTCCCTGCTTGGTCAGTGTAAGATCGCTCATGTGTTCCCCGGGTGGGTGTGGAGGATCATTTGGTGCGTTTGTGTTTTTGTTGTAGACGCTCTGGAAAAAATGGTTTAAAATATTTGCCTTTTTCACGCTATCTGTAGTGATTTCTCCATTTTCAGTCTTCAAAGAGTGAACAGTGGGACGTTTACCCTGTATTTCCCTAACATAGGACCAGAATGACTTTGAATTTTCCTCAAGATATTCGCTAAGCATTTTAGATTTAAAAGAGTGTAGTGCTGTGCGCATAATACTTTTCGTCTTACTACGACATTCTTTTAGTTGCTGTTTGGATGTATTCATATAAACTATATCGTTACTTTTTAAACTCTTTTTAAAATTTGACTGTAGCTTTCTTTGCCTTCTTAATGCCGATCTGACTTCCCCGTTGTACCATCTAGGTTCCATACTGTCGCATTTGAGTTTGGACGGGATGTACGTCTTCATTCCTTCGCGTAAAATATTTAAGAAATAGTTCCAAGTGTTCTCTGTATTGGTTGTCAGTGTTTTTGTCTTGTATTCTGGTAATTTTATCTTTAAATATTCTCTTAGTCCGTTAAAATTTGCCTTGTTGTATAGGTATATTCACGCTTTTCTTTGTTTATTTTGACGAACTTAGTTTTTAACTCTATAAGAATAGCCTTATGGTCACTGATTCCGTCTATTATTTCAATGTTAGTAATGATTTCGGGCTTAGATGTCGCAAAGATGTCTAGTATGCTTTGGCCCCGTGTTCGTGATTTCACAAGTTGTTCTAAGGAGTGTTTTGTGAATATATGAAGGAGTTCTTGGCATGAATCTCTGTTTTTGGCAGATTTTCCTACGCAGTAGTTGTCCCAGTCAATTGACGGTAGATTTGTGTCCCCAGCGATTATAATAATACTGTTGCTATGTCTGCTGCTGATAGTGGATATTTGTTCGTCGAGCTTGTGTAGGACATCTGTGTTAGAATCTGGGGGTCTATAAAATGAACACGCGAATAGGCTTCTGCCGTTGTAGTCCTTAATGTTGCACCAAACGCTTTCTATATCATCTACGTCGCATTCATATCGTTGGCTACTAAGATGTGACTTTACTGCAATGAATACTCCCCCACCCAACCTATTTGGTCTGTCCCTTCTGTAAATTGTGAAACCGTTTGGAAAAACCTCATTGTTTGCTATATCTCCCGTGAGCCAACTTTCCGTTCCAACTACTATGTCTGCGTTTGTACTGACAAAAATATGTTCAATATCCGATATTTTGTTTCTAATGCTACGGCAGTTTAATGTTATAATTTTAATATGGCTAATAACTTCTTGTTTTTCGGTTTTATGTACGCTAACAAAACTGTTTTGAGACGATTCGTGGTGAACAGAGACAAAAGAATTACATTCACTTGCATTGCTATCTGTTATGTATGTAGAGGCACCAATTTTATTAAATTTACGTGGGTTATATGTTGTTTTAACGCAAGTGTTTGTTTGTTCAATTTTTTTTGGGGATTTGAGAGGCATTACCTGAACTGAATTGACAAAAAGCGCTGGATTCTACTTTATTTTTCCCAATATATGACCTACGCTCTTGCCTACCAGCTATGCTAAACCCTCGAAACGTGTTCGTGTAACCTACGCGCTACCAACTGCGATGCCTCGGCAGTATAATGGACCCCGGAGCGATTAAGGGGTACCCGACACGATGATAGGACGGGCCTCAGATCAACGAAGTCCGCTCCGATTCCCCGGCAAAATCCCAGCAATCTCTGATTTAAACCCTCAATGCGGCTCCAAACGAGCCTTCCAGCCGATAGTCACGTGCAGTTAAAATTAATAAACTTCTCTTAGGTAACATTTTTTATTTAGTAGTAGTCTAATGGATACAATAGGCTTTGTATTGGCACAAACTCCACGCTACTTCGCTACTAGCCTAACCTACGCCTTGCCTAACAGTGCACAACCAGACACTCAACATGACAGCCTTACATTAAACTGTTCTTCAATTCTGCATACTTCCTTCCTCCCTTCATTTCATCCAACGTGCCTATCCTTTTCCTATCGTTCCTCGCTTGCCCTTACGTTCTCCTCTCGTTCACAGCCTTCAAAGTTCCATCACCTATCAAAATTCTCTGCATCCACCTTTCCTGCCTGTTTTGGATTTCTCCCAACCAACTTCTCTCTTAAGCAACCATGCCTGGTACCTCATTATCTGTTTTTGTTTCCGGTCATTTTTCTTTACTCAACCTTGTTCACACCCACGTCTTTAAAGTCTCCATTCTACGCCTATCATCGTACTTCAACGACCATTTTTCTGCTGTAGCAAAACCACCCTCCTTATAAAGTTTTTGCTAACCTTTTCTTAATATCCTTATTCAACTTCCCTGTCATCAACTCCCTCCTCTTTATAAAAGTTTCTATGGTGGCATATTAAATCACATAGACTTCTTCTCCTCTTCTTTTAAGTTAATTCGTGTAAATTCTCTTTCAAATTCAAATAAAAAGATAGATTGCTGTTACAACTCGTTTAATATTTGTCCTTTATATAAAATAATGAACAGTAAGTTTATTTTGGAGTTCAAGTGAAGGTAAATGATTTTTCAGGACGTTTACTTCTCATGGCATTTTTCAATTCAGTTTTTTCATGCACAGTTACTTTATTTCCAGTGATAATTCGTCACCACATTGCAGTCTATTCCCTAAATCAAATCAATTTGATTTTGGTTAATATATGTAGTTCTGATTACAAATTTCAATTAATGTAATAAAGAGCGTTGGTAACTTAAGTGCCCTGATCTCAAGTTAAAAGGTAGGAACGTGTTTCACACTATTATGCTCCGTAAATGAAAAATTAATGGGGATGCATTGGTGGGATTAACGGGGGTTTACGCAGAAATTTGATAAACTCCGTTGGCTTAAATGCTAAAGCCCTCGACTGCACGCATACTTCGCCAAACTCGGATTCGCGTAATAAATGCAACTCTGGTAAGCATCGCAATTTTCACGGATACTCGGCACCTCTAATAAAATAAGGGACACACTGGTATAAAAATGCATGTGTACGGAGACAGGTACGCAGAGGGTATTGCATCATAAAATGTATGCAAAACGCACGTAGTAGGCTTCGGATTGAACCATTTTAATGTATTACATGGAACGACCAAAGGAGCGAGGCATAGAAATTGTTGCATACCATGAAAAGCTTATAATGAGCGTACTGACAATGCTATACTCTAGGAAATTCAGAATTCATAACTTGTTCTGTATTGAATTTAATTAGGTGGTCATGGGGACAAGGTAGAAAACAAAGGAAGGTCCTAACAAACAGGGCATGGAATGCATTACAAGTATTCATGTGAAGATATGACTGAGGAATCGCTTAAATTTTTCCGCAATATATATTAGGTTTCCTTGCTCAATAGAGCCTCAAAATATTCCTTAATATTCGAAACAAAATGCACGTACTTTACACTGCATTATTCGAATAGCCTTGGGTTAATAAAATTGCACCACGTCATTCAAGTGCTCATTGACGCAGAAAGAACTCGCAAAAATGGTGATGAATATATGTCATCACGAAACAATGGCCACGTAAAACTTTCACAATTTTCCAGAAATATTTTTGTGACAAGGTTTTTCATTGAATTAGGGACAGGATTTTATGAAAGTGACAATTTCCGCGGACATACGTAAACTAGGTTATGTTAAGAGTGCTCAATAATAGTTAACTATAAAAAAATCCCATACATTAATTATTTTACGCTTTGATGTTCCGTGTAAAATATTCTAAATTATATCTAGCAAAAAATACATGATAATTTGCGTATGTTCCATCAAGTACGAGTTCTCGTATCTGGGCTTGTATGTCCCTAGTGAATTTCCCGGTTAAACCTCAATTTTTGGAAACTATAAAAATTTCAATGAAGCTTGTGTTATGTTTATTTTTGAGAAAGATAAATGTAGTGAGGTTTTTCTTAAAAAAATTACTTCACTTGCTTACCATCTACTCTATCGTTTCAGTCGATGTTTCCAGGCGAATCGATTCATCATGCACGATTCGGATCGATATCGTGGAATCGGCCATTTGTTCCAAATCGTCATTCTCCTACCTAACTCTGTTACCTTCCCACACCATTTCCCACGACCCTCCCGTATCCCAAAACTGCCCACCGCCCGCCATTCCAACCCACCGCCACATCCACCGACCATCCCCTTCCCGCGACCACTCCCTCTTCACACTTTCACCCTAATTCCTCACTTTCGGCATTCCCCACTTTCGGCCTATCCATTCTTCTCCGCCACCACCACCTCTCTCTCTCCCTTCAACTTCTCCCTCTCTCTTTAACGTCGCAAACACCCCTTTTTCCCCCCGCGCCCCTCACATAGAGAAGGGTGCCCGCCACTTCTTAACCCCTTGCGGCCCTCCCCGCATCCATTTGTCCCACCCCCTCCCTCCCTTCCCACGCTTTATTCCTCCTCCTTTTGCTCGGCCGTCCGCTGTCTGGGCCTCTTTCTTTCTCTTCCGATTCCTTCCGCGTCCCGAGCCTTCTTTGTTTCTCGTTCCGCACGCTCCTCTCGCACCCTTCTCCTCCACCCTGAATCCCACTTCCGCCGCCGGAATGCGGTCGAGAGAACCGGCCATTCCGTGTGATTTACACTTCTTTTAAATCTCATTCGCTTGTAAATCACTCGATATCACATAGAGAATGGTTTACGAGCATAGCGAACAAAAGTTAGGCCCAAAGCATAGCCTGTCAACGTTTCGCTTTTGAAAATCGTCGTTTTGTAAAGCTAAAAAGCAAGCCCAGTTTTGAAAAAAATTGAAAAGCGGAAATACGCCAGCTGCGTATTGGCGGTAGTCATTATGTGAAGGAAGAGTCAACATAATTAGTAGCGTAAAAACACATACATATAAGCAGGTTAAATTTTTTTTGAAAACGTTTGTTTGCCAGAGAAGGTTGTAATCACTCAAATTAAGCAAAAGCAATATTTTGAAGTAGTTTCAACTCAAAAATGAACTCATATTTAAACTATTTTGATCCCAAATATAATTTCAAATTATTTTATTAATCATTGAAATAAATGAGTTGAATCATAAATTTCCTATACATATTCGTCATGCCATTATGTTTTGGAACAATTATTTGCATCTAGAATGAACTCGCAAATATGAAAATTATTCAAATTACATCACATAGATGTTTGAAATGTATCACGTTTTTTTCACAGCAGGTTTGAAAAATCTTAAGTGCTTATAAAGTGGATATAAAAACTTCTCTAATAACTAAGAACGAAAAATACATGTAGATAAGAAAAGAAATATCCTGATAGAAATGAAAATGTTGTAAAATGGATACATAGAGTAATACGTGGAAGGCATATAAAATATGAGAGTGGAATTATCAAAACCGAATAGGAGATAGAATACGTCAATCCAAACTTAGAGATCAACTGAGTATAAACAGAATAAAAGGATAAGTAGAACAAAGTGGAAGATAAATTTGGGTTGAGAATCGGGAGAGGGTGCTCGGGGAGTAATATTAGCTCTGCATGTAATCATGGAAAGCTTCTTCTCGTATTTCACATTATTACCAGAAAATAACATACCACTACCCATGCAGTTCTTGGATTTTGAAAAGGTCTTTGACAAGGTTGATTGAAATCTTCTGCTTGTGTGCACGAATAGAATGACTTGATTGAAAAGATGGAAGCTTTAAGTTGAGGTATATGAGAATGAAATAACGAACATAAATATTAATGGAGTGGACGGGAAAACAAAAAAATTCGGATAGGACAAAGGAGCCCCCGGTCATCATCCTTATTCAGTATGCTCATTGAGAAAATTATGGAGAAAATGACGAATAAAAATAAATGATTTAATTGTGTCGCAACAAGTGTTTTTAGGCAGTGATAAGTATCAAAGTGGAGTCAAATTTGTAACTTTCCATAGTCTATCTGAAATGGTAAACCACCAAATTATAATATATGTATAATTTAGGTACATGTATTCGAGATTAGAGACCTGGTTCCCTGGTTACATGGCTTTATTCATCGCCCCACTCTACTGGCAGCCAACTCTCGTCTTCTTAGCACCATCCACTTGACCCTCTGTTTCCTCGTCACCTCAGCTTTGCTCTCCCCCACCACCCTTTCTAAACCGCAACTTCCTCTTGCCATTCCCTTCTCCCCAGCTTCTTCCTCATCTGCTGATGCTGCTCGTTTCCTCTTCCTAAGCATAAAACACGGAGTAACATGGGTAATGTGCTATAATATGTTAAATGTACATAAGCACTGTGTCTGAAGAAATAAAATTGAATACGATTATATTCCCTCAAATGCTTTCTACTCCGCTAGCTCGATGTGTAAACCAGCTTTTTTGTTCCAAGTTTGAATACCTGATTCTTATTTTCCATTAAAATCAAATTGTTAAATATCTTATTTTGCAAAATACTAACTGCTACGAAATTCTTTCGGAGTCATTGATTAATAAAAATCTAATCCGAGAAAAATCGATGAATAGAATATAAAACGGAGTATCGCACGATGTGTTGCATCTCCGATATGAAATAAACGCACCATCGTTTTTGATAACTTTTCGGGGAAAAAATATGAAGAGAAGTGGTAGTTGTAACAAAAATCCGTAAAATGAGATTTCGATCTTGAATTATAAAATAAGTAAGTGAAAAATTATAAAATGAATAATTATTGACTTGATAATTAGAAGTTGAAATGAGTTTCACGTGGATAATCTGATCAACTAATATACATTTTCCTACGAACATGAAAGGAATTTATTTTGCAACGAGATCCAAAGTTTCTTCCGAGTAAATGTGTTAATTAAAGTATGCGCAATGCTTTCGACGTTAAGGTCTGAATCGAATGTTCTAATTCGATTAAGCATTATTGTTTCATGTCTCACCCTTAAGTGATGCGTGTCTTAAAGACATGCGCTACGTCAACCGCAGTGAACGGATTTGTTTACGATTTTGCGTACGCGATCCCTTGCGGGGTAGCTGCTTCTCCGAGTTGTTGACGTGACTGCCTGAGACGCTGAGAAGAGAAAGAGAGTTCTGAAAGGATGTTTAGAGAGCTGTGCAAGCGAGTGAGCGACCTCGACAAGAAATTAAGAGAATTCCTGTTATAAAGCCAGTTTCCCCGAGTCAATAACAGCAGCAGAGGCTATATTTCTCCGAGAGGCCTGCTAATGTATTCATTCATTTCTCCTCCCCCAAAAGGAAACCCCATCTGCCCCAGAACGGCCCCTCCTTCCAAGGGAGGAGTTGCTCTCTGCCCACTCCCTCCCTTCCCCGGCACCCCAATTCTATTACTTCTTCTCTGCTTTGTTCTTTGAAATGCTTTTGTTTACGTATTTTTTTACCCTTAGTCCACAATTTTTTGGGGGGAGGCGATGGATTACATGTATAATATCAGCTCAGTCCTCCGAGGTTCTTAAAAATGGACAAATAAGGGAAAATTAAACGACTTCCCGTCTGTCCTTTCCCTCTCCGTCCCCTCACCCCACTTCTCCTCCTGTATCTTCCTTCGCCTTCCTCCTACTTCTCCGATGAGGCCTTGAAATCTGCATCCTTTCCTCTTCTCTCCGCTTTCTACCTCAAGTCTCGGGAAACCCTTTCGATCGCTCTCTCACTCTTCATCTTTCATTCCCGCCGTCTTCAATATTTTCACGCCATGGAGGGAATGAGCGATGCCATTTTGCTTTCCGTTTTGAAATGCAGATTTAGTCGTTACTGTTTTCGTGATAAACGAACGTAGGAGACCATCAGATCGTCTGCCGTTAGCACGCACTCGTATTCATTCAGACAGAAAGGGATACTGATCGTCATTACCTAATACTGTATTTTGCTAAATAAGTCACTGAATAAAGAGGCTGATTCCATATGTATCGTTTCTCTCAATTTAAAAAGCAGAGGCTTAAGATGATAGCACGTCCTCTGAGACATGCACTAGTTTTGTTATTATTTGATAAATGCAAGAGCAATAGAATGAGAGAAGTCATATATTTGTATTTTCCACTTATTTATTCAATGTCTTTAGTTTTCACTCTTAAAAGTTCAACAAATAATAATTTTATAAATTTCATAGTTTGTGTAGTATTTGTAAATAGTTCCTCCGTTACTTAAAAACTAAAAATAATATTAGGTTAGTTCAAGCTGAAATTAAACCACAAAATTTCATTGTATCTTAAAAAGGACTGATTTACACACGGGCAGTTTATCGTAAATGCCTTGCGCGTTACATTTTCAAGTTGAATGAAGCATCTGTTGAAAGAAAACATTTTGAAATAGTATTAATTATGAAAACCCTGAGTTAGTTTTGAGTGATAATTTTCAACAGTCTAGTAATCTTGCAGCATTAAGCGATATTTATACATTCATATGAAGAAATCGTTACTGTGATTAAAAGAATAAAGGAATTTTACCCATCTTCTAAGTTGGATGAAACTGTCTAATGTAAGGTGAGCATTACAAAAGGGGATGTAGCATTGCTCTAGCAATTACATTATGCACTCAAACACAAAATAGGTGTCCAGGGGTTAGGTCAGTAGTGTCATATAGAAATCAGCTTTATCTTTTGCTTCAAAACTGACCGCGAAATCTTAGTACTGAATAATTTACAAAAGATTGGGTTCAATGTTGGGGCCAATGAATATATGAGAATTTTTATCATTTTAAACTCAGTTCCACCGGTTCTTTCACCCAACAAGGATAATAATGGTAACTGGCAATATTCGCTCTTTTAGCACATCCAATTTTGGACGGTGGCGTCGATTCACATGTTTCTTTTTGTGCCTTGGTATTAAATGCCGTTCTGACGGCATCGAAGTGTGAGAATAGCGCCCCATGACAGGGGACTTCTATTTTATGGGCAAGCTCCTCTAGCAGAGGTCCCCGTCAGCTGATATGGTGCAATTGGAAGACATACGGTGGTTATTTTTGATATACTAGCTTGTTTCGGGAAACATGAATGAAATAAATCCTTCCCTACACCTTGTGATTTATGAAGCTTTCGGAAGAATAATTTTTTTGCAAAAAATCTCCGTCTGTTTTGTTTGTCCTCCACGCAGTTGAGATGTAAAGGTGTGTCTCTCACGTTACTGATGAATTAGACGTAAACTTAATTTCTCCAAAATCAAGTCTCACCTTTCATAAAAATGGAGCTTTATCAATTTTAAACACCACCATTATTTGCTCGCGTAAAATTGGCAAAATAAAAATCCTTGGCTCTCTTTCAAAACTCAAACAAAACAGGCCCACGAAGCACTCACACAAAAACTTAGCCGAGGCACAATTTTTCATGAAATCTTCCTGATAATACAAATTTATATCTTTTACACAATTGCTCGAATTTCTATCCAGTTTGGTTCTTCAAACGCAAAATTAACTTTGAGCAAACATTGAAGAGGAAGGAAAGTCGGAAGAAACGAATTTAATTAATTTACAAAAATATTACGAGAACACACACGACGATGAGCGTTCGGAGAGACCGTCTGTCATTACAGACCAACTGGTGAGCTCAGTTGACGAATTCGTGAGGAACGATCGGCGCGTCACAATTGATGACATCTGTGAGCATTTTCCCAATGTTTCTCGAACAATTGTTCATGAAATTGTTAAACACCATCTGCATTATGCAAAAATTTGTGCAAGATGGGTCCCTCGCGTATCTCAATGAGCTGGCGGCGAAGGACTATGCAGCAGGAATACAGAAACTTGTCACACGTTATGACAAATGCCTTAATTTGCTTGGAGATTATGTTGAGAAGTAGTTTAAAGTATCCTCTTTCAAATAAAATTTTTTATGTTTGTTAATATTTACTTTTGTGTCTTTATTTCACGAACGGGTACTACTTTCCGGATGACCCTCGTATTTTGCCGTTCAAAGTTAAGCTCGAGCTCAGTGGCTTCTTGACCTCATTTATGCCTGTGATAGTGCAATTCCCTCAATTCATAAAGATATATATTCACATTCTTAGGCATAAATAACGTGGTAATGTTGGCGAAATTAGGGAATTTGAATCGAATATTTAAATGAGCAATATTAATTTAATACGACAACGAAATACGTATTGAATTCAAGGTCTAAAGTCACCCAATATTTTTCTCAGATCTGATAGTGGATAAAAAGACGTAGTTTGGCTCAAAATACTCGACTCTCATCTAAAAATGCAAAATATCTTTGATGTCATACACTGATCAAGAAGTGTGTGCAATTGTTTTCTTCATTTACGCATGTTATAACCTATCGGAAAAAATAGTCAAATGGATGATGCATGCAATCATTGTGAAATGGCAGTAAAAATGGATGTTCGTGGGCTTTATAATTGAAAGAGTGACGAAAGTCCTATGGCAGCGATCCAAGAATCCAAGAAGCATCGTCTACGGATCAGCCAGTTTTTGCAGCTTGTAAAAGTTGCCTCTATGGAAGCGTTCTCAAATACCATGTAATTATGGCATCGACGTTGTGTAAAATGTGCAAGTCCATAGGAAGGATATATATGGAGTTATATTTATAAAACAGTCAACTCTGTGGTGTGAGTAGTTTGTCATAATAAATAAGGAAACTATCACAACTCGCAACCAACAGTGAAATGAATAAGAATGAGAAGTAATACACTGAATATATCGCCAAAATATTTTAAATGGCTTTCAAGAAGTAACCTTTCCTACCCCAAGAATTGGAGTAGGAAATAAAAAGAGGTGCCACAACTTCAAACAATCAGAGCAACGCTATGCATTTCTCCATTTTAGCAACAAAAAGTTTAGTCTCGAGGAAAGAGATTTTCTTTCTTTTTTCTCTCTTAATTATAATATAATTCATAAAATACTGTCTTCAATTGGATGTTAAACAATTGCTTCATAATGTTTCCCTTCTGATGCAACATATTTTAATTCTCAAAATCTTTTAACTCGGAACGGAAGGCATCAGGTGTACCAAGCTGTTTAAACATTAGCGTGTTCCTAATATTCGCCATAATATAAAATTCAAAACGAAAAGATTTGACCCCCTGAAGTAAAAAAACGGTATCCGGGCCCATTAAACGTATTTTCGTACCCGCCAAGTATTTCTTGGGCACTTAGACTCTTCCTCTTCGACCTTTAAACGGGGATGAAATCTTTGAAACGCTCTCTGAATAAAATTTCTTGCCCTTCCTTCTGATGCCCAACTGCTTCTGAAAAAGTGTATGGAACGCCATCATCATTCCTCGAATGAACTGAAAGCACCGAAATCGTACGAAGACCTCCGAAACACGAAATGGGGTTCGGGGGAGGGGGGAAGGGGGGGGGGGGGTGAGGCATGAAGGGTGAAACCGAGAGAAGCCCTTCGTGAGGAGCCGCCGATTTCCTGTCGAGCCGGACCCGGTGAAATGTTGAGTTGATCCTGATTCCACTGCGCCCTCCTTTTCAAAGGTCCATTCCACTCTGTCCCACCCAACCTTCAAACCCACCCTCTTTAGCCAATCCTCCCACTCCCGATCTCCCTTCGTTTTTCATCACCACGGACTCCATTCCCCTCCCCCATTACATTAGCTCATCCTCCTTCCCTCCATCCTTATCATACACCCACCGTCTCTCTCTCTCCTTCCCAGAGAAATCTCTCTCTTGCGAGGCATGGGCCTACCAGGAATACTTCTGCTCTGATCGACTGGACGTAAGTTGTACAAGAAGGCGTCTAATCCTTGAAATGTGTAACAGAAAGAGGGTTAGGATTTTCTACTGGAGAAACCTCATTCAAGTATCTCCATGCCGCTGAATCTGGCTATACCACACTTATGGCACTTTATGTTACTGCCCTGGATTGAATGATAGCCTGGCTTATGGAAACGCACGAAAAAATTCATCGGTAACTCTAATAGTTTAAGCATAAAAAATAAGATAAAATTATTTAAGGGGGAGCAAAGAGATTTAATATTTTATTTTTCCGTGAATTAATGGGGTTATCATGATTCTCACAGCATAAGGTGAATGAATGACTAGATTAATTGTTTCATTATTCGACGTAAATTCGTTTATATGCATCGTGCCACTTCGGAGTACGTATTTTTAATAAAAATATTTGCTTTTCCTGAAGCGCAGGCGTTTGAAAATCTATAAACTCTATAGCCTCGATCATTATGGGCATAACATTTTTTTGGTCATTCTTAATGGACCAATGAAAACTAATAATATATTATCACTATTGCTAAATATCATATGAAAGTGGTGGGGACTTATTATGTGTCTGAGATATGTTTGCTATAAGGTACGCAACACGTAATTATGTTTGACTGGAGCTCACAAAATGTTCAAGGAAATAAATTTAGAGTCTAAACTCGCGAAAAAATATTCAAACAATAGTAAAGAGTAATAGTTTTTTAATTTTGATATTTATTACTTAAATTAATAATGGGGAAATTTAAGAAGAGTTCTTTTCACATGAAAGCTTTGAGAATCGTTCTAACGGGATATTAACATTTGCATGAGATAATCGTAAAAGGGTAAAGCGCATAAGTATTGTACGATTGCTGAGCCTATCCAAATCAAGTAGCGAAGGGTTATATAGTTTGATTCAAAGGCACGATCGGTAAGTAACTTCGTTCGGTATACTCATGTTCCTTTTATGACCGTGTAATGAAGATAACCTTTCGAATGACATGATGGCAATTTCAGCTCCCTTACGTGGGCCAACAAGTTTCCCAAAGAGCCCACGCGAGATCGTGGGCTCTTCATCGCCCGTCCCATTGCCACGCCCGGATATCTATCTCCCTTCCTTCCCGTACATTTCATCTTCCTCTCATATTACCCTTCTCAACGGCGATCCCCTTTCCCAACGTGTATTTCGCAGTTTTCCAGGCGCCTTCCACACCCCCACCCCTCCCACCCACAACCCTTACCCACCCACCCACTCCCCGCTAACCACTCGCACGTGCGAGTCAAAAGGATGGGAACTTACGGGCGTGGGCGTCTAAGGGTTGTGCATTTTTTTCCTCTCTCTCTCCTTTTTTTTGGCCCGAGAAACCCTTACCCAACCCCCTCCCCAAGGGTGCACTGACCGGATTCCTAACTCTTTTCGGCTCTCGAAATTCAAAGCGGTTTACGCCGGCGGCGGCCGATGGGTTTGGCGGGGGGTGGAATCGTTTCCGTTTCCCGCGTTGAAAATGAAATGAGTACGGCTGGAATTTCCGCGTCCCATCTAAATGCAGGGACCGAGTTCCCGAGGCACGGATGTGCTAAATTTTCGGGCAGGACTTTAACGCGGAGCGTGGTGATCAAGGGCTCTCGGAATTAACCACGGCACCGCAACGTTTCAGCAAGTGTGTACACGCTCTTCGTAGTTTACCATCTAAAAATTACTGTGCGGTTTCCGGTTAGATATCTTGTCAAATTATTTGTTAAACTAATCGTGGCCATGCAAAGTTATTTTGTGGAATTGAAAAATATAATTCCTTATGTAAATACGTATAAATAACCTTAATTAAAAGCAATACAAATGAATACGCAAGTATTGTTCTGCAAACGACCAGTGGAAAAAGGACGTTCTCGCGTGGGATGAGTCACGAATGATTATATCGGCGTCATGGTAAAATTGCACTGTGGAATAAGATCGTTTTCAAAGTGTATAAATATTTATTTTTATGATCTGCATAACGATTGTGTCCATCTAATATCATGATTAATGTTATCTGAGCTCAAAATCAATACTTCAAATAATTAATTAGATGCTTGGAAATAAGTTCGAACAGATGGACTGTTTGTTTTCGTTGCCAAGTAAGGAGTGAAAAACTGAGGATGAAGAAATACCTACAATGAAAAGTTTTCAAATAAAAATTAGGCCCGGGTTCGATTCCCTGGCAGGCCTCTCTGGGCACCTACAATTTCACCCAAGCTATGTGATTTTTCGGGTACCAGATCTTCCTCGGAAACCATTACCGGCACAGGGAAAGGAACTGGTCCCCTTAACCTGATGTGTGAATCTCACACGCCGTGGGGCTTAGCACTGGGTGAACTCTACCATCACCTACCAAACCGACCTTCGGGTTGATTACTGTGTTTATGGTTATGGTATAAACGGCCTAACGACCGCCAGTCCATATGCCACTTTACCTTTAAAAATATCATTCGTATTTATTTAACTCATTTATTTATTTATTCATTATTAATAATTACGCCAGCACTCTTTTATTACTTTACGAGGAACGTATATGCATTAATATGAAAGTCGAACGTTACTATGCGGAATCTTAAAGAGAATCCTTAGTAACGCTTCATCTACAGGCGGCAATCTCTTATTCTCAAATCGTGATTCTTATCGCCTCGTCTACTTAAAATTACAAGCAAAGATCAGTTACTCGTTGTTGTCTTGCCATTACGAGAGTTAAACTCATCCGCCCCATGACGGGACTGAGATCGCTAATTTGAAGGATCATATAACAAGATTAAGTGTTTATATTTATTAACGATCATTTTCTGCGAAGCATATCACGAATTATCCTTCAAATATGTCTAAGTTTAGACCGCAGTTACAGCAAGGGAAACTTGAAGAACTTCCCCTTATATTTCATAATTATTTGGATCCGTTTTCACTGCATAATAGGTGCTTTTAAGTAGACCACCTGATATGTACTCAAGTTACGATCAGGCATACATTTTTTAATGTTAAATCGTCAATAGTTTTTAATGTAGGTACGTAAAAGAGTAAAAAAGTTAAGCAAAAATGGCATTAGATTCGTTATAACTCTTCGGTGAATTCATGAATCTCACTAATTTTTTATTTGACCTTTTGACTCCGCGGTTGAGTTCACTCTCTGGAATCTGATTAAGAGAAAACCGACAGAGCAAGATAAACATAAAATGATGCGTCTTTGGTTAGTCTCGGGTCAAATTTAATGAAAGATATTAGTCATGGTCAATTTTTACTCTGTGTTTTATGAATTCTACATATTTTAGACAAAAATTAGAAAACTCATAAACAAGGATACTAAACCATTCTTTTTCAGTAATAGGAACTGATCAATAACCGTAGTCTTTACCGTTCCATGATATAAGCTTCGGTAAACAAACTTCCTCAACAATAAAATCAACAACAAGGAACAGCTTTTGGCTCTAATTTAGTGAAACTCCTTCATGGGTTAACCCGGAGAAGTAACCATTCCAAATGAAAAAATGCAATAAAGAGTAATTTCATATGGGAGTGCTTTGAAAGTTGTTTCTCCTCATTATAGCAAAATAATCTTACCGGGATTTGTGTGAATATGTTCAGACATGTCATGTGCTTCTGAGAGTTTTAGCGCCATAATAAACTGATTATTTGATGCTGATGACATCCATTCCCCACGCCTTACACGCGTGGATCTCCAATTTCGGGACGTGAATCAGTTTACGCTTTTGAAATTAGGTAGCAGGACGAACAAATAGATAAAAAATAAACTGACGCGGAACCAGAGAGAAAGCAAAGCAGTGGAGGACGCCGGCTGAGAGCATTGGGAGATTACAAAGGAAAGGACAAATCGGCGCGCGGTATAGAAAGTTGAAAGATGAGGAGAAATGAAGAAGGGGAAATACGAGTACGTGTTACTCTTTTAAAGATACGACAGGGAACTTTCTAATTGAACCATGGAAGATTCTAAAGAGTGGAAAAAACTACATAGTGAATCTGTATGATAAAGATATTAGGCCAGGAAATTTATACAGAGAGATAATATGTAATTCGTAGCTTAGAACCATACAATGAACTAGGAAACTGGAATAAAATCAAGTCCAAGGGGATGAATAATATTTAAGGGTATAGGAAAAGGTGGGAGAAATAATATGCGTGGACAAATTCGTGGCACTTATAAAAGAGGAATTTGACCGGAAGATTTTGTCAGACCAGTGCCCCAAAAAAGTGAAAGGCAGCCATATGTGAGGACTACAGAACAATAAGTTTGATTTCGCACGCATATAAAGTGGACTTAAGCATCATCAGCAAGAGGATGGACAACAGGGCAAATGATTACTTAAGAGGATTATCAGTTTGGGTTCAGGAAGGGCACAGGCACGCGTGATGCCATACCAGTAATGAGGTCACTAATAAAGAGGAATACGTGTACAATCAGGATATATTTGTTTAATTGATTTTGAGAAGGAATTTAAAAGAGTGAATTGAATGGAATGGAATCTATTGCATAAAATAGAAATAGATTGGCGGGATAGGAGGCTTCTCCGCAACCAGAACATGTCACAGACGACTCAGGTGCGCATGGCAGATGGATAATAGGGGTATAGAGTGTTAGAAAGAGAATTAAATCCATGCATATGCATTATCATCCTATTTTTTGTACGCAAATGTAGAGGAAATGGTAAAAATGACAAAGAAAGAACGGGCGATACGTCTAACTAAGAACTAGTGATAGAGAGAGTTGTTTGGAGAAATTGAAAGTAGGCAGGTGAGGCATATGCAGAGCGTTTTGACAGGCACTGGAATGTTGAGGCCTGTGACAGAGGGGAGGACGATATTCAAACGAGGTAGGGTTAGGAGATGATAGGGGTTAAACAGAATTAAGGGAGATTGAATGTACAAGGAATTAAAGAAGAGTTTAAGTGAGGCTAAGTTTTGTACAAGTGCACAGTCTATTTCCATCCAAAAACCCACCATACACGGTTGACTACCAAATATTTCTGTAGCATTCTACCGGTTAAGATAGGGTTTAGATGGACGCACCTTCTACAAACAAACAACAATGTATTTACTTACTTCTCCTAACCGAATACTTAGTCTTAAACCGGACAACAGAGTAAGACCCTCTTCAATTCTGCATACTTCCTTCCCCACTTCATTTCATCCAACATGCCCACCTTATTCCTTCTTCTCCTGCGTTTGCCCAACGTTCTACCCTAGACTACAGTATTCAACATCCCATTGCCAATCAAACCGCTCTGGATCCATTAAGCCTAACTCATTTTTTATCTCAAGTTATCCCTCTCATCCCCCACCTTACCTAGCACTTCCTCGATTGCTTCCCTATCTGCCCACTACATTTTTACCACCCCTCTCCACACGCACACTTCAAAAGCCTCCAATCGATGCCTGTCATACTCTTCAATGGCCATGTTTCCGCCCTGTACAAAACCACGTCCCATATCAAAATTAAATGAGCATTTTCTAAATATCCTTACTCCACGTCTCTGTCATAAATTCCTCTCTCCTTGTGATGGATTACTTTCTTGATGCAATTGTTCGTCTCATGTCCCTTTAACTTTGACAGTTTTGTTCAAAAACACTTCCGAGATACGTAAATTGTGACATATGGTCTAGTTTTTGCCCTCCTGTTCCAACGCTTGCCTTAGTATTTCTCTCTCTCCAATACCTTAAAACCTTTGTTTTATTGACATTTATTCTCATTCCATGTCTATCGCACTGAATTTTCAATACACTCAGAAGAAATACTTTACACTTTAAGGCTTCAATTCGTGGAATTTTTTGATATCCATATTGAATCAGTTTATCAAACTCATTTAATATGATCACTGAGAAGAGTTGCAACTCTTTGGCTGACTGACAAACTAAAGTTTGGTCATCAGGAAGTCTGACTGATTTTAGCAATTCACCGCCGACTTCCATTACATTAAATTATCAGTGCTCTAATTCTTCTCATTCCTCTTTAACGGTTTTCTGCACATATACGCTATGAAGTACAGGTAATAATGGACACCACTGTCTCACTCCTCTTCCTAATACTGTCCATCCACACTCCGCCATAGCACCAGAGCTGTCCCATTGCTACAGATTTCATGTAAGTCTCCTGTCCATCCAATGACAGGGATGTTGTGTAAGGATGTTAAGATAAGGCTCATCAAAACCTTGATATGCAGCGTGGTGTCCTACGGCGCGGAAACATGGCAAATAGAACAGGATGATAGGCATAGATTGGAAGCTTTTGAAATGTGGGTTAGGAGAATGATAGTAAAAATATATTGGACAGAAAGGGTAGCAAATGAGAAAAAGCTGGGTATAGTGGAGGAGGAGAGAGGATACTTGGGAAAAATCATGAGGCAGGAAAAACGGATGAAAAGCATATTGATCAGCAGTGGTATGTTGAAGACTGACAGAGAGGAGAGTGTCAGGCAAACGAGGAAGGGACAGGAATAAAATAGGGATGTTGGACGGAATGGAGGGGGGAAGGAAATTTTTGGCTCCTGGTAGAGCCAAATAATGTCATAATGTTTCCAGACCAGTCAAAAGTAACAAAAACGGAGAGAACATAATACTTCAAATAATAGCGATGACAACATGCAAGGAGATCTAACTAGAAAAGCGCAATACTCGGACTTCAGTATTTCTAATAGTAAAACTATTTATTTACCGGAATCATTAATTGAAAAATACTTTTACTGACTACCGTTTCAATACATACATAAATCATTAATAATATGTTAAAGGAGATCATACCAAACACCTGATCGAAAGATCCCAAATAACCAATTTTAAATAATTAATTTAGTCTTCAACGCATAAGTACGGCGATTGCATGCAAGTTCATGAATGAAAAGGACCTGTTGCGTTCAAGATTCTAGATCTTCAAAGATGGCAAAACTAAAAACAATAAATTTGGTAAGAAAAACTGTGTAGGCCTGGAAATGGCTAATAAGTCAGATGTGGTTAATTCTAAAACCTTTTTGTAAGAACAAGAACTGGAGCAAAATAATATTATAGAATAATTACAAGAGCATCCATAAATGAAATCAATAAAATAATATAGTAATTTTTTGCCTTGCCCTTAGGAATGTGCCATGTGTAAGCATTTCTCAAGATAGCAAAGAAGGCTATTATTACAAATGCTATTGAATTAATGGCACGGCTGAGGTTAATCCTCTCGCCCTCTGTGCAAGAAGGAAAGGAAACCATGAAAAGCGAGGGATTCATAGCAATTAAAATGAAATGACTGAATAAATAATCGATTTTTTATTCTTTACCCAAACATAATTTCTCAAGCGCCCAGGTTGTTAAAGTCATGATGGTTTCCTCGAAGACAAATTTATGCATTTCAGAAAGATGTTACTCTGAATTATTACTTACATAATTCTCCGAAGTCTATGAAATACGAGAACATGGAGCATCTAAAAAGGATACATTTCATATCCTTAGGACACCAAAGCAATTCGCAGTTGAGAAACTGAAGAGGTACTCCGTCTGGATAATATATCATTTTTCCAGGGGAAATAGTTTGTTGTAAAACGTTATATAAAGAGCAAATTTATCTTTAAAGGTATCGTACCCTAAGTCATAGTCTTTAAAAGGTGTTTAATAGCTTAAATTGAACTATGTCTACTGTGTGAGATTCCATTTTCATCAGTAATAACAAGTGTTTGATAATTAATCATAATTAATCGTAGACATAGTGTGTTTATTTTAACTACAATTTAATACACCTCTTTATCTCAGTTCATTTTTCTCTCAAATTAGAGAGAGAGCCTTCTGTAGTGAACAATCTCATCAAGATAGGAATTTTATCTCCTTATGCAGGATATTGAATTTCTAACTTCCCATTTGGTTTAATGCTAATTTATTTGCAATCCTTGTGCTTACTGGTATACGTATAAATACACTATTAAGCGACAAATTTTTTTAACGATTGAGGAGCCTCCCTTTAAACGGTCACATCTCCTTTCCTCCAGAGTTTCCTTGAAATGTGAGGATTATGCCTTTAAACATCGAAGAAAAAACAGGTCAAACTTTTTCAAGTTGGAGTATCAGTGCTCTTGGGTATCTTTTTTCTTAAAACTAACCCGGCACCATTTAACCATTTTTGCACTAATTTAAATCAATTGGCGATTAAATTAAGTAGATAACAGACTTACAGATAGCATTAAAACCAAATTCTTTGCTAGAAACATGACAAGGAAAAGAAATTCACTGAGAATTAGATGCTACTCCTTCCTTTCACTTCGCTGTTTATGTCGGTTCAAATTTACATTAACTATTTCTTGAAAGTACGGCTTTAGATACGTAGTATTAATGTGGCTTCTCGTTTCATTTTAATGTGAATCACTTGTAGGGGAACAACGTAAGCTAATTAAGTGAAAATTGAAAAACTGCAAACATATTAACATTTGTTGTCTCCGGCGTAACTTTATGGAACTTAGATAACATATTGAAATGAAATAAAAGAATTACTTTGTAGGTTCAATGTCGAAGCCTGGGTCGTTCTCTAAATTAAGTTTGTGGAATTACGAAGTTAATAATTGTATTTCATTTCAACATGTAAACATATTGCTCAAGTACAAAAAAAAGAATTAAAAGAAAGCACTGTAATAGCACTTATATTTCTCAATAGATATACAGGGTTCGTCCGGAAAATAAGTGTACTGATTTTTTCCCGCCGCTCCAGGCGCGCCCAGCACCGCTCTGACGGGCTGCGATTGGAGGGGGGTATGTTGGCAAGTGACGCTGAAAAAGGCAGTCGGCTCTGAGCTGTGGTGTAGTGAGGAGCTCTGTTAACGCGAACCTCCACGCTCGACCCACGTCACGGAACGCGATGCCGAAGTTTTTGGAGCAGCGTTATTCCATCAAATTTGCGGTAAAGATTGGGAAATCGTCTACCGAAACTGTCGGTATGATTAACCAGGCTTACGGGGAGTTAGCCATGTCCAGAAACATGATCTTTCGGTGGCACAAGATGTTCGTGGAAGGCAGAGAAGAGGTCGACGACGAACCACGGCCTGGACGCCCATCAACGACACTCACCGACGAAAATGTGCGAAAGGTTCGCGATGTACTGAACTCTGATCGTCGTCTTAGTGTTCGGATGATAGCAGAGCAGTATAATGTGCCAAAAACAATAGTCGCCCGCGGCCGTCCAGCGATCAAAAACATCTGGCGGCTGCATCACGACAATGCGCCGTCTCACACCGCGCTTGTCGTGTCGGACTTCTTGGCCAAGCACGGCGTGGCAACGCTGCCGCACCCGCCCTACAGCCCGGACTTGGCACCACCGGACTTCTTTCTATTCCCGAAGATAGAGGAGTTTGAAAGGAACGCGATACGGGACTTTGGACGCCGTCAAAGAGGCCGTGACGACGTGTCTTCGAGAGGTTCCCGATGATGCCTTCGCGGGAGCGTTCCAGGAATGGGAACGCCGCTGGAACAAGTGTATCGACTCACAAGGGTCCTATTTTGAGGAATATTAGCTTAAGATATGTAAAAGTGTAATAATTTTTTTTCCTGAGCTCAGTACACTTATTTTCCGGACGAACCCTGTATCTGTCAAGGCATGAATGGTAAACATGTGAATTTTTGAGGAGATACCTAAGTGTCCATGTATACTCTAAAAAAAGCTACGGCTTTTCTGCCCATTACTATAGATTTCTTTGTCACCGGAATCAAATCCCTCACAAATGAGCATTAAATGTTATGCATTCACCACGAACACCTTGCATGCATAAATTCAATTCAGAGGTAGAAATCAGCGAAATACACTGTAGATATGTACATCGAGTTATATGAAATAGTATATTGCGCGTGGGAAGTCAAAAAAATACATACCAATATTATTAAGCGATTAACTTATAATGTCATATCAAATGGTAACCACAATATCATCTTACTGATTTCATGTTGAACTTAATCTATAGTATGTCTTCCAAAACTCTTTGTTACGTGTGTGTAAACGTGCGTTTTCTAGCATTCATTTAAGGTATTTTTCACCTTTAATTATCCTGTATGAAGTCACTCAATATTTTAGTAGCGACTGTCAATTTTTTACTCTATGCCAAGAGGCATTCCTATGAAAAAGATATCATTGCAATCTAAGAAAGGACAATAACCCCATAGTTGCGTATTTTACCGTAATTATTTTACTCTGCCTCTTATGAAAAACCCTTTAAAATGAACATGGACGTCTGAGATATTAGAGTTCTGCGTAAATCTGAGTTGAATATCTTTTTGATTCATAATCATGAATAAACATGGATCCCTTAATCGCTCACATTAGATAGGGAATGTTATTGTCTCAAACAGCATTTATATATTTATCTCGTTATTAGTTGAACTGTATGTAAAATTATGATTTTGAGAGTCTAGTTTATTTAAACATGAAATGATTAACAAATTAATCATTTAAGTCCCTTCCTTACTGTATAGCAACTACTGTATTACATCTCTTATTTATCAAATATTCAAGTATTAATATGATTAAAAATTGCTTATGCATCTGGATTAAATGCACGAAACACTTAGTCATGAAACCTAATAATTTCAAGATGAAAAGTCACATTAACATATATTAGGGAAATATTCTGCAGTTAGCTTCCAGCATAAAGGATACATTTTCCCTTCAAACTAATGGTGAGAATAAAACGCACCAGTTCAATGAGCTTTTCCTGCTCCCCTCCAGCTGAAAGTATCCCAAACGTATGTGATACACCAAGCGTGACCAGAATGATACTAGAACGGAAAAAAGTACCAGGTCACAACAATGATTGGGTCAAGGTTTTATATTGTGTTTTTTGCCGATTCTGAAACTTAAGTTAATACATGGGAATAAACGAGAACGTTTGGTGCGATGAGAAACGTGACAGAGACCGTATTTTCTTAATCTCCAGAGAATGGATGTATTTCATTTTTGCATTAAGGTAGTGCATAGACGTTGACGAACTACAATTTATGAGACGATACCGCGTACACCATTAGCACCCCACCTTTGGAAAGTGAGAAGGAGAGAGACGAAAAGAGAGCGGGGTGAAGGAGAGATGGAGAAAAAATAATGGCAAAGCGTATAATAGAGAAATAAAAAAAATAAAGGGCATGAATCCCGCATGAGGTGTTTTCGTGTGTTGACACATGTGGAATTCATCTCGCGACCGGCGAGCCATATCTCTGCAGCTTTTTTTCCTCATTACACATACACACACACATCCACAGACGATATGGGGTGCTTGACACTTAACGACTTGAAAATCCTCATCATAGCGACGGAATTCGAAGCTGGCGTCCCTTGGGCGGAAGACCAGCATCACTCTTCCGCCACCATCGCTCGCGATTCCCTCGGCAGGTGATGCCCCGACTCCCCCACCCCCCGCCTCTCTGCGTGGCTCTCCCCGTAAAGTGCCGAGCCCATTAAAAACCGTACGCGTATTTGTTACTTCATACGTAACGCCTACGTGCCCATCTGCGTTCACCACTTAAAGGTAGCGTTCCGTTTACTTCTTGTGCATTCAAAAACAATGCCCGGGCCATCCTCAATTGCCTCTTTTCCCCCACACACATCCACACACACCTGGCCCTCAATAGTCATGGCGCGAGTTTGCCGCCGTTGCTCCATGACACCATTTTTCAAGTCGGCTGTTATAATGAGCGCTCGTCTCCCCCCGTCGCTGCTTCTCAGAAATAATAAATCACAAGGAATGAGCGTCGCCGCTGGTTGGGAGGGATGGGGCGGGTGGGGGGAGGGGGAGAGGTGGCAAAGAAACGCAAAAGGGGCACTTGCAAAGGATACAGTTGCCCATGCAAATTTCAACGCCGAAAAGTGCTTTTATTATAACGTCTCGTATGAATGAAAGTTTTCTGTATGAAAGGGGACGGAAAAATCATATGACATGGAACGTCGTGGGCGAAATTTAAACCAGGTTTGTTTATTTGTTTTTAACTCCAAGAAAACAAAAAAAAATAATTTTTTATAACTGCACAGCGACAATTTGCCATGTAATTTGTCAATCCATGTTTCTCATTTACATGTGAAACATGGATTGACAAATTACATGGCAATATTATTAAGCGACTCACTTATAATTTCATATCAAATGGTTACCACTGTATCATCTTACTGATTTCATATTGAACTTCATCTATGTCTTCCAAAACTGCGACCGTATAGTAAAGGTTTACATGGGAAACATGGATCGGACGTTCAAGTAAAAGATCGAACGTGCAAACGTCAACTTGAAAAATAGGTATTGAAACAGTACGGAGCTAATCTTAAGCTAAATATAGTTTATAATTACTATTTAAAGCACTCTACCGGTGAACACAGTTCATTGATGGTTCAAGTAATTTATTATTGCTACACTTGTAAGTCTCATTGTACATTCATTCGTACACTAAATTCATACAAACCACCTTCGCGGCCATCAACTAACTTTCGGTGCCAAATATTTCATTCTCTCTTCATTTTGGTCGACATACCTATTCTTTTTTCTGTACCTTTCTCTTCACCCGACCTATTCCCCTTCACTACAGCCTTCAACAATCCATTACGACTTATTATGCTCCGTATCCATTTCTCCTGCCTTCTTTGAAATTACCCCAACAGGCTAATCTCAGCCATCATTCTCTACCATGCCTAAACCGTCTGTTTTTTTTCCTTTTTGTCCGCTTCCCTTTTCCATTTTCTGCAAAAGAATCGAAAAAATTAATATATCTAAGAATTACAATAACAGCAACTTCTTGCGTCAGGATTAATATTTTATAATATAGACTGTGCTTTCTTATATTGCAGTAGAGGTAACTCACGCTATCTCCAAATAACCTTGAGGGAGATGTGACTTAATTACAAACATAAAGAGCTCTTTAAACTCAGCATTTGCAACTGGTTTGGCATTTCTTAGAGAACTTGGTCTTTGGAATAAGAGTGGTCATTACTTTATTCTAAAATTGTCTTGAAAAATTATTTAAATACACCGTGCATTTTTAGCTGATTCCATTCACAAAAAATCGCGTCAAAATTAGCTGCACATTGAATTTTAGCTGCCCATGAAAATATGGACAATGTGATTGATGCCAATGCATTACTGAAATAACTTGCTTACTTACCCCGAGATAAAAACACGCTATGTGAAATATTTAAAACATATTGCTGACACTGATATTGTGCATACATTTCTTGTATTCTTTGGCTTTGTTTCTCAAAGTGATCACTTGGCCTTGGTATGCGGTATTATTTATAACAGTCTAGGAATGCACTACCATTTTTTTGTCAATTAGTAGTAGCAGTAGTATTTAGGGGAGGAGACCGACAGCCAAGGTCATTTGCGCCATAGGGGATGGGCAGGAAAGGATGAAGGGTGGAGAGAAAGTCGGCATTAGCCTACTCTATACGAAAGGCGCCAAGGAGTCCGCAGCTTAACGTCCCATCCGGCGGACGGCATACTCACTCAAAGTGCCCTCGAGAAAGCACCTCAAGTAGGGATCGAGATACCACTGAAAAATATTCAACACCGCCAGGATTTGATCCCGGACCCTCTGGGTGGTTGTCACTTAGTTTTGGGATTTTTGGTTCAATGACGTAATTCGACATTATCCAGTAAATACGCGTAAAATCTAAACGTCAAGGATTGCTCAATAACTTTTGCATTCAAACGGCATGCAGTCGTTGATTCGTTGAAGCAATATTTCGTAAATCGTATTTTATTCACCAGATTTTACTTTGGGGGCGCACATTATCCAAATGAATGAGCAATGAAAAGAAATAGATATGTAAAAACTCTGCCTTCCTCGTCATAGGCTTTGAAAATCAGAATACTTAAATATCTTCCGATGGTGAGGTCCGTGTCACAGGCTTCTTACCACCAATCGTCTACCCATGATGGGAAATTAGAAGGAGATTTGCGGTGATAAATCTGTGTTGGCAATTATGGAAATATCTCAGTGCCTCGTCTTTAACCATAATGAAGGGGGACTCGCCGACAGCCAGTAAGATGAAGGATTTCACCCACGCTCCGTGAGCTCTCCATTCATTAGTCTTTCAATACAGAGAGCGGTTGACTGGTGCCATCCGTTCTTCTCTTTCCAATGCTAATTCTCTTACTGTCTGATAACTTTTTCTCCTTACATCAAAGAAGAAGGATGATAGACGGAAGGGCTACAAGTAGTAAGGGCATTAGCTTCGGATAGGGAAGAATAGTGCAGCCAAGCAAATTCCTAGTCGAAACACTGACGCAAGAAACGTTCACTAAGCTGAGCTAGTAGCCGCAGCACAGTTAGGGAATATCTACTAGTATTCCATGGAGGGAAGTGTACAGGAGTATTAGTACAATTACTGAAAGAGAGGTCAAAAATGATAGTTTTAATTCAGAATAATGGTCAGTTTTGATTGGCACATGCTCTTGAAAGTTTGTAGTTGCACGTATGAATCTCTAAGATTTCCGTTCAGTCAACTTTTTAGCGTAATATATTATCGATAAATAAATGTATATTTTTTAATATAAAATAATAAGTATTTAAAAATAAGCGGTTATTCTTAAACAATGCCAAACTTATCACTCAACATTTAAGTGTCGAAAAAGAAAGCGAAAACTGAACCTGATCTCACAATGGCCATCGCAGTTAGGAGAAAAATTTCGTTAATATCCTGAGCTTGCGGAACTATATGGCAATAATTTCTTCCACAAGACTGTTTTGGCTTCAGTATATTCGAAACTCTTCAAGCAAGTTCCCGAGAATAGACGAAAAAGCGTTAAGGCTTTATGCTCACCGAACATATAGCCCCCAGCAGTTACGAACGGTGCAGAAGTTGCTCCGCCCACAGAAAATGGGCGGATTTTCTCAGTAAAATATCACCTACGTGCTCAATGGTACAAAAAAATGTCCACGATTACTTAAAACCCAACTTAAAACGCCCAAAGAATGGATATTATAAATATTCGGTAAAATATGTGACGTTAGACATAACTTTCGGTATCGTTGTGTGAATTCATCACAAAGTCAATCGAAGAGCAATAAGCAAAAGCGTTAGACGAAAAAAAGGCCAAGTCCTTCTTATTGCTAGTCTATTTCTCTCTCTTTCTCCCTCAGGCCGTCCCTTACAGTGCTTCCTTATCGGGAAACCATTCTCCCCATTCTTCTCATTCCCCGATTGCTCTCCCGTTCCGTTGCCCCCGCATTATTCTCATCCCCATCTCCCCCCTCTCCTCCTTCCCCCTCCCACACTCACACTGCCCCGCCCCGCACTTCCCAATCTCGTTCTCGTCACATACACCGCCGCTCCTCACCCCACTACCTGGTATCCCTCCCTTCATTCACACACACACTCACACGCTCTCTAGTTCACATTTCTCGCCGATACGCATTCGCTCCGAAACCTTCCCATTCGCCCCAAAAGCTTCACACATTACACGCCCTCTCCTCCCCCACGGGTCACACTCTACCACGTCGTTCCCAATTCCCCTACCTGACAATTTTAAGTTTCCTTTTATCTGACTCCATTAATTATCTCCATTCTCGTCCTTTTTATTTTCCTCCCTTTATATATACATAAGGATATATCTCTCCTTTTCTCTTCGTTCTTGTTTTATAGTTGATCCCGCACCTTCCCTCCTTCTCACACTCTATCCTCGGTCCTCGATTCATTCCCCTCCCCTCCTCCCCCCCGCCCATCCCTTGCCACCTTCTCTCGCTCGCCAATAACGTCATCCCGGTCCCACTTTTTCTCTCTTCTCCGCCGAGTCCATTTCCTTCCCAATTTCTCGGGAGGAGAGATTCCGCCATCTCCCTTCCCGCTCCTCCTTCCACCCATCCGGACCCGCCGCCCCCCTCACTATCCATTCATCACCCGTTCCTTAGTCTCCGACTCATGCCTCCCGGAATGTCATCCTTTCAACCATCTTTCCCCTTCCCGAGAGAGCGCGCCGGCAAATCATGTTATCGCACGCCGCCAACAATTCTGTGCCCGCTTCCGAAAATTCGCGTCTTTCGGCGCCGTCAGTCGTCGACACAAAAACGACAAATCAAGGGGAAATTATGGCGTTACACCCCAAAACCGTCATAAAAAGGCCCATTGGGAGGCGCGGGCGGAGAGGGAGGGTGTGGTGGGGTCGGGAAATGGCATGAAATAAGGAGGAGGTACTCGAAGGCAATTGCTGCGGAAGATTAAGTAATAGGCGGACGACGATGACCCTAAATTTTAGGAATCATCTTACTATGCGCAACTTTCTTATGATAAGCAATACTCTCCTGGGTCTGCAGCTGAGTGATTAGTTGAACGTTTTCATTTTCAGACGGGATTAAAAACACACTGGGTATCAAACATTTCTCGTTTCGGTTTCAATTCCGTAAGCCTGAGATGCGACCTATAATTTTAAGGGAAAGCAAAAATTCATAAAAGGAAAAGGGGTTATACAGCAACACCGAGACAAATCCAAATGGTTCTGTTGAGCATAGTTAATCCACATGACCCTCGTTTAATGAAAAAATACCATCTCATAGGGATGCTTATACTTCTTTAAATACTTATTATCGACATATTCATCACAATAAATCATAAAATGTCTGTCACAAATGAGCTTTGAGGGAAAACGCTGGTTTAAAAGACAATCCGATGATATCCGGCCGGGATAGTATTTGGCTTGTATCCGGTGAACGAGAAAAAAGCTAGCAAAGCATTTATGGTTTATTAATCTAGAGGAACAAATAAGAGAAACTTGGAAAAAATTTCTTTTGCCATTTACTCTTGAGTAATTCTGTCCCTCTTAGTGTAGGTCACTGTTGGGAATCTCAAACATAAAATGCACGAACGTGGGCAGAGTTGCCGAGAGTTTTGAAAGAAGGCACTCTCAAATTTTCCCGTAAAGTAAACAGCAAAAATATAAATGAGACAGAATCAGGGAGCATATTAATTTTCGGTTGATGAGGAAAGAAGATTTTTTCCTACTGTATTTGAGTTGATTGGTATTTCTTTTTTCCACATTAATACCCTAATTACTGTCAATTTAATTTAAAAAAATACCAAGGCCCCTAAGATATAAAATTTTTGCAACAGTCCTAAATAGCGATTATTTGAGAATGTTTTAATGCAAGAAGTGCAACGATGATCCAAGTTACCTGTGCACTTTTAAATGTAATATCAGGATATGGATATGTAGAATTGGACTTGGAAATTATAGTTAATTATTAAAATTTTCTATCTTCAAATATCCGTCTAATAAATCTCCTCAGTTGTACTTTGTACCTTCACCACATGCGATAAAATACTATCTTTAAGAAAAAGTTTGTTTTTAATTTTTCGAAATCTATAATACATGTACTAATGTAAAATTGGGAGGCACATTCAACAATGAAATTTTAAAGTGATTTTTCAACCAAGAAATCAAACTCAAATTGAAAAAGATATTAATAAAATTACAAAAATACATAATGCTTCTGGGGCCAGTTGTATAAAACATATATTTTCTTTTGAAAATACGTTAAAAACTAGGTATATTATAGCACGGCAAATGGGAACACGGATTCGCAAACCTATACAAATAAGTACTGATTTCATGTGTGTGAAGCTCAATCCAGTAAGCACTTGTCATTACCTATATACACACTCCAAAATGTGTACAGAAGTTTCAAAAATGGAGGTACATCTCAATTTTGTCACGATCTTCTCTTTCCTTCGGACCTCATGGACGTGTTTCATTCACTGTTGTAATGGGAAATGTTAGATTAGTCTATATGGTGCTGTTAATATACCTTTAAAGTAAAACGCTTTTTTCGTGAGAAGATTTTTCCTTACTAAACACAAGATAAGTATACTATGACTGGGTTTATCTTATCTTTCCAAAAGTATATTATTCGATGAAAGACGTTCGTTAAGTCAAGAAATGGTATTCTTTATTTCATTACGCGTAAATAACTATTCTCTTGAAACATTATACTCTAAATACACGTACTCTGTAGGAAATACTTCTTCAAATACATAAATTGCGACTACTTAATTTTATGTGAATGTAATTTAATTTTTTCATTAAAGGTACATACATATACCCTTTTATTAAGTAAAATATTGCTTTGGTCCTGAGACACTAATGATGTAAGTAAATTCAAGTTCAATAGATTGAACCGTTTGACGAGATCACCTTGTGACTTCTCTTTAGATTTAGGGCCTTCTAACACCATGCTTGGAAAATTTTCCAGACATTCGCAAAAGCTCCAAAATGAATGGGGTGAACCCAAGAGTTTCCAGAGGTGAGCATAAAATAAATTCGTTTGGCTTTCGGTGTTGGAACGTCTGCGATCGTTTTTCTCTAGGGGCACTCTTTTAAGTCTGGTACGAAATCCACTCTCGTATCTCATTGTATTTAGTTAGGGCCCCAAAAATCAGCATTGATCCGTTTCATCCGTCCGCTTGCCTCTCTGGCGGTGTTTCCCTGCCAGAGTCCTGGAAGGGTGGGCGCGAATCAGTCAGGGATCGATATTAAATTATTCCAAGTTTCAGACCAAACCCGTGGCCGCAACGACACGCCGGAGTACAGGGGCGTGCAATTCATACGGGCCCCGACACCTGACAGGCATCCAACACCGTCCCTTGTAGGAGGTGGAGGTATGAGGGGAAAATGGCACTGGATTAGGGGGGGTCGGAGCGATGGAGGAGGTTTAAATTGGGCCGGGAAGGGACACGGCGTTGCGGGCTCTTTCGCCAAATTTGCCCACAGACCCACAGAATTATCGTCACGCCACGGTGCGCCTGCCTACAGCCCCGCAAGTCACCACAGGCGTGCGTGGTGGAGGGTGTAACGAGGGAGTTTCAGGGCGGTGGCATCCCAAATCGAATGGCGGCGTGGGAGAAAGAAAAGCAATGCCGCAGTTTTACCCGCCCTTCCACGGGATCCTGCAGAACGGACCTCGGTTAACCCCAGATGGAAAAGACACTCCAACCATTTTTTTCTGAATCAACGATTAGTAACACGATAGGAAAGGATTAATTGGTTTTGTCACAATCTACTAAAATATTATTCTTTGAGATGAGTTAGCACAGTTTATTAATTAGATTATAATAATTTGGAAGACAAATTAAGTAAAATATAGGATATAGTTAATTCCTGAGTCGTTAGATCCAAAATAACACTTTGGACGTAAAGGTTATCTTTAATGTTTATTGCTGTTACCTTTGGACCGCGAAGATTGAGAATGGAAGTTAACGAGGGCATGGCTGCTTTTTGGAGGTCTGGAAAACTTTTGGCCAATGCACATGTGAATCAAGCTTAGTTAAGTTTAGTCTTTAAATTCATAGTGATTTAGCGACCAAAAGAGTATAAAGGATTCGACAGAAATTGACTCTGAATTGACTTAAGAAAAGGAGAAATTTTAATGGAATTAAAATGTTATTTTTGAAACTTATTTATCTGTATAATTTAATAGTGAACTTAAAACGGCAGTGAATAGATATTTCATAGAGTATCGTCAGTGGTTACATAAATATGGACTATCTCGCTAGTTTTCATTCAAGTTGTTTCAATCATCTTTCAAATGTTCAAATAATTTTGGAATTGTAACTCTTAATTGCCTACAATCTTTTTGTTTTATAGAATGAACAGCAATTAGTTCTTCCTTCACTAATCCGAATCGAAATCCAAGCAATGCGTTTGTTTAACGGCTTCTAATTGTTGCTCTAATTTTTAAAATATTTGGAAAACTATACATCATGTAACATGAAGGTTAGTTTTGTTAGATGAGGGTAGTGCTTATCTCGTACTAAGCCCTGCAGTGTGTGAAATTCACACATTAGGGTAGGGAGGCCAGTTCCCTTCTCTGTACCGCCTGCGGTTTCCCAGGAAGATCTGGCACCCGTAAAATAACAGAGCTTGGGTGAAGCTGATGGTACCTAAGTCACACAGGATTTGAACCCAGGCCCACTGGTCAGCAGCTGAATACTAAATCATCTGGGGATGGGAGGTGTATTAAAGAATACCGGTGCATTGACACCAATATATTTAAAATATCCTGGTTCATAGGAATCTAGTTAATTTAGGACACAAAACTCCAGTATTCGAGTGTCCAATTGTCTGCGATCTTTGATAATGTTTGCCAAATATTTCTAAAGATGCCGGAATGTTTAAAAAAATATCCAATTAGCCTCTATTTAATATTTATAAAGAGAGTGTTTGTCAACACATCGGTATATTTGCTTAATTTTCTTTTTAATCTTCATTATGCTCCCCTCTCTGAAGGGATTGCTAATTATTTCTACCTACATTTCAAAGTAAATTCATCCCATATCCGTACAATATTTGTTAAAAATACATAATCTAATGATGGAATTGCAGAATAAGTTAATAAGCTACTGAGAACAATTAAATAGAGTATTTTAGTCTAATTTTAGGAACATGTACATAGGTAAAACCATTACGCACCAATCGTCACCTAGTTACGATTCCGAGATGGCAATGGATTTTGTAAGATTTAATGTTTCCCATGCAATGAACTTAAATTAAATAATTATTGCAGAGTTCTTATCAAGGTAAGTGAGATAGATAGATAGATAGATAGACAGATAGATAGTGGTCTTTATTTGGGCGAAATTGAGACCAAATGGTCCCTTCTTCCATTTAACCCATAACCCTGAGATAACTGCCAGAGACATACTCTGTCATGTGTTGTGCATGCGTTAAGTTTCTCCTTCCAATTTCGAATAAAATTGGGAGAATTATGATATAGGAAATTTTAAGATACCATTATACCTTCGTCAGGGGAACGATAAAAATTAATAAAATTCTTTTTTCGCAACTTTCTATAGTATTGGTTTGAAAACGCTTACAAAACTGCTAAACATAACAAGGCTCACAACCAGAGTTGCAAAAAATTATCATAATCTTTAGGAGAAAGTATATTAAATCCCGAATCTTGAGTTTAATTCAGTTTTGCGGTTGTGCGAAAATTATTGAGTCAATTTATTTACTCATGCGATGTCAACTCCAGAACTCGTTTGTTATAATTTTCACTGTAAATTGGCGCAATTTCTGTGTGTGAATAATGCTTTAAAATAAATAAATAAACATTCTTTTGTAACGAAGAATTCTGCATGTCCGGGTTTTCACCGCGTTGTTGTTTGAAGCCGACGAAATCTACGCAGCCATTCTTTTGTAACCTAACACAATTATGAAACTCAGCAAAATAATTTAAAGCTACTTTTAGCCAAGTCTAGGAATAGGCTTGGCCAGAAGGGATACTGATTCAGCATTGCGCGATAAAATTCATATATTTTTACATTTTTTCTAAAGGCATATATTTTTAGGGTCTTAAAAATGTTAAGGTAGGAGTTTTAAGTGTTGGTACTCATAAGCATTTAAAAAATTTAAATGACCTCAAAACATCACACACTTAATATGGAAGTATCTTAGTGTTGATTTCTCTGATGGAAATATAGTTTAAAATACATCAAAATCGCTGGCCCAGCCGCATATTATTATTATTATTAGGTAATCTACCGGTTAAGGTAGGTTTTTGGATGGACGTAATTACTAATTAAATAATTTGTGGCCCCTAGCAAAACACAACATCCTACTCTACATCAGCTCCATCTTCAGCTCTGAGTACTTTCTTCCTCCCTCCATCCCGTCCAACATCCCTATCCTGTTCCTTCCCTTTCCTCGTTTGCCTAACATTCTCCCCTCAATTACAGTCTTCAACATCCCGCTGCCGGTCAATACCCCCCTGAGTCACTTTTCCTGCCTCCATAGGATTTCTCCCAACAAACCCCTCTCTTCGCCCACCATACCAAGTACTTCCTCTTTTGTTTTCCTCTCTGTCCATTTCACCTTCTCTATTCTTCTCCACACCCATATTTCAAAAGCCTCCAGTCTACGTCTATCCTCCTGCTTCAATGGCCACGTTTCCGCGCCGTACATAGCTACGCTCCAAATTAAAGTTTTTACGAGTCTTTTCTTAACATCCTTACTCAACGTTCCCGTCAATAACTCCCTTCTCCTTGTGAAAGCCTCTTTGCCTAGCGCAATTCTTCTCCTTACGTCCTTACTACTTTAACCGTGTTGGTCCAAAACACTACTGAGATACGTAAACTGTTCTACCTGCTCTAGTTTTTGCCCTCCTATTTTAATGTTAAGCTTAGCCTTTTTCTTTCTAGAAAATCGCTTAACCTTTGTTTTATTAATATTGATTCTCATCCCATACCTGTCGCACTGAATTTCCAATTCACTCAGCAATGCTTGCAGCCCCTTGGCTGACTGACAAACTAAAGCTTGGTCATCAGCAAACCTAACTGATTTTACGAATTACCCGCCCACTTTCATTCCTACCTCCAGTTCTTCCCATGCCTCTTTGATCATTTCCTCTGCATACAGGTTGAACAGCAACGGTGATAATGGGCAACCCTGCCTTACACCTCTTCCTAACACTGCCCAACCGGACTCCCCGTTTCCCACCCGCACCTGAGCAGTCTGATACATGTACAGGTTGCGGATTAGCCTCCTTTCCCTCCAATTTATTCCTATTTTCTGCAATATACTCATTAGTTTTTCCCAATTTACTCTATCAAACGCTTTTTCGAAATCTACGAAAAAGGCAAATACCTCCTGGTTGTGTTCTATATTCCTCTCGATTAATAATCTCATTACTGCAATGGCATCACGCGTACTTCTCCCCTTTCTGAACCCAAACTGATCATCTCCTAAGTAATCATTCGCCCTACTCTCTATCCTTTTGTTTATGATCCTGAGAACAACTTTAGCTGCGTGGGATATCAAACTTATCGTCCTGTAGTCCTCACCCAGCCGCATATATTTACAAAAAAGATTTCTTCATGCATTTTGGGTAAGTAAAACGGTCTAATTGCCAAGGAACTATTATTTTGATCTCTATTCTATAAACATTATGAACCATAGTTCGCAATTACTAATACGATGTTAAGGGGTGTCAATTCATCGTATTCAACACAATCTGGCATGTAAAACCTATATCCTACGATTCTCATACCTTATGCAAGACTACACGAGCACGTTATCGGAAAATGAAGTCATGCGTTTAGTATTTGATGCAAAATCTTAAATAAATATCCTCGGGCGAAATGATTAATTTTATGGAATGAACAAAATCCAATAACTTGAATATTTACTTCTGAATTGAGTTTACCTCTATGCACTTGAAGTGCGTACATTTCAGAATTAGTTGTGCTGGAAACATTCTAAGAATCTGAAATAATTTAACATAATTGCCGACCCCGGTGGCGGCGGGGTAACGTCCTCGTCTGCCATTCCAAGGGTCGCGGGTTCGATTCCCGCCTGGGTGAGTTTCCCTACATCTAGAGCTTGGGCTTTTGTAAATGTGACCATTGTTATCGTTGTTAACAATTCGATGTAAAGCCAAAATGCGCTGTTTTAATAAAATAAAACAATAAATAAATAAATAAAGATACTTCTCTAAACCTTCAATGAATTTGAAATGTCCCACCCTAAAAGACTTAAATTGGATTTTAATTCGGCTCTATGCATATGCACTCTTGACTTAATTGTCTGCGATCATAAAGGGAAATAAATTACCCAAAGAAAGTCGTATTCTTGCTGTAAAACCGTATACTTGATGCAAACCTATAGTCCCCGGCAATTTTTAAAATTATATTTTAAATGCAAGTCATACGGTTGCTACCACTATGAATCCGTGGTAGTCACTACATAGACAATGAACTTTTATGAAATTGAACTAGCCAGCGAGTTTTGCTTTCGAGATTAAATAATAAAATAAAATGCGTGGATAGCATTTGGAATGTCGAAGTAAAATTATAGTATCGTAATAACTACATTCACAGTGTGCGTCTTTTTAGGCCACATGTATTTGTTATAGCATTTTAAAGTGTCCTAAAATAAAAGAGGGAGTCCAAAGGTGCCAGTCTGATGATTTGTAAAATAAATTTACAAAAACATATGCATGACATATTTGGTATTCTGGAAAACCTTGATTGTGATATTGGGCCAATTTTACCAAGTATGAAAGTAATCAAATTATTACCTGAATTGCGTTGAAGATATATTAACCAGAGAACCTACGTAAAGGTAGTTAATCGATTAGGGCCAGTGTAGTACGAGTGTTAAGCAAATATTTACGATAGCGTTAATCATACTTTTTTATTCGACTCAATGCACGGCAGGAAAACCCATCAGAGTTAATTTGAAATGGCTTCCGAACGAGGTTAGATTTAGATATGTCGATCAGTACCCCATGAATAATTTAAACAAAACTATGGAAATCAGATTTTTAAAGCTGGGAGGATTAAAATTATGGTCATGTCGGCCAGTCTTAGATAAACTATGCGGTGGAAGCTTCATAAATGGTCAATTCTAAAGCAATACTTTTTTTTAGCTTTGAAAAATATTGTTCTTGCGATCGCCGTACTTCGGAATATAAGCGTCTGGGCATTTTGCATTCAAACTTGTACTCTCCTCTGAATCTGTTTTCGACCGTCACAAATATCGAACTACATATATAAATACAATTAACTTTTTGCCAAAAATGAGATTTGCATGAACATTTTCAATGAATGGGATACCATTCCGATTCCTCTACATCATTTGGCTATCAAATCCTCATAATTTGATAACTGGGCATCTTTCCAGAAAAGAGCAGGCAAATTCTTAGATTCTCAGTCCAGACCAACTAATGTCATTTCGAGATAGGCAACCATCTTCCCCACCTACCTTCAGCCCATCCCATTCTTTGGCCGTTTATTGTTTCGCCTGCTTTGCACTGCACGCGCTTGAGATCGTCCTTTCTTTCCTTTACGACAATATTTAGAGAATATTTGGGGCGGAGAGCGAAACTAAATGTTATAATTTGTGACTTTCATGAAACATTGTCAATATTAAATTAAGAAAATAAAGCATTTGACAAGACGTAGAACAAAATAAATAGAAATATTAAAATAAAGAGACATTTGAATGGAGACACTCGGATAGTTATACAATGTGAATACAATGAATTTTGATGAATATTAGAATGCTGCTTTGCTTTTCACCCTTCACCGCTGAACGCTTAGTCGGCACAAAGAAGAGAGGAATTTGTCGGGGGAAATCCGAATAAGGCCGTAAAAGTGGATTTTGAGAGGTCGTGGATGTTGGAAGTCTGAGATGGAAGAGAGACTGTGTGTTAAGCGTGGAAGAGGGAAGAAGAGGGCATGCATTGTGGAGGAAGGGAGGAAGTATGAAGAACTGATGAGGCACTAAATTATGCAGGGAAAGCAGGTTTTATGCTGAGAGGAAAATCATTGTGAGTCCCTGTCTTTCTTTAATAGTTATAGTAGGCCGCCTTACACTTATCATTAATCGGATAGATAGTATGGCTCATTTTATCCAATATGACTAATTGAAGTAATTTACTCTGTGACAGCTTAAAGGCAATGCTAACAGAACAAACATTGAGGAAACCTTAGAATTTAACATGAATTAAAATTTTTGAAGCACCGCGGAGCATTAATATAGCAAGATTTACAAGAAAGACAATAATTCACGTAAAAGTACAACAAACTCCTCATTTTTTTCATAAACATTTAAAAACTTCGATATATTTTTTAGGTGACTAATTAAATTAATCGCCTAAACTTTTAATGACTTACGTCTCAAGAATTTAATACAAATATTGAACTTGAATATAACAAGTACCACATGGTTGCAAGAGCTCCCAAATTTTAGTCGCAGTACCTTAAATATTTAAATATCGAGCCAAAAATACGTAAATATGAAATCAGAAAATATATCAATAAAAAAACTACACTTGAGTTTTCAAAACGGATGGCTTCATTAATCAAGATACATGCAAAAGTTTTCGATGAACCGCATACAAATGTTTGCCTTGTAAGTTCATAAACATTTTCAACATGCAAACATATTCCATAGAAATTAAATACCTGAATCCAAACTAGGAGATATTCTCTCTCCTTTTCTACGTGTACACTAATTCTATAGCTCATTCCCTGGGGGGTAGGTGCAGATATGCAAACATCCTTAAGCAGCGGCGAAGGACTTAATAGAGTTGTTTGATTTTGAAGCAATGCACAAGCTTCATATATAGCTCCAACTGTATTCTCTTCACGATTATAATGAATTCATGTTAATATTAGATGCAGTATTATTTTTATATTTTATGCATACAATACAACGCATAATTTTGGCATGCATGATTTGTTGGAGAGATTAAGTCAACTGATGGTTTCCGATGTATCGCCGGAAATAAAGCAATATTTGCATTTTTGGTCATTTATAATGTTAATTCACCCCAAAGCTCAAAGCTAAATAATCATAGAGCAATCGAAGTAGTTCCTAAAAATACCTCCATTTACAGGCAGTTGCTAATATATAAAAATATAAGTATATATATATAATATATATATATGTATATATATCCGAACATCTTTGACAAAACCACTCAAGAGGAACTCCAGGAGAATAATCCTTACCTTACTTGGCTATTGCATTTTAATTTATCTCAAACGGAGAAAAGCCAAGGGAGAAGAATGCATTCACAAAAGAAAAAATGATTTGATCGTATTTGAATATTGATTCATGAAATTAACCATGTCAATAATTGTAAAAATATAAAAAATATAACTTTTCCAACAAACATTTTTTTATTTAATAATACACATGTTTTACACACCGCCTTAATCTTATGTCAATTGAAGAAATTCAAAATCTATTTCTATATTTCATGCGTGGTAAGGTAATTAGGAGGAGATGACATAAATAAGGATTGATGTGAATTAATCGATTCTCTGCGACTCCTGCCAGGACTCGCTTCTCCCTTTTCCAGTCCGTTCCAAAACCCAGCTCAACGCAGCCGGTTGTCAGAGCAATAAGGTCTTATTCATTTTCCTCCCACTGCCGTGTCGCAGGGCGTTACAACTTCAACAGGTGATTTATGTGAATTCTGCTTCATGGACCAGGAGCAGAACAAGGAGTACAAAATGGGTAAGGCAAAAATTAATTCGCAATGAATAATTAATACTCAATTACCCACCAATCTTTTCCCGAATATAAATATTATTGGTGGTCAATTAATACTTTGTGTAAGACTACCGTATATTTATCATAAGTATGGCTCGGGTAATCAACTCTAGGGGAACCATTACTTTCATATTTATTATATTTCTTCACTTCAAGTGCCGCTGTGACAATGAGCGGTGCATGTATTATAATGCGCGATTATTGTTAAAAAGACGATTATCTGCGAATATAAATGATCAATTACGAAATGTCGTCGTTTCAGAACCATTTCGTAATATTCCTGGCGCGTACCTCTCGCTAAGAAACGCGAGCTCATCGCGTGAATTCATCTAACTTTGAAATTGAAACTTTCTGCTCCACTGGTCGTATGAAAATACCTAGGAGCCTTTTCCAAAATTCTACGCCTTCTTACGCTAATTCTCCACCCCATCTTTTTTCTCTCGCCGCCACGCTTAAAAAAAAGGCCTGGTTCATTTAATACCTTTATCCTCAGGAACGCCATTGATTTCGTCTTTAGCCCCCATCTCGTATCCGTTAAAGCTGGGTTGAGGGCGGCAGACCAGGGTCCAAAAACTCTCCCCCCCCCACCACACTCCCTCTGCCTCTCCCCCGATGATTGCCTGATTCGCCTGTCACTGATGCAAACTCGCTCCTGGAGCTGAATGGAAAAGCGGCAAACGAAAGTGGCAGGAAAATCGTTACCACGGAAAGCACCGGAGCCGTTCTCATCGCGGAGTGCTTTCCCCAGGAGTGCTCGAAGAAAGTCAAGGGAACGAGGGAGGGAGAATGCCTGCCCGGGTCCGCGCTCCTCCGGCGGGAACATGAGAACAAAATTGTTCCAAGTCCGCATGCCATTTCACATTAAAAGTTGAGTATAAGGTTACTAAGTCATTAAAAGCTTTGTCTAAGTTGCCCTTTCTAATGGACCCCAAAACACGTTCAATATGTTAGCACTCTTACTTCATAGAGTACATCTACATAATACCCCGCAAGCCGCCGCAAGGGCGTGTGGCGGGGGGTGCTAGGTCACGACCCGTAAAAAGGAACAATACCACATGCAAAAACAACAATATGGAAAAATACACCCACAGCAACGCACACACTCATGCAAAAATCCCCTCATCCAACACTCATGCAAAAATATATACCATAAACCAACAAACAACTGCACCTCAGGATGCAGCACGAAAGCCATCCACCAACATGTAAGCCAGGACACAACAAACAAGAATGCGAAACTCCACCACATACACATGCAACACAAAACGCTTTCCCCCCCCCCTCCCCCCGAGGAGACTGTGAGAGGCAGGGAATGCGACCCAACGCTGCAGGTAGCGGGTAGTTACCCCCGCGGAAGAAGGACCCGGAGGGATTGAAGGGGAGACTTAAAAACAGATGAACAGTACACTAATGAGGTCATTCGGAAAGAATGGGTTATGATAACAAAACACACGAGGTTAATGAATGAGCGTGCATTTGAGTAGAACCAATTTTTCCCTAGACGCTGAGGGTGGCAAGTGGAATTTTTGCTATCTATAACCCTGCAGTTGCTATCCCGTATTGCCCGTGGGAAGAAGGAGTCCTTGAGTCTGCTAGTTCTGGTATCTATTTCCCGAATTTTATATGCATAATCCAAGCGACCAATGTATGTAAGAGTGCGAATAATTTGCGAGACCTCGGTACTGAAACATGCGGATCTGAATTTATTTAGTAATTTCAACCTTGCATTGGATCGTCTCTCTTCTAATGATTCCCACCCCAACTCCATAAGCATTTCGGTAACGCTTTTAGTTTTATCGTAAGAATTGTTATTAAAACGGGCTGCCCGGCGTTGAACCTTCTCAATTACCCGAGTGAGACCTTTTTCACTCGGATCCCATTCGCTACATGCGTATGCTAAATTAGGCCTTAAAAGAGCGTGGTAACAACGTTCTTTGAACTTCGAGTCACTTTTGCCGACGATGCGTCTAATAAATTCTAATTTATTATATGCTTGCCCGCAGACTTTGCGTATGTGAGTCCCCCAAGTTAAGTCTGTTGTGAATGTGACACCTAGGAATTTTACCGTATCAACTACTGCTAGGTCACCTCCAGCTAATGTGTAAGCAAATCCCGTTGATCTTTTAAAGAAATTTACCACTGAACATTTATTATAATTTAGAGTCAATCCCCAGTTAGAACACCATTTAGTAATGCAATCTAAATCCTGCTCTAGAATAAAACGATCCTCATCCCCAGATATCTCCCGATAGATCACCGTGTCATCCGCGAACATCCTAATTTTACTTTTCACTTCGCGGTTCAAATCGTTAACAAAAATCAAGAAAAGCAACGGCCCGATCACACTTCCCTGAGGTACCCCCGACGTGACTCGAACGCTGTCGGAACTAGCGCCATCAAGGACTACCCTCTGTTTCCGCTCTGAAAGAAAATCTTTAACCCAGCTTATGGCGCCCTTGTTTATACCCGCGACCTTTAATTTATGAATGAGTTTACCATGTGGGACTTTATCAAATGCCTTTTGAAAATCTAAGAAGATAGCATCCACTTGCCTACCTCTCTCACCAGATAAAAGTAAATCATGTGTAAATAATCCTAATTGGGTCTCGCAGGAGCGGGTTTTCCTGAATCCGTGTTGATTGTCACTTAAAAAGTTAATATTGTCAAGGTGTCTCATTATTGAACTGACAATTATGTGCTCTAAGATTTTGCAACAGATAGAAGTGAGAGATATAGGTCTGTAATTACTGGGATCCTCCTCATCCCCAGATATCTCCCGATAGATCACCGTGTCATCCGCGAACATCCCAATCTTACTTTTCACTTCGCGGTTCAAATCACGGTTAACTATAATCAAGAAAAGCAACGGCCCGATTACACTTCCCTGAGGTACCCCCGAGGTGACTCGTACGTTGTTGGAACTAGCGCCATCAAGGACTACCCTCTAGGACTCTGTTCCCGCTCTGAAAGAAAGTCTACAGCCCAATTTATTGCGCCCTGGTTAAACCAGCGACCTTTAATTTATGAATGAGTTTACCACGGGGAATCTTATCAAATGCCTTCTGAAAATCTAAAAATATCGCATCCACTTGCCTACCTTTGTCACCCGATAATAGTAAGTCATGTGTAAATAATCCTAATCAGGTTTCGCAGGAGCTATGACCTATGATGATTTCAGCAAAACAATAATGATTTATGTATATGAATACTACTCGGAGTTAATTTATAAATCATAAAAAATTTAAATAAAACTCGTCAATGGTGTAAATTTGTGCGTAAAAAATGGGTCATAGGAACTATATGTTTTAGAGAATCGTTTCAAATTTAGAAGACAGGAAGCTGTCCAAAGGTCTGGCGTTCCAATATCTGTGTCAGGAAGAAATACGGGCAAGTTTTTCTAGTTTCTTACTTTAAATAGATCACATGCAGTTTAAAATACTACATAATCTCTCATTTTGGCTGAAGCTAAGGTATTTATTTCAATATTCTGATATTAAGCTTTCATGACAGAAACCATAGGTACTCCTTAAGTTTTTGTCTGCCATTATTTCATATTATCAAAAACAGACAATTTTCAAAGACTTTTTAACAAATTTGAAAACCTTTCGTAAAATATCATAAAGGATACTTAAAAATTTTTTCATTGATAAATTAATTTCCTTGCTAAATTTAAACTTGTAGGCATTGTTTTTAGTTCTTTACTTGACTTACCCCAAATGAAATTTCAACGCGGTCTTTTGGAACTACTTGATTAAAATGCTTTGGCGTACCTGAATTTGAAGCAAACTTATTTGTATTTTTCACGAGATTTAATACTAAGCAAAAGTTTCAGTTATATTTCGTTAGCGATGTTTTGATGTTTTGAAGGGACCCGCTCAGGAAACATCTGTTTTATAATTGGCGATTTTTTCCCATTTCTTTCACCTTTTTAGGACTCGGCTCTTTTTTATCAGATGCGCAGTCTCAAGATCAATGTCAGTTTATAATTAATGGCGTATCACTTGGAATTGAAATTGTACCTTGTCAAGAGGGCCTTGCCAAAACCTATATTCCTCTCTCAAAGTGAAATAGATTGGATATCACTCGAGTTTGTTTCTATAATTTTTAATATTCTCACAATACGAATGCTTAAAACTGTTTAAAGAGGAGTGATTTCGTGGTGAAATTTGCACAAAGCACAACATGTGAAAATTTGACCTTTAAGTGAAAATTTTGACCCGTTCACTGTGAATGTGGGGAAAGAACTCTTAACTCATAGCATTGTGACAGATTATGGAATAAAAATTATTTTTGAGCTAAAGAAGGGAAAAAAAATAAAGTTCACTCGTGCTTCCTCATTATTTTCCAACCTGAATCCTCTTTAAAATACTTCTTCAGGTATTAGTTTTAGGAGTACATTGTTCTCATTTTACTACAAAATTTCGTATCAGTCAATTTTATTATTCATAATGCACGATTTATCACGTACCTACTTTCATACTCTACTTCTGTTGAGAACAGATAACATCCAGTACATTATGATTTTGAAATAATACTTCTATATGATGTGTTCTGTTCTTGCACAAATACATTTGAAACATTTTTGTATTACATTTATGGCTACTTAAGTAAAACTTACAATCTTATGGATGCAATAAAACACACTGAACTTCAAGCCTTTGATTTTTATAAAATATTCTTCAGTCTCTTTCCTCCAGTCAATGGATTTGGATGGGATAATATGCATGAAAGACAAATTTAAGCTCAACACCAGTCCTGAATTGACTGTAGGCACATCCGGAGGAGACCAGATTGACACAATCTTCTTTTTCATCGGGCTCTGATAATTTCACTGAGTTTAACCATGAATGAAAAATCTCTTAATTCCGATTTAGAAATGTAACTTGACCGTTTGTAAGCCCGTCGATCACTGTCAGTTATCTGTCGGTTTCCAGTCTTGTAGAAATGATCTTGAGTTGATCCCTTCTCCACTTTTTCATATCTTTTAGAGGGGATTTTTCAATTCCGTTCACTTTGGCCGGTCCCGAAATATTATTTTTCCCATTTTTTTAAATTTTTTGCAGTAAGATCAAAGTAAACTGGAAACCCGCCACAGAATCAAAGAAAAACCGTACAATTCAGTTATTAATTAAAAAAAAAGTCATTCCATTTCAATTTTACTTGCTCCATACGAAAAATGAAGGATGAATTTTCTTCAAGAAGCTGCAGAAAAGGTACAAATCTCCCAAAATGTCAGCTGACGGAGAAAATTAAACATTTTAAGTTTTACTCCATTGTAAGTAAAGCTCATTGAAATTTCATTATAATTTTTGAAACTTTGCTAAATACAGAAGTGTTTTCTTATTTCAGATCGAGCCGAAAGCTTCACTTCCCAGTAACCAAAATTATCAACATTTTAATGTTTTCCCTATCGGCACCATCTCCAGGTGGTACAAATACCATATTTAGGTCGATTGTGTTTACATAACATTTTCAAATGCTTCTTCATCACTGACAAAACAGTCTAACATTTTGTACTTGAGAAATCTTTAATGATTAACTTGTGAAATTCCACATAACAGTAAAAATTTAACATACTATGTAACGTAAAAATAGCATAATAATGCACCTCTAAAAATATTTGAGCCAGATAATTCTTTTGCAAAGTTAATATCATTGAATAAAGGCCATTAATAAAAAACAAATAAATAGCCCGCGAAAACTAATGAAATTATTTCCAAAAATTGTCACTTCACAGAACTAGCTGACTCCATCAAAACCTATAACTGGTGAACTACTACTGGTAATTACAACTACCAATTTATATCATACACTATTCATTGACAGGCTAAAATACTTAGAGCCTTCCGATATTCTTAGAACTACATTGGTGTAGGTAATTGTGACTGCTCCTTGCAGAGCCACTCATGCCAAATAGCTCGAAGGGTATCAGACAAAGAAAAGAGAGCCCACGTGATGTTTACCCTTAGTGTTGTGACTGCTAAAGGGCCAGATTCCAAGGTGACAATTTTAAGTGATGATATTAAGTAAAATAAAACGGAGAATCAGTCCTATTATTTTTCATACAATCAAGATGAGATGAAACAATAATAATTAAATTTGGTAACTAAACATGTAGACACTATGCTCGTAGGGAGAGACTGTGATCTGCAGAGGGGAATCAAAGCAATCAGTCGTTATCACATATAATCTTTTAAAAGTCATATAAAAAGCGGAACAAAAGAAATTAATAAAAACCTTACCTTTTAGAGTGCACATATAGAATTCTAAGATGATTCTAAGGACTGAGTTTTTAGATACTATCACAAATTGAATACAAGAAGGAAGAATAGCTAATTTCGTGTGAGGTGATGTGGAAATACTGCAGATTTTATTGGAGGGATGCAGTCGATGAAATGATTTATGTGAAGAGAGAGGGGAAGATACTCGATGGTTAGACAGCTATAAAGCAGAAAAAAATTGGAGAGAAGGGTACTGCATATACAGGTAGAGCGAATATGTGACAGAACCTTATTAAAAGGTGTAAAACTGGATCCAATTAGCCCATGTGGCGTTCAAGGAGCCATAACTTAAGGGCAAAGAATCTCATAGGGGAAGCAATAAATAATGTATTCGATCGAATAAATGAAACAAGTGCACACATTTCTGGAAGGAAATACCTTTATACGATAGAGAAATTGAATGAATTAGTGAGCGAAGGGAGAAAGGTGACTACGCTGTTAGCTTTGATTATATTGTCACAGGATTAATCAAGAGGATAGATAAATTGAAAGGGAATGTGTTTTTAACCTATCCGTAGAATTTTTGATGAAGGAGAGAGCTGGACCAGAGCTTGACATTACTCCAAATTAAAATCCCAAGCTGAGAAAGAACCAAGCGGGTTCTTGTGAGGACTAATGGGTCATTGTTTTAATTATTCATTCAGTAAAAGCAAAAGAAACAACAACAAATAGAAAAATACCGAATTGGTTAAAGGGGGAAAGACCTTGGTGAAGACCAGTTTGATTTTTGAAAGGAAAGGATTCCCGTAGCGTCATTATTTATCTAAAATATAATAGCACAGAAAGAAAAATATTGCATACTTTGTTGGCCTTCGTGGATTGCAAAAATGGCGCGCGAAGGATTACAGTGGAAAAGGACAATGAAATCTCCTTGTGGAATATGAGAGGACCTGATTAAGTTGGTTAGATTTGTGGATGATAAAAGAGTAGACACTTATTCAGTCAAGAAGAGGCAGTCACCTTTAAGAGAAATGCGGTTTAAGTGTTTGAATTATGGGACGAGTGTGAATCATAAGATAAAGAAAGACATCAAGATGGATGCTTATTTAGATCAAAATTAAAGTCATAAAGCATATATTACAGAAAATGGAGAATTTACGTGTTTGGACGTAATTTTGGAGTTATATGAGTTTAATAGTAAAGGCATTAGGAAAGACATGCAGTAGTAAAAGTCAGATTCTCAAACAAGAAAAAATTGATGACCAGTACTTTTAGAGAAGACGGAAGTATAAATTTGGTTAATAATTTTAGGTGAAAAATAGTGTCTTAAGAAGACAAAAGTAAAGAGGATAATCGCTGATTGGAGTCTTTAGAGAATTGATTTTAGGTAAGAATGGAAAAAATAATTTGAATGAGAAGAAATACTAATGTTGACGTGATAATCAACTGAGGAAGTTGCATGCCAAAATTCGGGGATAGTGGAGAGGAGAGATAGAAGGAATGCCAGGGAGCAGAAGTTAGAGAATAGGAATTTTGTAAGCCATTAGGAACTATAGAAAAAAAGAAGAGCCAAAGAAAGAAAAAGCGCACTTAAAGTAGAGAGTAAAGGCCAAAGAGGATGAGTAATGGCTTTCAGAAACTCTCAAAAACATACCTCTATTGGGTCAAAGAAATCCATGTCGTGTTATTACATAAAAAACTAACCCATTCTACATATTTAACCCCTCTATAAACAATCCCTATCTGCCAGCTTCAATAATAAACGTACCAGTAGTGAAGATAGTACGACATTCTAATTCTTTATCCATTAATCTCCATAACAGGTAACACTATCATAAGCAAAGTTGCATAATGAGTGTGATAGGGTTAATGATATTTAAGAAAAGTAATACTTGTGTATAAAATTTCATTAACAGTGCATCTAAAGGAATGGTTACTCTATGATTTTCGTTTGTTACAGTAAACATTATTCATTTTATCAAAATGAATGTTTACCACTCCAGCCAAACTATTTCGAGATGGGTCAGTGACAGATTTGACCTTTATTAAAAAAATACGTAATGTATTTAATAATACACTTGAACAATGGTCTGATATATTTTTCAACAGCTGATTGGTTGCTTTAAATGGAATTACTATGAAGATAAACTGTTGATGCGTTTTCTCTTAATGAAATGCATCAGTACTTTCCCAACATAGTGCTTTTTCTTCCTTTCATTTGGCAAAATATAGCAAAAATGCTATAAAAATGCTAATGAAGTAAACCAAACAACCTTTATATGCTGCGGTATTACTGAGAGCATAACAAGATACTCATGTTAAGCCGAAGAAATCAGAAGGCAATATGTGGTCTTGGTTGATACACTGCTTGTGTTCTCCTCGAAGATTTTCACTATGATTGATCTTTATTTATTGCTTCAGTTTTATGAATAGCAAGTGAGCCATCAAAACCACTAGATCATAACCAATATGTACAAACAAGTAACTAATTTTATAAAAAGATATAATAGTTCGAAATCCTTTACTACAAACCGCTGTGAATTCCAAAAACTGTGCTGTTATATTCCGAAATATGTCGTAAAACATGTATCTCTGGTTAGATAATATTTATAGTTTTAAGATTTTTCAAAGTAGGTGTGTTTTAACATTTTACCAAAATATTCTTCCTTCCTCGGCTCGTAAATGTATCCTCTGATAGAGAAGGCATTAGTAACTCGACTCAAAATTGCGATCCAAGGATACTAACTTAGGAACGGGAATGTAATACAAAGATGACAACTAAACTATGTCTTTATTTTCATTCATATAGTATTTCTGGAAAAAATCCAACATTTTTCTCTCTCATCAACAATCTCTCTTATTACTTCAACCTGCTCTGTAAATTAAAAAAAAACGTGTCGTAGAAGACGACTAGGTGTCAAAATAATAAAACTGACAAATTTTAAATGTGCATTAAAGATAGAGCGTATGTACGGCCACAAAACGTGAATATATTTCGTCTATTGACGGCATTATTAGAATATTACTCGTACATGCTTGGCTTAAACTAATCATAAAACTTAGGAAAAGGTTTCATGAAATATTTTATAACTAATTTAGATCCATCTTAGGCATTTTTATGCTCATTTAAAAATATTTCCATAGAAGAAAGACCTTGGTTCTCAAAGTTTTGGGTAAGATGATAAAATATCACACTACAATGTCATCCTTTTCATAATAAAATTTATCGGTGTTGATTTTAAACTTCTACGGAAGATAGTAATACGGTATCAAAGCGAAATTTAAAGGGATGCATAGAAACAATATAAGATTCTATAACAAATGGGTCGTCGTCGCTGTAACTCTGAATTTACCATCAGTTCCCTGAAATCCCTCTCATAAGGATAGCATATAAATTGCTCACCTTTCGTTAGGGATTACTTCAGGGTTAGTTGATTTAAAAAAATCGGCCGAGTAGTATGTGTTGTCAGAGTCTAAAAGTTGAAAAGCGTTAAAAATATTCTTTACGAAGTTGCTTTTATTGCTTTAAAAATATTCATAACTTATACTTTACTAAACTATGTTATCTAGAAATTTTGTAAGGTCTTACACGAATAACTTAGCAGCACTAAACTTACGCCAAATGTTGTAAATAAATTAGATATAAGGACACTGCAGGAATGATAAAGAGAATAATCATTAACCCGAAACACAACGTCAATTTTATGACCATTTTAAACCTTAAGGATGGAGTCATATTGACTTTTACTTGATGTTGATAACTACCTTGAAATTGACGTTGTACGTTTGCTACTGGTGCATGTGAAATCCAACAAAAGCAGCTTTAATTACAAGCTCTAATCAAAATGAGCACGTACAAGAGACTACTGATGAATTAAACGTGAATCAATTCATCCGAAGTTAAGAAAAACTCTTTCCGTGACAGCAAAGACCATGGGGTTTCTCAAAGGCGTATCTATTCACAAAAGTGGATAAAAATTACTTGAGGATCCAGCAAATAAAAGTATTCAAGCGACGTTCTGAAAAGTTTTTCAGAGGAAAAGCATTTAGTTTCGGGATTTCGGTAGTAAAAATTGCTGTAAAGCTTCCTCACCTTCAAACGCATAGGACGACGAGGTGGGTGTATGCAAATGATTTTGTTGTCAAATATAGTTTAAAATCATATATGAGAGGCCAATTATAACTGTTTTTGGATTAATTCTTCCAGAAAAAATAATGTAAACATTTTTCAGTGCCAAGTGCCCTCCTTAAAGGACTTTCTTCCGGAGGCCATCTTGAATGGAAATAAACATCTCAGCTATTGGAAACAAAATATTTCATGCAATGCGGTCGATGAGCGAGGAGTATCATTGCTTTTGCTTTGGAAATCATGTGAGCAACGTGAATAGATACAATAAATGTAGTTTCTTAGTGGTTTCCTCGACATTTTTTCTACTCTCAGATCTAGGAGGATCCATTTAATTTCCGAAGACGATTCATGAAATTTATCTTGTCGGCGCATTTTGACAAACCTGCGCTATTTTAATATTTATTTTGATTTAGATAAAGTAAAAATATTTTAAAAAGTAAATGGCTTTTAAACACATAAACATGTGCACGAAATTCATTCACGGGGATTTCTTCTATTGCTTTTCTAATTTAATTTAACATTTTTATAAGTTAATGGCTTCATTTGATGTCAACTAAATTATTTTGATTACTACCATTATTTAAAACATGCCATTTAATATATATACATCTACTGAAATTAGACATTTTCATTCAAAAGTATTCACTCGGAATGATCTTCACTATGGTTTTTTTCAGCCCACTTATTTCAAGTCATTCCCCTGAATTTCACGTATTTTATGTAATCAGTTTTTTCAACTTTCAGGTTTGACACTCAGAGGATGATATTGATATTTTATTTTCAAGCCGAATTGTTGGAGAAGAAATTCCAAGTTATCTTCAAGGTTTATAAATCGTTAGAGGTGAAATCCTGAGATCTCAGGCAACTGCCAAGTCCTTAATAACTAAAGGCAAGGCCAAAACCTTCCAACATCTCCAAAGTTTCCTTTACGACTTCTGTGACAATAATTCAGACATGGAGAGAAGTTTGTGAGTTACAAGAGGTGCAGAGAATTTGGCCAAGTGCTGCATTCACATTTTATAATGAGAATGAGAAAGGAGAAGTATGAGTGTCTTCGACACATTCTTCGCAAACGTGAAAGATGAGTCTCCCATTCCTCTAAAAAAAACATACTGTCCTAGAGGAAGAAAATATTTTTTAAGCTTTCTCTTTTCATTTTCTTGTAGCTCAGCTTACTTCATTTCCGTACTTTAAAAATGTCCTATACTTTAATGCGACTTAGCAGGATGGCTTAATATTCAGTCATAAAAAGTTTAATTCATGTATTATCACAAATAACCGGTTCTCTTTGCTTCAAAATAAATAACGACGATTCTCCTTATAGCATTTAAGCAAGAAGCCCCATTATTTTGAAAATGTTTTGCGCAAGAATTTGTGCTACATAGGAGTACAAAGAATAGCATATGTACTAAAAAAATACAATCCGTACATGTATTCGCAAAAATGTTAAATTTTGAATCATACATTTCCGTTGCATAGAAATCGTATATCCTCCCGATGACTTCCCTTCGACCTTCAGCTTTTAAGAAATATACATATCTTTCAAAAGTACTTTGTAAAACTTATTGAATTGTACATTCATTATGCTTAATGTGTTTCATATGAAAGGGAAAGGTAGAACAAAAATACAACTTCTTCTCTAGTATATTCATACATAGCACGATTTTTTAATCATTTGTAATTTATTGGATATTATTTTGCAATTTAGATGTCTTGTTAGTTTTCAATAATATGATGGTATATTCAGTAAAAGGCATCAATTTACTTTTTTGTTGCCAAATTTATATCGATTACCTATTTAAGGACAATATTGATCTTATAACAATTTTCTAAGACCAATGTAGTAAGTTTCAGAATTAAATAGGATCTGAATCCGTCTATACTATCAAGCTGCCCACTACTTTGAATATAAGGATTAGAAAAACGTTTTTAGCACCAGATACTTTTGCCATACCAGGGATGTTAGAGGTACGAGAATCAGAATACCGAATTGGAGCTTGAAGGGGAAATATAATCGCAAATTATTACTTTCAAATACCTTGGGACATCTATAATATCAAAAGGCAGTTGACGTAAAATATAGAATAATTCAAACCATGGGATATTTCATAAAAGGAAGTCTTTTTACATCAATAATTTTCTATCTTGGAATGAGTAATTGGCTCATAAAACATTTTCTTTGTACAGTAAGCTCAAATATTAGGACCTTAAGAAAATGGAAAAGAAGAAAAAAATGAATATTTTGCGCTATTAAGCTGAAGTTAATTGTCAAATACACACTGGATAGAGTATGACAATTGAGGAATTACTAATAATACGAAAGAACAGGAAAAGAAAGTAGTTGCTGAAATCATTTACAGAGAGGAGTGGAATGTTTGAACATCTTATTCAGCGTACCAGAGGGTTATTACCTTACACGAAGATATGACGGAGAGATGAAACATTACGGGAAGGCAATACAAAATTTAACGAAGAACTCAAGAAAGCAATTATATACGTGCATAAGAAATTTTTAAAAAACTGAAACTGGAAAAAAGGATTGTTGGCCTACAAACAACTGGGTGAAAAGAGTAAGACTATTTTCCTGGCATCTTCATCTGGCCAGGTTGCTGCAGAGATATGCCTCAGGGGTTATACATATTTGAATATTTTAAACAGACTTAATAAAGGTATTAATGATTCCTAAATGTAACCCCAAAATTAGTAGAGCTTTTCTTCTTCCTAGCACAAATCAGTCGACCGAGGCTTAGATTGACGTTTCTGCCCCTGATCATGTATGCCATTTTAATTCTAACTGATTGATACTACTTACTGAATATGTTACATTGTAAGTTGTCACCAGTGGTTTAATCACAGACTTATGATTTTACTTAATACTTATGCTTCAACTTAATTTAAAAAATGCCGTAGCAGAGAAGTCAGTAAGCTACAATTTTGAACTCGTTTTCAAAAATTAACAGAGTAATACGAAAGTATGTGAAAACCAATGGCTAAATTCAAGATGATGAAAGCATTATTTTTTTACGAATCCTTCGCATTTATGTGACAAACTAGGTAACTAAAATTTTGTACAAACAGCAACTAGTCATAATCTTTTCATTTTTCTAAGGTTACAGCCCCCCACCTCGTCCATTCCATGAGTGAAGGAAGAAGAGCTGACACTGAAGGAATTATAATGGCCCCACACTACTTAGGTAGATCAGACCACAAAGATAAACTAAGGGAGATAGATTCCAAGACAGATAGGTACAAATACTCATTCTTTCCCCGAACAATCAGTAATCATAATAGCAAGAAACCGAAGTCACTTTAGAAATATTAAAAACGTTGAATTTACAAGTCGGAACAAAATTAAACACTATAGAGATGTTAGGTATACTTTCAGGTGCATGTGTATGTTAGTTGGTAGTTTGAGTGTTTGCATGTGTGTGGGGTGTAAGTGTTCATGCATGAATGTATGCCATGTTTTTTTTTTTTATATATGATTTTGTCGTTATTGCATGCGATTTTTTTTTTATTATTTTTCTTTTCTAAATTATGGGTGGTGTCCTAGCACCCCCCGCCACACGCCCTTGCGGCGGCTTGCGGGGTATTGAGTAGATGTAGATGAAGAGAACTCGTACGTGGGAGTGCGTCGGAAAATACTCTCATTTCTTCACTCCTCCAAACTCCTCACCCTACAGCCTCCCAAGGCGTAAATTCTGTCCCCTTTTCAGCTATAAAGTTTCTTTTAAACAGTTCTCAAAGGAGAATGTCGCTTTGAAATATTTAATTCAATATACCATCTCCCTTGTGACGCTGCCCCCCCTCTCTCACAAGCAAATGGACCACCACCCATTCCACCCATGCTTATCTACAATGGCTGTTACTCCAAAAAAACTCGCATTTCTCAACCACGCCATTTCCAAATAACCGTTTCCAATGATCAGCCCTTGGACGACTGCTTCACCGATACAATAATATAAGTTTTCCCAGAATCTCAGCGTATGGGTTGCGGTGAGAACTCGTGTGAGTTGGCATATATTTGTCGGCGAAGTGATTTTGAATCGCTCGTTGAAAACTAAGGACAGGAATAACCAGTAAGTACCTATCCCTCCCTACCATCACCCAGACACCTTTCTCGTTTTAACCCTCTCCATCTTAAACCGGCATTCTCTCACCTTCACCCTCGATAACCCCATTCTTCTTCGTTCGACAAAGGCTTCGTACGACCGCTAAAAAGGTAACTAATCTATATTTCTTGTTTTAAATATTCTAATGTTTGTATGAGGCTACCCAAGTATTTTTTTAAGTTTTGCGAATAATGGACAAAGCCAATAATTACAATATTTATGTTTGTTGCCGCCTAAATATATTGATGAAACATATTTTCACGCCTCTAAAGAGAGATGCCATGTGTGCATACTTGAATAAAACAAGAAATAAGCGTTGTTTAAAAGGCGTAACAAAAGCCATGCTAAGGTTATACCCTGCTGATTATGCTTCATTTTATACCCCAGTTAATGATGAGCTGCATGAAACATTTGTGGTTTCCACACTATTTTGGAAACCCCAATTTATTTGTTAAGAAAGAGGCATATATCTTTCTGATTCAATAGGGTATATGTCCATAATTTTAGCCATGATAAGTGTACTGATAGCATAAAAACAACGCGGAGTGTTTGCTACATAATATCATTGACTCACTTATGAAATTAAATAAGGGGAAGACCAAATTCTCTTGAAAGACTGGTTACCCGTTGTCGCAGAGTCAGAATTGGTGAATACAATCGGGATTAGGGGAATAATTTAAGAGGAGGAAAATTATTAGATTTCTCTTCGCAATAAAACATAGTTTGACGGTGAAAGAATTTTTTTTAATTTGCCGTTTGAAAGAAAGAAAATATATATATATATATATATATGCGAAGAGAGGGGTTTGTTAAAGAAATCCTATGGAGGCAGGAAAAGTGGTTGAAGGGGGTATTGACCGGCAGTGGGATGTTGAAGACTGTGATAGAGGGGAGAATGTTGGGCAAACGAGGAAAGGGATGGAACAGCATAGGGATGCTGGACGGGATGAAGGGAGGAAGAAAGCACTCAGAGCTGAAGAGGGACCTGATGTAGAGTAGGGTGTTGTGTTTTGCTAGGGGTCACAAATTATTTAATTAGTAATCATGTCCATCCAAAAACCTACCTTAACCGATAGATTACCTCATAATAATAACAATATATCGTGATGCAGCCACCAGATGTTTTTGATCGCTGGCCGGACGCGGGCGACTCGTTTTCGAAGCCTGTCGAGCACTTGGACGTAAAATGCAGCATTTACAGTTTGTCGTTCAGGTACAAATTCGTAGTGGACGACTCCCCTTTTGTCAAAAAAGACAATCAGCATCGCCTTGATCCGAGATTTGCTCATACGAGCTTTCTTTTGACAGGGTGATGATGGGGTGTGCCACTCCGCACTTTGTCTCTTCGACTCCGGGTTGTACTCAAAGATCCACGTCTCGTCACCCAAAACAACGTTCTCTAAAAATGTGGATCATTTTTGCAGTGATCCGCAAGTTGTGTCGCGATTTCCAAACGATTGAGTCTTTGATCATCACTGAGCACTTTCGGCACCAACTTTGCACAAATTTTTCGCATCTGTAATTGGTGCCTAATAATCTCGTGCACTATTGTTTTTGGCACATTACACTGCTCTGCTATCATCCGAACACTAAGACGACGATCAGAGTTCAGTACATCGCGAACTTTTCGCACATTTTCGTCGGTGAGTGTCGTTGATGGGCGTCCAGGCCGTGGTTCGTCGTCGACCTCTTCTCTACCCTCCACGAACATCTTGTGCCACCGAAAGATCATGTTTCTGGACATGGCTGACTCCCCGTAAGCCTGGTTAATCATACCGGCAGTTTTGGTAGACGATTTCCCAAGCTTTACCGCAAATTTGATGGAATAACGCTGCTTCGGTATCGCGTTCCGTGACGTGGGTCGAGCGTGGAGGTTCGCGTTAACAGAGCTCCTCACTACACCACAGCTCAGAGCCGACTGCCTTTTTCAGCGTCGCTTGCCAACATACCCCCTCCAATCGCAGCCCGTCAGAGCGGTGCTGGGCGCGCCTGGAGCGGCGGGAAAAAATCAGTACACTTATATTCCGGACGAACCCTGTATATATACGTATGTATATATATATACGTATATGTATATATATATATATATATATATATATATATATATATATATATATATATATATATATATATATATATATATATATATATATATAAATGCATACATTTACCGATTACTTCCAGGCCTACATTATATAAGAAAATCCGTTGGATTTTACCTTATTTCCACGACACTGTTAGAATATGGGCCAAAAGGGAGAGTATAGAAATGTTTGTGTAATTAGTAAACCCAAATTACCGTTTGGGATAAAAAATTCATATTTCGATTTTAGTGGGTTTAAATTAGCATCGACTCTTTTCAAACATGAGCGTAGATTTATCACACGGAACCGAAGACTTTCTAGGGGCATATAACAGCAAAGAAATTATAAAACAGAAAAGACATAAACTAAAGGAAGAGGTAACTAGGTACTCACCTCCCATTGTGAGCTCGAGAAATAAACATGAAATCACAAAAATTTTTCTTGACTGTAGAAATTTGATATGAAGAGGAATACATAAAAATACAAGTACTTTAAAGCATTAAAATCGTCCGTCTTGACCGAAATCTAACCTGGATCTCTCGATTTCTGGGATAAAACGTTTTTAGCTTACCCGACTCCAAATATACAACAACACCAAATATCGAGGGTCCCGGGCTCAAATCCCGGTCAAGATGTAAAATTTTGCGCAATGAGATTCTTACAATTGCATGCAATCAGCGATTGACTCCATTAAAGCAACTGTCACGCCTTAGTACGATTTCAATTCATCAAAGGAATACAATAAATCGCGAATAAAAATACAGACCGAGGGAAACCAATGAATAAGAAACCATTGGACAAAAATAAATTTTGGGTTTTTATTGAAAGAAAATATATAAAAATACTCTTTAACTAAGGATCTAAAGAAAGCGTAGAAGAATAAGAATTCAAATACACCGAAACGCTATGGCGGTTAGATAAAATGGACCAATATGCTATGCATAAAAATCCATCATTCACTTTTATAAAAATTGTAAATTCATTTTATGAAAGCTGAGCGAAGTAAAACGTCATGTAGTGGAGTAAAAAAATCAAATTTAAGGAAACCGTATAATGAAAAAAAACGGAAAGAATATTGGGGATAACTTGATTACTGAAAGGGTATTCCCAAAAGAATTTTCAAAGAAGATGCAGAGAGTGATACCGAGATATAAAGCAGACTTGGTACTCCTGGATGAACTTAAATGCTTCAATAAAAGACTCCAGCGAACAAAGCACCGGAAATCGACGAAATCGTACTCTAGTTGATAAAAAAAATTGGAAAATAAAACTTTTCCGCAGCTCTATCAATTAATCTGTCATCTGTACCCGGATATAGGTCCTCCAGAAAGATTTTAGTACTCAACTGAAAAAAATTCCATTGTATATTTGAAAACGTACAGAGAATTAGTGTGAGACTACGCTAGAGATCATTTCAAAATAAGCCGTCAAAGATTTATTCAAAAATGACGAGAACAGCGGGAGAATATTTGATTAAAGATCACTTTAGATGTTAAGGAAGCAGAGATAAGGGAGAATGTGTTGGTTCTCTCATAGAGACACTATATAATAAAAAGTCCAACAGATCCTTGTTGAATTGATGTACTTCGAGAACCTAAAACAGGATAGACTAGAACAAATGTTGATCTCTTAAGAAAACTCGAATAAAATACAGCCAGAGGATAGACACATACTTTGTGTAGAGGTCGGATGGCAGTGATCAGTTGTTTTTAAAGCGAAGAAGACACAACTATAAAGAAACGAGAAATGCTCATTTAATCCCTTCATCTTTAATGCATAAATCAAGAAGCAAAGAACAACTTCAAGGAAAAGATCAAAGGGTTAGTAGAGACATTCGATGAATAAGTGCACTGCCACTTGCGGGTGACAAAATTATTTTTGACAAGAAAACCTGTGTAGAACAGTGAAGTATGCCAGCAAATCTATTGGGAAGGATAAAAAAAATACAATCTTAAAAACGAAAAGCCAACAAGAGTGGCTCTACCTGAAGAACGTCAGATAACTTTAGACTAAAGCTAGGTAACGGAACATGTGAACGAGTGAAATTTTATTACACTTCAAACAATGGGGCAATTACTTTAAGAAAATACTAGATTGAATATAAGGAAAAGGATCAGAAAACGCTTTTATATTGAGTTTTTCCAAGAGTAATGAGCTGTGACTTTTGCGAGAGGAGAAAATAAATGATTAAAAGTGATGTTAACATTTTGCTCCAGAAGAATGAAGGAAGTACATGGCTTAGATGAAAGGTATCGCAAATAATATTTTCCTGTCGTGACTGTACGTCACAGCGTGCATATATATATAAAATGTAAAATACAGGAAAATACATTTTACGAGTAGACAATGAAGCAAATTTGTATGAGTGGGTACATAGAAAAGTCCTTGAAAGGTGTTATCAACGAGTGAAGTAAAATCAATTATTTAGTTATGAGGCACAAGGAACAAGCATATAAAATCGGACACAACAGGATATATGAAAGAAAACGAGGCTGCCAGGGAGTGAGATTAGACGAAGTTTTGAAAGCAGCAAATCGTATGATAGCTATAATATGCTGATATTGCTATGTTATAGATTGTTATATTGCTATGTTATAGATATTGCTATTATATAGATTGATATAATATGCCCCAAAATTTTTATACGTAAAAGACTTTATGCATTGCAAAAGAAAAGTAATATGCATTGATGTTGATATTTTGTTATTAAGACAATTTAAATACTCTGAACGTCCTATTTCAAGGCTCGAACAAAAGAATTTAGTTTTATGATCAGGAAATATAGAGATAAGATGCACTTTTTGATGCCGATGTGAGGAAGAGGCAATACCTATCCATTTCCAAGTAAATATATTTGGTTTGTATGTTTATAGCAAAGAAATGCAATTGGTAGTGAAGTAACTATTCTAAGTTACAATTAAACCACTGTAGCACAACCAAAGTAAAAGACTTCAAGTTTGGTGTTGATGGGTGAGCGTTGAAGTTACCTCGAATACACAAGGGTTTATTCATGCCACGATACATATTTAGAAAAATCAAAATCATGCCTAAATCTCTCATAGTACTGATCCAGAATACAAGCAACCTGCCAACAAAACCTGCCATGGCCAAAAAAAGATAAGTAACATAAGGTGCGCATTTCCCGATTGTAGCGGTTTACTGACCACGTGCAAACACGAAGAGAAAGAAGGATAATTATTGTCAGAGAAGAGTTAAAATAAAGGCCGATTTTTCGTTATTGAATTAGTTCCAAATTATTCAAGCTAGCATTAATTGGAAAACATTAAAGGCAGCAATAATTGATCAAATAAAAGGTAATGAGAGTTGCCGTAAGTTTTAAAAGCCTGAGTCGTTAGCCATGTTGGAAAATGGGTTATCAGATCACCTTTAAACTCAAACTCCAATGTTGGAATAAATAAAGTCGCTGATAAAATTTTCACTGTTTATTAGATTAAATTAATATTGTTTCCAACGCAAATCTAAGGTTTCAGTTTTTCAGGGAAAACTTCCTGGATGAAACTCACTTAGCGCGCAGGGAAACCAAAATCATGTATTTTTTACCTTTGTCCCTGCATTTCAGTAATTGGAAGAGTTGAGGGAAGCCATTTTTGCAGGAGAACATTATCATCAAATAATGTATCTAGGAAAAATGTAATTAGGTCACGTAAGATTATTTTAATTAGTTAAACTTTTTATGATTCTTATTCCTAAATGTTTTTGCTGTTATTATGAACAGAATTCTTTAATTTCTATTAAAAAAAGACCAATCCCCAGTGCTTAGATAATACTTTATGAAGATTTGCCACTTATACCCTTATGTGCTTGAACCTCATTTTAGAAGCCAGAGAATTATAACCTGCCAATGTCGAAAAAGTAAGCGCTTGAAGGATTCCCACTTCTCTCGAATTATGAGCCCAGGGGAATCCTTTTATTTTATTCACTCGTAATCCTTTGTTCATTTTTTTCATGTTCCATATCTAATGCATTTCATATGGCATGCTATATCCTCGGGGCCCGAACAAGTAGGGACACGGAAAACCCAGTCGAAAAACAATGCTCTTAACTCCCTTCCCCTTCCCGCTTCTTTCTATATCTTCGTTTCATCACGCCCCCACGTTCTCTTCCAGTCGCTTCCACTGCTCCTAATTCCCTGCTCCGTCTCTCTTCCCCGTCCACCACCTCTCTCTCCCATTCGATTCCTTCCCTTTTCACTCCATTCCATTCCAATCTCTCTCTTTCTCCTCCAAAAGCAAGCGGCCTCTACTCCAAAGCGAAAAAAAATATCCTCCGCACGAACCTTCCTCCACCTCACCGACCTTCGCATCCTCCTAACCCTGGTCCCTCCAACCTCCTCTTTTACTCCCCCTCGAGTTCCCCTTGTACGCCAACCTTTCCCAGCGTCTCTTCACCCCTCCCTCTCAGAGCACAAATCAATCAATTCAGCCCGACTCGTAAGAATGCCCCCCAAACCAACCCCCATGCATCCTCTCCCCTCATATGCCTATTCCAATGCCACGGTTTCTCCCAACTTCTTTTCACTCCTCCTATCTCCACAAGAAATCGATGGTTTCCGGTGTGCACCATTGAGAAAAGTTTTCATTATCGTCGCCGGGGAATGGCGGTGTAAATGTAGTTTTTTTACTGTCAGAAAATGTATCGCCGAGTTTTCCAAACATTTATCTTTTTACAGCCGTTTCTTCGGGGAACTACTTATTTCCACCGATTATCCAGTGTAATATAATATGCACGTCCTTCCAACGCAAGTTTAAGAGGTGTATCCGAGGCAAACGGGATGCTGCTGAAAGGTCAGCGGGTGATCTTTAAGATGCCCGACGAATGATCATTTTTTTTAAATCGACACCGCCGAGATGGAGATGAAAGGATTCCCATGCCAAGAATTCCATTCCAGAAGCCGTAAAACGCCTCGGAGGTAGTGTCCAGTGAACTTGTTGAGTGGAAAATAAAATATTCCTGGGTTTCCGTGAATTATTTGCACTATCTACAAAGCTACAGTTTTCCTGTGCTATTATGTGGGCTTCTTAAGGGAAAAATAGGTGTGCTTGATCACATTCTACGCTAATGAAAATCAGAAAACCGAATTCTATGACACATGAGTACGAATTGAGAAATTTTGCAGCAAAGTTTGTGAAGAGTTGTAATGAGTTGCTATGCCCAACGATTCTAGCCTGAAACGTATTAATTGAATCACTCTCTCTACTTTACATTCTACAAGAATTCTACATGCTCTCTACAATTCTACAAGAATTGAAGAATGTGAACGGAGAGGAATTATTAATTTTTGTGAAGTGTTGAACGGGGAGTATTTCCTCGCTTGCGTATTCAAGTAGCTATTATTGGGATGTTTTTCGGGATTCTCTCCTAATCTCAGTTTCCAACCATGGGCTGGTGTTCAAAAGACTAGATATCTTTGTTCTGGCATACATTTTCCAATTTCAAAATATTGCTTTTTTTCATTCCAAATGTTTTCACAAAGAATTCTCTCAGCGCCCCAATATTCTTGTCTTCCCCACACAGAAGAATATCATTGTAAAAGAGACTTTAGGGTGGCTTCCCTGTTCAACTTAAGGAAAATGAATATAAAATAGACTGTGGATTTCGGTTTGGGAATTCATATACGTAGCTACTTTGAGATTGCTATTTGGAAATTTTTCACGTGAATATCTCATATTTTGGGGTGCGATTCGGGATTACTAGCCAATGTATTTGGAAAAAAATTAACCATTGCAATCAATATAATTTATAAGAAGAGAAAAAAATTGAAAACTTTTGTACGGCTATTAAAGAGAAGTTATAATTTACAGAAAATCAATATCAGTTTGTTCTACCTACTTACAATAAGTGTTCCCTAACCCAATGGAGTATAGAACCTATAATTAGGATTTTCTTAAAATTAATATTTATACATTTTAAAGATAAAACTCATATCTTCAAACGATCCATCTTTCTAGACTAATATGGTGATGAGATTCTTACTTAATATGACCAGTGGTTTTCATGTCTTCAGAAAACCTTTGAGTGCATTTGGCTAATTTGCTTACATCTCAAGGAAGAGGTATTTTAATTTAATAACAATCTTGGAGATCACGTTTCTAAAATTATTTGCGGGAAATATCTCCCAGCATTTATGATTTACCGCGTTCTCTAGCCGAAAATTAACTAAAATCAGCACACAGCTCATTGAAAGTTTTCGTGTTGTCATGATATCTTCTGCCCTCTATCAGGAGCGTCCCGACGTCTGTGATCATTTCCAGGCCACCACTCCTTTGCGGATTGAACGGACACGCCTCCCACTCCTTAGACGATTCCTTTCCTCCAATACTGACATCACGTTTGATCTCCCGTCATATTTACCTGGTTATCTTGCTTAAAACGAGGGCTGAAATACGTTTGTCTCTTGTTAAAGGCACCTTGGCGGTGTAAGGATAGCTTACCGCTCAATTGCTGGCCACTGAAATAGCACTAGACAAGATGAACGCATTCTCAGAGAGAAAAAATTGAAGAAGCCAGGAGTTCTTGAAATATGAGGCCCCTAAAAGGACCTTGGAATTCGTACCATTAAATTTGAATGGAGCGATATCATCAGCTCATTTACGTAATTCATAATCAAGGTAACGAAGAAATTTATTAAGAGATAAAAATTATGAATTCAACGCGGCAAATGATTGTCCAAGGTTATAGTTTTTTTAAGGTCAGTTATTTCAACCTTATGTAAAGACCTACAGTCCTTCAAGATCGTGTGACGATGATTTATTTTACTTATCATGAATTTATACCGTTTGATTGGTTCTATTACGACTGGTGACTGGTGGCTATTGAGTAGCAGCATCAGTGAAGCGGTTACAGTTACTCAAAAATAGTTAATTCAAACTTGATTATGTGGAACGTGGGTCTGTTACAGGAATATCGGTTAGGGATATTTTTGAAGTAAGGATTTCTTCATAAGTCGAAAATTGTCCTATAGTCAGATGAATTTCTCCTTCGTTTGAAGCATTGCACTGTAATGGTTGCTAATTTCATATAATTATTTCTCTTTTTGGACAAGAGAAACGTTAATCCAGTTGTCTATCTCAACTGACCATCTACCTGTATGAATAACTTTTTTCTGCATCAAACTAATTCCATTGACGATAACGAAATTTTCTGAATTTAAAACTGTAAAAAGATATTCACTTCATATTTTGAACATACCAGAGCATAACATGCAAGTCAGCTCACATCAGAAATATATTATTGTTTATATTGTGTGAATATTTTTCGAAGGCATACGGCATTTTAGAGTTGATAACCTTCGGCAGGAATAGAAAAAAATAGTTTTTACACGTAAAATATATCAGTTTAAGGAAGTTTGGTTTAGCAAGTCTTTTGAAGCAAAAATAACTGATAAACGGTAGTTATATAGCATTAAGAGGCCCTGAGTTCTTCCGAGTATTACGTTTAATCTCATTGCTAGCCAGCACAGCCGGCGAACCCCGAGGTTGGAAACGCCGTCTTCTCAAGGTTTTAATACCGTCAGTGGGGAACACATGGCGTGAAGATGAGGGCATTTATGAGTTCGCTCCTTTGGTGTGGAAGACAAATGGCTACCCACCACTGACGTGTACGAAGAGAAGAAGGCTTTGAAAAGGGCACTCATGGGTAAGGCCTTCGGCTGATGAGGGAGGTGGTGGAGAGTATTTGATTTTGTTTCAATTAGGCTCGCACTGTGTGTCAAGGCGGAAAAGATCTAATGGCCCCCCGCGTGACACGTGCTATTGAAAAGGTACTAGAGGCGTGATAGTTGTCCGAGGGAGTGCGAAGGATAAGCAAGGATTGACAAGCGAGGCGATAGCATGGGAAGCCGCGATGATGGATCTATTCTCAACTAGATATAAAATTCTTTTTCTAACATAGTTAACATATTTTTGACATTCTACGTTTTAAAACTAGTGGGGTTCCTTACTTTTATTTCGAATGTTGTCTAAGTCCGCTGGAATTGTGATTTCCATTTTTATCATAACCGTCTATATCTATAAAATCAATATTGCATGATGTCCTTCGTTAATGAAATTGAAAGAAGTGTATTTCTTATATTTTAACCATTAGCTGTAAACTCTTAGATTATTTATATTTTTAGTGCAGGCATGACATTCATCAGTATCATATTAACAGGTTCATAACTAGCATTAAATATCTTGGTTTCAATGGTATCAATGGTTTTCCTATTTGCTTCAATATCTTATAGTTGACTTAGGTTGGTCAATCACAAGGTTCCTATTCGAAAATTAGATCATGCGAAACGAGAAAAATCCAATTTCAACAATGATCATTAAACAGCTAACCATTTCAGTTCGTATACGTTATTATGACTAAGTTCAGTTAACCTGACTCTTCTTGAAAACAAGCCTCCTCCGTGATGAAGGAGAAACTTAAAAGTAAGATATCCCGAGGGAGAAAGAGCTCTTGTAATATTGGACGAGAATTCCTGAAGTAACACCTAATTTACAGCTATTGTGCTCTTACTCTAGTACTAGAAGAAGAACCGCTTTTAAATGAAGCATTACTTGCTGATATTAGAAAACATAGTAAATAGAAATATTTTATATTTATCTACGCATATGTGTGTATCGCTACGGAAGCCGCCTCAATGACTAAGTAAGGGGTGCTAGGGTACCATTCATGAAAATACAAAGAACTTGTTGGTTAAGGAATGATTAGCATAATATTTTTATTTTATTCTCTCAGTGCCCTATTTTTGAATAATGTGAGGAGAAATTGTATTCTTGGACGATCGATGGTAATGTAAAACAACATGCAGCAGAAATTTCAGTCGGATAATTTTGACGCTATTCACTGGATTGCTGTAGTAGTTAAGACTTAAGTCAATCATGATATACGGTCATTATCTGACGCTTTCTGTTCTTTCATGTAATACCTTCTGACTTTGTTGAATTCAACCATTTTGATTTGCTTCCGGAATATTTTCGTTTATTACATAAATGCCTATTTTGTGTCTCACTCTTCCTAAAAAACTAACATACGCGCATCGTTAGTACTTTAGCCACGTATTATTGATATCGAAGCTGGCCAATGACTTCAGAGTGCAGTAAACCAATCCTAGGATTAAAATACTGATAATGATGAACAAGAAATAGTATGTTTCTTTACCTTTGCATCGTTATCTTACCCATTACTGCATATGAAAACGACAGCTTACTAAAGGCAGCAAATACAGAATCTCACAACCTCCGAACGAGTTTTTTAAATAATATTTTCGTCCTGTTTTTATTTTTTAATTTATTTCATTCCCCTGCAGCTTATTTACCATCTTGATACATACTACTGCATAGAAGACTTTCTTAAATTATAGAAAGATCGAATTCACCTAGCTGCTCTTCTTCTGATTTTATACTGTCATTTATAAAAAGATAAAACGATGTTCCGCATGATTTTTTTCTCTTAAAGCCAAACTGGTCGGGTCATTTTACTCGTATCCAATGATTCGCCCAGGTTTTTAAATTCTACGAAAGGTTAATTTAGCGTTCGTCATCTGTCGATCCTGGGGTATCGTTTCCTTTGGAAATATACTGGATAAATACATTTTCAAGGATCGGAGCTGCTTCAATGGATTTGAGGACCCTGGCCAGAATCTCCGGGGGATTCGTTTGCTTTAATGGGAAAGGTTTGTTGAATTTTCTCTATACCCGAAATCGTAGTCCTTCATTCATTATTTAATAAACGTCCTAAAATCGTTTAATTCGTCCATTTTTTGGATATGCCCACCGACATAGATGCTTTTTAAGAAATCATTGAAAATATATCCCTCTCCGTACCCCCTTTAATAACATCACCATTGGGATTCTTCGAAGAATAAACAGATGATAGTTTACCCTGCGATGCCCTCAATGCCAAAAAGTCATGATCATCTCCATTATAGTCACAGAGTATATTAGTTTCGAATTTTTTGGCATGTTAAGAGACTTTTTAATACTTTTTACTTACATGTATATTTCCTGGCTCTTAATTTATAGAAAGGCATTCACCGAAAATTATTTTGTTTTTTAAATCACTTTTCTCAGTTGTCCTAAGGCTCTTCTGACTTTGTTGAATTCAACCATTTTGATTTGCTTCCAGAATATTTTCGTTTATTACATAAATGCCTATTTTGTGTCTCACTCTTCCTAAAAAACTAACATACGCGCATCGTTAGTACTTTAGCCACGTATTATTGATATCGAAGCTGGCCAATGACTTCAGAGTATTTCCCAAAACCTTTTCAGCTATTGATCAAATACGTACGAGTCATACCATTTGAGAACTTTTGTAAATATTGTAAAAAATGGCCATCAGTGGTAACTTAATCAGCATTACATGGCATAATTAAGGCTTTAGATTTAATGAAATAGTTATAATAGTTAGAATAGTTATAATAGTTACAGTAGTTATAAAAGTTAGAATAGTTATAATAGTTAAAATGGTTAAAATGGTTAAAATAGTTAAAATAGATATAATAGTTATAATAGTTGTGATAGTTGTAATAGTTGTGATAGTTGTGATAGTAGTAATAGTTGTGATAGTAGTAATAGTTGTGATAGTAGTAATAGTTGTAATAGTTGTAATAGTTATAATAGTAATAATAGTAGTAATAGTAATAATAGTTATAATAGTTAGAATAGTTATAATAGTTATATTAGTTATTTTAGTTATAATAGTTATATTAGTTATATTAGTTATATTAGTTATAATAGTTATAATAGTTATAATAGTTAGAATAGTTATCATAGTTATAATAGTTATAATAGTTATAATAGTTATAATAGTTATAATAGTTATAACAGTTATAATAGGTATAATAGAAATAAGGATTAAGTTTTATGAAATAGTTCTGAAGTTATTGCTCACCTTATTTAAGCCAAGCAAGAGGTATTCTGAAATGTAAAACACGCAATGGAGGAAGCAGAAACATTGAGCATAGAACCTCTGAATTGACTACAGGTTCTTCCAAAGAAACCGAATTGGACAGAACGATTATTGGTTTCATAAGTAAAGGCAAAGCTCGCCTAACTCAAACGGTGGGAGAAATTTACACATTAAGATGGGGTGTATATTTTCGTTTCCTAGTGACCACATCCATTTCCCAGGAATCTGTGTTAACCACTAAATCAAAGGAGAATTTATATGATTATCATCCAGATCTGATCCCTGGGATTTTCTCTCATTAACTGAACGTTCTATATTCTCAAGAAACCAAATTTTCTGTCAATAACATATACGAGGGTCATCCGGAAAGTAGTACCCGTTCGTGCCGCATGAAGTGCTGACGACGCAAGTAGCCGCTGGACGAGGTCAGATAGCTTCAGTGGCTTGTCTGCCTTCTCTGAGCCAAGTTGCGTGACGCTAGCATTGCCTGTGTTGTTTCTGTGATTGTTTACAATGTTTAAAAAAATTGAGAACGCCGCCAGTTGTGAAGTGAGGGCAGTGATTAAATTCCTCAATGCAAGAAACGTTCGCCCATGTGATATTCATCGCCAATTAAAGGAGGTGTATGGAGACAATGTAATGGACGAGTCGTCTGTTCGGCGGTGGTGTCGCAACTTCAACATGGGGAGGGGGAACACACACGACGATGAGCGTTCGGAGAGACCGTCTGTCATTACAGACCAACTGGTGAGCTCAGTTGACGAATTCGTGAGGAACGATCGGCGCGTCACAATTGATGACATCTGTGAGCATTTTCCCAATGTTTCTCGAACAATTGTTCATGAAATTGTTAAACACCATCTGCATTATGCAAAAATTTGTGCAAGATGGGTCCCTCGCGTATCTCAATGAGCTGGCGGCGAAGGACTATGCAGCAGGAATACAGAAACTTGTCACACGTTATGACAAATGCCTTAATTTGCTTGGAGATTATGTTGAGAAGTAGTTTAAAGTATCCTCTTTCAAATAAAATTTTTTATGTTTGTTAATATTTACTTTTGTGTCTTTATTTCACGAACGGGTACTACTTTCCGGATGACCCTCGTAGTTGGCGAGTCAATATCGCTCATCCCTTGGAAGTAAGGAATGGGAAAAAATATAGATGTAAATTGTCACTATTCAAATAAATCTTCATTCATGTGTGTAAAACAGTTATTTTTTGTAATATTTTCAATAAATATGGTTTTATGAAAACTTAAATATATTTATCGGTGGTTTATTTTCATTCAAATATCGTACAAATAACTGAATTAATGGAAAACTGGATTCCAAATGTATATAATTTAGTCTACAAAATTCTCAAGCATTGGAGGTATATATGCGACGTACGTTAATAATCTCGTACCTACCTTTAAAAGATATTTGATCTGTCAGATAATAGGCATATACTCTGACAAGGACTTAGGAGTGTTTATCGCGATGGCTATACCGTTTATATAAAAGATCATTGAAAAATGTTGTACTCATACATATAGTACTCAAACTGTTGAACTAACTCAGGCTCATGGGTCAATTTCGTGAAGAATACATAAAAGAATTGAGAGTTGACGTTACACTCATATTTAATAAAATTTTGTTGAGTCTTACACTAAAAAATTACCTTCTCTCTTTATTATATGTATTCTATTTTATAATATTAAATCATATTAGAAAATTTCCAGATACCTAAATTTTGTCGCAAAATTTGTAACACTTACATCGTCATATTCCAAGACTGGTGGCTTTTGTTGGATCCTACACCCTGGTCCATTAATGCAACTGAACCGAATAATTTCCATTATAATTTTCAGAAAGGAATCAGCAGCTGAAAATCTGTCAGGTAGTTCATATTCTAAGGTATCTGGGCGGTGGATCGGGCGAATGAAGAAGGGAGTGCCATTATTAGAGGGTCTGTCCAAAAAAATTAGTGAGATGGTTTTTTTAATTGTTTAGACTCAATAGGCGTTATTCACTTAGAATTTGTGCCTCGGGAACAGACAGTAAAGATAACGTTTTACGTAGAATTCCTGCAAAGGCTGCGGACAAGAGTAAGAAAGGAGATCTTTGGCAATTTAGAGGCTGTGCCACGTCAACACGCCATCCCACATCGCCTTCCTAGTAACCGAGTGCCTGGCTAAGTACAATGTGGCTCCAGCTGCCCTACAGCACCTATGTGTCATCGCCGGAATCCGTTCTGCTCGATGCTCAAGAGTGCTGTTTTGAAAAATGTACGCAATTTGTACCTTGACCTGCATAATTCCAGAATTATTCTTCATATTTTGGCACAGAATTTTTATAGCGCTTGGTACTATATCATTCAATGCATTAATTTTTCTTGCTGGTTGGAGAAAAGAGGAGCAATTAGTCATCCCTAATGCCTTTGGACTGAACAGATGAAGATTAGCAGTCAATTTGGATGACATTATTCCAGACAGTTGATTCTCCCCTCTTTTCTCGAGAAGTATCCCGTAATATATGCAAAATTCTTATCATGTGATCACACCACCCGTTGCCGGCAAGGGCTCGTTAGACTCGTTTATTTAATCAGAGTCAATCCGTAGAGAAAGAATATTAAGCGCCTTCATTTCATTGAAGAGAAGTCTAAATTTTCCCCCTGATTTCATTAATCGAAATAATTTTGATTATCTTCTTCTGGATATGACATTTTGTTGTTTCTGTCACTCGCGTAGCATTACTGAAAACGTAGATCTACCCGCTACAATGATCGAGCAGGAAACTATTTAAGTAATATAAAAAAATGAATACCAAATTTAAAAGAAGCTGGCGAGGAAAAAAATACTGCTTAAATTTAGTTTAATAATAATATTGTCAAAACAAATTACCATAATATTTATGGGCATACAAATTGAGGTTAATGAAAAGAGCAATAATATTGTACCTCCGTTGGAAGCCCTTTAATCTGTCCAAAGAATGAAAGGAGTAGGGAGAAAGGGGATGCCTGTATCTGGCAGTTACAGCGATCCCTGAAACTGCGAAGTAATCCGCCCAGAAACATTTCACTATTTTAATATTAAATTTACGTTTTTAATACACAAAGCCATACTCTATTATTAGGGTGGACTATGCATAAAGGTTTACTATGATGAGGACAGAGGTGAATGCAAAACAAAGCATAAAAGCAGTCAAGAATTAGCTACGGCTTCCATATGGATTTAGGAAGCTCGCTAATATTAATGGCACGGCCATTTGTTTCAACGTCGTTTACGTGAAATGCTGACAACCTCGTGCGCGGGTCATCATTTCAACGACGGTACTTAGGAAAGGAGCTAATTACGCTCCTAAGACGAAAATTCAATGAGTTTCCGTTTTTCAACTGAATTATCCAACGGTATTTCACGACCTTTCCCTTCCTGTATTTTCTTGGTTTTTGCCAGATTTTCGTATTCGAGTGGCAACTACGTTAGACATTGTTTTATTTTTCGTCTCTGAGCCAAAGCTTCACGAATGAGTACTTCAAGTTTCCACACACGTCCAGATTGGAAATGAGTGTGCCTTCCGTGGACTTTTCGTTTTCACAGGACTAATTCCAACTCGCCATTGTTGCTATCCCTCCCTAAAACCACCCCTGTTCCTTATTCCTGATTTTTTAACCGGATGAAGGTCCAAAAGTGTCTTTAAAAAACTTGTTCCCTACCAATTAGATGAAAAATGTGTCCTTTTAGCCCGTGTAAGGCTGGTGGGTAGTGAGCTCTGACCGACTGGTTTGAAGAGCATGAACTAAAGTACAAGAATAAATGGAATGGACCTCAAGACCGAGTCAATTCTTTGCAATTCTAGCGAGTAACCTTAATTTTGGAGACGGATTAAATTATTATTACAAGTCGTGGAAAGTTGAAACAACTCATATAATATAATGTAAAATCCCTTATCTGGTTTAAATCTTAAATTTATTCCGTTATCATTTTCAAAGTATACTTATTTATTCATAATTTTACATCACTCAGTAACTCACCATTCTAGAAAATGATAATAAATCAGATTTTTCAAATAGAGTATTCGATGTAGAGAAAGCGAAGATCAAAATATCTCTCATTTAAATATCATTTTAAATGAGGGAGAGAATTAAATATGCTTAAGTTATTGATAGGTAGAAAATATTTGCATGTCATGTCTTCTCTAAACTCACAACCGTGAAAGAATAGAACTTATATATATTTATAAACGCAGGTGTAGATTCTTAAACCATAGAGACACGAAGAAAGAACACTCACAATACGTTGTTTTGATGTTACGACGGCACGGCCGTCGTCTTCCTGGGAAGAAGACGGCCGAGCCGTCGAAACGTCAAAACAACATATTGTGAGTGTCCTTTCTTTGTGTCTCTATGGTTTAAAGATCTACATCTGTGTTTTTATATATTTGTGCGTCACCGAAGAGCGTTCCATTTCGAAGATATATATATATATATATATATATATATATATATATATATATATATATATATATATATATATATATATGTATGTATATATATAACAGATATATATATATGTATATAAAAGATATATATATATATATATATATATGTATGTATATATATAACAGATATATATATATATGTATATAAAAGATATATATATATATATGTATATAAAAGATATATATATATATATTTAATATCAACCGTTAAATCTTTACATAATTATAATAATTATGATGCATATTAATTGTGTTGTTCCAAAATTATTAAAGATCATTACATATTTCGAGATGGCCCTAGTCAATAAGCAATAATTAATGTTTTCATTACGGAATATAAGACTTACAGAATAATAGGGTGATATTTGTAGAATTGATAGCAGTGTGGATCAGTAGATACTTCATTCTCATTTTCAAACCCAAATATAAAAAGGTCTTTTTGAGTGACAGAAGAAAGTAGTTGTTATATGGATTCTTTGTCAGGCGAAGCGTTGAAATTCAATGTAGCGAAAAAAACCCAAGTCTCTGCCGGTATCATTTTAGTTTAACTCCATATTATTGTTTACGTTCAAACAATTTTAATGGAACATTAATATACAGTGTTTTGCTTTCAGAGAGACTGATGAACCAAGAGATTCTTTTAGCGTTGGAATGGACATTATTTCACTTGTATACACAGCAAAGTTTGATTTCGTATCCGTGAAACTTTCAGACATTTCCAGGAAGAGAATTCCATCAGATCCTGTTTATGTGAGTGTTTCCAGCAATAAATAAAAAACTTTTTTCCACCACCTCCGCCAGTTTAAGGAAATGAAAAGAACACATTTTTCGTTCTGTCCGCTATCTCGAGCGATGGAAAAACTTTCTGCGTAAACGCCAGGGGGAAATGATCGATTTTCAGGGCAAAAATGTACTAAAGGTGATCTTTAATCCATAGAATTTCTCCTTACAATTTATGTAGTTCGGTAACCCACCTTCCATAAACTTCAAAAACGGATTCTTTAAAGCGTATAGCCACCATCATAGTCCATTGATGCATACAAAAGAGTATTTTCCTTCGTTGTCAGTTCTTTAGAAATACTTCAGAAATTAGAAATTAAAATGAATGTAGGTAATTAATGGTTTCCGATGCGTAACTTTATGGAATCGATTCCACAAAAAAATTCTTCCGATTCGACCCGGGTTTCGACGTTCAACATACCTGAAGATAAAGTTGAACGTCGAAATACGTCCCGGGTCGTATCCTAATAAATTTTCATAGGAATCACAGAGTAACAATTTTTTGTTTCCAATATGAATGTAAGTACTCTATTGTGAAGTAAAATTAAGTTTAAAATAGGCATTATAAGAATAAGGGTAATAAAATGAGGGTAAATTATTGAATTGTACATACTCGAACTTTTTTTCCTCCATATTTCTTTTCTTATTAGTGTTTAGCCTCAATTCAGCTCCTAGTCTTTCTTCCTATTATGTTTTCTCCTCTATTTTGCATCATATCTTATCCTCCATCCTCTTTCATCATTTTTTCCATAACGCAGAGCCATTTAGTCAACTATCTATGTATCTAACCCATTGATTCATGTTTAACTCTTCTTGCTATTCCCATTTTAATAAATTCCCAGCTCTTCACAACTGTATTCAATCACTCTTTTATTTATCCCTTCCTTATACCTTCTGCATTTTAATTGCATACACTCATTCTGCTTTATATTCTCTTGAATTTAACATTGCAATTCAACCTTTTTCTACAAAATTTATTTTCTTTAACTTGAAATTTAAATAAATTTGAAAAAATAGCATACAAGGAAAAATAATTTATCTTTCTACTTGAGCATTGGCATAGGCACGAAAAATTCTTCCTTAAATGTCAAAAACACATAAACCAGGACTTCCCACTTAACTGAAGACTTATGCAGGAAAACACATCAACAATTTTGTGTACGATATTATTAAATTAAATTGGAGATCTAACGTTTGAGGTAAGTTTTGGATGCTCACAGATTGTACACTCCTACATTTTCATCATATTAACTTCGGCTCACTTAAAAAAAAAAACAAAAATTGGCATGCCACACCCCAAAACATTGTCTTTGATTTTTCATACCTACTATCTTCTTAATATGGACAAATCCTTCAATAATTCCTCCTCCCCTCATTCCATTCAACATCTGTTTCCTATTTCTACCACTTCCTAATTTGCCTAGTATTCTCCACTCTATCATAGTCTTCGAAACCCTATTGCCAATCAAAAAGTTTTGCATTTATATTTCGTGTCTTCTTCGTATTCTTCCAGTAACGCTCTTACCTCCTACCCCATTCCTAATACTTTTTCGTTTGAGTTCTTGTGCTTCCGTTTCACCTTTTCCATCGTTCATCTCAGACAATAAAACAGTTCACATTTAACTTTCCTACTTCTAAAAAGATATATAATTAATGAATCTATATCCACTCCCGTACTTGAGGTGCTTTGTGGAGGGCACTTTGAGTGAGTACGCCGTCCGTAAATGGACGGACGTCCGGATGGGACGTTAAACTGCGGACCCCTTGGCGTCTTTCGTAAAGAGTAGGCTAATGCCGACGCCGGGTTTATCTCCACCCTTTATCCTTTCCTGTCCATCCCCTATGGCGCAAATGACCTAGCTGTCGGTCGCCTCCCCTCAAAACTACTACTACTAATGTAGTCATGAAATTTATCAGGAAATGAGTGATGTCAAGAGTTTTCATCTCAACTAAGATAAAGTATTATTAATTTGTCTCGACGATCTTTAACCTAAATATTCCGTTGTGGTAAAAATCACTATTTTAATTGACCTTCATTAATTTATCTAGATATTTGTTGAACGCTCTTGTTTCTTTCAGCTGATAAGATAAACGTGTTCACATATTTACCAGTAAATTTAAGAGACTAAGGCTCAAGTCTTGGTTACAAACTGCGTGCAATAGCTTTATCATTACTGCATTTAGCCAAATCCAGCTAACATCGTCGTTACTAGTTATTTTTCGTTTTCTCGTAACATTTTCATTTAATTCAGCGCTGGAAGTACAGGCCGTTATTTGGCAACGTTTTCATTACATGCAACATTGAAATAAAACAATTACGATTCGTGATAAGAAAATATTAGCATTATACTCGTATCTCAGAGAATAATGATTCCAGAACTTTTAAAAAACTGAAATCATCTTTCAATGTTAAACTGATTTTCTCACAATTTTTTTAAGTAAATCCTCTAAATTTTCCGATTTAATATGTATTTTTTGGTAATTATACATACATATACTTATAATTTGGACAGAGAAGCGAGATAGCGCTGGCTTAAAAAATAAAGAAAAACACACACAAATGAAACTCCAACAAGGTTATCTTGGATCCCTCCTGAACAAAAGAACCCGAATATATGCTTGCTTACACTTCCAAACCCTCCTCAACCGCAGAAACCAATCAACTTTCATTTGTACCACAAAATTCCCTGGCGTAGAGTATCAATCCCTAAATCCACCCACCCTATTCTAAAGAAAGACAACTTGAGCATCAATCTTTTTCCACACCCCTTCATATTGGAAGCAATAAATACCGTGCTTCATACAAGAATTCTTCTCTAATCGGGACCCTCCTAAACACACAGCACACATCCGAAGGTAACACTCCCTTTAATTAATACAATAGAGTCTCCATTTTAGCATCCCTTACATCCTCTGACCCTCCTTTCAAACTCAAAATAATAAAACAGGCATATGTCTGGCCCATAGATTCTTGGAATGAGTCAGGGATCTATATCAGTTACTGATTACCCCAATCTCCAGATATATTCATTCCCCCTCCGCTTCCAAAACCTTCCATTTCAACACTTCCAAACCTTTCTCTCCCAGCTCTTCCCCTCCCAAACCTTTCCCCGCCTTCCATTCCATCCGGCTTCCTCATCCTCTCCTCTTGAAACCTTCTTTTCAGTTCTCTCCCAATAGGAAGGTGGTTTGACCACCAAAATTTGGAATACGAGTGAGTTTCATTTGAATGTGTTTTTGTTCACTGGCGCTATCTCGATCATCCGTTTAAATTATTATTTATCGTGAGACTTTCCAAAAATATAAGTATAAATAAATAAATAAATATATATATATATACGTGTAGGCTATACATGTAATTTATTACATATTTCATATTGTATGCAACCTAATATTCTAAACTTTTCCACTGCTGCCTATGTCACTCAGTAGTTACCGCAATCCCTTGGCTCACTGACTAATTACACCTTTCACACCAAAAAATTGAACTCCTAGCCTAATTCCATTCCTACCATCATATATTTTCAAGCACCTTTTAACTTTTCATCAATGCATAAATTAAAAGTTGGTCGTGATGAAGAAGGAACCCTTCTCACAATCATTTCACACCAAGAGCTACTGTATTTGTTAACTGTGGATCCTGACCTATTTCGAGATCACCGATAATAAATCTACGCCTATGACCTTCTTCTGTATTCCTTAAGCCTTTTATTCACGTGATCCGCTCGCTTTCTTTGAATAATGAGAAAAAAATAATAAATATTAAATTTTTCCAGACTATTATGTTATATTATTGTCCTAATAATTCTACTTGGTTTGGCAATTCTCGTCCTAAGTTAAACCCTTATGCATTCTTTAATGACTTCTGCTACTGTATTTCCTATGAGGAAATAAAAAAGCTTTTAGCTCTTTTTACAAATTCTCAATTTAAAAATTGTTAATTATCTTATTAATCTGATGCCTAGATGATGGATTCTTATCCGTCGGAATTGGCAAACGCTAACACATTCACGAAATATGGCAAGTTAAAAATGTTATTAAGCAAAACTTAACTCTTAACGTACTCTTACTATCTCTCTTTTAAGCGAAATGTAGACCTTTATCTCATATTTCAGAGGGGTAAAAGAAATTTCAAAACTCCCACACCCCTTAAGCTAATGGTTAAATGAGTATGAGCTTTATTATGTATACTTTAAGCTTAGAAATAGTCTAAAACAGTGTAGGTAAATATTCTCATGATTATAAACGAAGCCGTACGCACAATTTGTCAGAACTAGAACTCACGCAAAGACCTGCGAGATGTGCCCTCGGTTAAAGGACTTATAAATCTATGCTCTCCACTCACTCACAATTCATTTGAACAGGAAACTGTACACATTATTATCAGTACGTTACGAGAACAGACCACCATCTCTAACAAACACTCACACCACATAAAAGCATATCATAGCATGATAAAATTTATCTCTCAGTGATGGCAGTCGTAATTCCCTTCAAAATGCAAGCAGAAACTAATACTCTCATATTTACTTAGGGTCTGGAATGTGGAATACATACGTATATTGGCATAAAAAACCAGAGGAAATATAAATGAAAGAAGTAATAGTCTAAGTAATAATATATAACAGTCTATAATAATGATAATATTTGTTTTATATTAATTTAAAAAAACGAAGCAACTGAGATTTATTCCATTACTATTGCAATACAAAGAAGCGATTTTCTTTTAAATATTCCAACGATTGACGAATATTAGAATTGAAATTTAGCCTTAACCATTTTTTTCCCATAAAGTTTCAGATCAATTTCACATCTCTCTTTTGGGTCATATTAAAATGCGTTAAAAATGGTTCAATGATAACATGTATTTATTATTTGTTTGATTGAATACATTTTGGATGAAAACTTAAATTATTATTAAGTTTAGCAAAATATTTTAACCAAAGGTTTTATTTTATGCTGGCTAATAACTTCCAAGGCTAAGCAAAGATTCTAGTCATAAGAAATAACTTAATACTGGTAAATCTTCTACTCAATATTCATGTGCCTTCATTTTTCCATTTTTCTCCTCACTTCCAAATTCCAAACCATCTTCCCAGGGTTCTCCCATTTCTTTACTCCCTCAGTATTTCCCGTTTCTGTCATTTCATCTATCTACATCTCTTGTTATCCCTCTTTAATCGTCCCAACATTTCTTTCCCGTAATCCTCAGAATGTTACAACCTAATTCCCGCTTCCCCTTCCTGTTTATTCCATTTAAACCGTATTCATTCCACTTCTCCGTCTTTTTTTTCCCTTTAAATCCCATTAAATATATTCTACGTGACTTAAACACTAAATTATGAACCCCGTCCGCAAGCGCCGTCGGACTATTTTTTGAATTGATAGCTCTTTTCTCAAATAAGTTTAAAAGAGAAATATAATGAAGTTAACCTAAATTCGTGTTCAAGTACTTATAATTTGCACCTACTCAGAAACAGTGGTCGAATTAGTTCAAATTAAATCTCAAAAATGAAATAAATTTAAGACATGATTAGTTTTCAGTAAATTTTGCAAATATCTGTTGCGTTATCATCACGGTTATTCCTTAGTTCTATTGCTCAATTCTATTCATTATTTTAATCTATTTATACTCCCGTCACTTTGGCTTTTTGAATTTCCATTGCTATATCATGGCTATCATGTTTAAACATTCCAAACTATTTCCCATGTTTGGTCTCATACACATCTTCTCCTTTTCTTTTTACAAATATTGGTCCGGATGAGCACGTGGAAAACACTCATCATATCCTCTCACTCACATTGGATCACCAGTTATAACAGATGATTTTTGTGCGTCATCACAATGGCAATCTATAACACGGATTTTTGCTTTAAAAATAGCACACACAAATTATTACCCAGTACTTATGATTTGTAGTTGCTCAAAAAGACATTATGTTACATACTATTATAATGTATCGCGAAACATTTAATTAATATAGTTTTACCAAAGTAGTAGTTTCCCAAAAACTAAAATAAAATTAAAATATGCTATTATACCAAAATAGAAATTATAATTTTTAGTTATCATTTCTCTCCAATATTGAGTTTCCACAGTTTCCAAAGTTAGGCCTGAAACTATACGGTACATTATGCTTATGTAGCAGAGAGTTCGACGAATGGTGAAAGCGTTCTTGTAATCCATCGCGTTAATTGCGTTACAATTTGCACTATAAAGTTTCGTGATCGCATTCCTGATCTATGTTTATTACCACACTTTTATTCCTATTAATTACTCCGTCATTTCAACCCAACTCCTATATAAAAAAAATAGCCCTGAATCCATTCCAATAGCCCGGTTGCCTTAATATTTCACCTCACCCAAACCAAAAACATAAATACTACCTTGCTTCTTACTTGTTTCTTCAAAATCTACTGCACTTTTTAGCGCTAAAATACCTTATTTTCTTAATCAAGCAAATAAGTTTGTTTTCTGTGCCTTCTTTTCTACTGCTGATGACATATTGGTGCAAATATTCCTCGTGAAAATAACAATTGAATAACCTTAATCGCAAAAAACATGCTAATTGCCTCATGTGACAATATTTACTCTTTTTCTGATTGATGTGGGCATTTTTTAAAGGAAAAAGATTGAAAAAATACGTAATCAATTATGTAATATCTCTTTTTTTTCCTTTTAAAATTTAATCTTTAAAACTTTCTTCTTACTATCAAAATCTTGGCCATGTTTTTACCAACCAACCGCTATATCAAATATAATACGATACTGAAAAAGGAAATTATGTCACGTCATTTCGTGTTCAGCGAGACTGGGAAATGTTGCCATATATTGTCATATCTCTACTCAAAATCTAACCACCTAAACTCCCAGACAATGATTGGTAACGATGGGTATCAATCTGGCAATCAGTTTGGCTTCTCTTTGGAGTGCTGTTTATGGATTCAGAGTAAGAATTAGCCCATATATGAGAACATTAATTACAAGATTTAAATAAAATGTTAGGAAATCAATCTAGGTTCTTATGGTGGTACCAATTCAGGATTTTCAAGACGCTTTCTATTATATTTTAAATAATTTTATTTAGATTATCACTTTATTTTTTTATTTTGTTATTTAAACAACCTCAGAAATTGATTCAGGTCCAAAACTCTCGGTGTGTACAAGGATGGGAAAAAACACTTACTAATTTTTCGATTTATTATTTCCATACTAGTCTTTGATGAAGAACAGTTTCTTAAGCGTCACTTCGGTGATGTTGTAGACCTGTATATAAGATCTTGAATCTGTGCATTTGAGAATTCTATGCATAGTCATCTTATCTGAATTAATAACTAGTATATTCCCCGCCCTGATTCTACCAGATAGGGAAGAAACTTACGGAAAGAATTGTGAAATGTAAAAGGAAACGTGAGCGGGAAATTTTAAAATTATTATTATTATTAAGTATTACCTCTGAGTGACACTCCCAGGATAATTATGAAATTTTTTGTAAAAATTCAAGTAACAGATTTATCTAAATTAACTTCGATTGAAACTTTACCTCTGTAAAGCACTATGCTTCAAAATACGCCCGCATGAGTGTATATTTTATTTTTATCAGTATACTAAATTGTTAACTTTCTCCGCACATTCATAAAGAACTTCACTAGTTTTTGATCGTTCGTCCATTCATCATGTAGCCATTCATTCATATAATCTCGATTATTATCTTGTTGGATATTGTTTTTCAACTGTCTGCAGTATCAAACTTACCTTGCATATGTTCCGTATTTGTAGAAAAACATCTATCGTTCAAATGAGGGACGTCTGAATGATCGAGGAAACCGTAAATATCACGCGAGGAAACTTGTTACATTGGGTGATGGAATGGAGCGTTATTAGTATTATTATGGGAATTTTGTGAGCAAGTATATCGAGGGCCGTTGCTTAATTTAATTGGAGGAAAATGGTTACATGTGAAGGAAAACGTTTTGAATATTATTCTGGGTGCCTACAGTTATTAGATATTTTAATGATTATCAGTTTATCGTGGCATATGTAGAAGATAAAAATTATCACTCCATTGGAAAAATAAAAACCCTTCCTGAAATTCATGAAAGTAAACTTTTGGAATAATTTTCGCTTTATAATCATCGCAAAACATGAATTTTCCAAGGCAAATTAAACTTACTATCGGATAAGAAACCTGCTTAAGATTGGATCTAGTTTTCTATCAAAATAGTAGTATCCCGCCTGGGTAAGTATTAAGGTTTCTATTATCGTGTATAGTATACTAGTATCGCACTTCCACCAAGAATTCATAAAAGATTAATATTTCGATTTCTATTTCTTCGCTTCTTAGAACATATTACTTCCGAAATTATTGACGCAAAAAATTTGAACCTGAGGGGAAGCAGGAAACTTTTAAGGTTTAGTACTCGTATAATATTTCAAACAAATAACATATACGATAAAAAATATGGAATTGGTAATTTCAGGAATCGCGCCTCATTTAACTGCATAAATATGGAACACAATTACATGCGTGAGAGGTTATTTGAATTTGGAACGTGAATTTCAACTCCTCATATTTTATCTGCTACTACACTACATATAAAATGATTTCACAGCAATATTATTAAATAAAACTTCATTAATGAACCTTAAAAACTTACTTTTTTAGGTAAATAACATTACTTACCGAGTATGTAAATTAAATCAGACGAATAATGGAATATTTTGACGAATAACGAGTAACTGCCTGACAATAACAATTATGTTTACTGTTTCATGGATTCATTTTAAGGTAGCGCTTTACCATTATTGACCAAAGGAACGAACATTTTCGTGATACTTCTCATGTAAAATATTTATGAAAACAATGGCGAAGGGAGAAAACATAACATAATTATCTAAGTTTTAGAACATATCTTTAGTTTAGTGAGCGGTATTTTGACATATGGTAATGGAATATATTTCAACTTAAAAATTATTATTTGATTAAGCAAAATAAATATTTACGTTAAATTATTCCTAATGCTGTATGAGTTTGGAGAAACGTATAATCTAGTAAATGGTAACACGCACAAGTTCAAGCTGTAAAAAAATAAAACGCACCATGACTGTCACATCACGCAAAATATGTGCTCAATTATTGTATACCAGATAAAGTATACCGACGCATAACATAATTCTCAAGCCGCATCTATTTTGGCCTCTTCGATACATCGAAAAATATTAGAACCAGATGAAAAGCTCCCAGTTACCTTCATTTGTGATACTTCACACGGGTTTCACTTCCCTTTACGTCATGACTCCCATCTTACTAGCAGCGAATGCGTTAATGCTTAAAGAATTAATGTGTACAACCCCGAAGTTGCATAAAAAAATTCTTTTCAGGCTGAATTTCAATGAATCAAAGCATGGTTAAAAGCCTCGTTGATATTCTTGAAGTGACAGCCACGAATCGTTCGCCGCTTTAAAAATGGAACGGCTGGCCAAACCACAAAAAAGGAGACAGATGTATGCATGCAGGCCATTTGACAAGGGTTTCGACTCCATTCATTCATTCGGATTTTTTTTTAATTGCTACGACTCATTTTTTACTTGCTCACAATAAAATTTTTATTTTATCATAATTTTGTAAATAATGTGGCTGAGGTTAACAAATTTTGTGGTAACTTGATGCTATTGCTATATATATATATATATATATATATATATATATATATATATATATATATATATATATATATATATATATATTCATTTATTTATACGTATATTATGTTGGTCGCGGAAGTCCATGGGTAGTGTGTTGGACTGCTGACCGGAGGGGCCCGGGTCTGATTCCCGGGCAAGGTACTCTGAGCATCTACAGCTACACCCAAGCTATGTGATTTTTCGGGTACCAGATCTTCCTCGGACACCGTAACCCGCACAGGGAAAGGAACTGGCCCCCCTACCCTGATGTGTGAATTTCACACACCGTTGGGCTTAGTACTGGGTGAACTCTACCATCACCTACCAAACCGACCATCGGGTTGATTACTGTTTATAGTTATATATATATATATATACATATACACATATATATATATATATATATATTCATATGGATATAGATATAAGGAAAAGGGATAGGAACACACATAAAAAACGAACACATGAGAGGTGGGGAAGGTTGAATCAAGTAGATCACAAGCGCAAATATATATATATATATATATACTTATTTGTATTTAACTTTATATAATTATATATACTTATGTATACTCACACATATGAGGTGATTATCTACCCCATTATTTGTCTAACATTATTTTCTGTCAATCAGTAAGTACATTTAATGCCGACATATTGGAAATTCCCTCCATTTTGCCAACAGGCACGGGCCCCGTCGTCAACCGAGCCATGAATAGCCCACACCTATTATAACCCTTATTCATGAATCCTGCTCCTTGCTCTATCGCCTTATGCGAAAAGAGGAGAGGGGAAAAAATCACTCAAGGGTATCGCCTCGTTTGAGTCCTCGCCATGGAAATTCGGGCGGCAGCGTGGTGTGGATCCGGGTTCCCGAGCGAAGGAACGTGGCGTGTCTTTATCGCCGCAGGCACGGGAGCCACCAAATTGACATTCTTGCTCAACTTCTTGATGAGAGCAATTTATGCTTCGGCGCATCCTTCACCGCCCTTCTCACCCGCCACGTGCCTGAATGTCCCCATCTCCTCACCCTCCCCTCTCCTCTTCCCCACCTCTTCCCCCCTCTCACCTCTCCTTTCCTCGCCCCCAAATGTGGGAGAGAAATATACAGAAGGAGAAGAAGAGGAGTGAGAGAGGAAGAGAGAGAGAGAGAGATCGCTAGCATCAATCACCCCCTGGGGAGAGAAGGAAGGGAGCGTTTTGGTCGCAGGCGGATTTCGGGGGAGATGGGGGCGGGGTGGGTTAGTTGCACACCACCCGCGAGACGGCAGAAGAAAGACGTTGAAGTTATCCAGCTTCCCCTCCTACCCCATCATCTCTCTCTCCTCTCTCTCTCTCTCCCAATGATGGTTGAAGACCCTGAGGTGCTTGAGTACGCCGCGCCGCACTGAGATCCTACCCCCCCTCCCCCCTCCCGAAGTGTGCTCGGAGAGAATTAATTAAGATTTAAAACCGACAATCTGGGGAATGAAATTTTTGCCTTCCCTTGATGCAGGTCCTAATTGACCAAAATGAACGCTCAAGAGTATGCACACGGCACATACCTGTGCACTCATCCTTTTTTCACGGACGAGCGACGACGATTTTTCATAATTAGCATATTTTACCAACTACATAACATGATGCAGGTCAATGGAATCATATATAATGTTTTAGGAGTGAAATTGTTTGCTATAAAAATGTCATAATGATGTCATTTAAGCAAAGATAAGCAAAGATAAGCAAGCAAGCAAACCACTACCGATTCATCATTCATGATCATCAAGAAGCATTAAAAATTAACTTTTATCATTATACGATAGGTAATCAACCGGTTGAGGTAAGTTTTGGATAGACACAAGCCTTCAAACAGTACAGTTACCATTGCCTCCTTGTCTCACAGTTACCCTTGTCTCTCCTAGCGAACCGTCCCAACATTCTAATCTATCGTTAGCCTAATTGACGTTTAAAAAAAATTCCAGGAATTATTGTTTCATAAGCATAAACTGAAGTTTTATTTTAACTATGTCACTCATAAACAGTGAAGTGGTTAAATTCAGTAGCGGGCAACATAATTTCGAAATAAACTATCTTTCTCATCCTCATTTCTCTCCCGCTCACGCTATCTCAATTCCACTTTCTCCTTCACTTTGAGACAATCAAAGACAGAAATCAAAATGATTGACATGAATAAAAATAAAATAAAAGGAATTCTCCATAGTTATCGGCATGAAATTTTGGCACAGGCACAAAATATGGAAAAAATTCAATGCGTTAAAGTCACCATTAATGTCAAAACATGAATCCATAAGCATTAAATCGCGCGATATTCCGATAGGGTAAAATATTTTTCTTAAATATTCTATTATGCTCAGCATGGCAAGAACTTCACTGCATGGAGCATTCCATTTTCATTGGATTTTAAGTATTTAGAACCCGTTTGGTTCACAAGACTTTCTTGGTATAATTCCTCCATGTGAATGACGAAGAAAAGACAGTAATCTCACAAATTATTAAATAAACATGACCATGGATTCGTCGCTGAGGTGGCGCAGGTGACACTCTAGCAAGTTCTATACCAGTGATCCTCGTACATGTATGGATATGTGATGGCTCTCAGCTTCAAACATGTCATGTTGTCTCTTAAAACTACCTGAAGGATTACCATCTCCTTTACCCTTACCATGGTTGTTTTGATCTATTTTACTGAAACTTACTTGTGAACATTAAGCAGCTCAATGTGTCAGGCAATAAGAAAGGGTAGTCAAATGTTTCAATCACCCCTTGGTGGAAACTTATGACGGTGACTCAACTATCTTTTGAAATGTTCCAGAAATGGGAAACCTAAATCAACCACCGCAAACAGAGTCATGGGGAGAAGTTTTCCTGATTAAAGGCGCAGGCCATCAATCCGTCCTAATTGCCTGTGAGGATTTCAATTGCTGCACGTCGATCAATGCTCGTCGACGAAAAGGTAAATATATACTCTTTCTCTTTCTCTCCCTCTCTCTCTCTCTCTATCTATATATATATATATATATATATATATATATATAATATATATATATACATATATATACAGATATGTATACATATATATATATGCATATATATAAATTATTTATTATATATATACCGTAGATGCATCGACTAAAATAACTTTCATCCAGTTACTATCCCAAACTTCAAAATTAACTACATTCTCGTGAATTTGCTCACCTTGGCTTTCAATTTTAAATTCAATTTAATTCTAGGACTATTTTTGACAAAAATTCGATTACATCAGTTCCCACGTACGATATTTCTTTCCATTTGGGCTAGTGCTGGCACGAGACTTTCTCCGTTTTGGTCGCGCTTCGAAATTGCACCATATTTCCTTTAAAAAGTGATACACAACCGAAATTTTACTGAAAAGGGAAGATACCAATATCTCAACGCCCTAGAATATTGGGCAAAATATCACCCTTGGATTATAAGTAGTCATTAGAATTCTTTTTTCCTGTAAGCTTGCCCATGGAATACAAATCAAAGATATTTATACAGGGACCGATTTCCATAAAAAGATTGATGATTCGATTATTTTGCTGCACTTTCCTCCGAGGATCAATAATTTCAACAGTACGAAGGCCGAGAATCACGTCGTTCAGGGCTACTATTGCGCGCTCGCAGATTGTTGCGGAACGGCACGTGTGCTATTTCAGACAGTTCAATCCCAAAGCAAATGTACATAAGGCTTTAATAACACCCTACGAAAGCTTTGAATGAAATTGTTATTCAAGTCCAAGCAACCTAAAATCCACTTCTTTGCGATGGCAAAGAACCATCTTCAACGTGGAAAGATTTCGGGAACGCTTGGATTGATCGATGAAAATTATTCAAAATATATTCTTGGGTTCCAAGATGATCGACTGTCAAGTTTTTGCCGAACCTGGCTCCATGTGTATGGCGGAGGCTTCCACTCAATTATCAGTATTGATCGACTACATGACTCCCAAAAATAAAAAGAGTAGTAAATAAAAATAAGTAACAGCCACAAAGAAGTTATAACGCAAATAATTATCGAGATAGGAACTTCATAAAGAAATATTCATTTCGTCAGACTCATTAAATTAAAAAATAATTAAAATAAAATTCTGTATTTTAAATATACATATATATATATAAACACAGATGTAGATTTTTAAACCATAGAGACACAAAGAAAGGACACTCTTAATGTGTTGTTTTGACGTTTCGACGGATCGGTGATCGAAACCCTTCCCAAATCTCCCAATACAATAGAGATGGCGAGATGGCGCATATCAGGGTGACCCAGTCATTTAAACCGCCCGGGCTGAACCAAGCCCACTGAATGCATATGGCTGCCTAAATATCCCCTCCCTCCCCCCTGTTAATTTCCTATTGGTCCCTCTCCTCTCCTTCCCTCATCTCTCCTCCGTACATGACCTCTCCGCTCTTCCCCAGGAACGCCATTCTGAAGACGACGGCCGAGCCGTCGAAACGTCAAAACAGCATATTGTGAGTGTCCTTGCTTTGTGTCTCTATGTTTTAAAAATCTACATCTGTGTTTTTATATATTTTGCGTTGCCGAAGAGCGTCCCGTTTCGAAGATATATATATATATATATATATATATATATATATATATATATATATATATGTGTGTGTATATAAGATATATATATATATATATATATATATATATAAGAAATATATATATACAAATATATAGATGATATTTTACAGGAAGAGCATAATATCCACTACTGCTCTATATGCACAGGTATTTCAATACGGCCAAAAGAAAAATTAAACAAAACCCAATCACTTCAATATTTTGGGTGGTCCCAGCTACCTTCATTAGTGCATGAAAAGTCACTACTGCATATAAATAGATAAATTTCTGCTACAGCATATGGAATTTTAACACGAAAATTGGTGATTTGTGCTTGCTTAATCTAGAATGGCAGCAGAGATAAATTTAAAGATATTGAAAATGCAAATTAAGGGGACGAAGGGCTCTCCGGATGATGCCGACGATTGAAATAATCTACTCTTGATGGAGTACTGGCAACAGAGCCGCTATTAAAAGTCTCACTCCGATTCCATGATATGCAGGGATTTGGACTGAATTCATTCGAGATGAATACGAATACCAAAGCATGAACGATATTTTAGAAGTCTGACAAAAATGATTTGGGACTGGGTTGAGGTCCCTACGAGGGATTGAAGGGTAGGTTGCGTCAAATGAAATGTGACTGAAGGGCGTGGCCAGTGGATGAGAGAGGGTGAGGATTGTACTTCAAACGAATATACTATGGTTTCCTGGCATTTTCTCTCGTAGGTTATTCGAAGCCAAATAATATAAAGCTAAAAAATAAATAAATAGGTCACAATAAATAAATAAGTCACTTAAATATATATTATTTAAAAATATACTTGGGATTTTATATACGCGGTATATTTCCACTTCGAAGGTAGGCATCAGTCAAAAACTACTCAAATTAAAAAAATGAGAATAATAACTTTCTTTCGTACTCCTTTGCGTGGGTATTTTCAAAAAATCATATTTTCTTCACTTTGAGAAGCTTAATGTTCTTATGCTGAATTGTGTTACAATGCTAGGGATATTGATCATAACGCAAATCCGTGGAAGAGTGTGAAAATGGGTTTGGAGTTTTTAAAAGGTGTTCGTAGATTGTACCTGCATCCCGAAGAGGAGGTGACTAAGATAGGTACGAGTAAAAGTGATGACCGGCGGACCGTCTCCGCTACCACGCCCAAAGGTGAGCGCACCTCTCCAACAATTTTCGTGGTAAAAGGCAATTTTACAATTAGCAAGGCTTGGAATTATACCCTCGGAGCTAGTTGCTACCATTAGATCTGCACGAATTTTACAACTCCACTTGTGGTTAGCATGTTTAAATCTTTTCATTAATGGCGTTATCTGTAGCAAGCTATATTTTAAAATCAATAACGTTAGCGTAATAAAAGCTCCCAATGGCAAAATTTATTCGTCAAGAAGCCGACCTTCCTCTTCAATATAGACATGTGCGATGTATTACGTTGGTATTGCGACAATGACAGTGACGATGATGTTAGCGATGCTGTTAAAACCCTGAAATTAAATGCAGACGATGCTCAGCAGCTTACTTACTTTAAAGCCATCCATTATTAATTTTGATCATTTGGTTATTAATTTCTTATTACTGAATGACTGATATTACTTTTTGTATCTGAATGATTTTACATAAATAAAGTGGGTGACAGGCAGAAAGCAGACCGATAGATGACCACGCCTGACCATTTTAAATTCATTGATCGCACGAAAAGGTTTGTGCTAGAATAACGTTGTGGGTTTCCTTACTCTTCTGTTTTTTCTTGAAATTGCGGTGATGAAGGTGATATTGGGTGGTGTACGAGAAACGACTCATACAAACGTGACCGCTGATTTTGAAAGAGGTCTGAATTGCCGACAGCTCGGAAAATAACCGAAAGAATTAACCTTCCAAGTTTCCTATTTTCAGAACCACTTGAGCTGGCAAGTTTTCGGTGACGACATTTTCAGTCGGGTGCCATGTTTTTTGTGAATTTCTTTTGAACCCTAAGATTTGTACACAAATATTATCACAGAAGGCAAAGATGCAAGTTTCTCACGCAAAATTGCCAACTCGTCCGGGAAAAATAACACCTTTTGCGCATCTTCGCGTATCTATGTGTATGTATATATATATATATATATATATATATATATATATATATATATATATATATATATATATATGTCATTGCAATATTAGAAATCCTATTTGAAAAATGAAAAAAAACCTCAACGAGAGAATATACTTTAAGTCATGTTCAGAATGACCAATTTTGGTAGCCGATACCAAAGGAATGAAACTTTTGTTGTGAAATCGGACGTTCAGAAGTGTGTTTGCTTATTAATGTTGAAATAGTCTGTAACTCACAGTCGTTATTCATGCCACAGTTACAAAAAATATGCTGTATAAAGTTAGAAACAAATTTTCACAAGCCCAATGATTGGAGAGAAAAACTGAAAAGGGAAAGGAATGATGAAAATAGTCTTGAGGAGGCTCAGAGAGGTAAAAATAAAAATAAGCAAAAATACTCCCACCTCAACATGCCGCCTATATTATAAATGAAGTCATACACTTTTCAATGGAGAATGGCTTGACCAACTCATCAAAATATATCGAGGGAGAAGGGAGCGATGTGGTTATCGTTGACATCACGGAAGATACGGTTAAATAAAATAATACACCATACCACTGGTTATGAAACAGGCATTGAAGATAAGGGAGGGGGTCTTTCTCTCACAAGTTTCATTCCCATATAATTATTTCAAACACCGCATTCCAAATGACGAAGGCTAAGTCATAATACTTATTTCCCTTGTTAAGCAAACACGATTTCAATAAGGAATTTTAATTTTACTTTAGAAGGTTTTTAATTAGATGTGTAGAGTTAAGTAAAAGGGAGTTAAGTAAAAGTACCCCGGATGGACGCGCTCGAACAGATGGAAATCATCAAGAGTGAAAGGACCAAGTGCAAAATAGTTAACGACGTATTATACACCTTCAGATCTCCTCTCCTCGACCTTTCACTCCCACATCAACCGTTTCCCTCCAACAGCCCCGAGAACAAGGGGGACCCCCCCCCGTTCTCCTTCCTCTTTCTACCTGCCTGCCCAAAGGACTAACCGTCCCCACCCACTCTCCGACCAAATTACACCCCGTAATCCCTCCCCCCCCCTAGCCATACTGACCAATAACTCTGTCCCTTACTCCTTCACCTCATATGTTCAGCATTGCAAGGGTATATATATGTGTGTATATTTCTGAAATAATTACCTGATGATGACGATCCTCGTCGAAACCCGGTCGTAAAAATAAAGTTTGTGTGGAAAAACTAAGTATTTCTTATTCATTAAGTAAAAGGCGTTTTACGCGGAAAGAAAGAAATTAGTGAAATTTTCAAACTTAATAATTTTGACATATTTTTCTGAGAATTTTTAATTATTTTCATGTTGGAATGAAATTTCATAAAGTTAAGGTTTCTTTGGTCAGCTTTATTATAAGCTCCATTTTGTAAAACCCTTGAATTTCCGATGGTTTTGCTTGATCCTTTATAATTGAAATGAGAATATTTTTCCACTCACTTTCTATGCTCAGCATCCAGTACACAAATGACTTTATTATCTGATCAGTGCTATAGTTATCCCCAGCTTAACTACTGCTCCACATATAAGTTACAAGTATTCCAGTCTGCATTATTCCAAGTATTATTTTTTAATTTTAGAAACCTATCCATATTATTCTTTAATGTTAATATATCTGTAGTTTTTCAGTGTTTTGTGGTTCTTTTTAAAACATTACCTGTTTTAAAAGGCAATAAAATATTCTGTACATTCCATGTTCCTATTGAAACAAGTTTATTTTTTATATTGTTCTCCGCTACTTTTAAATCAACTTTGTGATGAATTAATTTGATTAAAATATGATGATAAAACATTTTTGTTGAGACACAAAACAACCCCAAAATAATTTCTAATGTGCATCATTCGGAGATAAAATTTTGCACAATAGGCCTAATTATTAATTCTAGGGTAATATGTTGCTATATTTACTAACACGCACATATATGTTTTGTATGGATCTGCACCATAAAAATTATCACAGTACATAAATTTAAATTACAGTAAACTAACAAATTTATAATTTATCTCAAATAAGATTTTGAGCTTTAGATATTGGTTCATTTTCCATGAAAAATTCCCTAGAAATTTTATAATTTTATGTTAAATATTCCTTTAAGTAGATCTAGTATAAAAAATTCAATTGGAATGATTCATTTATTTTTATTGGTTGCATAACAATCAGTTTTATTTGTTTTGAGTTAATTATGAAGCATAAAATATGGTCCAACGAGTAAGTGCACTTTGAAAATTTTTCTTTCTCTCACGTTTCCAAAAAATTCTGGAATAATTACCAGAAAATGTGCGTGAATAAAATTCTAATAAACAAAAAAATAATATTCATCCAGACTAGCTTTCTTATCCCGTATTTTTATTTTATTCTTGCAACCTGCGGAATATGAAGAAAGGCAAACAATTTAAAATATCTTTTTTATTTCTTTTTCTTTAAATTTAATCTGAAAAGAATTGAAGTTATTGGAAACTCTATAACTTCGTTTGGAAATATCTGCGTAGTTTAAATTGTTTTAATGAACCGTGATAAATGTGGACAGAACCCATTCTATTGAGTAAATATTTTGTTAATGGGAGGATGTTGACTGTTACACCGTTCTTATTCTCTCAGAATGCTTTAAAAACGCTTCGTTTGCTTGAGTAAATAGGATTCGTACGGAAATCATGGCAGTGCTATCGACTTTCGCGTAAGGCTTAGATTATCTTTCACCTTTTCTATTTAGTACTAGCTTATCTCATAACTCAACTGACTGCCGCTCGCAAAACACTTCCATCATCATTCAACATAAGGGAAAATCATTTTCGTTTCCCCGCGCTATCCGATTAGCGTAGCCTTTGAGGTTCAAATATTTTACTCCACTTGGATCCTACTTCAATCACATCGGTCCCCGGGAAATAATCAGCCGGCGCGAGTCAAAATAAAATAAGCCCTGCCGGTCGCTGATTTTGCAGAGGAAGAATTCAAAAGATGTTATTTCCTTGCAAATTACGGTGGGCGCAGGAGAACTTTTGTAGCGAGCGTACAGGACAATTGAGGGATTTGGCTTTCCTTACATTAAAAAAATTCAGTGTCTGAGACGAGATGTTAAAAAAATGAAAATTCGCAGAAAGCTTAGGAGAGCGATTGGTAGAATTTTCCATAAAAAACGCTCTCGGGCTTAATGGCGCGACTATAACGGGAGAGACTTTCTAATAGGAGCCGATTGGCGGTGGCCGCTATCGAAGCATGCGCTTAAGAGTGCGAGCTCCCAAATCATCGCTCAGGGGCACTCAAAATCGAGAACCACCGCTACTTTTACGATTTGCTCGCAAAATATTCCGCGAACATCAATTCATTTACGACCCAGTAAAATATTGACGGGGATGATATCCACCACCAGCATATCCGCACGTGATTCCAGGACGGAATTTTATATTTGATGCTTCAAAGCGTTCGATTACGCGACACGCTAACATTGTTTAACCTCATAATCAATTTCGTGGCTGTATTTGCGAATTAGTTCGCCGTTTAACCAGGATTTCATTGAAGCGGAATAGCATTTCCACCGATGGCATACTTTTACTCGCTGAATTAGAATTTGTACTCTGAAAAAATTGAAATGTTCTTATTAGCATAGAGATACAATTCAGACTGCGACCTTTATTAAGGGCAAAGGACTAAAGACTTGCACACGAGGAACGTGCAACCCACCAACTGGTATCTGGTGTAAAGAAAAAAACGTTTTGATTGCGAAATGAAATTAAATTTCTGCAGGAGAATCGTTTTTAAATCTTTTAACAAGAGAAGAAATTACTTGGTGCGTAAACAAACTTATGGATTAGGAGTCGAGGGACATGTATAAGAGTTTGGACGTAAAGCCGACTGCTGTCATGGAAAGACGACGCTTCTAGACCACCGAAATAAGGTTACGGAGGAGGATGGGAAAAAACACAAGCACACAGAGAAGTACTCCGCTCATACCGCCATAAAGGCTCCCTGTCTTGCACTCCCTATAAAAATGTGCGAGCACAATGGGAAGACATTAAGTTCGCTCGGTGATTATCGTCCTCCGCCAGGCATCACCACTTTATGCCGCTTGCTTTCAGGGTAATATTCAAGTACATAAGTGTAAGCCGTTCGGTCGATAGAATAGATGAGAACAAAATGCCGAAGGAAATTCACTCTGATGAAATGACTACGTGACTACACTCTGAGTTTGCTGCGTATTGAGTTGATGGGGTGGAGGAGGAGGAGAGGGAGTTTTTGGGAGGAGGTTTGAGGAGAAGGAGGATCTTGATACGCAAATGATGGCAGACGGTCTGGTAGAGGTTTATTAAGGAAATGAACAGGTTCTTTGCAGAGGGGAAGAGAAAGAGGGACTGAGAGATCCATCCCTCTCATAAATACTTTGAACAGTATGGAGAGTCCACGACGAAGATACCGTAACGTTTGCGATAGCAGTTCTCCACAGCAATGAATGAAAATTCTCATTTTAGCCCTTGTCTTTGTCTCATATTTTATCAGGGAACCTTAACCTGAGCCTTCCGTAAAATTACCTTTGCTTTGGACTTAATAAAGAGACTTTTTCCCATGATTTACTGTTTCGGATGATCATGATACTTTTGACCAAATAAAGGTCTTAATTTCTCATTTAAATGAATATCAGCTTTTAATCTGAAAGGCGTTCCTAAAACAGTGAGACACAGAAAAACTTTTCCATATTTTTTGAGAAATATTAAAGAATCGGACTGGAATTCTTTTTCTGGAATGAAATATAGTGGAAGATAAATTGACATTTAATCTTCAAAGGAGAATGCAGATTATGAAGTCTGCAGATGACTTATTTTTAATAATTTCATGAAAATTGTAAGTCTCAGACGTAATAAAGCAATTAATTTCGAATAAGAATTGAAAATTTGAACTTTGACATTCATCCATGATCATTAGAGCAATTTCAATTCACCGAATTGGAGTACTCCTTTGCATTTTACAAAAGGTAGAATTGATGTGTTATCTAAGTAAAGGTTCACTTATCTCTTTCCCTTCTCCAAGCTAATTATCTCTTTTGTTTCACATGGGACCTCATTCTAGTCCGTTCGGTTAGCAGATAAGAAAAGCCCATGTTCTGACAAAACTTAAAAAATTGAAAATAAACTACTAAAAAACGTCTCCAGAAATTATTCCTGGAGAGGATAATATCAATTAAACATTTGAACAAGAACCTTTGGAATGGGAAATACTTTCGGCAAATGAACAATGGATAAGATTATAGCAATATATGGGAAGTGATAAATATCGACATGTACTATTGCATTGCTTTCCACTGGTGAATGATGAAATCTTGTTTTAATATTTGAAAAATATATTAGCAGCGCCCTGGTAGTTTCTATCAAATTATTGGTAAATTCTCAACACCCCCGACAGTACTTTTCTGCCATCCCTCTATTTTAGCCAACGTATTTTGACACTATCGTGGGATTTCCTTTATTTGACATATTATTATTTCTAATAATGCCTACATATTAAATATGAAAATATGCCAATATTTCTGTTTTTTATTCCATTTCCATTACTCTATCCGTCTAATAAGCTTCTCTAACTTGCTTCATGCATTTTTCCCACTCTTAGCTTTCACTACTCCAACTCACTGGATTCTTTTCCTTGTTTTATTCCCTGCGCAAGAATGTTTCCACGAGTCTCTACAAGACTATCCATGATGTGAATATGTCCATCAGCATCGCTTTTTACCAATGATTTTTTTATTAAAAACTAAATAAGGCGATAACTTTTTTTCAAAATATATTTTTAAAACAAAGAATAAATAACGCCGCAATAAATAGGACATTTTTGGTCATCACGCTGTTTATAATCACTAAAAAGCTCCGTCTCGACATTTAACCCTACCTATTATTCATATTTAAAATATTGATTATTTAAGGGTGGTAACTTCAATTAAAGCTTTGTTGATGACACCAAAACAGAGTTTCAATAATTTTTCAAATGAATATTAATATAACATCTTAAGGCAAGTAAAATCGTCCTTGCATCTAGCATCACATGTAACGTCTCGGAGACGTTCTTTGGAAACTCTCATCTTGAGCAGTATTTAACACTCTGGCACCCTCAATCAATTCATGAAGGATTCATATTTATGACCAATTTTACACAAGATTTCATTAATTTACACCCACGCGAGAGACTGAAACTGATATGCTGTTGCTTGAGTTTACCTCACCATTTGATCCGCTCGGGCACACAAAGAACCAATTTCATTTTATTCGAAATGTGCCCGAAGTTGTGTTTCAATGGGTTGGGGATTTGATTTGTCGCGGCGCTGAGCGATGCGAAAGATAAACTTATACGTCCGTGCTTTCAGGCACGTATAGCGCCTGCAGTATACGCCTTTTGACCGTACACTCCTGAATTGTGGGTTGCCTAGGCACCCCGGGGTGAAGACCTGGCTGTCGAAGAGGCTAGGAACGGACGGATACCCAGAGGCAAGAATAGAGCGCTGAGGCGATTGGAATCGTCACTGACGGGTGCCATATCCGTCGCTTACGTGTGTCCTAAGAGAGTGATCCCCCCATCGTCACTTTCCCCAGCCTATCGGTATTTGAAATCAAATCACTGGTGACTAGTAAAAACAAATATATCGCCGTGGAGTGAGGTGACAGACAAAGAAGCTAATTTAAAATATAAAATTGTCATAGATAAGCTCGCGATATTAAAGGAATGTATGTTATGTAAACTCATATGTTTTCAAAGTAATTTGAAGATGTATTTCATAAGCAGTCAGCTATTTTTCTTTACCGCGTTGTCCAAATGGACGAACATGGGTCATTTAACATACTTTTGAACAACTACAGAATATTTGCATATTCAGGATGAAAGACTTTAATTTAATAGATAAAAATTTTAAGGGATCATTTATAAACTTTTAAATTCTTTATAGTTTTTATTTAAAAAGCTATAACGCACCATGTTTTTCGTCACAGACTCATTTTATGTCATTAAAGTTATGAAAACCTCTTCGTAGTAGAGTACTGAGCTACGATTCCTGCAATAATATTGGCATTGTTTCCCTACAAACAGAGTGTAATGACCACTATTTAAATGGTTAGTTAAATGAACATTTAATAAGCTGCTAAATAAGCCACAGCCACATGAGAAATTGGTGATATATTTTAAAATTGGTTAAGTATATATTCGTTTGCATAGACTGCAGAATAATAATC